>NC_053166.1:62065227-62707727 GCF_016835505.1 Polypterus senegalus
AAAAATACTAAAGAAATTGAAAAAGGGGAGATTAAGCCACAGTTATGATTCAGCCTGAGTTATTGCCCTAATTTAAGTTGACTTTTAGGTTATTTATTGTTCTTCTTGTTATTTAAGTTTCCATGTTTCATTTTTCTGTTTCTTGTTTTCTTTAATGTAAAATAACCTATTTCTTTCATTATTTAGTTTATAACTGTTGTGTTTTTATATATAGCATTTCATTATTTTTTAGCCATTATATTTTGTTGGTGACCCCCAAACAGATGGGGCCACTTTGCATCACTCCTTAGCCCTCGCTCTGATATTGAGCCCAAAGCAGAGGAAGGTCAGGAGTGGTGCATTGCAGCTGTGAAGGAGTTTTGCAAGTATTACTTTCTGTTTGGAATTGCTGGATTTTTGATTATGTTTTGCTTTGGTTCTTGTATTATTCTTTTAGATTATGTATTGGGATTTGTTTGTTGTGGATTGCCTTTTTTATACATCTTTTTTTTCTTTCAGTATTCTGTGTGATGAAGCCATAGACATCTCAGTTGTAAAACAATTAATTATTTACATTAAATATGTTTGCCAGATCACTAAAGAGGCAAGAATTAGTTTTGTATCAACCCGCAATATGATTGATGGCAAAGCGGAGGCTATAACACACTGAGTGAGACTATGGACACTCTAGGCTTGAAAACCGCTAATCTGGTTAGACTAGGGTCAGATAGAGCTGCGGTTATGATTGGGAAACAGAAAAGTGTGGAAAAACTGCTTAAAGATAAAACATCTGGACTCTTGGTCAACTGCCAGTGTGTAAACCACCGATTGGCCCTTGCAAGTGCCCAAGCAGCAGCTGCTGTACCCTATTTAACAAAACTGAACAACATCTTAAGGCAGCTGTTCTACTTCTTTCAAAATTCTTCAGTTAGGATGGCTGGTTTAACGGAAATCCAAAATATTCTGAACATTCCCCAGATTAAGCTGAAAATGGCCAGTGACACTAGATGGCTGTCTCATGACTTTGCAGTACAGTCACTACGACATAGCTGCGCTGGAAAGAGAGGCCACTGAATGAAATGATAGCTGAAGGATTAAGCAGATGTATTAATGCGTTCAATTTTGTTTCCTCACTGATGATGCTTTCAGATGTATTACCTTTGTGGTCCAACTTATCTAAGGCTTGGCAAAGGCAAGATGTCAATCTTACCGAAATTGAGACAATTTTGCTCGCCACAAAATTGTTCATCATGGAGTTGAAAGACACTCCTGGGAGATATTTTCAAAGCCTTCATCATTGTCTGGTAGAAGAATGGTCAGATCTCCACATTGTTTATACAGAGAGTGATGTAATGTCATTCAAAACTGAAATATATGATAAATACCTTGACACAGTTGTCAAGCACCTACAGTAGATGCAAGATTCCCTGACATGCCAATTATTTCCAGCTTTTCAAAAGTTTTCAATGCAGAAACTCACGATTCAAGTGAGTCTGCTGAAATTCTTTTCAATCATTACTCCAAAAATGGTAGCCCTCTAATTTTTAAATATGACAGTAGCAGGCAAGAATGGACAGTTGTGTCAAAAATGATCAAAGGTCAATCATCCAAAGACCAGTCCAAAATAGATTTTACTAAAAATGGCAACGACATCAGAGCTCAAAGAGTTGTTTCCAAATTTAGCCAAACTAGCTCATATTGGGCTAGTAATCCCAGTTAGCACAGCTGAATGTAAAAGGGGGTTTTCTGCCCTTAAAAGTATCAAGACATGTTTGAGAAATCGCATGAATCAAAGCACACTAAATAATCTCATGCTGATGTCCTTGGAGGGCCCAGATCCTGGGGACTTTGATTATGGGAAAGCTGCAGACAGCTGGGCCTCTAGGAAGAAAAGAAGAATAAATATTTAACTGAAGACACCTTCTGCATATGCAAGTTGGTTTTGAAGAATACTTTTAAAATTTTTCTTCATTAGGTTTCCCATACTTTTTTTCATTGTTTTCACTTTTTTTCCCGACAGCAACAATACTTGTGCCTCTTGGTTTATGTCATAACAATTGTTATTTAAAATTTTTGTTATTATTGCAGGATCCTGAATTGGACACTTCTTAAATTTAATAAAAATATTCTGGCACAAGTGTCAAACCTTAAAAAAGGAAGTCATATTGAGCATTGGAAAATAATTAATAATATTTAACTAATAAAAATTGTGCACATTTAATTTTCCCCACCGCTGAATTTCCCCGTCCTGCCCCGCCTGGCTACTTTTTCATACCACCCGGCTGGAAAAAATTTCTGGTGAGAACACTGCTGGGGCTAATGGCTTTCCTACAGTCTGCACCCACTCCCACAGGTGTAAGCTGCACTGATTTTTAAATCTAAAATCTCCACACTGCCACAGATCCCTAACTTACTTTACTACATTACTGTTTCAGGTCATTATGTGCAGTTTTATTCTACATATAACAAGAAAACCATAGCAGCACTAGTCAAAGTCTGGAGAAAAACTTATAGCTCTGTGACAAATGAGCTGTGAAGAATGATTGAAGGAGATAAATCTTTTTCAGATGATATAATGAAGATTAAAAGGAGATACAACTGAAGTGTTTAAAATTATGAGGGTGATATAATAGGGTAGATGCCAGCTCTTGATTAAATTTAGTTCTTCATCAAAAACATTAATGAATGCAAGGTAAAATTACATTTTGCATAAGTGTGGAGAGTTTTTTTTATTCAAACAGGACTGCATATAAATAGAGTAAGTTACTCAGTAGTCTTGTAGACATTAGTGCTTTAGGTATCTTTAAAACAGACTTGATGACATCTTATACATATTTCATTAATAGGAATTGACAAGGGACTTTTTACCCTAAAGGGCCAGGCTAAATCAAGATTGGGTGGTTTGGGGTCAAGAAGAACCGAGGCTGGGTGGCAACAGAAACTCAAATGCTATCTCTCAGTACTATAGTCTGCGTTTCCCTGCTTTTCAAAGGGAATAGTTAAAAGAGAGAAGAAATATTAACTGCATGTATGTATGCACACTTAAAAGAGATACATAGTGAACCAGCTGTTAGTGTGATTCCTGGCTGAGATGCATTCTTTGTGGATTTTTCTTATTCTTACTCATGTTGATTGTTTGATTCCAGGTTTTCTTTATTGGCATCCTATTTTTGCATTCAAAGTCAAAGGCATGATCCTTCTTAGCAAAACATCTTTAGTTTCTAGTGCTTTTAATGTTAAGAATATAAATTCCATATCAAATTAAAACAATGCAAACAAAATATTTTAATATTTTATTAGCTAGACACTTTCTCCCTTTGGACCTGATTGTGTTTCCACTCTTAATTATGTAGACCTCAATATTTTTTACTAAAACGTTTAACAGAATTTCCTAACATATCCATATGTTATTTTCAGTTCACACATTTGAGTTTTTTGTCATCTACATAACCAAATAAGGCAATATTAATATTATACATGCATTCAAATAAAATGCTTAAATTGTATGCAATGCTCTTTTATCTTTCCAGTTGGCTCAGCTATTCCAAGTGACATAAAAAGCAGCCATGCTACGTGGGTGATGTTTATCGTGAAAGTTCATTTACTTAATTAGTTATGTGACTATATTGCAGTCATGTGAATTATTAATTCTTCACCAGTCCCTCAGTTAAACTTTCCTTAACTCATTAAAAAGAAAATTTATTTTAACATCTACAAATTACCATATTTAATATGATAAAAGTGAAGTACATACAACAAACATTCAACTTTTGATTGCCACGCTTTATGCATTTATAATTTCTACTTCAAGAATATTAAATATATGCATATTGAGACTAGCAGTAGAAAAAGAAAAAAAGATACATAAATAGCCACAAGAGGGTTCTATTAAAGTGGCCCTCCTAACCTTAATGATGCCAAAGTAACTAAAATATACAAAAATACATATTTTTGAATTAAATATCTAAATACATAGGAGAGGTAGATAAAGTAAAAAAAGTACCAGGTAAAACAGACACACCCAAAAAAAGAACATTTCTGATCCTAACCATACACAGTGCTGACTCTTAGTTATCAGGTAAGGGGACTGGACCTGTTGTTCATTTCTTTCTCTCTCTTTATATGTACATTTGCTGTGTGACCTAAATCCCTCCACCAGCTGAGTCTTTTCCTCAACTTACTTATCAACTCTAAGCTCAATAATCCTTTGAGATCCTGGGGTCACCACTAGAAGTCCTAGACTTACTTCTGAGGTCAAGGCATGCCTGGTTTTGCTAAATGGACACTAGACTAGTACTCCCTCAAGGAACTCCTTGTGCCCATGCAACTCTGTCCTGTCTATTATTTTAAAAGATCTACATCTCTAAAGCAGCTCTGCTAATGTCTGTCTTCTCACAGTGTCCAAAATACCCTTATACTCTAGCCCCTCTTATATGCGCTCTGTCTTTTGGATGGGTGAAGCATTTCTTGTATACTTCTGGGTTGCCTGCATAATAACGGGCTTTACATGCTTCTTCCCAATCTACAACTGACTCTGACTTCCAGTGGTCTATAGCCACTGAAGACCATCCACCATAGTTACAAGGCTTATTGCCCTTTGGTTGTATCCTCCCTTTTGCATTTCCATGAATGTGAACAATAGCCTGTCTGAACATTGATTAGTTTTTGGATTTCTGTACTAGTAACATAATAAATGCAAATTTTGACCACAAAGTGGATCATAAATCCGCATAGAAATAGAAAAACACTTAATCCTTTAAGCTCGGCCCCATTGGTTTGTTCCTGCCGGCAGGATCAAACAATGATAAACAAAATAAAATAAAAATTGCATCAAATCATTTACTTCATCTTTAAAGTACAATGTTTTCCAATTTAAATGATGCACTGCATACCCAGAAACAACATTGCATTTTTCTTTCTCCCCTTAAAAATAGCTACATTGCTATATACTGTACAATACAATACAATGTATTTTTGTATAGCCCAAAATCACACAATTGTATTGTATGTACTGTATATCACAGCAACATCTGCCCCCAGCCCCATAACTTTCTTGAATGTCCTGATTCAATTGATGGACAGACTATTATCTAATATGGACCACTGGGGTGCATACAGTTGCCCTAACCTGACACAACAGGCAGAGTTAGAGTTCAACACGACACACATTTATTTATAGCTAGGGAAGCACTTCTTCCTCGCTTCCCAAAGTACAGCACAGTACATACAACACCACAGCACAATTTACAGTCCTGTCTTCACTTTCAGTTCATAGTACATTCTGCATCCACTCCTCCCTCACAAGCTTTGTCCTTCTTCCTCTCGACTCTGGCTCTTTGAATGAAGTGAGGCGGCTCCTTTTATGTTGCCCTTGGGAGAGTTCCAGGGGGCTCATCAATTGAACCTGGAATCACTCTCAGTTGTGGTGAAAGCACAAAGTAGGGCTCTGCAGCTCCCACGGAACCCAACAGGGCTGTGCCAAACTCCAATTCTCAGCATGCCCTGTGGGAATGCATGGTGCCACAACCGCCCAGGAGGGCTGCCCTCTAATGTCCTGGAAGAGGTAGCACCTTGCAGATGCCCTTTCCCCCGGTCCTTCCATCCAGCTGGCATCCTGGCCGGGTAATGGCTGTGGCCACCCGTCACACTACTAAATACTCTAAGGCGGGTGTTTCAACTTTGAAATTACACCGCATTTCATTTTCTATTGTTTTCCACTTTCTATATTACATAATTGTTTTTGTAAAGATGCTTATGAATTTACAGCTGTTGGTGTTGTAATTTGGATACACAGTATAATTTCTTTATAAACTGTATGTGTTCTGACAGACAAAGATCTGCCCTTTAAAATGATACATAGGCCTTGGGTCTTCAATAATGGCTATGCATGCTAAAAATACTTATTGGAAAACAGTTAATCCATCCATTCACTTGCCAGCCCACTGAATCCAAACACAGGGTCACGGGGGTCTGCTGGAGCCAATTCCAGCCAACAAGGCAGGAACCAATCCTGGGCAGGGTGCCAACCCAACCCAGGACACACACAAACACACCCACACACCAAGCACACACTAGGGCCAATTTAGAATTGTCAATCCACCTTACCAGCATGTCTTTGGACTGTGGGAGGAAACCGAAGCACTCTGAGGAAACCCACGCAGACACGAGGAGAACATGCAAACTCCACGCAGGGAGGACCCGGGAAGCGAACCCTACCTGTGAGGCAACAGCGCTACCACTGCGCCACAGTGCCGCCCTGGAAAACAGTTAAAGCAGAGCAAAAGTATCCTGTTTTTTTGTACTGCTTCAAAATGGTGAAAAAAGAAATATTACTTGTAGATATTTCATAATGATTTTTTCTAGGTGTTCCTGACACATTCACTGACACTTTTATAGTGTTTGGAGGCTTATTCCAACACCAATGGAAACACGAATAACATTTTAAGTTATTTTTTTTGGTAAAGTCATTCCTGAATTTTGCAACCTAATCTGCTGCACTATTGGTGTACAACATAATTCTGATAGAGACATGTCTGACCTTTATTTTCAGGGGTAGAACATGAATACTGATGGAGGGTAAATCAAACTAGCAGTAAGTGGACATAAACGAGGCTAACTTTAAAGGGTTAAGAAAAGATAATGATTGACTTATTAGGTGTATAAGTGGATATAAAGTCACAAATTCTAAAAATCTGAGTAAAACGAGGTGCTGTCAGCCTGTAATGTGTTGGGTCAAATTGTCAAAGCTCTGTTTTGGATATCTCCCACTCTCACTGGAAGTGTACCACCTGTTTTAAGGAAGTGTGGTACAGCGGGTCCACAGCTCAGATCAAAAAGGCCACTTTTGAAATAGATAATCGCCGCACTTGCGGTTTGAAAAGGGGGTGTGGTAGTGTGGCCGGAACGGTTCCTGGGCGCTTCGTGATGCGGGCGGTCCTCGCTTTTGTGCACAGGTGAGGAATCGTCCGCATCCGTAATTGATGCCGGGAACTGCTAATTGCCACACGTGAACCACATCCCCATTATTTATAGTAGTGAGTGCGGAGAGGAAAAGAAAAAGTAAACGGAGGTTAAGGGAGAAGAAGGCAGCTGGAAGCAAAGGAGCCTGTGTGTGAGGAAGCGAGTGATTGAGCAGGCACGCAGTAAGAAAGAAGGCAGCTGGGCAGTGAGCCCTAGCGGGGTGTTTGGCTGGCACCCGGGGGCAGTCAGTAGTGGTCACTGAGCATTAGTGAGGAGCGGGAGTGACCGGAAGGAGGATGGCTCGCCACATATGGCTGCGGGAGTCTGGGACTTGGGAAGGGAAAGCCCCAGTGTGAGCGCCCTGGTCTCTGGAGAGCCCAAGTCATGGTCTAGTGGAGCCCACCAAATCCAGGGATCCGTGAGGCGAACATACTGGCAGAAGGCAGAGAAGGTCAGCTGCAAGTAGGGTGACTACCCTGGTGCATAGCCTGGATGGGAGAAGCAGGGGAGTCGCCAATAGAAAGAAGGCACCAGGCTTTGTTTTTAAAAGGACTGCTTCCAAACATTGTTTTAACCCTATTTTTAAATGGATTTATTTTATTCCTCATTTTTCACTTGTTTTTAATGGATTATTTATTTATTGAACTTTATGCACTGCACTTTGTTTTTGGTTTTGTTTTAAATAAAAGCACTTTGCACATTTTGCACCATCCCCTTGCTTCATCCTTGATATCTTCACTGTCCAGCTCAGCCAGTTACATTACCGATGGTGTCGGGTTCAAGAGCTCCCAGAAGCCAGATGGGAGCAAGGAGCAGAACCCGCATCGTCACAGGGAGAAGGCATGGAGTGGTCACAGCAAATGGTAGAAATTAGAAGTAGACACAAAACACAAACCAGACATGTGTAAAGAGAAAGATTACATTTTATTTACAAAAACAGTAAAAATCAAGGCATACATATGAAAACAGAAGCAGATTAGGAGGATTGCAGGGCCAAACAAAATAATATACATTAAAGGATGAATTAACTATAGAATTTAAAACAAAAAATAATTATCTGGATGGACTCCTAGAAATAAAAAGTGTCACTGCCAAATCAGTCTCTTTCTGCTACAAGTAAGTCAGCTCTCTGACCAAACGTAAACAGAAATGATGGTACTCACCTCCAACCAACTATCTTGAATATAATTTAAGAAATACGGTGTGGAAATATGTGTATACAAATCCAGTTACTGAAATAAAAATAAAAGTAGATAAAACCAAACAATTGCCAGAAGACCACCACTAAATATTTTGTTCTCCTTTGACAGACTGAACTAACAATTTCTGTAATATGAAGCCCAACCTCCATTCAGTCTAGTGGTCAAATCAAAGCAAAGTCAGCAGGCCAGTAAAGAGCGATGAAGAGTGACATAGTGGCAGAAGCACACTGACCTGACAGAGGAAAAGACAAGTCAAGGAACCACAGTACTTTAGATGGCACTGGGAATCCAAAAAACAGACAAATATCATACATAAGATTGTCAAAGATAAAAGAAGCACAAGGCAAAATCACATCCTTAAAATTCAAGTGAAAAGGGTCAGATTATTAGTAATCAAAAAATGACAAAACATAAAAACATCAGGCGAGCACAGTTGGTCCAATGTAGGTTGTAAAGCAGCACCACAATCCAAGATCTCCATTTAAATTTACATTACCTCTTCCATTAACAGCAGAAAAAAACAGGTTAAATAGTATGGAAAATGAAAGGCTAGCTACTTTTTATCATGTAGCCAATGGACACTCAAAATAGGTTACATACTATGAGGAAGTGAAACAGCGAATGTCAGTTTTAAAGAAGTAAATTCGGTCAAGCCTAAAACAGCTATGGAAAATGACTTTCTGAGAACCCCTTGTCTGAGTACCATTTTCATTTAAATTTTTGCTTTTATTAGTCACTATGATGCAGGCAAGTGAAACTTGGTATTGATGCTGAAGACTCACAAGTTGCCCAGTCCTCTCTCAAGCAGGATACAGATTCATTGACTTTGACTAGAGATATTTTGGGAATATCTATTAAGGAGACCTCTTTCCCAAGGCAGAACTGAAAGGTTCAGACTGCACAAACATGAACAGATTGCATTGAATATACAGTTGTGCTTGAAAGTTTGTGAACCCTTTAGAATTTTCTATATTTCTGCATAAATATGACCTAAAACATCATCAGATTTTCACTCAAGTCCTAAAAGTAGATAAAGAGAAACCAGTTAAACAAATGAGACAAGAATATTATACTTGGTCATTTATTTATTGAGTAAAATGATCGAATATTACATATTTGTGAGTGGCAAAAGTATGTGAACCTCTAGGATTAGCAGTTAGTTTGAAGGTGAAATTCAAGTCAGGTGTTTTCAATCAATGGGATGACAATCAGGTGTGAGTGGGCACCCTGTGTTATTTAATGAACAGGGATCTATCAAAGTCTGCTCTTCACAATACATGTTTGTGGAAGTGTATCATGGCACGAACAAAGGAGATTTCTGAGGACCTCAGAAAAAGAGTTGTTGATGCTCATCAGGCTGGAAAAGGTTACAAAACCATCTGTAAAGAGTTTGGACTCCACCAATCCACAGTCAGACAGATTGTGTACAAATGGAGGGAATTCAAGACCATTGTTACCCTCCCCAGGAGTGGTCGACCAACAAAGAGCAAGACATGTAATAGTTGGCGAGGTCACAAAGGACCCCAGGGTAACTTCTAAGCAACCACCATCAGGAGAACTCTGAACAGCAATGGTGTGCATAGCAGGATTGCAAGGAGAAAGCCACTGCTCTCCAAAAAAAACATTGCTGCTTGTCTGCAGTTTGCAAAAGATCACGTGGACAAACCAGAAGGCTATTGGAAGAATGAGACCAAAATAGAACTTTTTGGTTTAAATGAAAAAAGTTATGTTTGGTGAAAGGAAAACACTGCATTCCAGCATAAGAACCTTAACCCATCGGTGAAACATGGTGGTGGTAGTATCATGGTTTGGGCCTGTTTTGCTGCATCTGGGCCAGGACAGCTTGCCTTCATTGATGGAACAATGAATTCTGAATTATATCAGAGAACTAGCAAAATACCCGCGCTTCGCAGCGTCGAAGTACTGCATTAAAATTTTTATTAAGAAGAAAATTAAACCTTTTCAAACTGAGGGAAAATATGCCAATAGTTATTTGTTAAGGATCTCTTTGTATACCATGTTGTCAGTTCGGCCCTCCGGTTGTAACATGACCAAGCTGTGCGCTGAGCTTACTCTTTAATCGGTTTCAGTTTCATGGTTTGTTTCAATTACGACAGTATTTGCAGGATTTGTTGTGTTGAAGTGACATTCGGCATTTGTCAAGCGTTGTAAGCACACAACCGGTTTCATCGATAAAATCACATCCAGCTTTTAAGAGTTTAAACATTCATAAACATCAAACTGTTCACTACTGAAATCGTCACCTGTGAATCTAAGATGTTTAAGAGGCATTGGCGGTTGTCGAAAGGTGTAAAATATTTGGCCATTTCGGTACACTTGAAAGCGACAACCGAACAATTCAGCGGCAGCCATCAACTCACATGCAGAACCATAGGTGAAGGGCTTAAGCATTTCACTCTTCTAGTGCTCCTGTGTAGTATAATTATCTCCTGTACCGTCATCAGTCCACACCTTGAACCTGTCCCAGTCATTCAATACGTAAGACACAACGTTCCTCCGGATATCAAGAGTGAGCCTGATATGGCCGTGCAATATGTAACAAAGAGAATGGAAAAGGTAGGTGCCATCTCCGGGCATGGAAACCACTCGGTAAGTGACAGTTCTTTGATCGATAGTGATCACCTCTATAGACATGGTAATGGGGGTTGGAATGATAAAGGAAATGGGTACCTGAGAAATGTAAAGTAAGTCTAAAATACCTATACAATAACTATAATTGTAATAAACAAACAATAAAACAGCGGAGAAACCGTTGATTAAACAAAAAGGCTGTAGTTATCAGTAGGGAGACGTGAATCCCGTGGCGAAGCAAGGAAGGGAATGTAGAGACCGGAGCGTCGGACGGTCTTATATAGGCAGGCATTCAACAACGTGGGAGGCGTTGGGATGGGGGACCCAACGCCACTTCACACGGTGGCCGAGCTGCAGGCTATGGACGTATATATGTACGTAAGTAGGATTCAGTTAGCGTTGGGAACCCGTGTACCAAATTTCTTGAAGATGGGCCCATAAGTAACAAAGACTGTTGAAAAGTTCAATATGGCGGCCAACAGTGGCATCATACCACCGAAATAAGTACGTACATTGGTTTCGGTTAGTGCAGGGAAGCCGCCTACCAAATTTCGAGAAGATGGGGCCATAAATAAGAAAGTTCAACATGGCGGATGTTGTTGACTGTTATGACCGTTGCGCGTAGAATTTCGAAATGAAACCTGCTTAACTTTTGTAAGTAAGCTGTAAGGAATGAGCCTGCCAAATTTCAGCCTTTTACCTACACGGGAAGTTGGAGAATTAGTGACGTTGGAAAGTTCAATATGGCGGCCGACAGTGGTGTCATGCAACGAAATAAGTACGTACATCGGTTTCCATTTAATGTTCAACATGGTGGCCGACAGTGGCATCATACCTCCGAAATAAGTACCAAATTTCAGCCTTCTACCTACACGGGAAGTTTGAAAATTGGTGACGTTGGAAAGTTCAATATGGCGGCCGACAGTGGCGTCATACCATCGAAATAAGTAAGTACATCGGTTTCGGTTAGCGCAAGGAAGCCGCCTACCAATTTTCGTGAAGATGGGGCCATAAATAAGAAAGTTCAACATGGCGGACGTTGTCGACCGTTATCGTCCGTTATGACTGTTACGTGTAGAATTTCGAAATGAAACCTGCTTAACTTTTGTAAGTAAGCTGTAAGGAATAAGCCTGCCAAATTTCAGCATTCTACCTACATGGGAAGTTGGAGAATTAGTGATGAGTCAGTGAGTCAGTCAGTGAGGGCTTTGCCTTTTATTAGTATAGACTAGCAAAATACCCGCGCTTCGCAGCGGAGAAGTAGTGTGTTAAAGAAGCAATGAAAAAGAAAAGGAAACATTTTGAAAATAACGTAACATGATTGTCAATGTAATTATTTTGTCACTGTTGTGAGTGATGAGTGTTGCTGTCATATATGTATATATATATATATATATAAATATATATATATATATACATATATATACACACACACATATATACATACATATATATCTACATATATACACATACATATACATACACACATACATACACACACACATATATAAACATATATATACATATACATACATATCTACATATATACACACACAGCTATTTCGTATCAGTGCAATACGCTGCTGGTTAAAACGGATAACTCCCGCTCTTACGTGCAAGTCTGCGTGGATATTATGAACTATCGTATTTGTTCAAGTTCTATTTAAATTTTAAATAGAAGGAATTTTTATTTAGTCGACAGAAATATCTTTGGTAGGAATGGTAAAAACAGACAGGAATATTATTCGTGAATAGATCAACTCAAACCTTAAACAACTTATAATATTTTGCTCTCCATAAAAATATATCCTGTGTAACAGATGGAGCAGGAGACAGCAAAGATGTTTGGGGTTCTCCGGCCTCGTATATTGTCGCGATTCCACAATAAACAAAAAAACAGGTCAAAATCATAAACAATTGTATGTTCATAAGCGTGACACCAGACCGTGGCGTCCGCGGCCATTTTATAGGGGAGGAGCCGGAAGTGCAAGGATGCTGGGAAGGACCGTGAGGGAGGACGGGAAGGATGACGTCATGGCAAGATGGCGGAGGAAGGGCGGAAGTGCCGTACTGCGGTCAGCCGTCAGCTATGGCGGAGGGAGGTCTTTTTTCCTATGAGGAAGCAGAGGGAGAAAGTTAGTACCCCGCCATTCCCTGCCGGCGAACACATTCCTAGGTGCGCTCGAATCCGTCCGCGGCCTCCTACTCGCGCGTGCGTGACATGATCCCCCCCTTAGCCCAGACCTGTCAGGTCAGGCGGACCTAACCGAGAGGTCGTGAACCTGAGAGAGGGCATCGGCATTGGCCTGAAGGGTACCTCGCCGATAAGTGACAGCGAACTTATACGGTTGTAGGTCCAGAAACCATCTGGTGACCCACGGATTCGACTCCTTGTGCAGGAAGAGCAGCGTGATCAGTCACCAGAGTGAATTCGCAACCCAACAAGTAGTAACGGAGATGGGTCACTGCCCACTTAATGGCCAAGGCCTCCCTCTCCACTGCCGCGTACCGGGTCTCCCGGTCCATCAGTTTCCGGCTTAGATACATTACGGGGTGCTCGACACCATCGACGCTCTGGCTTAACACGGCGCCCAGGCCTGTGTCCGAAGCGTCGGTCTGGAGAATAAAAGGGAGCCCAAAATCGGGCGACCTCAACACAGGTGCCGACGTTAGGGCCTTCTTTAGGTCACTGAATGCGTGTTCCGTCTTGTTGGTCCACACCACGTACAGGGGAGCACCCTTCTTTGTCAAGTCAGTCAAGGGTGCTGCTCTTTCGGAGAAACGGGGAACAAACCGGCGGTAGTAACCCGCTAACCCCAAGAAAGCCTGCACCTGCCTCTTGGTATTCGGACGGGGCCATTCCAAGATGTCTTTAATTTTAGAGCACTGGGGTCGCACCTGTCCCCGTCCCACTAGATAGCCTAAATATTTGGCCTCTTTTAAGCCAAAAAAACATTTCCGTGGGTTGATGCGGAGGCCGGCTCCACCTAGTGTTCGGAGGACAACCGATACCTGCAATAGATGTTCCTCCCAGGTGCCAGAATAGATGACGACGTCATCCAGGTAGGCGGCACTATAGGACTGGTGGGGCTTCAGCACTCTATCTACCAGACGTTGGAAAGTCGCCGGGGCCCCGTGCAGTCCAAATGGGAGGACCTTGTATTGCCAGTGCCCGCTAGGGGTGCTAAAGGCTGTTTTTTTCTTTCGCGGATGCCGTTAAGGGAATTTGCCAATACCCTTTAGTCATATCCAGTGTAGTCAAATATCAAGCCGTACCCAACCTCTCAAGGAGGTCATCAATGCGGGGCATAGGATAGGCATCGAACTTGGAGACTTGGTTCAGACGTCTAAAGTCATTGCAAAATCTCCAGGAGCCGTCGGGCATGGACACGAGGACGATAGGACTGGACCAGGGGCTATGACTTTCCTCTATTATGTCCATGTCCAACATCCGTTGTACCTCTAGTTCTACCTCCGCGCGTTTTGCTTCCGGGAGTCTATAGGGCCTCTCCCGGACGATCACCCCGGGGTCCGTGACAATGTCATGGGCAATCAACGAGGTCCGGCCAGGTGACTCGCTCACTACTTCGGGGATGGTGCGGAGTGTTTGGGTTAACTCCTGCCGCTGCCTGGGGGTTAGCTCTTCACCGAGGTTAAGGGCAGTTACGCTCGAAAAAAGGGAAAAACCTATGGGAGTCGGGAAGCTCCTCCCTTTCTTTCCAAGGTTTCAACAGGTTGATATGATAGATCCTCTCACTCGGTCGACGATTGGGTTGTTTCACCAGATAATCGACGAGGCCCTTTCTCTCCTTAACCTCGTAAGGCCCTTGCCAGTGAGCGAGCAATTTAGAGTGGGAGGTTGGAACGAGCACCATAACTCGGTCCCAGGCGGAACTCCCTGAGGACGGAGTTCCGGTTGTAACACCGGGCCTGCGCTGCTTGCGCACGAGTCACGTGATCTTTGAGGATTGGCCTGATTTTTGTGAGCCGGGCGCGCAGTTGCGCTAACGCATCTCCAATATGTTGGAGGAAGGGAGGGGCTCCGCCTCCCAGCCCTCTTTAATATGTCCAAAATTCCTCGGGGTTGACGTCCGTATAAAAGTTCAAATGGGGAGAAGCCTGTGGAGGCCTGAGGTACCTCCCGATAAGCAAACAGCACGAGCGGCAGAAGCTGGTCCCAGTTCCTACCGTCCGCGCTGACTACCTTGCGAAGCATCTGCTTAAGCGTCTGATTAAAGCGCTTCGACCAGCCCGTCTGTTTGAGGGTGATAGACAGACGCTTTCAGGTGCTTTATTCTCAGTAATCTGGCCACTTCCCTGAACGTATCCGAGGTGAAGGGTGTACCTTGGTCCGTAAGGACTTCTTTGGGTATACCCACTCTAGAAAATACATTAACTAACTCCCGTGCGATGGTTTCTGTATTATCTGGAACCGCCTCTGGGTACCGGGTCATTCTCGAGGACAAAGAAGGGTTCGCGTGGTGAGGAACCGTCGGCCTGTGAGCTGTTAGGCAAAACCACGGCATTCCGGGCAGCCCGCAGGGAATCGTCATTCCACTGCTCGCTCTTGAATGATGCCGGCGTGGACCGAAACTGGTGATCCAGACCATCGAGAGGGTCTTGTGTTCGGGGCACCGGGAGTGTTCCCTGGCTCGTCCCTTCCCCGGAGGAGTCGTCCGGGTCAGGGCCCGTCGCAGAGGAAACATTGCCTGAAGTGCCAACACCATTAGGACGTGCCCCAGAGCACGGCGTGGAGACCGAGGGAGGGGCGCCTTGCCCCCTCATTACTAGATCCAGCGAGGCCCTGGGAGTGGTAAGTGTTTTACCGCATGTTCTTTTTGACCAGTCATGTCCCAATATCACTGGATAGGGGGGTTCGGGCAACACCGCGACCGTCAGTTTAACTGGGTCCCCCTTCCAGGTAATATAACATTGTGCGGAACGATAAGACTTGGTCCCTCCATGCACGCAGGTAACCTGCAAATGCCGAGTCAGCCATTGTCGCGGCAACACATAACGGCGAGCAACAATGGTTATGTTGCTGCCGGAGTCAAACAAAGCCATCACCATGTGCCCATTCAATAAAACCACTCCCGTGTTCGGAGTCGCCAAGGCGTGCGGCGGGTACAGTACCTTTCGGCGAACGCCAAGGTGCAGTCCATCGTCTCAGCGGAGACGTTTAAAGGGCAGGCTGGCAGCAGGTGGCCGGGCTCACCGCACTTGTAACAGCGCGGTGGGCCCGGCTTGTCTTTAGGTCTGGCTGGCGCTTCTGCAGCGCGTCGAGTAGGCTCGGGGTTGGCCGCCCGTCCCTGTCGGTTCCCACGAAGGACCGCTCTGCCTCCCAAGTCGGAGGACCGCGAGCTGTTGCTCAAGAACTTCCAGGAGACCTGGCATATCTTTATAGGGTTGGCGCCGGACCTGCTGGGCGAGGGAATTGGGCATAGCGTTCACCAGGCCCTCACAGGCCACCTGCTCCACGACTCTACGAGCCTGGGGTCCCTCCGGCCGTAGCCAGCGCCCCATTTTGCCCCAGAACTCGAACGCCTGGGCACGGGCAGGCTTTTCCGGGGAGAACTGCCAACTCCGCCACTCTACGCCTGCTGGCCCGGCGTTATGCCGTAGCGGGCCAAGATCTCTGGCTTCAAGAGGTCGTAGTCCGCGGCCTCTTCCTCCGGGAGGTCATAGTAGGCCCGCTGCACGGGTCCCTTGAGGTAGGGCACCAGAATGGACGCCCACTCGGACCGCTGCCACTCGTTCCGGGTGGCCATCCTTTCAAAAATCCCGAGGTAGGATTCGATGTCGTCCGCCTCGGTCATAGTTACCAGTGGGGGAGGCTTTGCTTTGGCCGACTCTTGCCTGTTGCGCTGTGCCTCGGCCAGCCTGGCCTTCGTGGCCTCTAACTCCCTGGTGGTACTGGCTTGCACCTGCTGCAGGGCCTGGAGTTGGGCGTTCATGGTCTGCTGCACAGTATTGAGGTCCTGTCCCTCCGCCATCTCAAGGACTCTTGTATCCTGCCGGCTACGCCAATGTAACAGATGGAGCAGGAGACAGCAAAGAGGTTTGGGGTTCTCCGGCCTCGTATATTGTCACGATTCCACAATAAACAAAAAAACAGGTAAAAATCATAAACAATTGTATGTTCATAAGCGTGACGCCAGACCGTGGCGTCCGCGGCCATTTTATAGGGGAGGAGCCGGAAGTGCAAGGATGCTGGGAAGGACCGTGAGGGAGGACGGGAAGGATGACGTCATGGCAAGATGGCGGAGGAAGGGCGGAAGTGCCGTACTGCGGTCAGCCGTCAGCTATGGCGGAGGGAGGTCTTTTTTCCTATGAGGAAGCAGAGGGAGAAAGTTAGTACCCGCCATTCCCTGCCGGCGAACACGTTCCTAGGTGCGCTCGAATCCGTCCGCGGCCTCCTACTCGCGGGTGCGTGACACCTGTCTAAATTATACAAGTTAGAAATAAAGTAAACGTTAAAAGAACAAACATTCAAATTTCTTTACTTTTATGTAATTTTATATAAAAAATAAACTTAGATTTTAAATATCCCAAAAGATTTTGCTCTCCATAAAAATATATCCTGTCAAAATTATACAAATTCAAATATGAGGTTCTGTGTTATGGAGATTCTCAGGATGGATTGCAGGTGCTCATCAGTGAGGCGACTCCTGTGTGCTGTTTTGTTAGTCTTTATCACTGAGAAGAGCTTCTCACACAGATATGTGCTACCAAACATGCACAAGGTTCGAGCCGCATGTAGACGGACTTTTTTTGTTCTTCAAAGTCACCAAAGCGCCGTGCAAACTCAGTGCGCTCAGTTTATCAGCAAAGTGCGTATTTGGGAACACCGTAGTGACGACTTGGTTTAACATTACTTTGCAACAGGGAAAGTGGGGCAAATTGCACTGGTGCATTTGTGTCTCCCATAAAAGCAGCTTCACTTGAAATCACTTTGTGATTGTGCACGGGTAAAAACGTCCGCTGAAGTGTCAGATTCTTATTTAATTCTTCTGCTTTCTGTATCTTCTGCATTGCATTCAGGTCTTCAGGTTACCCTGATGTTTTGTCTCATAGTGCCGTCTTAGATTAAATTCTGTAATTACAGCCACATTAGCTCCACAAATGAGACACACGGGTTCAGTAAACATATACTCAGCCTCCCATCGGTTTTAAAGGCTCTATTTTCAGAATCAACTTTTCTCTTCAGCATCGTGTGAGCTAGCTTCGCAATAACTTGCAGCATCATAAGCTAGACTTGATTAACGGTAAGTGTTGGCAAGGCAGCTGAAGCGCTGCATTATGGGATCTGTAGTTTATTGTGTTACCAGCGCTTCATATACCCGGCCATTAATAACAATAATACAGTATATAAAATGATCTCGGGCGGATATAATTACACGGGCGGATGTGGCCCGCCCTTGAGTTTGACACATATGGACTAAATAGAACTTGAAAAGATATATTTTTTCAAATGTGATCGCAATTCAGATAGAGTTGACGCCACTACAGCCTGCATGCCTCAATAAGTCATCCTCCCTCGCTCTTACTTTTTACCGCTCATCTAATGAATACACTGAGTATGGCTTTACCAAAACAATCATTGATGGCAAATAAAGTATCCATTATTCGAGTATGTAGATCGGGATATATATATATATATATATATATACCCGCGTATCGCAGCGGAGAAGTAGTGTGTTAAAAAAGCTAGAAAAAGAAAAGGGAACATTTTAAAAATAACGTAACATGACTGTCAATATACAGTATTTGTTTTGTGAGTGTTACTGAGTGTTGCTGTCATCAAGGATTTGATTATCATTATTTCTTTCAATCAGGTTCGTATTTGTAGGATGTGTTGTGTTCAAGTTACATTCCGTGTTTGTCAATCGTTGTAAAGATGACAGGTTTCATTCATCGATTCGTTTCTTACTGCATCAATAAACAGCTCGTCTTCTTCTTTATCTGAGACCTGACACACTGCATGCACGGTTTTTTACACTGTCTTCCTTTAGCGGACATTGACTTTTTCCACCGTGTGCTTTGTTTCCGCAGTAGCTGGATTTATGAATATGCTTGTATCAGACGCTTCATATTTTTTGCTGCCTTTTCAATTGTGTAATTCGGTTTTGTTCAGCTCTTTGGAACTGTTGCTTTTATCTGTGCACTGCGCCAGTTCACGTGAGCCGCTCGGTGTACATGCATCGAAGGTTCCCAGCTGTGCTGGTGCCATCTCGCTATGTCCATGGCTGTATTTAATGTTACCTTAGTCCTGGCACTTAAAACTTTCTCTCGCAGTTTCGCTGAGTTTGTGCCAAACACCACCCTGACCATCTCATCTTCCTCTGCATAAGCACAGTCCTTAACCCGTGAATATTTAGTGGGAGTTTGCTATTGGATTGCCGCTGACGGACGGCCTCATATGGGCAGGCACTAAATTACAAACGCCAGCGGCAGCCTGTCTATGAACTTAATTTAAAGTGTAGGTTTACATCGTGCTTTGTTTCCGAAGTAGCAGAACTCATGAATATGGTTGTATATGTCACTCGCTCGCTTCTTATTGTTTTGCTGCCTTCTCAATTATATAATGCATGTTTTCTTCAGCGCTTTTTGGAGGTCTTCCTGGTTTTCTATGTACTGCGTGATTACGGGAGGCGTGATGATGTCACACGAAAACTCCCCACGGCGTTCAAGCTCATCTCCATTACAGTAAATGGAAAAACAGCTTCCAGTTATGACCATTACGTAGAATTTCGAAATAAAACCTGCCCAACTTTTGTAAGGAAGCTGTAAGGAATGAACCTGCCAAATTTCAGCCTTCCACCCACACGGGAAGTTGGAGAATTAGTGATGAGTGAGTGAGTGAGTGAGTGAGTGAGTGAGTGAGTGAGTGAGTGAGGGCTTTGCCTTTTATTAGTATAGATTCTAAAGGAAAATGTCAGGACATCTGTCCATGAACTGAATCTCAAGAGAAGTTGGGTCATGCAGCAAGACAATGGCCCTAAGCACACAAGTCGTTCTACCAAAGAATGGTTAAAGAAGAATAAAGTTAATGTTTTGGAATTGCCAAGTCAAAGTCCTGACTTTAATCCAATCGAAATGTTGTGGAAGGACTTGAAGCTAGTAGTTAATGTGAGGAAACCCACCAGCATCCCAGAGTTGAAGCTGTTCTGTACGGAGGAATGGGCTAAAGTTGCTCCAGGCCGGTGTGAAGGAATGATCAGCCTTCTACCTACACGGGAAGTTGGAGAATTAGTGATGTTGGAAAGTTCAATATGGCGGCTGACAGTGGCATCATACCACCGAAATAAGTATGTACATTGGTTTCGGTTAGCTCAGGGAAGCCACCTACCAAATTTCGTGAAGATGGGGCCGTAAATAAGAAAGTTCAACATGGCGGACGTTGTTGACCGTTATGACCGTTACGCGTAGAATTTCGAAATGAAACCTGCTTAACTTTTGTAAGTAAGCTGTAAGGAATGAGCCTGCCAAATTTCAGCCTTCTACCTACACGGGAAGTTGGAGAATTAGTGACGTTGGAAAGTTCAATATGGCGGCCGACAGTGGTGTCATACAACAAAATAATTACGTACATCGGTTTCCATTTAATGTTCAACATGGCGGTCGACAGTGGCGACAGTGGCATCATACCTCCGAAATAAGTACCAAATTTCAGCCTTCTACCTACACGGGAAGTTTGAAAATTGGTGACGTTGGAAAGTTCAATATGGCGGCCGACAGTGGCGTCATACCATCGAAATAAGTAAATACATCGGTTTCGGTTAGCGCAGGGAAGCCGCCTACCAATTTTCGTGAAGATGGGGCCATAAATAAGAAAGTTCAACATGGCGGACGTTGTCAACCGTTATCGTCCGTTATGACTGTTACGTGTAGAATTTTGAAATGAAACCTGCTTAACTTTTGTAAGTAAGCTGTAAGGAATAAGCCTGCCAAATTTCAGCTTTCTACCTACATGGGAAGTTGGAGAATTAGTGATGAGTCAGTGAGTGAGTGAGTCAGTGAGTGAGTGAGGGCTTTGCCTTTTATTAGTATAGATTCTAAAGGAAAATGTCAGGACATCTGTCCATGAACTGAATTTCAAGAGAAGTTGGGTCATGCAGCAAGACAATGACCCTAAGCACACAAGTCGTTCTACCAAAGAATGGTTAAAGAAGAATAAAGTTAATATTTTGGAATGGCCAAATCAAAGTCCTGACTTTAATCCAATCGAAATGTTGTGGAAGGACTTGAAGCGAGTAGTTAATGTGAGGAAACCCACCAGCATCCCAGAGTTGAAGCTGTTCTGTACGGAGGAATGGGCTAAGGTTGCTCCAAGCCAGTGTGAAGGAATGATCAACAGTTACCGGAAACATTTAGTTGCAGTTATTGCTGTAAAGGGAGGGTCACACCGGATACTGACTTTTGCCACTCACAAATATGTAATATTTCAAATATGTAATATTTGATCATTTTCCTAAATAAATAAATGACCAAGTATAATATTTTTGTCTCATTTGTTTAACTGGTTTTTCTTTATCTACTTTTAGGACTTGAGTGAAAATCTGATAATGTTTTAGGTCATATTTATGCAGAATTATAGAAAATTCTAAAGGGTTCACAAACCTTCAAGCACAACTGTATCATGTGTGAGAGGTCGCCCGGACACCATCAGACAGACACCAGTATAAGTACAAAAACACACACGTTTATTCACAGAAAGTCCCAACACAGCACACAGTACTCCTGCACTAAACACCCCTAAACATGGGCCTTTCAAACACCCATGGGCCGCCTTTCTTCCTTCTGTCGCAGGAGCTTCATCCATCTCCAGCTCCAGACTCTCGCTCTCTGACTGTAGAAGGTGGCCCCCTTTATAGTCACCTGGACGTGCTCCGGGCGCTTGATGACATTCTTCCGGCAGCACTTCCTAGTGTGGCGGAAGTGCCGCACAATCACCTGGAAGCACTCAGGGCATTACTGGAAGGTCCTTCCTCCACCTTCACAGGTGTGACGATAGTGCAGATCTCCTGGGCTTTATGAGGCTTGGGGCCACCCCTGGCGATAGCCTCCCTGCTACTTCCCCATGGTCCCTTTGCTATCCAGGGCAGTTGCCCCCTTGTGGCCCAGGAGATGTATAGATCACCTCCCGATCCTTCCAGGCATCCCGGCTGGTTCTGGCCCCCAGCCTCCTGCCACAATGGAAAACTGGAATTACTAGATAATGGCTAGTGATGACCAAGCCCCATGAAGTTAGTTTTGGCATGAGTTCAGAAATAGCAGAAAACTTAAGGAACTTCTTAAGACTTTGAAAAATGCATTGAAGTCAAGGAGGAAGTAGGAATTGAACTAGTTTGGTATGGATTATAATGGTGCAATGGTCTTTTAAATAGTCCAGAGGGCTATGGAAGTGTCTGCCAACTATGCTGAACCAATTATTGTGGCCAAAAATGTAACTGGGGATGTGAGGCAGCCATGTTAAGCATTATCGTGCCTCAAACCAAGACCAATAAAGAATGATAACCATAAAGTGCTGAGCATCATGGAGCACATGGGGCCAAACTACCATTTTCACTTCCAAAAGTACTTTAGTGAATTTTGCTGATCAGCTTTAATGATGATGATTAAATTGAGTTTCCCATTAGCATTTTAACAAAACTTGAATATACTGAGTTGTGTCTTTGCACAACAGCTCTATCTACTATTGGATGGGGTAGTGCCCCACCTGTCTTTAATGCAGATGTGCCACTGATTGTCAGAGAATCTAGTATTTCAGAGTTTCATAAAAAATAACTTGAGTTTGTCAGGCTAGCTTTTAGACTTCCACTTTTCAATAGGATCAGAAGAGTTCCTTCCAATTACCAAGAAATCATACTCCTCGGCCTTCCCTGGAAAAACCTATACCTAGATGTTGAAACTAATAATCTGACTGATTCATTACGAAAAATGTAGATCAGTTTTCTAGGTTTTAGTGATTATGGAAATTGCCTTGTGATCACACCCTGTCCTGAGCTGGTTGCCCACCTGTTCACTGATGCTGCAATATTAGGAATAGGGATAGACCCCCACCACTCTGAAATGGATCACATGTGTCTGAAAATAGATGGCTAGATGAATGGATAGATGGATTAAGACATTTGAAGGTTTCCAGAAGTTTGTGTCAGCATGTGTTTGATGGACCTTGACAATGCATAATGTCATGTGCCCAATATATTTTGGAACATGCTATAAAAGCACCATATACCTAGATCACTGTTGCATGTTATGCAAACTGGCTGTGTATTAGAATTATAAAGAGTTGTGTTTACTTTTGATGTTAATTTAAATCCAAGATGGATTCAGAACACTAAGGATACGTTTATCTCCACCCTTATTTCACAGACTTAAAATCAATGAGCAACTAAGGCTTGTGGAATATCCAGTTTGAAGACCTGAGTACTTAATCATTTCTGTTTACTGATGATACTGTCTTGTCTTAGTGTAATCTCTCACATGGCCAAGAGTGACTGGCAGTTGTGTATACTGTAGTAGGAATGGCATTCACCTCTCTTACACTAAATAGTGCTTTGATCTGTACAATAAGTGATGAACAAGTGACCAGGGAGTCTCTCAAGGAGATTGTCATGAGTGTTGGCTGAAAGGTTCGCCGGGGAAACCAATGGATTCATAAGATTTAACTGCCAATCTACATCATCACCTGTGGTGGGCTGGCGCCCTGCCCAGGGTTTATTTCCTGCCTTGCGCCCTGTGTTGGCTGGGATTGGCTCCAGCAGACCCCCATGACCCTGTAGTTAGGATATAGTGGGTGGGATAATGGATAGATGGATGGATATACATCATCATCCCTACCTATAATCACTTCAACGAGCATTAGATTTTGGCAGAGACTAAAAAATCTCCCTGCGAGTTGCATGTTCTCCCCTGTTGTCTGCGTGGGTTTCCTCCCACAGTCCAAAGACATGCACGTTAGGTGCATTGGTGATCCTAAATTGTTTCTAGTGTGTGGGTGTGTGTGTGTCCTGTGGTGTGCTGGCACCCTGTCTGGGATTTGTTCCTGCCTTGCGCCCTGTGTTGGCTGGGATTGGCTCCAGCAGACCCCTGTGACCCTGTGTTAGGATACAGCGGGTTGGAGAATGGCAGGCTAGATAAAAATGAAATTATAGTTACAAGAGGCTGACCCCATTAGGTTTCTGAGCTCACTGACTGTGAGAGAATCTGGGATGTTATGGGACTAAAGCAATTGCTTCTCAATGTTGAAAGTGGTCAGTTGAGGTTGTTTGCATGTCTGATGGGAGCCATATCACTCACAAGCCCACACTAGAAAGTGACCTAACAGTCGAGCTAAAACACCTTCATGATATCTTGTTGTTCCTGTCAATACCTCAGGAGAAGCAGGACCAGGATATGCAGTTATAGAAAATAACTAAGGTACAAAAGAATATTTTTGTTATAGATATAAACAATTGCCTAATGTTGGAGGTCCTATGAAAAACTTATTTTTGGCTGTCAATTATGAATGTCTAAAGAACATTTTGAAATGTTTTTAGTGTTTTAAAAATATCAATTGGTTATTTTAATAATGTTGTAAAGGGAACTTTCTTTACAGTAAATTATTTTTGCATATTCATCCTAGAATTAGATTAACAACAACAACAACATTTATTTATATAACACATTTTCATACAAACAGTAGCTCAAAGTGCTTTACATATTAAAGAATAGAAAAATGAAAGACACAATTATAAAACAAAATAAATCAACATTAATTAACATCGAATAAGAGTAAGGTTCAATGGCCAGGGGGGACAGAAAAAACAAAAAAACTCCAGACGGCTGGAGAAAAAATAAAATCTGTAGGGATTCCAGACCATGAGACCATCCAGTCCCCTCTGGGCATTCTACCTAACATAAATGAAACAGTCCTCTTTGGATTTAGGGTTCTCACGGAAGGGCTTGATGATGATGATGGTCACGTAGACTTCTGCCTTTTAATCCATCCATCATTGTTGGAGCATCACGAAGCTTTGAGTAGGTGGTGGTGGCGCAGGCCACCACCACAAACAAACCGGAAAAAGAAACAGAAAAGAGAGTTGGGGTCAGTACCGATTTTAGAGCCACCATGAATAGTTATTTTGAGGAGATTGAACATATAGAGTATCAGGATTAAGTTAAATTAAGATTAAAATGAAGTTATAAAAAGGCCATAAGTGGGTTTAGTAAATGAATGGATAGACAGGTTTTCGTTCCTGCTGAATCAGAGCAATTCAAGATAATGAAATTGTGAAAGCTGCACTTTTACAACTTTAGAATGCTATTTACTACTTTCTACCAAAATGGAGTCACAATTTGTTAGAATGTAAAAACAAACAGGTCAACATCTGTTTTCAGTTTATTACAGATCCTAAACTATTTTTTTAAAATAAATTGAACAATGTAAAAGAAGCATAAAAAAAAGTAAAGTTTCTGGCTATTTAAAATATCTCTGAAATTGTCCTCTTCAGATGTGTGACCACTTGTAACTTGATGTGCCCTGCCTGTCTCACAAGCTGCACAATTCAGAATTACCATTTATTAACATGGTGAAGATTTAGCCCTTGGTCACTCAGAATTGTCACTTGCATCGCCACGCTCCAGCTGCTCTGTCACCTTCATTCACAGCTCTTGAATTTTAATGTGGTCTATCAAGCGAGCTAGGAGAAGGATGGTAAAAAAAAAAATGTTATATTTTTCTTAAGAAGTGCTGAATACTGATAATCTTTATTCTCCAAGGCCAGCTGCCTTTCGTCTCCTTGGTGTCAGAGTGCATTATTTTTTCCAGTAAGATGACAGCCTAATAACACATTTTGAGGGATGAAAATGTGAATATAAGTAATAGGAAACACAATTTCCATGTTCTTTAATCAGAATATCAAAAATTAAGACTTGGAGATGGACAGCAAAGAGTTGCTCTTTGCAAAGGCTACATTGTGCCATTTTCATCCACCCCACTTGGATGGAAATTTTGATTCCAGAGTTTTATTTTAATAGATTTCATTTTATTTTAATTTAGTTTTTCTAAAAAGACATTATTTGCAAAATGTGATTTATTCAAAGGAGCTAAAAATACACCCTTACCAACGGCCGAGATGGGTGTTTTGATGAAAAAAAAAAATATATATATACTAAAAATGTCAGGAATCAAAGAGTGTTACAAAATATTATAAAAATCTGTACTTAGAGAAATGCATTTTCTACAAAGAAGCTTAAACTGTAACAGAAAATGAAGATTTTTTGTTAATCCTCAATCAAGTCCCATTCTAAATTATATTCTTTTACATAAATTGGCTAGACAGAAAAACTGGTATTCTAGTTCTATCACCCATTAATTTTCCAGATCTACTAAATCCATCTGAGGGTTGCAGGGGGCCAAAGTCTGTTTTGACTAATATAGAGGCTAAGGTAGGAACCAGCTTTAGATAGAGTAGCAGTAAAATAGAACTATAATATAAAAAATTCAAGAGGGCAACAAGAGAGTATTTCAAAAAAGAAAGTTAACAAGTGAGTTCACTTACACAGAGATATCTGACACATTATGTGTGTTTATGTTTCAGGCCATCGGCTGGTGTGTTTGAACAACTGCTGTGCACTGTATGTCACTTTCAGAATGACTCAACACCTTGTCTACCAACAGAAGAAGAACCAATTTTAATCCAATTCTGTATGACAAGGGACCAATGTTAGCTGTAATGCATAGCTAACTAATATTGATGTCATCTGAATACAGAATAACACCAGACCATGCACTATGAACACCACTAATAACATGTTATTGTATTTTGTACACACCACACAACCCAGATCTTGTATTCAGTGATTTCCCTCTTCATCTTCTCTTTTACTGACTACATATGCCTCTGCACCATATTTCAGCACTGGCCTTATTATTGTTAAATTGATCTTTACCTCTATTTTGCTTGATGTCCTTTTATCACACACATCAGTTTCTTCCATGCTGCCTTTTTTCTGTCACCTCACCACTTGACAAACCCCAAGTGTTTAAACATCTTTACAATCTTAAGTTCTAAGCCTACTTCACCAGTATTTAACAGTGTCCGACCTCTCCTCCTGCTACCAACCAAGACCTCTGATTTTCCAGCATTTAATTGCAATCTTCCAACTTCCATGGCTCCTTGCTACTCAATTACCCTTTTCAACAATTCTCTTTTTGATTCAGTTAAGAACTTCCAGAATTCACCACTCCTAATACACTCACTAAGCACAGCCACCAGGACAAACATAAAAAGGCAAAGTGCTCAGCTTACTTGTGCATTGAAAATTTCTGTGTCTCCACATGCAGCTCTCATGGTTGCTGCTGATTCCTAAAACATAATTTATATTGGTCTTACCCGCGTTTCCAAAACTTTTCCCTTCCTTAGATATCAAACCACTGTTTTCCTTGGGACTTAATTGTGGGCCTTTCAAAAATCTATACATTCATAATGCTGTGAATTAATGTTATAGACAGCAAAAAGGGTGAAAGACCCCCAAAAAACAAGCCAGGATCTCTATGGGGCTGCCTGGTAATGGGCCTCATGCCAGGAAACCTAATGCAAAACTTAACTGGCAGGCTTGGGCATGTGCAGGCCAAAAATGGGGCTTGGCATTTAAAGTCCAAAGATATATTTTAAGTGTTCTAGACAGACAAAAACACCCAAATGCCCTTCAATGCAGAAGAAAATAAATGTATTTGAATAACTTAAAATGGAAAAAAGCAGAAATGATGCAAAAAGGTATGCCTATAAAGGTATCCCAAGGCAAACAAGTCCATTCTATTATTCACTGATCAGTAATCCCAAAAATAAAAAGCAAAAATATCCACAAAAACAATACTCACAAAGAACAGCAATAATATAATTGCCTGTTTTGGCCCCCTTTGGTTTACAATTTGGCTCTGATGTTTCTCTCTTTTTAGCTTTTGTTTTTTTATCCTTGTTTTGCCCTTCGACTTAGTGATTTCTCCTAATTTCCACTCTTTAATTACTTGGACTGACTGTCCTTTTTACAGTCAGTAAACCACAAATTCCACCTCAACCATATAAATATAAAGACAGCGGGTGGCCAGCCTCTTGAAGTTCCACCCACAGAAAGCAAGAAACTTAATCAAATAAATTAAATACACAATACCTACATACTAATTATTAAATCAACAAAATATTAACAATTACAAAAAAACACAAGAAAAATAATATTTCAATAACTGTAGTTAACTTAAATTGCAAAAAAAACAGAAAAAACAAAATGGAAAACAAACCTTGGCTGTAACATAACATGTAACAAAACTTTTCATTTCAGTTTAAATCAGATCTTTCTAAACTGAATGTCGTGAGACCTCAGGGAGTGGCTATGTGGCTTGAGACGTGCCACAAAGATAATGCTGTAATTTGTTTTAAATTTTCAATTTCATTTTCAACTTTCAATATACAACAAACAGATCTAAAGTAGGGCTGTCAAATTACTTAAAAATTAAAATTTGAATGCTGAACATAGTTTAAATATTCTGGATGCTATATCTTTGTTTGTGAGAAATGTACTTTTTTAAATATTTTTTTACCATTAAAAGTTTTAATTTTTTTGATGTACATCTCTAGGGCCTGACATGCTTATGACTTGGACACAGCTGCTTAGAATGAAAACGGCAGCCTTCGAAAAACGTGATTCTCTATATGTTCAGAGTGATGTGATCAAAGTGAATGTTGAATGGGGCACAGTTGCATTTAAAAAATTTCAGACAATATTTCTTGCCATTACTCAAACATATTAAAAGCAATAATGCAAAAACAAACAAAAAACGAGAGTGGTCTCTCCTAGACTTTTTCGTATTTCTGTTACTCAGCTATGGGGATCGATATTTGAGGAGTAAAAAGCTAAACAATTATTATATTTTTATATTATGTAAATTAAAGGACCATCAACAACAAATGAAATCAAATTAATAATATATTGAACATCCATGCATCCATTTTCCAAGCCGGGTGAATCATAACACAGGGTTACGGGGGTCTGCTGGAGCCAATCCCAGCCAACACAGGGCACAAGGCAGGAACCAATCCTGGGCAGGGTGCCAACACACCGCAGGACACACACAAACACCAACGCCAATATAGAATCACCAATCCACCTAACCTGCATGACTTTGGATTGTGAGAGGAAACCAGAGCGCCCGGCGGAAGCCCACGCAGACACGGGGAGAACATGCAAACTCCACGCAGGGAGGACCCAGGAAACGAACCCAGGTCTCCTAACTGCGAGGCAGCAGCGCTACCACTGCGCCACCGTGCCACCCAATATATTGAACAATTATTATAAAATTAAAGTTGAATAAATCAGACTCTGCAGTTACATGAATAAACAGTAAAGTGCTACTTCTGGTTAACAGAAATAGCCCAAAAGCTGATAGAAATCTAACCTAAAACTTGTATGCAAAATTTGGTTGATCTAAGTGAAAGTGTACTCAAGTTATTGTGTTTACATACACACACACACACACACATACTGTAATTCCAAAAATGGTATTTTCAGACACATGGAGGTCTAAAACATCAAGATTCATCAAAATCTCGACATTGAATATTTGGACAGTTGCAATAGTTTCCCAATAGTTTGTATATGAGAAAGTAATAGAACATTAAAAACATATACCTACATTGATACTTATTTACACCTGGACAAAGCTAACAGTACCGTGAGGATTATGCTCGTTTGTTTTTTTAAATTTCTGCAGCGCCTTCTATAATGGGTAAACTCATAGATCTGCAGATGATGAGCCTATGGTGTTCCGGATAATGGACTATCTGTCAGAGAGATTGCAGTTTGTGGGAGTCAAGGACTGTGTTTCTGATAAGGATGGGAATAACACTGGCTGTCCTGTCTCCTTTTATCTTCACTCTGATTTTTTTTTATGGGGTGTATTGATAAAGGGGATGAAATGGAGTATAGGAGTCAGGAGGAAAAGTTTGTTCTTGGTGCAAAGAGAATTGCCTTCATCTTAACATCAGTAAAACCAAGCAGCTGGTTATTAACTTTTACCACTCCAAGGAGCCTATATGTCTGGCCACTATTCAAGGAGTGGATATAGAGGTGGTCCACTCCTATAAGCACTAGGGGGTCCACATTAATGACAGGGTGGACTGGTCTTGGAACACAGAGCAACTACATAAGAAAGGTATATAAGAGCAGGCTCTTCCTCTTCCATTAATGTGGAAAGTGACATCCTTCACATCTTCTACAACTCTGTGATGGCCACTGCAATTTTCTACACTCTTGGTTGTGGGGCTGTTAATATCACTTCAAGAGAGGTCCTCCAAATCAACCAAATAATAAAAAAATTTGCAAGCTCAGTTACAAGATGCACTATGGATAGCCTGGAGGTAGTAGCGAAGGAGAGCACTAAAACAAAAATGAGTGCCATTATGAACAATGCTGCACATTCTCTCTCTGACACACTGTTACTAAGGACTTTCAGCAAATGAATTATTTAGCAGGCGTGCATCAGGTAATACTACTGGGAATCCTGAATAATGCCTCACTGTTACTGTGTCAGCCAAGTCAAAACTTTTTGTTTGTTTTGAATTATCTTGCTTTTTAGTCATTCCGGTGTGTTCAGACCAAAGTGTGTGTATATTTATTTATTTATCTACCTATTTATGCATTTATTTATTTAAAGAGCTTTTGTAAAAGAATTAATTTCCCCCTGGGGACAAATAGATTTCTCATTATATGTACTTCTCAACACCCGATAATAGTAATAATTCTTTACATTTATATAGTGCTTTTCTCACTACGCAAAGTGTGTCAGTATGCTCACCATACATTAGCTGTTAGGTGGTGAAGTAGTGAAAAAGAGAGACAGAATGACTAGACCATGGCGGGCAATTTAGCCCGGACATTGAGGCACACCCCGCTGTTTACAAAATATTACAGAGATCTTTTATGACCACAGTAAGTCAGGACCTTTACATCGCATTTGAAAGACAGTGCCATATTTATAACACAGTGTCCCCATCACTGCACTGGGACATTGGGATCCACATTCAGACCACATGGTACACGTCCCCTGCTGGTCTCACCAACACCTCTTCCAGCAGCAACCCAAGTTTTTCCTGGATGGTCTTCCATTCAAGTACTAGTTGGGCCCAAACATGCTTAGCTTCAGGTGGATGACTTCATCAAGTGCAGGGGGTATTATAGTTAATAATTAACACAGATAACTAATTTTAGTTTCTCTTTTTCATCCATATACAGCACAGCAAAATGTAATACTGGTGAGCCTAATATGTATTTTTCATTACACATTTGTTTAAGGCTTTGTGTGTCAAGTCAGCAGTCATCTACGATGCAGACTGCATGGTAATTGTGTCTTAGCTGAGGTAGCTAAAGTGAGCATTTGTAACACTGACAAAGTTCTGAAAATGTGACATTAAAGCCAATATAATAACAAAAGAAAATGTTCATTAGAAATAAAGAACTTTATAAAAACATTAAAATCCAAAATGTTTACAAATACTTAAAGAAATGCAATTTAACTTGTCTCACATTTAACCTAACATCAAAGACATTTGGTAAACCTACCAGCCATGTGTCACTCACTAACTGTATAAAATCTTTAATTAAAAAATCAGTTTGTATGTGTAAATACAGCCTTTTTTTTCTCTGTTGATCTTCTAAAATCTAGCTACATATAATATGTTCTGTACATACACAGGCCTGATACTGCTACATAATGAGCATTACATGTAGTATCCAATTACCTTTAGTAAAGTCATACTATTTATTATATGTGCTCAATAATATTCTTAATCTATCATTCATTAATCTCTAACACTTTCATGAAATGTTCCATTAACTTTACTCCATGGAAGTTTGCACAATCCACTATTGTTTAAAACAAAGGAACCAGTTGCTCTTTATCCAGTCACCTAGGATTTTTCCCCATCCCATATCATGTCTGACTATTTCAGCAGCCAGTCCTCCCCTTCTTTGTACAATACTGTCAGCATTTTAATCTGTACCGCTGAGTGTCCATGTGCAATTTCCTACTTTAATTATATCTAATGCCTTCTAAATTTTCAGTCTTTGTGTTTCCATCACTGGTCTGCCTGCCTAACTATTTAAAGTGGGCTTGTAAAATGCCTAGTATTAAAATAAAAAAGTAAAAAACAGAAAGCTAAGTGTATTAGACCATTGGCTTAGTTTTATTTGTGTTCTTACATGTTGGGTGTGCCAGTTTCGAGGACAGAGATTACAAAGCAGTCCTTCAAAGTTGCCAATTAGGATGAAAAATGACCTACCCCGTTCCCACATATCTTTGAACCTATTCCAGCCAGCAGTCTTTCTAAATCCCTGTCCTTTAACCATCAATTCCTGTTTATTGTATTAAATCTGACAATCTGCTTCCAGCCGCACTTCTGGTTTAGATCCCCCGGGTTCTACGAATTCCCTTAGAAAATTGTCTCTGTACCTCGAGGCAGCTGTAAACATACAATGTCCTGTGATCTGAAGCCAGAACCTTTAGATTCTGTAAGGGGGAGGTATCCCTGAATTAACAACAGCGATGACACTGAGGTCACTGTTGGAAGAGTGCTAAACCACAGCAATAAACTTGTATTTCAGATGCCAAACTGAAAGAGGTTAGAATTAAAATCAAAATAAACCATTTGTCACTCATGAAAGTACTTTACACTGGCATAATAACAACATATCACTTCCATTTTGATTCTACATGCTCAATTTCCTAGAGTCATAACCTGTCTTATGAAGTTTTCTTTGTAACATACAACAAGACTGTGCCATGAATGATTGGGATTCTGATCCTAAATGCTGACATTCTTCATTTTACAAAAGCAGTCTCTGCGACTCTAATAACATACTGCGGCTCTTTCTGTTTTCTGAATCTGCCAATGAAATTGGATTTACCATGTACACCTGCTGTTATACTGTGAGGCTTTTCATTGTTAAATTTTGTTACCTTCACATTTTAAGACTCTAATGTGCATTTCACAGCTTACCTTCAGAATAGAATAGATTTGTTTTTCTTCTTCTTTGATGCTAAAAAGAAAGGAATAATTTTATTTTGTCACGATTTTATTTTGTCACCGACACATATTGTGCATGGACGGCATTTTTGACCAGTAGGATGTTTCATCTTATAAATCAATGGATTGGACATCTCATCCAACCACCAATTTTGTGGACTAAGTGTTGCAATTAATGGTTACAGGGAGCCAGAGAGTAACTTGTCATTGTTGGGTACAAGAATATTAGTTGTAGCCAACTCTTCACCAAGTACAGGCTCAGAGCATTCTAACATGTTTAAAGGTTCAAGGATCAGTGTTTTTATTTAGTCATGTTTACACAACAAAACATGAAATGTCTTTTTCAATTGCATCCCGTACCAAATAGAAGTGAAATTAAACAATCCAGGTTAAGACAGGTTAAAACCTACACAGAAATTCAAAAATGTTTACATCATTTGAAGACTAAATTTTTTATTAAATTGTTCTCAGCAGTTTGATATTACATTTTATCTGAAATGATTACATGATTCATAAGAAAAACTCTACACTTCTGGATATTTTAACATTATCTCTAAATAATTAAATAATGTAAAGTTTTTAACCAGATTGTTTAATGGAAACTTGGAAAGTGACAGGAAGCCTAAGAAGTGGGGAAGAAGTGTACTGGTGCCTATTTTTAAGAATAAGGGGGACGTGCAGAGCTGTAGTAACTACAGGGGCATAAAATTGATGAGCCACAGCATGAAGTTATGGGAAAGTGTAGTGGAAGTTAGGTTAAGAAGGGAGGTGATGATTAGTGTGCAGCAGTATGGTTTCATGCCAGGAAAGAGCACAACAAATGCAATGTTTGCTATGAGGGTGTTGATGGAGAAGTATAGAGAAGGAGTTGCATTGCATCTTTGTGGACCTGGAGAAAGCATATGACAGGGTGCCTAGAGAGGAGCTATGGTATCGTATGAGGAAGTTGGGAGTGGCAGAGAAGTATGTAAGAGTTGTACAGGATATGTACGAGTGAAGTGTGACAGTGGAGAGGTCTGTGGTAGAAGTGACAGATGCATTCAACATGGAGGTGGGATTACATCAGGGATCAGCTCTGATACTTTTCTTATTTGCAATGGTGATGAACAGGTTGACAGATGAGATTAGACAGGAATCCCTTTGGACTTTGATTTTTGCTGATGACATTGTAATCTGTAGCGAGAGTAGGGAGCAAGTTGAGGAGACCCTGGAGAGGTGGAGATATGCTCTGGAGAGGAGAGGAATGTCAGTAGGAACAAGGTAGGATACATGTGTGTAAATGAGGACATGGTCCATGGAATGGTGAGGATGCAGGGAGTAGAGTTGGAGAAGGTGGATGAGTTTAAATACTTGGGATGAAAAGTACAGAGTAATGGGGATTGTGAAAAAGAGGTGAAAAAGAGAGTGCAGGCAGGGTGGAATGGGTGGAGAGGAGTGTCAGGAATAATTTGTGATAGACGGGTATCAGCAAGAGTGAAAGGGAAGGTCTACAGGACAGTAGTGAGACCAGCTATGTTATATGGGCTGGAGACTGTGGCACTGACCAAAAAACAGGAGACAGAGCTGGAAGTGGCAGAGTTAAAGATGCTAAGATTTGCATTGGGTGTGACGAGGATGGACAGGATTAGAAATGAGTACATTAGAGGGTCAACTCGGGAAGGACGGTTGGGAGACAAAGTCACAGAGGCAAGATTGCATTGGTTTGGACATGGGCAAAGGAGAGATGCTGGGTATATTGGGAAAAGGATGTTAAAGATAGAGCTGCCATTCAAGAGGAAAAGAGGAAGGGCTAAGAGGAGGTTTATGAATATGGTGAGAGAGGACATGCAAGTGATGGGGGTGACAGAGCAAGATGTAGATGACAGGAAGATATGGAAGAAGATGATTTGTTGTGGCAACGCCTACCGAGAGCAGCCAAAAGCAGAAGAAATTCAGCATGTAATGGACATCTGTCATTAATTGAGATGATTTCCAGATTATTTTTTTTATTTTATTGCCCTGTGACACACGCTTACCAGATTTTCTACATCAGCCCCAATAACTTTAACTGCATATTAGGCAATATCCTGGAGCTTTTGTAAATTTTGGCTTGTCAGACTATTAAACTAGGCAATGAAAATGAATGTGATGACAGACTGGATACATGGCGATAAATAGACAACATGAGGTCCTTGTCCACTTTAAATACTTTAGGTTTATGGAGGTGAAATAGACACTGATTTTATTTAGAGTACATTGTTTTGGTATAAATATTGCAATTGAGATTGTTATCTAGGGTAGTTCACAAGTATTTATTTTCAGTCACTAGTTCTACCTCCTTTCCTAGAACAATGATGGATGACCATGCCGTTTTCTGCCTGTTAAAGTCAAATATCATTCCTTTGGTCTTTTTGACATTCAGAGGAAAGCTGTGGTCACATTACACAAATTTTTGGTGTGGAGTACGTCAAGGAGTAAAGCTGATCACAGTTGCCAATCTTGTCACTGCACTAGGTCAAAATATACAACTGAAAATTACATCCTGTGTCACATTTACTGACTGGGCGTTCCTGTCCATATTTCTGACATCAAATCAGCAGTAGTCTTTACCCGTAATTTCTTTTGTCTATCCTGTTGTGGCATGTAAAATATGAGACATCAGAGAGATACACATCTCTTCTTTATGTGTGAACCAAAGCCCCTGTGCTACCTGTGGAGCAGTACTTGAGCTGTGTGAAGGGTTAATACCTGTGATGCATTCAGCCACAGTCTCTGTACTTTTATTTCTTTTTTTCATTTTGTTTTAACACATAAAAAACAAAGTATCAGACAGACATGCTTCTCTCCTATTTGTGAGGTTCAAAAGATGTGTTCCTTATTTCTCATTGCGACATTCTATGCATTGTACTGCTGGATGAATGCTCATTAGTTCTCAACTCTCGCATGCAAACAAACTGACCCTTCATACAAAGTGAAAATCAAACATGTTTGATTTTATCATAACCAATCACAGACTAGTTGGTCTCAGTGGTTAGGTGGGTCACTGTAGACGATTGACTAAGATTATGTAAATGAAAGCTAAGACTGAAAATCGCTGGAAAAGTCATCTAATGTGACATGGCCTTAAAATGGTTTCCTATTACACCAGTTTACTAAACAATCCACTTGATTTAAGTAATGGCTGTCATACTCTGCAAATATACATCCTATCAGCATGGTGTCATCAGCATATTTTATAATGTAACAACGGTCATTGTTCTGTCTCAGGTTAGTTGTGTACAGAATAAATACTTATGGAGAGAAAACACAACCTTGACGAGTGTCTGTATTTGAATGAATAAATTACTTTTGTAAAAGTGTCGTGCACTTTGACTCCCTGTGTACAATTTAAAAGAATACTGTTCAATTTTTTAATCTGTATGTGAGATAATTATTCTGTGCAGAGGGCAAGAGGAAATAAGAACGACTGGAAGAAAAAAAAATATAATAAAATATAATAATATTTATAAAAAATATAAATAAAGCAAAGGTCTGACCCAGTGAGACAAGAACAAGAATTCAAAATCAATAAGGAAATCAAACATGAATTAACAAAATTAAAGCGTAAGAAGGATTTTGGAATCTGAGTAGTCCAATAAGGAAGTGAACCTAGAATGACCCTTTCATCCAGATGAGTATAGACAGACAGGATCACGACCTCTGAAGCCACACCCGTATTGGGCAAAGCCTGGCAATTTAGCACAGCTGAACAAAAAAACAGAATGGTGGCAGAAAATGGCCCAAATCAAAAATGAAGCTTAAAACAACATATTGAATTGAAAAACAAACTTGTTCATCGGATTCCTTGGTGTAGAAAACCATCTTCCACACTTCTGTTTGCATGGTAAGAAAACTGGTGGCCATCTTGAAATAACTTTGTCTCTGTCATTTCATCTTTTACAAATATCAGCTATCCATCACAAAGCACACTCAGACATATGCTTTCACTGGACCAATTTTAGGTTAATAATTAATTGAACACTTTCGGAATGTGTGAGGAAAATGTCAGTTTCTGGAGGAAAAACAACTGCATGCATATAAAAGGATATGAAAGCCATAACAAACACCAAACATTAAAGAAATTAACAAACAGTACAAACATGTTATACAAAGGTAACATTTGAATGAAACAGAAGTACGTCATTTCTCCGTCTCACTCCCCAAAAATACCATTAACCCGTTCCCATATGGCTTAAACCTGTTCCAGTCTACTCCTGCTCTCTAGCCACGGGGCATATCAGAGAACAAAAGCAAATTAGGAAGAAAAGCAATTAGTACCGAGAACTGAAGTGCTACTCATAGATGTTGAAACAAACCGCAATGGCTTAAATGTGGCTTACTGTCTGAGCAAATTAAAGGGGGCATATCTTATACAGAGAAGAAAAGTTCTAAATACTATCCAGTTTTTTTTCTACTGTATGCATTTGTAGCTTTTTTCTTTTTCCCTGTCTTTTCATTTCTTCGTATTAACCCTGCATCACCTTCAAATTAAGCAAATAATGAAAGGCAGATAAACTTTTCATTGTCAAAATTAGGTTTTTTAGGTACCTTGGATATGTCCTCTTTAACTTTTCAAGAGACAAAAGCAGAATGATTCCATATTTGATATACAGTATACATTTAGAGTTGTGTAATAATGTGCTAAATAAAACTAACAGATTGAACATATGCCTGCAGCTCTACTATTAATATGCATTATACGAATGACAGATGAAAGTTTACCTAATTGAACATAATTATATTATTGTTTTGGAGGTTGTATGCAGATTCCATTAAATTGTATAGTGCTTCATTGATTATATACATTATCATGAGAGTAGAAAGACAGCTATTAAACCCACATGTTCACCTCAGAATTAAGTCTGCCTATAAATTGAACTATTACTTAGTCAAAATGAAAACATTATAAATTCATTAAACTGGTAAAAAGAAAACTAGAAAAATTTAATTAGGCAACACAACTTTGAGAAATGGCAGTTACTCTGATCTCAGTCTTACCAAATTGTATATCGAATGTATATTTCTAAGCAACAAATTGAAAAAAAGTACAGAAAAGCAGACAAAGAAGAAGAATTTAATAATCCATTCAAATTAATTAACATAAGATAAAAGGACACCATTCAGTTATACAACCTGCAACAGCACATATAGACTGCATAAGTGTAGTATCAGGCAGAAATAGTACTGCATTAGGGTTTGGGTTAAGGTTCAAAAGAAGTGTGATAATTTATGTTAAATTTTCCATTAATCCTTCTGCCTAATTTACTTAAAAGTAAAATCATCTAAACAGAAATACCAGAGATTTGTATGTGAATATTTTCCAAATATACAAAGTAGTAAACCCTGTTGTATCCATTAACTACTTATTTGTTACAAATTAATTTCTGTTTAATTGTATTTTAGTTAGGAATCAGAAACAATGTCAATGCAATTTTTACTTTGTAAATTCTGCAGATTGTTAAAAAACATATAAAGTTATATGAATATATATATTATATATAAATATTTTCTTTACATGTATTTTTAAAGATTTTTGTATATTGCATTTATTTTGTGTATGTTAATTACCATATTTACACGTGTACCATGTGCACATTTTTTCCCCGAAAATTAGCATTAGAAAATCAGGTGCGCATTATACACGAGGAAATATAATTCTGTACTGTTTACTTCTTCTGCTTGGGCTTGCTCGCTCGCTTGTGCTCTCTCTCTCTCACTTGCTCACACTCTCTCTCTTGCTCGCTCTTCTTTTTGAATCAGTTTGGCGTCGTCATTCAGCATGGATAGTAGCAAGCGTTTACACTCCTTCACGGTGGGAGAGAAACTAAAAGTGATTTTGAAAGCAGAGAAGATAGGAAATCGGGCAGCAGGTCGCAAGTACGGTGTTCCAGAGTCATGTGTTCGAGATTGGCGACGGAAGAAGGAAAAACTTTTGTCATGCAACAAAAACAAAAGGGCATTTTGCGGAAAACGTGCCCTAAATGCTTCCTATACAATCACAACTCACCTCATACACGGGGCAAAACGATTTTCGCGATTTTCTTTGTAAAAAGTAGGGTGCGCGTTTTACACGAGGGCACGTGGTACACGAGTAAAAACAGTATTGATGTTTAGTAAACTCAATGGTCCCTGATATACTTGCTTACAAACTCCAACTTTTTTATTGATTTTTATTTGTTTAATAAATCTGTAAAAAATCTTAAAAATATAAAGGCTGCATACTCATGTCTTTTTTAATGTCGGCTCAAGATTCAATTACTGTATGTGTTTAGTGCTGTCCAATGTTACCTTCTAACATGTACTTAAAGCTGTGACATTTCTGCAGTAATTGTTATCACATCTATGGATCTGTTTTTTTTTTTTTCTTTATATTAAAAACATGGCAGGAGGACAGAACACTTGCATTTTGAGTGATTTTTCACAGATATTTAGTGATAAAAGCAGCCACTGCACAAGCATGTTATCCCCATGTTATTTTGATAAGCCTGATAAACGTATAATATAGCAAAAAACCTTGGTGCTGGCATCTCTTTTGTATGTTGAACATACTGTGAAACATATATTGCAGCAGAGAGTGGGGGTTGAGGTACTGCTTATGGTATTGAGTTCAATATTTACATTATGTCTGAAATGTAGCACTGTAATGCAATGCTAGAATAATAGACAAATGCAGGGAAACTGCCTCTCAAGGGTGAATATTCCCCCAGTACACCATGTGGCAGTGCTCTTCTGGCATTCTTCCTGTTCAGACTCCTGTAAGAGTTCATGGGAACTATAGTTCTGGACAGTCCTGCTGGTTTCTTTGGGGTCCACCAGGGTACAATGCTGGATAAGAACTCCCATGTTTCATGGCTGTCCCACATGTCCCAGAAGTGCTTCCTGGGTACATTGCTCCAGCACTGGAAGTACTCTGAGGTTTGATATAAAAATGGCATGGCCACTCTCTCTAAATCAAGCAGTCAGAGTCAGGAAGAGGTAGACAAATCTTGCTTTAGAGAAATGGGGGAGGATACGTAATGTGTTGTGATTACATTGATTTCTAGCTGTAGAAGTGTGCTAATAAAAAGATTTTTGAATCTGGGACTAGTGTATGCCTAGGTGTGTTTGGGATTTGGGCTCTGAGGTGCCCCCTGGTGGCCACAACACACACATATACACACACACACACAACCAATATCATATAAACTCCACACAAAAAGAACTTTAAAAGGCTGGAATCCCTAAACTGAGATCCTCTGTGTTACCATGCTACAAGTTAATTTAATCCTGCACTTACAGTTAGCTGAACTTAAAATCAGGACACCATTCTTAAGCAAATGAACTTGATGATCTCCAACTAGTTTTAAAAATCTATACTTATAAAAGGCAAAGCCCTCACTGACTGACTGACTTACTCACTCACTCACTGACTCATCACTAATTCTCCAACTTCCCATATAGGTAGAAAGCTAAAATTTGAGAGGCTTATTCCTTACAGCTTACTTACAAAAGTTAATCAGGTTTCATTTCGAAATTCTACACGTAACGGTCATAACGGTCGACAACGTCGGCCATGTTGAACTTTCTTATTTATGGCCCCATCTTCACGAAATTTGGTAGGCCGCTTCCCTGCGCTAACAAAAACCGATATACTTACTTATTTCGATGGTATGATGCCACTGTCAGCCGCCATATTGAACTTTCCAGCGTCACCAATTTTCCAACTTCCCGTGTAGGTAGAAGGCTGACCCCATCTTCACGAAATTTGGTGGGCGGCTTCCCTGTGCTAACCAAAACCGATGTACGTACTTATTTCGGTAGTATGACGCCACTGTCGGCCGCCATATTGAATTTTCCAAATGTCACTAATTCTCCAACTTCCTGTGTAGGTAGAAGGCTGAAATTTGGCAGGCTCATTCCTTACAGCTTACTTACAAAGGTTAAGCAGGTTTCACTTTTCAACAGTCTTTGTTACTTATGGGCCCATCTTAAAGAAATTTGGTGCACGGGTTCCCAACGCTAACTGAATCCTACTTATGTACATATATACGTCCATAGCCTGCAGCTCGGCCACCGTGTTAGGTGGCGTTGGGTCCCCCATCCCAACGCCTCCCACGTTGTTGGCTACCTGCCTATATAAGACCGTCCGTAGCTCCAGTCTCTACATTCCCTTCCTTGCTTCGCCACGGGATTCACGTCTCCCTACTGATAACTACAGCCTTTTTGTTTAATCCACGGCTTCTCCGCTGTTTTATTGTTTGTTTATTACAATTATAGTTATTGTATAGGTATTTTAGACTTACTTTACATTTCTCAGGTACCCATTTCCTTTATCATTCCAACCCCCATTACCATGTCTATTGAGGCGATCACTATCGATCAAAGAACTGTCACTTACCGAGTGGTTTCCATGCCCGGAGATGGCACCTACCTTTTCCATTCTCTTTGTTACATATTGCACGGCCATATCAGGCTCACTCTTGATATCCGGAGGAACATTGTGTCTTATGTATTGAATGACTGGGACAGGTTCAAGGTGTGGACTGATGACGGTACAGGAGATAATTATACTACACAGGAGCACTAGAAGAGTGAAATGCTTAAGCCCTTCACCTATGGTTCTGCATGTGAGTTGATGGCTGCCGCTGAATTGTTCGGTTGTCGCTTTCAAGTGTACCGAAATGGCCAAATATTTTACACCTTTCTACAACCGCCAATGCCTCTTAAACATCTTAGATTCACAGGTGACGATTTCAGTAGTGGACACTTTGATGTTTATGAATGTTTAAACTCTCAAAAGCTGGATGTGATTTTATCGATGAAACCGGTTGTGTGCTTACAACGCTTGACAGATGCCGAATGTCACTTCAACACAACAAATCCTGCAAATACGGTCGTAATTGAAACCAACCATGAAACTGAAACCGATTAAAGAGTAAGCTCAGTGCACAGCTTGGTCATGTTACAACCGGAGGGCCGAACTGACAACATGGTATACAAAGAGATCCTTAACAAATAATTATTGGCATATTTTCCCTCAGTTTAAAAAGTTTTAATTTTCTCCTTAATAAAAATTTTAATGCAGTACAGTAATCCCTCGCTATATCACGCTTTGACTTTTGCGGCTTCATTCCATCGCGGATTTTAAATGTAAGCATATCTAAATATATATCACGGATTTTTCGCTGGTTCATGGATTTCTGGACAATGGGTCTTTTAATTTATGGTACATGCTTCCTCAGTTTGTTTGCCCAGTTGATTTCATACAAGGGACGCAAATGGCGGATGGCTTAGAAGCTACCCAATCAGAGCATGTACATGTATTACATATTAACTAAAACTCCTCAATGCTATAAGATATGCTTCCTGCGTGGTGCTCGATTGTTTGCTTGTCTCTGCCTCTCTCTCACTCTCTCTGACATTCTCTGCGCCTGACGGAGGGGCTGTGAGCAGAGGTGCTGTTTGCACAGAAGCTGTTTGCCTAGTGGATACGGACGCACCTCTAAGAAATGCCGCTTTATGGCGGTGCTTCCAAAAGCACACTTATTGATTTTTTGATTGTTTGGTTTAATCTCGCTCTCTCTCTCTGACGTTTTCTGCGCCTGACGGAGGAGATGTGAGCAGAGGGGCTGGTTGCACAGAGGCTGTTTGCTTAGAAGATACTGACGCTCCTCTAAAAAATGCCGCAGCAAACTTAAAAGCACACGTATTAATTTTTTGATTGTTTGCTTTTCTTTGGGAGTGCTCTCTCTCTCTCTCTCTCTCTGAAATTCTCTGCTTCAGAAGAGAAGAAGATCTATTTGCATTATTTTAATTGTGAGAAAGAACGGTCATCTCTGTCTTGTCATGGAGCACAGTTTAAACTTTTGACTAAAGGGTGTTATTAAACAAACGGAAATTATTGCTCAATGAAATAATGGAACAGCGAAAAGAGATTGAATATATTGTTCGGATTTAAACTTTAAGTCGGAGACTTTAGATCGTCTAATTTGTGTTACCAGTGAGAATGAAAAGATTCCAAAAACATTGCCGCAGTATTTAGTCCCATGAGACGGAGACTTTTAACATGAGATTCTTTCAAGTCACGCCATACAACTATTTTCAAACAAGACCATAGTCATCTAACCTCAGTCATGTGAATGCTTTTGTCAGACACAGTTCCTGTGCTCTCAGCTCTTAGTCATGTGAATGTTTTTGGCATTCAGCTCTTATAAATTTTATCAGGACAATAATTTTATACGTTCTAGATGACACATCAACGACAAAGTGAAGAAGAAAGCATGGACAAACATACAAGAAAGTCATTTTATTTATTAGACAGAAAGAAACGATATTCACTCACAGGCAGTTACACGTTGTGTTGTCACGATGTAAGTCCAAACACAGAATTAAAATTCAATGCGATCCTGAAGAAAAGTTAATTCCAAATATTGTTTTTACTAAAGTTTTAAAGTAAAAGTGAAAATGATGCATATGTAACAATTCCCATGAAAATAACAATCTCATTAAATTGTATATCCGGTAAACCAGACCCGGGAATGGGCGAGCAGAGTCCCCTAGTAATTACAATAAATATTGTACCTTACTACTGATAGGTTTCTGAACTCCTAGTTTCTGACTAAATAGAATTTCCTGCCGCATTCCCATTAATGGCTGAGATGTTTGCAAAAGTCAGGTGCCACATATCTGTATGTCAAGTTTTCTGTCCAACTCTTGCATCACCAACATAGCTAGGTCTTCATTTTGAGGAGAGATTAAATCATGGAATGCATGAGAGGTAAGGAAGGGTGATAATATAGCAAGAGGGGAACAAGACACAGATTTTTTACCATTTTTGAGAAGAAGTACATCTGGAGCAGTAGTCCTGATAATAAATATCCAAAAATAAACACTGCACAACGGTACTACTTCTTACTTTTACACAGAAACTGAGCATGACTTTTAAGGAAATACGCCGGCCACACAAATTCATCTCATTCTTATAGGCATGTCTTTAGGACAAAGTAAGATGGAATTGGGTTGGAGGAAGTTATTGAGTAGTGATTTATTAAAAGGCATGTAGCTGCCAGAAAGCTGAAATGTATAAACCAGGAGATAAAATAACTTACAGGGATAGAAGAGTAATGTGATCTGATGTAGGCAAGGGTTGTAGGCTTTAAAAAGTCATCAAAATCCTGATCATCAAAACTCAAAATATAAGTTAATGAAAACTGAAATTAAAAAACAAAACTGAAAATTCAGAAAGTGAAAAAAAAAACTTTTTTAAAATGAAATGTATGTTTATTAAGAGAAAATCACAAAACTAGAATATCTGTGGACCTGCACCACCATTTTAGATAATGATGAAGTGATGATGAAATGAATCGCAACTAACAAAAGGTACTGTAACTGTAAACAACATATTTGCAGCCATATAGCAATGGTGGTGTTCTACAAAATGTCACAAAAAAAACAAAGTTGTGTTCAGGTTACAATACAAATATGTAACAAAACTACACAAATCTTATGTTAAAAAAAATCTGTTTAATGAGAAACTCAGATTCATGACACTTTTTATGTACAACACCTTCAGAAAGCATTCAGATTCCCCCCCCCCCTTTTTTTTTACACATTTTGTTATCCTAAAATAATTTGAGTTTATTGTTTTCCTTCATCAACCAACACTTCATACCCCAGGATGACAAAGTGAAAGCAAGATTTTAGAAATTTATTAAAAATAAAAAAAATGAAATATCACATTGACACAAGTGTTCAGACCCTTTACTCAGTACTTGTTGAAAACTCTTTGGGAGCGATTATAGCTAGAGTCTTCTAGGGTCTGACATGACATGCTTTGCATGCCTGGATTTGGGGATTTTCTACCACCCTTCTCTGCAGATCCTCTCTAGCTCTGTCAGGTTGGATGATGACCATCAGTGGACAGCAATTTTTGATAATTAATTGCTTTCAAATCTGAGTTCTGGATGAGCCATTTAAGAACAACTCCTATGTTGTTTTGGCTTCGGGCTTAGGGTCATTATCCTTTTGTAAGATAAAACTCCAGCCCAATCTGAGGTCTAGAACACTCTGGTGCTGGTTTTCATTAAGGATGTCTCTGTACTTTGCTCTGTTCAGCTTTTCCTCAATCCTGACTAGACTTCCGGTCCCTGGCACTGTAAAACAACCCTATAGCATGATGCCGCCACTCCCATGCTACACCACTGGAGTGGCATTGCACAAGTGATGAGCTGTGCCTGGTGTCCTTCAAATATGACACTTAGAATTGTGGCAAAACAGTTCAATTTTGGTTTCATTGGACCACAGAATCCTGCTTTTCACAGTCTGACAGAAGCCTTTTTTTGCACACTCCAAGTAGGCTTTCATGTGTTGCCTAGCCACTTTGCCATAAAGGCTAGATTAGTGGAGTTTTGCTGTGGTGGCTGTCCTTCTGGAAGTTTCTCCCATCTCCATGCAGGTCTCTGAAGCTCAGCCAGACAGACCATCACATTTTTTGTAGTCTTTCCTAAATTTGTGGGACCATCTATAGACATGAGTTTGCCTTTCCAAATCATGTCTAACCAAATGAACTACCCACAGGTGGTCTCCAAAGTGTAGAAACATCTCAGTGACGATCAATAGAATGGGATGGACCTCTGCCAAATTTCAAGTGTCATACAAAAGGGGCTTAATACTTCTGTCAACGTGATATGTTTTTGTTTGTTTGTTTTTAATAAAATTGCAAAAGTTTCCAAAATCCTGTTTTTGCTTTGTTATTCTGGTTTATTTAGTGTTGTTTGAGGGGAAAAAATGAATTTAAATGATTTTAGTATAAGGCTGCAACATAACAAAATGTGACAAAAGTCAAGGGGTCTGAATACTCTCTGGAGGTACCAACCACCCTATCATGTCCAACTTATAGAAATCAATTCAGGAGTAGCCTAAGCTACACAACTGGTTTCAGTACATTTTTTTCAGTGACTTTAATCTTAATGCCATCCAGAGTCTAGCGTAAATGGTGTTCATAGTAAGTGCAGGTGTCAGACGTGAAGCAATTTCTTGGAGCAGTCCAGTGTGTTGGCCCTACTCTGGTGTACTCACTCTCCTAACCGAGTTACACTTAACAGGCAAGTCAAATGAAAATGTGTCAGTCCTGCCATGTATGAAGACACCTCTCTCTGTATATAAATCATATTGAGCTGGTACCACTGTCATTTATTTTTTAATCCAGAAAAGAAGAGAGGTTAAATAAACATTTATTATGGTCTATTCCTTCATATGTCCCATCTTCCTACGTATAAGGATAAGGTTTCAATAAACTCTAAAATGTGGCACACACCACCATATCTATCCAATACAGTGACTTTTAGGAGAACTGATTTGTGTGGTCTCCTTAGCAGGTCTTAAAAGCTCTTTTCGACCTGCCAAGAAATGAACTTGGAACTGGGATGTAAGGTGAATGAGAGCTCGGGTGGCAGAAGTAGAAGAGGCCAGGTTGTTGACTGAGTGGGTGAGTAAAGAAAAGTTGAAAGTGAATGCTTTAATGGACAAGTGGACAAATCACAGGCAGGGGTACAAACCTGTAAAGGAAAGCCCAGAGAACCAGAAGGGTTTGCTGCTGTTTGATTTCATTTGTAGGTTATATCGTTCATAATTCAAATATATTTATTTATGTGTATAGTATTTTTATAAGTAGGTGGCTCCGTCCCCTGCTCGCTTTGCTTGCTAACTCCCAGGGGCGGGTACTGGGCACCCGCTTTCTCATGGCTGAGCCACTCAATGGGTGTTGGGGTATGTTAGGGAAAGTTTGATTGTATTTAAAGAGTTGGTATATAGAAGAATATGTAGGGTGTGGGAGGAAGACAGTTTGGTCCTAGTTATTATAGACAGAAATTCAGTTACTTGCCTATTTCTCTACAACTGTCTATTTTATATACCGATGAATAGTAAAACACAGTAAAAAGTAAAAGTAAAAAAGTAGATATAAAAAAGCAAATAAAAAATTAAATTACATTAACGCCTCATCAAAAACAATATTATGAATTACTTTATCCTCTAACTTACATTCTATAAACGTTGCTTTTTTGCATTTCTGTTCGCATATTGTTCGGGATATTTTTGTGTTTTTCATTTATTGGATGATTCTCTTTGTTCTTAATTTTTATTATACGCAGCTCTTTTTTGCTCATTTTCTTTTTTTTCAATGTTCATTATCAGCTCTTGCTGCTGTTTTTCTATTGTGATCTAACATTCAATAGCCTTGAATAGATAATTTGCTTTTCTGCCTGGCCATTATAACTGACTGCGTTGAAGGGCGAGTTAGCAGCACTGAGAGTGTCACGGGGTGGGACAGAGAGAGGATGTGAACAGTAGGAGTAATGATTGGGTGAGTGGTATGGAGGGGAGTGGTCAAGGCTTAATAAAAAGATTTTAAATAGAATAGAAAGATATATTGGCCACCTTGGCATTATTCTCATTTTAGTGATGGCCCCAGAACAGTCCCTATTGTGGTAGGAGATAATCTACTGTAATAAAATTTCAGGATTATTTAAATAAAATAAAAAAAATAAAAAAATAGTGAGGAAATTGGAAGATATTGTAAGATAAATTATAATTACATCCTCCAATTGGCAGTTCACCATTGGACCAAGAAGAATTGAATGAAAAGAGAAAGATGATGGCTAATGGACAGAGCAGGTCCTCAGACACCCAGATAACCACTAACTAGTTTAGTAAATGAGATGCAAAATTAGGACTGGAAAAACCGTTAATACTCAGTGCAAAAAGTTACAGATGTACCAGATTTGCAACAATCAAAGGCCAGAGACTTAGGGACATTCCAGTGAGAGGTCAGTGTGAGCTTGGGAGTGATGCCAAGTAAGGAACGGATCCTCTTCTTTAGATGAGTAGGAGGAAGGGGAGAGAAGTGCAAAAGAAATGAGATGTGGGGAGACAATGGAATGTAAATAGAAGTATTACTAAAGAAGATTCCAGATTAATGATTGAAATGAATGGATATAAAAATGGCCTCAAAATACATGTAGAGGAATGGTGCAGGGTCATTCAGTTTAAATCAGTTGATTTTTGTGCAGTGCTCTTCACTGAGTGCCGATTGTAACGAATGTTAATGGCATAGTGGATCATCTGATAGTCCCATAGAAATATGTTTATGTGATATATAGGCGCTCTATAAATTTAAAATTTTTGTGCTGGTGTGTCAGGTGATGTCTTTAAAAATAGTCTCCCAGGATAAGGGGATGGCAGAAGGAAGGTCCTAGTGCCAGACTAAATGCAAAAAATGGGTTTGCAGTGTGCTTTATGAAGTTTGATAATGTTTGTTTTTTTTAATATAAAGTGATTGAAAAAGAGCTGAACACTTTCAAATATTGCTCAGGAACTATCATATAAACATGTAGTCTAAACCAATCTGTAAAGAAATTCTCAAAGTATTTTTTAATTTTACAAATGCTCAGTATATGGATTTGCACACCACATAGCACATATCACTTGTAAGATATAAGACAAGACAAAGTGTTGGAGTACCTTGAAGATAAACCCTGTATAAAAGATGGAAAAACAACAAAATATCATTAAGGTCTTTTCAGACAGGAGTCAAACAACAGACTGACTTAAAATGGCACCTTAAGAAGAAGCCAGATTGGAAGGGTCAAGGCCAGGAAACCATGACTCAGAAGTAATGTCATTGGGACTGCTGGTAGACTGATCTGTATGGGAGAAAGGAGGAGAAGCATTAGGCAACAGCGCCAACCCTACGACACAGGATAGAATTACCATTAGATAAGCCTTCAAATTGTCTCCCAAACACTTGTGTGTGAGCATTAGGCAACAGCGCCAACCCTATGACACAGGGTAGAATTACCATTAGATTAGCCTTCAAATTGTCTCCCAAACACTTGTGTGTGACACAATCGTATAGTCTAAGTCATTCAAAATCATTTGTAACATGCAATCGTAGAATGGCATTACAGCCATAATGTATTCCTTCATTTCCTGACGCACCAAAATCTGGCCAATTCTGGGACTGCTATGAGGAGAGACTGAAGCAACCAGAGAGTAACAGAGGACATGAATAAAGTAAAAACTGTTTAAAAAAAAAAATCACGAAAGTATTTAAAATTATGAAAGGAAAGGGAATTAGTACTATGGATCCCGGCTTTTACTTTAAAATTTGTTAAACAAAGGACACAGGGTCATAGTTGGAAAATGTGTAATGGATAAATTTTATTGACAGCCATGGACACATGGTATAAATTACCAAGTAGTGTGCTAGAGAATAGAAGCTTTAGGAAATTTAAAAACTTAAGTTGATGTTATTTTGAAGAAAGTAGGTGGATAGGATTGGTGAGCTCTGTTGACCTTTTCTTGTCAAAATGTTTCTATTTTAATTTTCTAAGAACGCAGTATTTTATTAGACAATAAAAATAATGCATAACAGTTGAATATTGGTAGAGCTGAGTAGATTATGTATAAAGAGTAAAGTAACACCCAGCAGGGTGTGGGCAGCCAGATGGCCAGGGTCTTCAGAATTGTGATTTTTGTCTAACTTTGACTTTGTGTTAGAATCAAATGTGGACACCCCAGAGTTTATTTTCTCCAGGGATGCTACTGACTGGAGTTTTTGTTTTCCTTTTGTCTGTTGTCAACCAGCCATATCTCAATGACAAAATTGATTATCAAATATTGCTAGGATTATTTCACATACGTCAGTATGCTTAATTTTACCGCGTTTAATGATTCTTTATATTTACATCTGTACATTATATGTTTTGTAAAGTTTATAATTGCACTTTACCCCTGCACAGAGTGAAGACTTCTTTTCAAAAATAAATTGAATTCATATTGAAGAATAGTTGCATTTTTCTGAGTGAACAGCAACAGTTTTTGCAACAGTTGAGCAAAACTCAAGAGTACAGTAACATTTTTTCTTGCATATCAAACTAGCATGCACAATCTCCAATTTTCAGTGCCATATTACACAAGCATATGTTAAAATATTTCATTTTAATTAGTGGAAAACACAACTCTGCTTACCTGATGTACTCCTCATTTCTGTTTGAATGCTCCCATTATCTGAAACCTTGTAAAAAAAAAAAAAAACTGAGAAAAAATCCATTAACCTTTAAACGTTAAAGAAATCACTTGACGTGAATGATTTTTAATTTTGATTTTTACAGCATCTGCTGTAGCAGAGCCAGTTTTCTATTGTTCGCCTATACCCACTGCCCTTTTTTCTTTTAAATAGACTGGACACTCACAAAATAATCTTCAGTGTTCTTCTATAATCTGCAGCAGCGTGCAATGTACTATTATAGGAAAATGTTATTTTCACCAGGTCATCCTGTGTACTGCTTTTGTTTGAATGCAGAAAAGAAAGCTTGCCCTGCTTAACAATCAAAGGGTAATCCATTCAGGTCATTTGCTTTCATTTCATTTGCTTTTCAACTCCCTGCCATTTACTGATGGTAATTTGGATGTTGACAGACTTAGCTTGCTTCTAAAATGAAGTGTTGGCATTTCCTTTTCTGAAATGTAAATGATGTGTCAACAAAATTCTGTCAAAACACAAAATCTTTAAAATATTAACTCCGACAAAGCCATCACGAGTACTGTTTTTCTCTCACCTTGCAGGGTTTGGGCCCTGGGAGTCCATTAGCATGGTGAAGGTGGTGACTTTAAATTTTCTCAGTGTGTATCCTGTGATTACAGATTCTTACTTTGACCAGTTCCTCAATCAGATGAACAGGTTATTATGATGGATGAATTGCTCAATGACTTTTTATGCAACAATAAAATGTAATTATTTTATTAATGACTCCCTGCTGTATAAGTGCTTCATAACCCTCCCATTAATTTTAGGTAGGATCCCGCCCTGGACATGGCAGAGCTCCATCACTAGTAATTGTTCAGCAAACAGCCATAAATGACTTCATATAGAGGTGCCAATTAACCTGAAATCATGTCTTCAGGCTGACACGGCATAGCTCGAAAAAATAACTACAACCGAATTGTACTGTATGCATAAGTACTTTGCTTTTTCCTTTAAACATTTACTATAAATATTTAATGACACATTCATTTGCCATCCAAATGAACAAAATTAGACATTACTCATTTATATAATAAAAAACAGACACATGAGGGATTCACAAGAATCGTTCAAAAAAATTGAAGGTGGCCAGTCTATCGAGCTTTATTTGTTCACTAATGGTAACTTATCCCATGCATTTCAGTCAGATTATATGAATCAAAAGTTACTTATGTTTTGAAGGCATTTCTCTTCCCTTTTCACCAGTGTCCCTGCGCACATGACTACATGGTTTTTCTATTTCTACTGTTTTTAAGAATGTACACTTTTATTTTTTCAGGCAGGGAAGACAGAAAGTTCAAGGTAAGGTGGTAATAGTTACTACTCATGGCAGCAGATAGTGATGACGTGTTGCATGTTAATTAGTACATGCAAGTAAGAATTTCAATATACTCTGCAACTCTTCCTATAATGACCCTATACACCTATAAAACCATTTACATAATTTGAAAGAATTCCACTGGAACTCCTATATTGATGCTTTGGAAAATTTTGAAGACCATGGCTAGGTCCCACCTGGCCCTCTCTGTTCAAGACTAAACAAGTTTTGTTTGTTTCTCCTGCCAAATTAGGACATGACTTTTAGCCCTGAAATAGATCTCTGCACAGGGGGTGCTAGGGATGTTTACAAAGTGTGGCTCCCAGATGAGATCCTTTTAGTGCATTAGAGAATCTGGCCCTAAATTAGCATTCAGTCCATTTTAAAATGATGTCCTATGTGTAAGTGTACTGTTCATTACATACAACAAGATAACACAGTGGCACAGAGGGCCATCTATGCTGTCCTACAGGTCAAGGTTCACATCTGATAGAGCTTGAGAGGATCTGCAGAGAATGGCAAAAAAACCAAATCCAGGTGAAGGATCACATTACCTGGAAAATAAGAATATTGTATTAATTTTAAAACTGTAAATGATTCTTGGAGTTTGCTTCTTGGGAGAAATAGCAAAAGTACAAATATATTAAAGGATGTAGGAAGCTCTGAAGCCTCCTCAGGCCTCACTACCCAAAGGTGTCCTCAATCAGCTAATGAGGTGGATCTCCAAGCTACCCTCAGTTACACTTCTGTCCTGAACACCACAAAAACCCCTTGCTGACTGTAACCTCACCTTTCAGTGGCCATTGCAATGGGAAATATATGGGAGAGGTCAGTTTTATCTCATGTCAGGTGTTATTTTTGGGACAGCGCATTCATAGTGTCTGGGGACAACCTAAATGTAGATTAGTATAGAAGGACTTTGTTATAAATAAGTGCAGCACCAGGAGTACTGTGTGATTGAAGAATTAAGGCAAATGTTAAAGGTAAGGTCTTTAAGACAGCTGTAAAGACCAGCAATGATGTATGAAGTTGAGATATGGGCAGTAAAGGGAGAGCAGGAGAAGAAGTTAAATGTGGTAGAAAGGAGAATGTTGAGATGGATGTGTGGAGTTACAAAAAGGACAGAATAAGAAATGAGACATACAAAAAGGACAGAATAAGAAATGAGACATACAAAAAGGACAGAATAAGAAATGAGACAATCAGTGGTACAACAAAAGTGGGAGAAATATCTAAGAAAGTACAGGAAAGTAGGTTGAAGTGGTATGGACATGTGATAAGGAGAGACAATGAATAGGTAGGCAAAAGAGTAATGGGAATGGAAGAATGGGGAAGAAAAAGTGAGGGATGGCAAAACAGCGGTGGATGGATAAAGTAAAAGAAGATTTGAAGGAAAGGAGGTGCAGGAGGGAGCTGTATAGAGAAGGTTGATCAAGCACATCATCCTCATAAAGAAGTGGGAAAAAATGAAGAGGAATAATAAGAAATATTTAAAAAACATGAGAAAAGATTAGACTAAGTAGCCTAGAGGTAGAGAGAACTTTAAACAGTAAAGTAAGTGTAACTGAAAAGATGAGCAATATCTGATCTTTGTGGATTTTAGACAAATCATAAAGCTGTAACCTTCCCTTTAATGCTACTACTTTTCAAAATAATGTGAACTTAACAGACTGGCACCACCACCTGAACCAGACACAGACAGGCGTGGGATACAAATTCAACACACACACATTTTATTTTTTTCTTTTTACAACACAGTCTCAGCACAATCACAACGTAATGCTTTTCCTTCTCTCTTTCTTTTCTTTCTCCTCCACTCCTCTGGTCAAGCTTCATCTTCCTCCTCCTGACTCTAGCTCCTCGAGTAGCGGCTTCTGGCTCCTTATATACTGCACCCAGAAGTGCTCCAGGTGCTTGATGACCTAGTTTCTGGTAGCACTTCTGGGTGTGGCAGAAGAACTGCCTCAAAGGGCTCAGCAGATCCTGCTGAAGCACCTCCTGGCAGCACCCACAGATCCCAACAGGGCTGCACCAAACTCCAACTCTCGTGAAGCCCTGCGGGAGTCTGTAGCACGGCTGCAACCCAGGGGGTTGCCATCTAGCCTCCCGAGGGAGGTCACGCTCTGGTCTCACTTGCTCCCCTGGTCCACCGAACGTGCAGGCGTCCTGGCCGGGGCACGCTACAATAGTTATTAGATTATATGACCAAGTAGGTCTTCAGGAAGAAATATGAACTAGATTTAGTTTATTTTAAAAAGTACCTTTGGGAAAACAGATTTTATATTTTTAATTTTACTATATAATGGAACAAAGCCATTAAGCCACCTGAAATTTCACAAAATACATTTACGCCACATAAACGGCCCATCCCTTTCTCACCTGTTCTGATGGGAAGCCCTTCAACCTAATCAATTTAGAGTCAGCAATTAACAAAATCTGCTCATTGTAGAGACGCTGCAGAAATAAAGGAACTGGCATGGAAACATAGGGAAAGTTCACAAATCCACAAAGTTCTGAGGGAACATGCAAATAGTCCGGTGCTCAGGATGAAAAATTTAATTTAGATTCCTAGAGTCAGGTGGCCTCAGCACTAACCACTAAGTCACTGTGTCATCCCAGCTGTCCAAGACTGTGACTGTGTCTGACTTTGTCTGTTATAACTGTCCATGCACCCCCAGTCTTTTTTTTTTTGTTGCCTGGACGCTTTGGGAATACTGTTTATATATGTACTAATAATTACAAGCATAGATAGATAGATAGATAGATAGATAGATAGATAGATAGAGTACAGTACATACTGTACATATGGTCTGAACACACAACCAGAATAACTAAAAAGAAAGAAAACTTCTGACTTGGCAGTCACAGTCACCAATAAAATAGTGAGGCATTATACAGACATATTATGTTGGTACAAAGGAGCACCAGTAGCATTTCCTGACACACTTCAGCTGAATGATTAGAAGGTAGGTAGCATAAAATAATACTATATACTATAATAATTTTTCGGTCGAGTACTCTTTCAAACAAATCTGCATCTTTTCATGTATATATTATGTAATTAGCGATTTGGAAAGTTTCTAATTGCATTTACCTGTTAATCTGCTATACACAAAAATTAACTGAATTCAAACAAATTCTTCCTACCACCAGGTTGTAATTGACACATATTTTAAATTGTTTATGACAGATAGTTTCATATTACTTGAGGTACTGTCTGTGTGAAGTTCGCAGTCTCCTTGTTTCTGTGCCTCCTCCAACAGTCCAAACACTTGCTGGCCCACCCATGGATGTAGCACAAATTTCCCATGCGCATTAGTTTTAGGCAAACACAAGTGCTACCTTCCAGGGGTAACATCCATCAGGTGCAGGGGTCTTAATTATAAAATTTTGCGTGGATTTGAGTGTGGAAACATGCGTACTCTAAAAAGCAGGAAAATGAGTACACCAAAAAACAATGTAAAAAAATCTGGCATATGCACATTTCTACGTAGATTATCTTTATAAATCAGAGTCCTCTTATAAATGTGCCTACGTGAACTGCCCATTTGCCACCCTGAAATATGGGGTATGCTAATGAATCTTTTTGCATGTGCAATCACAACACTGCCGACTTTCACCGGACTCTCACCTGATGCAATCAGCTGTGACCAACTGCATTATAGACATTCTATGTTGTGCTCTGTGTGGCAATGTAGCACCTCTCCTATGTGCTCTGGATTCAAGGAAAGGTGCAAGGCACCAGTCTGAGCAGGTAGCCACTATCCCCTGGCACATGTAATGACCTGATTGCTGATACAATGAACAGTATAGGCCATAAGAAGCACTGAGGGCTCAGCCAGTTAACTTACCATCAAGCTAGCCATCACATACAGCACCATCAGCAAGTGGTCTGATCAACACTACTTTGACTCCAAATAAATGAATCATGAGTTTATCCATACCACGGAGTCATTCTCATCTTGGCATCACAGAAGACTTGGGCATTAACGGAATATAATTGCTTATTGTTAACAAAATCAGTTTTATTCTCACTAGGTGCCCATATTACAATATGGGTGCTATCAGAATACACAATTACAGTACATTAGGAAAATGGCACTACTGCATATTTTCTTTTTATGTAACCAGCACAGTGGACATGATGGAGCTGAAGGTTGGCTGAGATATTCTTGACCTGTCAGCCAGTTCCATCTAGTAGTTGTCTGTTGCCAAATAACCAGTCTTTGTTAAATGCTGGATATGAACAGGTGTACCCCGATTTCAGGCAGTCTATCTTTATAATGCTGGACCCAGTTCAGCACATAGTTCAAAAAGAATGGCTCACTTCAGTCAACATCAAGGGCAAAAAATCCTGCCCTTTTCTAAAACCTTATTCCCTCTGCCTAGTCTTCAACAAGCTATGTTGTGTCAAACCATTGGACTATGATTAAGCTGCAGGGCATTAGATTTAGAGATTTCTGTATGTATGGCACCGCTGAAAACTTGTCAAGAATAAACTTTGCACAAATGTTTTCTTCCAACAAAAAAACGTAGACACATGAAGTAAGTTGTGGTAGACAGTAAAACTTGAGGGACCTTCAAAACTAGACTTGGAATTATTTTGGAAGAATTAAGTGGATAGGATTGTGGGCTGAATGGCCTGTTCTAATGCAACAGGGAGTGAATAACGTTGATGTTTTTACAGCGCTATTGTTTCTAAGCCTTAGAAGTGAAAACATGTAGCCAATAAACTGATGATTAAATAAAAAAAATGCAAATACGCAGTATTGGCCCACTTAGAGAACTAAAAAAGTCTATGCATAATATTCATCACTGAGATTTAATATGTTTTTCACATCCACACTCATTATAGTAACAGCTTGATAATGTGAATTATTATAGGTGTAAGTCATTTAGCTTGTTTGGCTTCCTTTTCCTGTTTGATGAAGGGTGTCATCATTTCCTATTTTCTCCAAAAGGTTGCGTTCAGATAGGCCAGAGTGACTGTAAATATATGTAATCTTTCACACCACCTTCTCTCTTATAAATCCGAGACTTTTGTGGGGAAAACTGCGTGCACACATTTTGAGCCTTTTTCTACATGTGCAAATTTTATAAGTCTGACCCCAGGTCTTTATTTAACATATTCCTTCATAGGCATCCATGCTTTCTTCTCCATCTTCAGACACTGAACTATTTTTTTTATTGTAAAGTCAGTATGTTTTGTAATATTTAATTTTAAATAAGAAATACAGTAAGATGTTTGAATTATGGTTTAAAACCAAGGAAAGACCCTAATAATGCAACCACTATTGAACTCAGATACCTCAACTTTGTGCTTTCCAAAATTCAGCTTTTGTTTGTTGTTAAATCTTCAGTAGCATTTTTCTACCACACACAATGTCCACTAGGGATGGTTAACACATTTTAAAGGCAATGACGATGTCTTCAACTTGTGCAAGCCCCACTCTGGCACCCTTAAGAAAATCTTCATAATTGCCGATCCTTCTTAAATGTCAGCTTATTGCTGTAGTCATCAGACATCACAGCCAGCAATTCTTGTTGGCTGTCTTCAGGTAGTCTGTGTTCACAGCCCACCCCAATCCATCACTCCATGTCAAGCTTTGACCCCTGACCTTGCCTTTTCCTCAACATGTTGTTTCTCAGATTTCTTTCAACTTTGCTTTCATCTTGCTTTGAGATGTGCGGAGGCCACTGCCTGAATATCTCCCATCTCTAATGTATCTGCCACATGCCTTTTTCAGATCCTCTCACTCCACTTCCTGCTCCACTTACTTCTGCCCCCTTTTCAGTTCTCTACCCGAACAAAGACACAATTGGAAGAGCCCAACTATTAATAGGCACCCACAAGCCTTGTAGCAATTAACTGTTACTTATCATGACTGTTTTCTACAATATTTCTTAAATCTTAGTATGACAGTTCTGTATAAAACTGAACATTTATAATATTTTTACAATTATAAGTACCAAGCAGCACTGCAACAGAATTAAAATGTTTCATTCGCAGGTGACTATGCAACAAATCCAAATATCTATTCAAGGCTGAAGGGATAACAAGCTAATTCCAAAATTCCACTGAGCTTTGCTGCTGCTTTTCTTAACTTCACATATATGACAGGATATGACAGCCAAATGTGGCTCATTTTTGACCTTTCCAAGTGTACAACAGTACTTTCATCTTAATTGACGGTGACCTTCTTATATTTTAGTGAAGGCTCACAAAAACAGTGAGCAAAGTGGTCTGTCATCATGTCGTCCTTGTATTATCTGACCTGTTGCATCATCGTGGCATTCTATTTTGTTGCCCTGCTAAATGGCAATCATTAGATTTTATCAATCACATTAAAAAGAAAGTTTAAGAATTGTTCTTCTTTAATAAAGCTTCCTTCTATGGCTTTCTTTATCAACTCCTGCAGTTAGCTAAAGCAACTGGATTAGAATAACTGATTTTCATTTTATCTCCCACATAAAACAATTTTATATGTTCATCTCTAGTGTTACAACTAAGATTTTTTTTCTTGTGCACAATGTTGATGCGACTCTCCGTGACACAGTGTAACATCTCCCATTTCCACAACCAACAAAGTGACAACTAAGCAAGCTGATTCAATGTGCTCCTTTCACCTATACTTTTTTTCAATTGCCATATTTATCTTGCCCATTTTCTTGTACTTATTAAAGTAATGTTCAAGGTGTATGAATATACATTTTTTTAGACTATCCATAGGGTGGCAATTAAACTCTGCCTTTGTGATCTATTGTTGTAAGCAAACTAGAAGCGAGAGGTATGATAACAAATACAGATAAAAGTAATGAAAATAACAAGGGAAGAACAAGAAGAGAAACAACAAATGTGGGTACAGATTGATGGAAATCATCTACAAAATGTGTCATTGTATGAGTACCTAGAGGTAATCATAAGTTAAGATGGAAAGGCCGATAAAGAAATTAGAAACAGATTAAACAAGACAAAGTTAAATTAACAACACCTTAATAGGAAAGAAACAATTAAACATATACATATATAAAACCATATTTGTACAAACAATACCGTACACTGCATAATCTCAGACAATACTGGATTAAGATCTAAAGATCTAAATAAATACTGTAGTTGAAATGAAGTATTTAAGACAAATGATAATTACAACAAAAGCAGGCAGAACACGAAATAAAAGAATCTGTGAAGGGCTGGAAAAACAACGGCTTTTGTGCTTACATCATGTTATAGTGCGAATTCTACGCACGGCGTTATACATGAGGCCCCTGGTTTGTGAACATGATCACATGATCTTGATAATCTGGTGGCTGCAGATTGCCAAAACTGTGTCAAAGTGACCAGACTCAAAAACTGAATCAATTTCAAGTTTTTATTATTATCCTTAAGAGTTATATTTTCCAAGGAAAAACAATCCAAAAAAGATAAATTTTTTCAACAAGAAAAAATGTTACATGTAACAGAAAAAAGTAATACCAAAATGTGAACACACATGCAATAAGAAAGGTATCTTTGATGCCCACTGCTGTACTGATGCAGAATTGTTGCCAATATTGCTTGATTCAAATAATGATTCAGTTTCAGTTTGTTCTAAAACTGGCTTTACAGTTTTCTGTTTACAAGAAATTGTGTGTTTTGGTTAAAAGCTACATCCCACTCATGAATATTGATGAGTTATCATAGAGTGGAAAAACATATAAACATATTTATGATTTTTTTTTTTTTTTTTTGCAGCATGGGTATTTTATCCACTGGATTACAACAGACTACTGTCCTGAGCATTATTCTGGCCTAACATTTCACAAAGGATCAGAATGTCTTAACTTGAAAGACTCTCTGGCATAATCATTTTTACAATGGAATTTTGAGCCAAGAGACCCTCAGGGTTAAAGCCAAAGAGGTTAAAGGAGTTTGGCCACTTTGAAGAAAGCAACAGACTGAAAAAGAAAAGGACTTCCAAAGGTAATAGGGAACACCAAGAGATACAACAATAAAACACTCTTCCACGAAACAAAAGACCACAAATATGTAGATTGCTACTTTCAGTTTGTCTAAGTTCAATCACAAAATTACCCACATTTTACGCAATACATACCAAAAAAAACCAAAAAAAAAACCCAAAAACAATATTCCGGTATTATTAACTATTTGGGCAATTTAGCGGAGTCTTCTCTACTTCAGTTGAATATTAGGTTAACGCAGAGGATGAATGTTGGCCTTGTGTTCTAAAAAATAAAGTTTGTGTTTTAGGTGACACTACCCAAATTGTACTGGGCTTAGAGTTGCCCTTTTTTAACATTAGAGTTGCCCTTTTTTAACAGGCTACACACCAACTGTCCTATTATTTCTGCTGTTTCCTGATTTCACTGGATAACCTTTACCAAGTTTTGCTTCCTGAAAAATACTTGAATGATGAATATGATTGAGTATATCAGATGGAAATTTGGAGAAAGACAAAATTTACTTTTATTAAAATTAAGCACGTTGAGTCACTTAATACTGACACTCTGTATTAGCTTGGCTGAACTAAAAACATTTTGCTGCTTACTTTGCTGCTTGTAATTATCATTTGATACGGCCCTTTTCACTGTACAGCAATAGTAGGCCAGCACTGATGAATTCTGCTTTGCCTTTGTTGCAAAGTTCCAGTGAAACTTTTCACCATGATCTTTGATTGAACAAGAATAGGAAGGAAGAAGTGAATTTGTGAATTCCAAAAAATGAATCTTTAGTAATGTATTGCACTTCATGGTTTTGTACCATTGAAGCATGTTTTCAACCAGTAGCCAATGCAACCCTCAACAACATCCTTGAATGCCTTGCAAGTGCTTTCCCCTGGCCTCACTGGCAGATCTTTGAACTGCTTGCCACTGATGGCATGTCTGATTTGTAGATAAACAAAAATGCCTTTCTTAATCTTCAAGAAGTTTTTCATTAGTCCAGGTTTAAATAAAGAGGAGGCAAAAATATCTTTGTAAAGAGTGGTTTCCATGCCATACCTTTCTTCTCTAGAAACAAATGCTTACATGACAGCCAGTTATTTTAATATAATTAAATTCCTTAATTTGCAAATGGGACAGCTGAGCTAAAAAGCAGTATTTAGTATATCTTACAGTATCTGCATTCCTAGGATCACTACTAGATATTCTAGTTTAACTGTATATGTATACTTATAATGTGAGAGGAAAAAAAAGGTGGTAGGAAGATTTAAAAGTGATTTTTTTTTGATCAGCAGGCAAAAAATCTGTAAGATACAACCTAAAGTGTTCAGGAAGCAAAATCATCATTGTCCAGCAGTAAGCCAGAATTTTTTTGGAATGTTCACAATTTGTGCAGTTAATACTGTAGTAATTCTTTTCACCATCTTTGTGTTTTATGTTCTGTTCAAATACAACATAAATTTGCCTTTTAAAATATAGGAAATCTGATCCAACAGACACTAACAGCAATGCCTATTAAGTAAGGAGAAATTAAATTAAAAAATAAAATAAAAAAATCCTTTTTTCCAGTGCCTCTTTTAACAACTCGTTTTTCATTGACATATTCTATTTAATTTGGTTTTAATTCATATTTGGTTTGAAATATATATTACATATTCTATTTAAGTGTATATAACCATTCAAAAGGTATTTGTGATGCTAATTTTTGATCTCAATAATGCAAAAAATGAATCTATGAACTTTCATGATAAACATTTACTAAATGAATGTAAAGCTAATGTATATCCAACATTTTTAGTTAATTTCTCCTCAAAATAAATAAAAAGAAAAAAGCACATTTATGACCTAGACCACCTTTTTTTTTTTTTTAAATCAAGACAAAAGTGAACAGTGACCCAATTGCGGAAACAACTTTGAACACCAGAGGTCAGCAATTTCTCTCTCATCTCTTTCTTACTTGTTTGCCATTTCTGATGAGCAGAAAAAGGAAGCAAAAAATTCTTTTATCTAGTAAATTGACTCTAAGGATTCATTAAAGTTTTTTAGGTTTTAATTTTTGTAGCAGAAAATGTAAATTATATTAGTAACATTTGAAAACTGACGTTTACTCATTAAAGATTATTTATTATTCACTTAAAACTAAAATGTAAAATTATAAATTAGCATTCATTGCTTGTGCTTGCTATACAGATTGGGCCTGAATTATACTATAAACTAAGTAAATTCATTCCACTTTGTAATTGTTTATGTATAATTTCAGTTTACAATTGAAAATAACCCAGTCAAAAGAACTTGAGGCTAGTGTGCATACAGAACAACTGCAGATAAATTAATTTAGTGTTTAGAGTATCTTTGTTTTGTTTTTTTGACACCGTAACTGTCCTTCTTAAAAATATACAGTTTTAAAAGAATAAGATTAATGCAAAAGATGTTTATATTTAAAAATAACTAACATTTGTAGAGAAAAAAATTGAAAAAAAGCCTTAGAGAATTCTAAATGTATAATGGATACTTCTATTTTAAATATACAGTATAACAGATTCTCCTGTTTGAGTGGTAAACAAAACACAAAAAGTATGAAGTTTAAGTTAAAAGAGAATAAAAAAGTATTTATTTTTTTAAGCAGAAAAACTGAAAATGTAAACTGAGGGGAAAAATACTAACAAAGATGTAATGACCACAAACTCAATATTAAAATACATTCAATCAGATCTGCTGATGCATATTCTAGACCTGAAATTAACAAGACACAGCTCATCAGTCAGTTAATTTATATTGAGTTGTTAATGACATACAGGATATTAGGAAATTCAGCCTTGCTCACAATTATTACTATATCAAAAAGAAAAATGTTACAGTAAATGCTATATAACATTCCTCTTACTATGATACAGAAGAAATAGGATTACATGGGGAGTCCATTTGTTTTAATACTTTATCCAACCACTGCAGAGGACCATGAAGGTGAACTTCAATCCAGCATGGAGTACTTGTCACATCTTGTCGATGATATTCTGCTCCCCATCCCTCAAAAAAGACAAATAATACAGTAAAATGAGCATTCAAACATATAAAGATCTTACATTTTTTACATGTATTATAAACTGGTTAAGACACACTATGGTTAGATCCAAAGGGCAAAAGTATGAGTGATACACCAATGTGTTATGAAAACCCCAATTTTAATTGCCCTTTAGATGTAAAACTCCATTATTTAAAAGTAATCTGCTCTTTAACAACCTGTACGAGCTATAGTACATTAATTCTTAACTCAACAATCTTGGGGCAGTCTACAGGAAGAAACTGAAGTATAAATAGAATCATCCATTTTGCCTCGTTAGCCTTCATTACAGGGACAACAGAATAGTGACAAAACAGCAGATGGCTCAAAGTGTCACATTTGCAGTAAATGTAACTTATTACTACGTCAAGCAGAAAAGTTCTTCTATCTTGTATCCTGTGAAATGTAAAGTAGAATGAAAATGGAAACCATACATTTTTCATACACTGTTTTTTTTAATTAATAATGCATGGTATAGTTATATTTTTACATTCCTATTATATTGTACAGTAATTCCCAATTTAACTCTTTCAGGGCTGATGTCGACTTTTGTCAAAATTCAGGGGTAGAGGACGGTCATCAGCTGTAATCTGCAACAAAACTCGTCCTTACATTTTAGTTTGACCCTCTTTGCTAGAAGGAGAGTTACATAGCTTTGCTGATTTAACCTCGAATACCTATGCGTGCAAGAGTAGCGAAGAGTAAACAACCTCCAAAATGGCACCGACATCTGGTGAGAGATTGAATCGATTGTGCAAAGCAAAATACTCCATGGACGTTTCAAGTAATTTCATTGAATAGGACTCTGACTTGTCGAACTCCAACCTGGAGATGGATATCAAAAACAACAGTGAGGTACCAGCATCGTCTGATCAGTCCCCAAATGATCGTGGTGCTGAACACTTTCGCGTAGCTGATGCGGCTACAACAGCGTTCCCCTTAGAGGACCACCACTTATGATGACAAGAGGTACAAACCATATTGCATCACACAGTGACCGCCACCACCTCCCACCTGCTGTGCAAAGACAACCAGGCAGCCAGCCCACCGTGCATTCCTGGTGATCATCAAGGTGCCCCTGTGCAGCGACTGCTGCCAGAGACACCAAACATGCGCCAACAGCAGCACGTTTCAACAGATCTTTTATGTTGATTTATGTGTGAAACCATTGCTTTGTGTGCTTTTCAGAAAACTGAGTTTTTTGGAAAAAATATTCAGCCCTCAAAGAGTTAAGTCTCTGTCATCCAAAGATCGAGAAAATTGGCTTTATGGTTAACACTTGGAGTTTCTTTTCTTTCCTAATGTGAAATACAAAGGATGCACCAAATGCTCAGCCAGCACAAATATTCAGCCAAAATTGGTACATTTGATATTCTACCACATCCGCAAAAATGTCAATATTTTAGGCTGAATAGGTGATGCCATTTTTGCTGTTCTCCTGCACAGGTTATGGATGACACTCTCAAACACTGCCTCCATTCTATAGGGAATAAGCAATATGTCACACTGCACTACAGATCGTATTGCCTTGTTTATAACAAGAAATGGCAGCAGCAGTGACACGCTGGTGTAAAATTAGGTGAAAGAACTCTAATACAGGGTGGTCCAGATCTAATTATGCAGATCCAGATTGTCTGGATGATTTATGCAGGGATGAATCCTGTTCGGCGCGAAGATGATTCTTAATGTCTTCAGTTTGCACACTTCTCGGTGGCCCGGGATTTTTCGGGTGATTTTCTATGTAATAAACTTAATAAGTTATAGCGTAATGAAAATTGCATAATTAGATCTGGACCACCCTATACAGTATATAAAACAATTTTTAGTCAGACTGACTCTGAACCTTTGTGCTGCATTATAATTGTACTTGATCCAAGGTATAAAGATCAGTACTTTGATCTGGAGGAAAAGCAGCATTCACGCAGAACAATCCTAGCTGAAAATAATTTAATAGAAATGTTGGCTGGGAGTGTGAAGAGTGTATGAAGAAATATACTTTGAGTTCATTGCTAGTGTTTAGATTGTTATTTTGTGTGAGAAATGTAATGATGTTTATAAAAAACACAAATCTATTCCAAACTGAGGTTCTTTATTGAATGTTAAAACTGTATTGAATAAACCTGAGACTTGTTAAATTCCAGTGAATTGTCTTTGTACACACATACTCCTGGACCCAGCATAAGATCCTTTTACTATTGCTGTGTATACTGTAGGCCTATACAACTTTTTTTTTGTTGAGTACATTATGATTTTTGGAGGCCTGATTAGTATTATTTGGAAAAATTGAATTTAGTAATAAAATGAACTTTTTCAATTTGTATGATTTAATTAAAAAAAGCATAAACCAGAAGTAAAATTAATTTACTTTACTTATTAAACAAAGCCACAAAAATAAATTGACATAAATGAAAAAAGATATTTGGCATGTAGTTTCAGTCAAGTATTTTCATTTCATTTTTTCCATTAAGAGATCACCATTTCCTCATTTTATGTGCACTTTTAATTTAATGTTAGAAGTATTTCTTAAGACAAGTTACATTTGGGCCGAGTACATGTACTTCATTGAGGCATACAGTATAGAGAATTATAATAAAACTGGTAACTTCAAATACAACACTCTATGCTGTAGCTTTAGTGTTTCAAATGGAAACTATATTTCAAAAGACTTTCCTAGAGGCTACTCACAGCTGAATTAACCATAAAGCAGATATATCATGTTGCAACTTTTAGATATTTAACACTAGAATTTACAGAGCCTACGAAAAACTTGTAGATCCATCCCACCTTAAAATTCTTCTCACCTCTCCGTCAGTGTCTTTTGTTCTTTAAATGTGTTGATAAGCAGCAAACAGCCTGCTATCACATCCCCCACCCCGCACAGTTTTCTCAGCTCAAGTCTGTTTACCTGCGTGTCAGTTGCTTAGAGTTGTATAGAGTGAGAAGTCTAGCAAAATGACACCTTTTATAAATACCATATCGTTATTTGGAACCCTTGCATTTCATGTTTGTTCCGTGTCTACAACGATCTAAATGCACAGTAAACACATTGTTAAAACAGAAACGGTTGTCATGTTTTAGTAATAACTGACAAAATGTAGACATGAAGTGTATAATGTGTGAAGCCTGAATTCCAAATATCAAAGAAACACTTTCACAAAAGATACAAGTATAACAGAGCAAATGCGCTTCCCCTTCCCCAACCCCCCCCCAAAAAGACTATAACTGATAAAAAAGAAATCTGGTTAGTGTTGCTTGTTGTCCTGACTTCTTGGGTAGTATAGTGGTTAGAGCTGCTGACTCCAATTCAGAAGGTTCAGGGTTCGTATCTTAACATCTCCCTAAAATAAACGTTTTGAATAGTGACCTATTAATATTATAAAATAAAAGCATATACTTGATTTGCGTCTGTAACAGCCGCTGTAAATGTATAGTACATGTCAAAGTTAGCGTCTTTTTTTTAGTTTTACTTTATTTACTTATCTTCCTAGAGCATAAAGTCACAGGGATGGCAAAAGTACATTCTTGATCCGATGTAGAACCCTCGTCATGTAAGTAAATAACTCAAGGTAAATAACATTAGATCTGGCTTTTATTTAAGTAACATATAAATGTTAATGTTTTGGGCACATTCACCGTCCTTTGTATGAAAGAGCCAGATCTACAGTGTAAAGTCACGAGTGCAGAGCTTGCCATGTACATATACAAAGTACAGCGATGGCAAAAGTGAATTCTTGATCCGATGTAGAATCGTTGTCAAGATCTGAGCTTACCTCTGTTATAGCGCGTATATGTGAAAACAGTAGTGTCAAATGCGGGGTTTGGGATCATGAACGCGGCTGAGAAAATAACAGATTAAAAAAAACAAAGCTAACCTTTACAAGTATCATAAATTACACCGGCTGTTACAGACTGCAATCAAATTTAAGTTTTTATTCTAAAATAGTAAGAATACGAGCAGTTCTCAAAACGAGCTCACCCAGGATCGAACCTGTGAAGCTTTGATTACCAGTCAATGGCTGATACCATTGCGCCACCAAAGCTGTGATAACGTATGCATGTCAATGTCGCAGGTAAATGCGGGTTGTTTTTCTACATTTGTATTTTTGAATAAAAGTGCATTTGTTCTGTTATATTTTTACCTTTTGTAAAAGTGTTTCTTTGATATTTGGAATTCAGGCTTTACACATTATATAGTGTATGCCTACATTTTGTCATTTACTACTAGAATATGAAAAATGTTTGTGTTTTAAAAATGTGTTTACACAGATTACTGTAGAAACGGAACACACATGAAATGCGTGTGTTCCAAATAACAATCTATTATTTCCACTCTAAAACTTCACTTCACTCCCAGATAATCGATCAAGGCATGAGCTGGGAGAAGTCTGTGCAGGGATTGGAATAGCCGGCTGCTTGCAGGTTTTCTTTATTGGCACATTTAGAAGACAAAAGAAGCTGGCGGAGAGGTGTGAACGGATTTAAGAAGCGATTTAAGGTGGGACGGATCTACAAGTTTTTTCGTAGGCTCTGGTAATTCTAGTGTTAACAGCATGAATGTTGTAGAGATCTGGCCCTTCTAGTGCTAAAGGTTCAGGGACATTAGGAATGTTTTTAACTTACGTAGCGTTTTATTAGTTGCAGGGCAATGCTGAATTGTGAAACACCAATTACAATTTAAGTAAAATTGTAAGTGTGCAAAGTCTACTGAATTTACGTCATTTTTGTAGACTCTGGATAATGCAAACTTTCATAAATGTAACTAGGTCTACAAGTCTACAGCTATTAAAGATGCAAACCCATTAAATTGCACCGATAACATTGTCTATGCAAACGACAAAAATTCTAGCCACTTGGGTCAGGTCAAGTAAAGTTTTTCTTTACTTCAGAAACTTAGATTACTTGTGTTTCTCTGCCTATCATTAGACAAAGAGCAGAAAGGAAGGAGTCAAGTCTCAGGTCAGGGAAAGTTTGCAGGAATTCTGTTACAATACATTTGACACTAATCTATACATTTATTTGTATTTGTATTAATTTTTTAGACAAAAAAGCATGGCTTGTTTTTTAACAGAGTATAATCCCTTTTAAATTACATAAAATACAGCATATTTACCTTAACAAAACTCATTCGAATGGTGCACATCTTGGTGAGCTCATAGACTGCTTCAAATCCATGGTTGACAGACTGAGCTAACAGCTGAGCAAACTCCTGATTGTTAAAGATTCTAAGGCTGCAGCCACTTGGAATCTTGCATACTGTAGTTGGGTGAAATCCATGGTGGTAGTTACAGTTTCTGCTTTGAACAAAAATGCTGGCATCGCTTAGGCATTCTGCATAGACTTCGCCCCCCACATAATAAAGATGCACTCCTTGCCAAAAAAAAAAAATCAGTTGCTATTAATTTTAGATGCCTACTTCAATTAAAAAATATTCTGTGTACATCATCAATCAACAACATACAATCAAAACTACAACTGAACATTTTAGCTGGATACTTATAATGGCAAATGACAAAAGTTTTTTTATAGTGTTTGCCAATTACAGCGTAAAAAAACATTAAACCCTGGAAACCATGTTCCTTCCTATTAAACTAAAATTAACAAAAGTTAATCTTGCAAAGCACACTGCAGAGCACAATAAACCATCTACTAAAAAGTATTCCCAAGCACTAAGCATGTCTTATGCACTCAGTTTCTCTAGTCAGGCAGTGAAATCAACATTACAGTCAATGACAAAACTTCTTCAACATTTAAAATCATCCCAACAGTGCAAAAAAGGTTTTATACCTTTACCAATATGGCGACGTGTATTTTCTATGGTGGAGTTACGATTCACATTGGAGAAGAGGCCAAGGCAAAAACGATTCTTATCATTAGAAGGATCAGTGAAGCCATCAACCAGCACACTCATAGAAGAAGCATAGAAAGCCTCCCCTACTCTGTTATTCAATTCATAATAGACAATGGAACACCAGTTTTTTGGCTCTTCATATTCCACGGGCTGCACATCTGAAAGAAAAATTAATTTAACTTTGAATAGAAAAAAAACTTTAAATAATTGTCAGTCTGTTACAATTTACTTCATTGTCTCATTAATTTCTGGTTAGCCTCTGAAATCAGACAGCATAGTTCATCTCAGATTGGCCACTTCAAAAACAATTTATGGGGTCAGTTTATATATAAAGAAGAGGAATAGTGAATTTGAAGGTGTATTTAATTTTTGACTAATAAATTTTCCTTTAATTTCTACCATAAAAGGAAAAGAAAAAAGTATAAGCAATACATTCATATTTACTTTTGCCTAGTTAAATATTTTTTATCTATTGCAATGTTTTTCCTAAAACAAATAAAATAAAGGTGCACTTTGTCAATTTCAAATGTAACCTTTATTGTTGAAATACGATGCCTGGGATTACAGTTACCCTATATTTATTATTTTCAGGCTAAACAAAGTACAAAAAAACTCTGTACAGCACAACATGCTGGATTATGTCACTTCTTATTCTACTTCTGATGACAATACATCTTAATGGAAGCATCACTTGCACAAAGTGTGTCTAGTGGGAAGCTGCCTTTGTGGATAGTGGACTGGCAGGTGTAAAATTAAAATCAATATAAGGCAGAGGTCTACTTCACCTCCAGTCGCCACCCTGAACAACCAAGCAACAGTTCATAACCCTCTAAACCAATGGAGGGTAATGAAATTTTAGCTTATTACACGAAACCCTGATAAATAGAAATCAAGCAATGTTATGCCCCAGCTTTATATTTTGTCAGCAACACTGTATCTTGACTGCCACATCCAATTTTGGTCCTTGTGAAACAAAAAATTATACCACAACTAAAATCGTAGAAACAGGGCAGCACAACGTCAATGCTAAAGAGTAGGAGATGTTTATATGTTGCAGAACTGCAGAAAGCATACTATAAAACTTTAATCCTGATAATACTCTGCAGAGCTACTAAGGGAGCTGGTGGAACTCTTTTCTAATATTACATGCTGTATGGGCCGCCTAACATTATAGATTCAAAATAAGTCATAGCTAAACAGGCACTGATCAATCATCCACTATTACAGTAAATATATGAGCTACTGTATGTACAGCATAGAAATGTCAGCATATTCATATGCAAAAAAAGAAATGTCTCTCTTCTAACAGCAGTAAAAAAAATTATATAATTTTTTTCTTGAACATCCTTTATGTTTGTCTATTCTTTGCAGTGTCTAAGCAACTTTGGTATTGCTGATATCAGCACAATCCTAGCAGCAAGCTATTTTACAAATCCAAATATGTTTACCTGGAAGAACAGCCAGTATTAAGAAGTACTTAAAAAGTATAGCTTTACAGCTTAAAACACTACAAATATTACTTCTCAACTTAGCTATAAATATACATAGTATATAACCATGGTTATGGTTAGATGTTTAGATTCTAAGGGATAGTACATAAAAATAGTTTTGCATCAAGTATCTTTCAATAAAGAGAATTATTCTGATGTTTATATATAAAACAATCATTTCCTTTTGAAGTATTCATCACTGCTAGTTTTGTTATATAGGTGTAGTTATTTATGTAAAGCTGCTTTAGTATTTGGATTAATTTGTAAAATATTTATCTAGTAATAGCTGTTTATGCCTAAAAAGGAACAGTTTTGTTATTATATCTTTAATAGGGAAAAGCACTCTTTCACTTGGCACTTTGAAAAAAAAATTGCTTTGTGAAACAATACAGCCATTTTCACATAAACTGACAGAAAATAAAAAACTGGTGAGGCCACTGGTCTAGTACTGAGTTGATGGAAAATCTCAAGAATCAATACAATGGCACGAGTTAGGCTGTGCACAGCCAGCCCGTCTGTTGATCGCCATGTTGATTGTTACTAGACCATTAATTGCACTGGTTCACTCTTCTCTACTTACTGACTGCATACCATGCAACTTGGTTTCATCTACATAGACTGAGGTGCCTCAATGTATCGAGCACTGCTTACAACACAAAGATGTAATATATTTAAGAAATTGATTATATGTATTTGACATATACTTTTCAAACTCATACTTTTTGCCACCAAGAGTGAATATGAGGAAAATATGGCTAAAAGTGATAAAATTGCTTCTGCAAGAACGTCACATTAGATTAAATCAAACGCATGCAGAACTCAGCTGTATTGCCAGTGTGAAAGGCACTATATAGCGCCTGACCCGACACAGATTGGACACGGGAGGCATGTGTAAAATAAAAGGATTTTTATTATTCTTCAGCTGGAGGGCACGTCTTCCCCGTACTCCCCCCAGCCACAACACAGTCCCAAACACCAGTACAGCACAAGCACAAACACTCTTCTCTTCCCTGGCACCACCACTCCTCCCTCGCAACCTTGTCCGACTCTGGCCGATGAGTGGTGGTTGCTGGCTCCCTTTTATTGGTCACCTGGAAGTGCTCCAGGTGTTTGATCACCAAGATCCGGCGGCACTTCCAGGTGTGATGAAGCTGTTGCCCACACGGGCTCAGAAGTCCCAAACACAGCATCCCCTGGTGGTACCTGCGGGACCCAACAGGGCTTCCCCCAACTCCAATTCCCAGGGAGCCCTGTGGGAAACCGAGGCACTACACCAGCCCAGGTAGGTGGCCACCTAGTGTCCAGGGGGAGGTATTGCACTGTCCAGGGCTGCTTCCGCTGAATAATTACAGTGTGCAGGGGCGTCCCGGCTGGGCATGGACGCCAGGCGCCTGTCACACCAGTTACAAACAGGATATCACTGAACTGGACTCACTTATAAGCAATCTTACAATAAATTTGCCAGCACCAAAAGATTGTCCATCACAGCACCTAGACAATTGTTCAATTTTTAGGCTTGGTGGCCTTTTTCATGATGTTTGCATATTCTCATTTTGACTCTATTTAACTTTTAAAATGATTGTGTTTGTTGCAATGTGGATAGTGGCTAAAAATAGATTTTTTTTTATGTGTGTCTGAAATATTCTACTTTATTGTTACTGAAATCTCTCTTTGATTCTTCCAATGTCTTTCATTACCCTTAGTGGGTAAACTTATCACAATGAATTAATTTTGCTGTAGAAGACCATGGAAAATCAAGCAGACATTTAAGTACAAAACAAACAAGCTTCTCAAAAAGTGTGTAACTGCATGAAAATATAGGAAGAGACACTTTTTCATTGTTATTTTATTGTCTCAGGCTCACAGACTAGAGTCTTTACGGCAATTCTTACTTAATAGCTTTCTAAATTGCCACCATTTCGTTTAATTATATTATAATAACATGCTCAAAGGGTGTGGGATTTGAAGACCTGCAGAGTTAAAATATGTACCAGCCAGTGCTAAAAAGGTTATGTATTAAAGACTTAATATTTTCAATATTTTCATAAGGATTATAGATAATATCTATATATATAATTCACTAAGGGCATGCACGACAGTGAGCTCAAGTAAGACAGAGCCCCGCCCGCGAAATCTAAGACCATGGGATACGCTTGATAGAGCCCCGCCCACCAACTCTAACCCTCCTACCGCATCATGGGATACGCACAACAGAGCCCCGCCCACCAACTCTAACTCCCCTCCCACGTCCACCCTCAAAACCGTTTCCCCCCACACGCAGCCAACACGGCATTTCTCACCAACCATCTGCAGTACGCTTAAATTGCTCAGTCCAATCCTACAGCAGCTGTACGAAAGCTTTTCAAGGAAAACCTTCGGCAGGATTTACGACGATACAATGCCCTGACATGTCACACCAATGTTGCAGTGATTTTCGTCGGAGAAGATGGCGAACCGCCTGTCGAAAGGGACATTTGCATCTGTCCCATAGGCAACTACTGTAGACAGATTTCCACGCTCAATATGAATTGCAATCCTATGGTTTACCCACTTTTATTCCCTTACGGAGACATTGGCTGGCACAAAGATTTACAACATGTTCCAGATAAAAAAACCGCCAAGCGAAGAAGGCTTACTCATGCCAATTCTACGAGTACAGATTAGCAATGAGGAATATATTTAGTATTTTGCACTCCAGCAGCGAACTATTCCAACAGTACGTCATAGATGCGTATGTTAAAACAGAGGGTGAGCGACTCAACTATCTCAGATTAGATCAACAAGATTTGCGCGTGGAACAATACAAAGGACTGTCAGTGCACTGCAAGCAAACGCTGAAAATAAAAACCTACGTTTAGGCAAAATGATCATATTACCATCCACATTTCCAGGAAGTCCAAGATACATGCAACAAAACTATCTGGATGCCATGGCCATAGTACGTAAATTCAGACAGCCTCATTTATTTATCACTTTCACATGTAATCCTGCTTGGCCGGAAATTCTACATGCACTGTCGGATACCCAAAGACCGGAGCGCAGACCTGATATCCGACATGCTGTTTACTCTTCACAATAATTCTAACAACCAGTCTTCAGCCACGGTCAGTTGTTCATGGCTTTTTCTAGGGTTAGATCTTTCGACTCCTTATCTGTCGTCCCCACCAAAACACCTATTCTCACCTGCTTCTTTCAAGAAGTATTTATTTCTTCTTGATTTCTGAATTCCTTTCTCTCCGTTTTCCGTTCCTATTCCTACACCGCCGTATGCTACAGCGGGCTTCGGCTAGTTAGCAGATAAATCTTTGTAAAGATATTCTCTTACTATTCATAGTTGATCCAAAAAGGGAATTACATTACTGGTTAGTTAGTCCAACGTTTGCTGTGGGCTGGCGCCCTGCCCGGGGTTTGTTTCCTGCCTTGAGCCCTGTGTTGGCTGGGACTGGCTCCAGCAGACCCCTGTGACCCCGTATTTAGCAGGGATTAAAGTTCTCCGTCGTTATGACGGATTTCTGTTAATTGTAGCGAGTCATCGACGGATTTCCGTCAATTACACTGTTCCGCCTGTCCTTAATGTTTTAAATTCACTTTTCATAATTTTAATGTTGTATATATAGGCTTACATTTCTCAAATAGTGTAATAAATGTCTTAATTTTAGTTTAAATAGGTCTTAAATTAAGGAAAGACAAAGTATATTCAGCCTGCTGAGGAGGATGTGATCAAAGCCTGGATTGGAGCGAATGCACGTTTCTCTCTCCACTCTAAGCGTTTTGTTATCACTCCGGTATGGATCCACTCCGGGTTTTGGTTTAGCAATGATGGCAAAAAAGTGCTAGCTCGCCATCAATCAGAAGCTAGTGACAATGCTGCCGTTCATGCTCTACAGTACACATGCTCCCTGCCTGGTGCGACAAGTACCACAACGGAGATTCATGCATCTATGGCCGACCGTGTGTGCGATGTAAAAGTGCGCATATGTTCTTTCATAGCAGAGCATGACCTGTCGTTCACAGTCTCACAACCGCTAGTTAATTTAATGCAATCAGTTGTCAAAGACAAGAGTGCACTTTCAAGATTGTCTATGTCTAAAGCACATGCCTCCTACTTGTGCACACATGGCATTGCTGCTTATTGGAAATCCGAATTGTCATCTAAGCTGAAAACGAAGATGATTTCTTTAAATGTAGATGAGGCAACAGATGGAAACATGGACAGGATTCTGAATGTTCTTGTTCGGTACTATGATGAAGATGTGGGAAAAGTGGCAACCCAGCATCTAGCCTCGAGGAAACTGAATATTGCAGATGCCCTAACAATCACAAAAACATTGACAGATATTCTCCAGTCATAATCGATGTTGATTGGTGGAGTAAGATTTTTGCCATGAAGATGCCAGAAGGAAGAATGAGGTTCCCCATCTTAGGGAAGTTGGTAAAGGCTCTTCTGTCATTGTTCACTGGCCCTCTTATCGAAGGATCGTTTAACATGATGGATGATATAATTGAGAAAGACAGGGTTAGGCTGAACTTTAAGACTTATGAAGGCTTAGCCATTCGGAAGTCCCACATGAAGGTAATGGGCAAAACTGCATCTAAAATGCAAATTACCCCTGCATTAGGGAGATTTTGCCTGTCTTCTTATGAGACATACCAAAATCATCTGAAGAAAAAGAAGGTGAACCTTGACAAGCAAAAGGAAAGGAAACTGAGGGAAGCTGTGAAGGTCCTTTCAGCAGTTAGGGTTAGAAAAGTAAAGAAAGGTTCCACCTCTTCTGTTTGTGCTAAAGCCCCCACCTCTTCCACCCTTGGAGTTAAACGAAAAGCTGCCGCTACAGCCTCCACCCCTGCAGTTAAAGGTGCTGCTGCTACAGTCTCCACCTCATCCACTGTTGGAGTTAAAGGTAAAGCTGTTGCTACAGCCTCTTTCTCCTCTACCCCTGGAGGTAAAGGCAAAACTGCTGCTACAGCCTCCACCCCTCCTGGAGCCACTCCTGCACATGTAGCTAGTCAAACACTAAAACGGGTGTCAGGTGTAGCCAAGCTTCAGGAATATGGTTTCACAGCCAAAAAGCAGAAAAAGTGAAAAGCACTCTAGAGACATTTGCACAAGAAAAGCACTTTTTGGAATTTAATGGTGGTGCTGTTACTTTTTTTCCTGTTAATTATTAATAGTTTCACAAAACATTGTTTGGCGTTATAAGATACATAAAACATGCACTGAAAATGCACTTTTTGAAAAAGCACTTTTTGGAATTTAATGGTGATGCTATTACTTTTTTCTGTTAATTAATTAGGGGTTTCACAAAACTTTGTTTGGTGTTATAAGATAAATAAAAACATGCACTGAAAAGATGTGTGGTAGATGGTTGATTATTTGTCAAGGTATATTTTTTTTTCAAAGATTACAAACAGCTTTTAAAATATGCAAACTGGCAATATTAAAGCGGTTTAATCTCCCCTTAAAACGCTATTGGTCTCGACTATTTAAATAAAGTGTTTGTTAAAGGAATATGGCTTGGCCTGAAAAAAGTTCAGTCAGAAGATTTTTTTTCACTTTAATCCCTGAGTTAGGATATAGCGGGTTGGATAACGGATGGATGGATAGTCCAACGTTCCTCTTATGCAATGACAAACACACTATATTCACGGCTTGGCTATTTCATATGTATGAGATGGTTAATTTTGGTAAGTCTTAAAAGAAATATTCCACTTTTTACAATATTAAAATATAATTTTTTTTTTTTTTAAACATGTCTGCTTGATTACAAACAGGTGACTGGTCATTATTTTCCCCTGGCATAGCCTTGCTAGATACTATATTTTTTGTCTATGTGATGTGTATGTGATAACACAAACTAGATGGATGTTACAGAATAAAAAAATTAAAAAAAAGTTGTTAAGACAAGAAAATGCACTTGCAATTTTTTTTGTTTTTTAAATATTTACTTTCATCAATGTTTACCTGAAATATTTATTGACTATTTAAATACATATTTGTCAAGCTTTTTAACTTCAAGTTTTTTATGAATGTATTACTTACCTCCCCAGGAAATGTTGCGGGGAACTGACCCATTGCCAGTATCCATCGGCTGGGAGTTATCCTGCCCTGTCTGATCATCAAGTGGATTACGGACAGGTGGTGGAGTGTCAGCTTCAGGGAATAAAATTATCACATTTTAAAATCAAAACGTCCATATTTGTAAATAGATAATATACCCAAACAGGAATGTAAATTAAGCACAGATGCATGGTGATAGCATAAAAACATCAAATCTAGCAAGAATTCAGTGTACTCTACAGGCAGGAAAAAGTCTATATTCATACAACATTCAGTTCAATTTAAAACTTATTATGGTTATTTGTAAAAGATCAACGTACCAGTAAATTAGGTTTAGTTCTCTACAATAATCATGAAAAACCTTTATATTACATCATAGCTGTGTACTGAAAAAGTTGTATACCTTCTGACTACACCGAAGTAAACAAAGAATAACTGCCAGGTTTTCTCTTCTTCAAGAAAAGAAACTTGGAAAGAGAAATTTACTGCATACATTCTTAAGACCAGCAACAAAATAAAAGCCAAGTTTTGAACTGGAATGACTGAGAAAAATTGTAGTGGACCAATTTGATATCTTGGACCACTTGGCATTATTTAAATACAAAGGATGATTTTTTATGTGGTTTCAGAGGAAATAGAATAAACAAAACTGAACTGCATCAAACACCACAGATAAAATATACTGTACAGTATCTACCTTCTGAATTGCTGTGCTAGTGAAGCATCTGCTTGTATAGCCATATAACTAATAAGATGTAACATTTTGAAAACTTCTATTTGTTTCACAGAATATATAAAATCTTTTTCTATATTTTAAAAGATACTACATTTTTAAATTTCTACTTTATCAGCTATTTTTACATCAATCATCTTAAACTAAACAATGTTTCCATTGGAAATGGATGCCAAGTTACTATGCATCAAACAATTGATTTATCAAGAGATTACAGTCTTACAGGCAAAGGGCTGTGTGCATGGTCAGTTTATAATAAAAACAAAGATACAGTGTAACAGCTACTTAAATTTGGTTTACCCTATCTCTTTCAAAAGAATATATACAGAATGTATAAAAAGTAATTTATTAACCATCCGAGTACCTTCATAAATTTGCAAAATAACCAGCAACACACCAACAAGGTAAAACATTTAGAAACTTTATATGAATGCCACAATTAGTTTTATACCTGGAAACTCAAATGGACTTGATGGCCCTGATGTAGGAGAGCTGGAATATGTGCCACCAGTCACCAAAGAAGTTGAGTAGGGAGAAATGGTTGGGGTTGGAAATGATGAGCCAGACCCCTGCATTTGGAAGGACTCTGGGAATGTTGCATTATGAGGCATTAGTGGTTCATTGTGGCTCATGTTACGAAGACGGACCAGAAGACTGTGCTGTGTATTAAACTCACTGTGCCTAGGCACTAACACTGGAGGCAACACTAGAAGACAAAGACAGTTGTTATAAAAAAGCATAACAAAATATAAATATATTTTTAACTGACCACAACAATTTTGCAGTTGATGACTTAATTGAATTCAAAAAACGAATGTGAACACTGGCATACACTTCAAAAACCTATAGATATACTGACTCACCAAATCATCCATATTTATGGCAGCTGCTTTAACTTTGTTATCAGTGTTTCAAGCATTACCAAGAAAATGTTAAAATAAAAATACATCAAAGTTTGTTTTTGTTCAAAAAGATTTTTTCCTCAACATTTTACCAATACTTCAACCAGTAATTTAATCTGCATATTTATGTTGCTGTACCTTTTTCCATTTCGAAATATCTGAATGGTTTACAATGTTATTAGTTTTCTTCTCCTTTGAAAAAATGTCTATGAAACACTTTTTTGGAACTATGAAACTGTAAGAATTAATACAGCCAAACTACTACCTTCTCTGTGCATTTGATGAGGACATAACTACTGTTTGTTTTGCTCAGGCAAGGACCAGTATCCACAGAAAATTCTTAAACTGTGTATTTGTCAAACATGATATTCTCTTTACTATTCCCAAACCAGTTATGACTGTATGAAAATAAAGCAAGCTTAATTAAAGACAAAAAATTGGATGGTTTGCACTCACTGACATAGCAAACTGGGTTCAAAACCCAATCCCAATAGCTACCAGTCTCGAGTTAACAAGTTTTTCACCTATATGCATGATTTTCTCTAGGTACTGTGGTTTCTCTTCCACATCCTAAAGATGTTTGCTGCTTTAACTGAAGACCAACAATTAAGTCTGACTGGTTCCATGCCTTGCACCTGTTGCTATTTAGACAGCTTCTGGCCCCCACTGGCATTGCACTGAATTAACAGAATCTGAGAATATTACATAGTGAATAAAAATAGATATTCTGTATGCTCTCTTTACATTTGTTATATTTGTTCATATTCAGTGTTTTAAAACCAACAGTAAATTATTAATAAACATATTTCTTATTAGAGAAGGGACTGTGATGAGAATACAGCTCATATTATAGAAATGCACAGATAACACATTCAATTCATTTACATCTTGTCTTGCATACTGTGAGTATTGGTATCTCATATTAGGAATTGAGCACATCTTTATTAACCAAGAAATGCTATCCATATTACTTTGGGGTCATATTTTCACCACAAGCAATTGGGAAATTTGTCTTCTAGTGACATCAGTGACCACTTCATGTGCACCTTTACTGTTCTAATATTTGTTTCCTAAGAATATCATCTGCACTTATGAGTAAACAAATAACTGTTTTAAGAATTAATCTTAATCTAACCATAATTTGGAATAATTTAAAGCAATTTTAAAACCTCACTCTTTGATCAATACAATTTTCATTTACACATAATATAAAATCACAAATCTATCAATCACATAAAAGTTGATTAAAATGAAATAGGTAATAAAAAAATATTATATATATATATCGCTGTTTGTAACTCAAGAAAAGATTCATACATTATGAAATTTTCTTAACTAACAAGAGTGGCCAAAATGACAAAGTGTATTAAATTATTCAGTTTCTAAAATGCAAATTTAAACATCCTTGTGATAGACAAGTGCCCTGTCTAAAGCTGTTTCCAGTTTTGATCTAAATGCTGCTAGAACATGCCGAGCGAGGTTCACCAGGTCCCTTAACTGGATAAGTGGGTTAGAAAAGAAAGAAACAAATGGGCAGAAATGTATATTATGTACATGTAAAATCTTTGCAGTAAGGACAATTTCGTAAGTTGCAAATTTGGCTGAAACAGCAGAGATTAATTTTGTTTACATAGTCCTACTCAACAAACTTAATACTATTTATATATCAATATAATCACTAGCAATCGTTCCATTACTTTCTTAAAAACAATAGAAATGTATTCACAATTTTTTTTTTATACAAAAAAAAAAAAAAAAACTGAAAAAAGTGAATTACACTACTCATAGCACAAAAATATACAATACCTGGACTCTCCACTCTTTTGTAGTGGTAAGGATTGATGCATACTTCTGTTTGCCTGGAACCAAAAGGATATTTGCATATCTCCAATGGTTTTAGCTCATGTTGGCTTTGGAGGTCAGGCCATCTCCAAACACGGCAATAGATAACATGTGGGAGACCCTTACGGTGAGAGACCTGAAGACGTCCATCTAAAGAGCGAGGTATTGTAACACATTTTGAGGGCTGTCCAGGACTACTCAGTGCTCTCTCCAAATCTTCCATTGCACCTTGCTTCTTTTTCAGTTTCTTCACTAGGGCCTCCACGGCACGCTCAGCCCACATCTCTTCCTCATCCCCTTGCTTCCACCCCAAAAGCCGTTTAACGGCCGGACTTGTAAATGAAAAAAGGCTGGACATTGAAGTCATTGTGTAATTTGTACAGACAATAGCCAAATATGCTATAATAAACTGGCTTTATATAATAAAATGGATTTATAAAATATTATATTTGGAAAGGTCCATAATCCAGTCAAGCAAGATTAACTATTCAAAAATGTTAATTATCTAAAAATAAAGTTAAGTGCTATTAGGTGTTTCAGAAAAAAAGTCTGAGAGTAGTCAATATTGCAGTGTCCAAAAGTATAAAGTAAACGAACATCTGATGTCACAAAGTTTGCATTCTATGTATGTATGTATGTAATTATGCCGTCAAGAACTGACTATGCAAAATAACCATGCTTTGCAACATAGTAAAGAAAAGTTTCCAAAGCATATCCTATTGCAATAAGTCTTTCAGGACACCCACCAGACCTAAAAGTTCTGAAAAATGATTGAATTCCTAATATATGCTGCTTAAATATCCACTACTGGCATTACGTATTTGTTTTCATTGCAGACATGACTTCTTCTTCTTTTGTGCAGCTTATAACTGTGCATTAATAACAAACAAATCTGTAAAGAAATAAAGAAAAGTATACTTTTATAAGTTATCAAGTTTTATTAATTTTTAATTGTACTTATTTACCTTAACAACAACTAAAGAAACTTTGCAATCTTAGTCTAACACATAAAATGCTTCATGTTCAAATGAGTCATCAGATAGGTTCTGCCAAACAAAAGGCAAGTCATTAGCTGACTGGAGACAGTTGACTGTACCCAGAACATGCCCAATGCTAGCTTACTTAACTGATATTTTATCTGGGAAGAATTATCTGAGAGGGTCCTTGTTGCTCCTATCGCTTTATTAACTTAAAAAAAATATCTTGAAACTTTTCAGATGGTACATACTGTAGCTAACACAAGATCTGAACATTAGAATCCTGAATCAAGTGGAAGAAAAATACAACAATCCATTCATGATGTGATGGAAACTACAAGATTTCTTGAAGCTAGCCTGAACAAAGTTTTTTCTTGCTGATGTATTGTCAGATGTCAAACAAAAACTGGAGCTGGAGGTGGCAACTGTCCAAAATCAGATCTTTCATAGTGAGAGTTCTTCTAAAGAGTTTATGCAAGAAGAACAGCATTTCTCAGAAAATGAAATGCTGGGTAGTCTTCTTGAATGAGGTAAAACACAGGTTATCTCAATGCAACCACATGGCACTGAAGACATAGAGTTTCTGCAAAAGTCAAGTTATCTATAAAGAAATGATTGATGGGAAGGGCATATCCATGTATGGTGATGCTGCTACAAATCACACTACCCACTTATGCCCAATGTTATGCAAAAATACTATGCAAAACGAGTACCACTAGGAGCATATTTAAAAATGTATTAACTTACGGCTTCTTAGCAAATAATATGTATGCTAACAGAAGAAAATTATCATTATTGCTGTAACAATGTCTAAAAATGTTAAAACTGTTTATTATTAATCTGTATAGTTGTTTTGATTTTAAGGTAGGTCACTTTATTAAACTTTAAACAGTGCATCATTCCACATCATTAGCACTAAATAAATATAAACAGCATACCACCAATTGATTTTAATTTGGCTTACTGTGACTGCATGATAGTTAAAAAATAAAATCTCTCATTGTAATTAAAGACTTGCCTAATAATTTGTGAAAAATCACAGAATTAGTTTGGTTGCAGTGGTTAGCATTGCTTTTTCATAGATTCAGCATTTTTGCTTTAGATCTGGTGAATTGTGGCACTATTGTAGAACCTTCATTATCTTCAATAGGCAATGAAAAATAAAACTGAAAAGGCTAAATTATAAGGCAAAATCCAATTGATATATACTTTCGCTCCAAGATACTGTTAAATTAACATGATAATCCTTTTTTTAATACACATGGCAGAGTGCCAAAATGTTTAGCACTACTGCCTCAGATCTTCAGTAAACTGCCTGTCTGGAATTTGCACATTTTGCCTTTGTTTTCTTGGGGTTCCTCTTGTAACTCCTTCCTTCCACATTTTAAAATTAGCTGAACTACCAAGAGTTTCATGTGTTTTATTATAATTTTGAACTGGACTGAAAAGGACTGAAACAGTCCTTATATAAAATGTGTCCATTCCTCCAATTTCTGAGCCTGCCTATCACAGAAGATAATATACGATTGCAAATAGGTCCACATTCACTTATACTGGGCCAATTTTAATTTAAAAACACGAATAATCCACACATCTTTAGGATGTGGGATGACTCCAGAGTACTTGAAGAAAACCCATAGAGACAGGAGAAGTATGTACAAGCTTTAGAAAGACAAAGACCAGGATGGGATATGAAGCTAGGTCACAGAGTTCTGAGACAGAAAGACTGATCACTGTGCCATAACTAATCAAAACTGACAAATATTTATCTTACTAGCAATTTAACATCCTCTATTAAAAATAAAATAATGTAATTTAACATTTCAGGAAACTAAAATTTTGTTAATATAATAATTAACAAAAACTGCATTTTTTTTGGTCATTTTGATTATGGAATATTTTAAAAAGATCATGAATTCATTAATTCACATAAACTTACACATTGAAAGGAAAATAAAAATTTGACCTCTCTTGCATTTCACACGACTCAAAGAAACTGCACAGATCTTTGGTTTTCCAGCACTATATCTGCAAATAACACCAAGCAGTAAGTCAACAAGCCAGCCTGGAATCTACGTGTAAAAATTCGAAGTTTGTCAGATCATAAACTTTCTATGGCCTACAGAGATTTATGGTATACTTTGTTGAAAGTATACAGCACTGGATGAAGACTTTACAACTCTATGACATAAGCAAAACTCAGATGTATTTAAACAAAACAAAACAAAAAAAAAAAAAACACATGAAATTAAGACTTCTGAAAGGACACAATAGCTCACACTATACAATTAATGGAGTAATGTGGTCACCATAGTGACAATACTGAATTACAGACAAAATGCCAGGCACAGCAATGGAAAATCATAAATCTTACTTTATGACAATTACGCAGTTACAGTAAATAATGAAATACATTTTAAGTGATGGATTTCTATTTGCTCAGGAAAAATGTTGTATTACTACTTCAAAACTTATAAAATGACCTTTAACAAACAACATGCACATAGCTTATTTTCAAAGAATAAATCAGTTTGTACATAATTATGGGGATATGAAAATGCAATGCTGAAATTTAAATAACTGTAAATGCAAAATGAAACACTTGTAACTGTATTTCTCACTTCCAAGTAAAACTTTACCATTAGTAAAGTTCTCCAGGTTACACAATGAAATAACCATTCAAGTATGGGACTATCTTCATTTTTCATTAATGATGACTACACTAATCCGACATTGTAGGAAGGGAAATTAGGTTCAATATTCATGACTCATGTCATGCAAAAGAAAAATCACAACAACAATAAAACAACAACAAAATTGGAAAAAAAAACATAAAATACACAAACCCGTAACAGCTATAAAAACATGTAAGCATGTTATACAAGAGCCAAACATTCATGAAAGACTACTTCTGATGTAAAGCAGTAGTAAAAATATCCCCAAAATAATATTAGGAGACAACTGATACCTTTAAGCAAGTTTGACAAATACAGTATCTGTATAGGTTTCAATCACGCAAATACAAAACCAAGTTTGGTCTTTTTAATGTCAAAAATCATATTTTTACAATAGTGATGTGCTATCACTTACCCTAGAGAGCTGCTTTGTTGTCTGAAACTACAATAAATAATATCACAAAATGCCACTTCCACCCGAGGATGTAGCCAATGGAACACCAGTCCAAATATTTTAAACATTAGCTTTAAAGCAATTACATAGCTACTGACAATCATGTTCTTTGGTTAAGGAACCATGAAGCACAAAGGGAGAAAAGTGATGAGGAATCCTGGACTTCTTTCAGGAAAGACAGGCCTTTTATGTGAAAATCCTAAATACCTACACTAAACTTTCAGATCTTTTGAATAGTGGCTTGCACAATGTTGCCATTAGCTTTAAATAGTTTGAACTTTAAAAATTTCATAATAATCTATCCAATCATTAAGAGTTACAGTGCCCACAAAGGTTTTACCACAGATATATGCCATCTTTCCAAAAATGCTCAAAGAATTCAAAAGACAACAGAGGTTTTTTTCCTTTCCAATCGAAGTCGAGTATCTTCATGAAAATGACCCTTCTTTAATATGAAGAAACTAGTAAATGCTTATCCCATCTAAACAAATTAGTGAAAATATTCTACCTTAAAGCAGACATGCTCATTAGATTTTTCTTAAGTTTATTTCACATTTGGACTAGTGTCCCATTGGCTTCAACTCCCAGCCTCTCAGAGAGAGAAGCTTTATTTTAAAGTTTTATTTTATTTTTATAAACTCAATTTCAAGAAAAAAAGGGAATGTCGGGGCAAATAATAGCAGGACATTATAATAAAAGATTAAGCTTAACTTAAAAGGAGCCAAACTTTTCCTTCAAAGTACATAAGATAGATATGATTTGAAAAATTGTTAATTAAAAACAAACATACATTTAAAGTAAACATTTGTCCACATTTTTACACATTATATCCACTAGATAATAGAAGCGAAGGTCTGTGATACAGTTTACATTCCTATCAGGAATCATCATCAGAGGAACAAGACCAGACTTACAGGAATCCAAGGCAATATATAGCAAATAAGGAGATGAGAGTAGGTGGATGTGGGTTTTGATGAGGTGGGGTTCAGAGGGTGTTGGTTATAAAGTCTTGTTTATTATTTGCATGTTCTTTTTTTCAAGCCTGCATATGCTGGGTTCATGTCCAAATGTCTTCTAATGGTGTTTTCATTAGGTAGCCACGTTTCAGCCAGTTCTCTGGAACTTTTAGTGTTAGCCTTGAATTTTACTTGCACCGAGTCTGATTTAAATGTGTCTGGTGGAACTTGTATGTGTGTAAATCAGAGACTGTGGGTCCTCCTTCTTGTCTGCACTGCGATGTTCCTGTATATGTGTGGCAAGTGTCTATCCCACGTATACATCTGGACATGAATCGCATGGTATGCTGTAAACTGCATTCTGTATATCTGCTGCCGATTTCCTGCTCTTAACATTGTAAAGGACTGTGAGCAGAGTGTTTGTAGGCTTGGAAGCTACCTTGATTCCTGAGCTGGACAGGCTACGTGTAGTACCTTATGATACCCTGTGATGATAAGTAAGTGTTTGCCAGTATGAGATCACAGAGGATGAGATTGTGTGAGATTTTATATTGTGTCACTGTACACCATGATTCTAATTCATCTGCCCATAGAAATTCTACAAACAAAGCTAAATAATGACCCACCATAAAACAAAATTTATTATTATGTTCAGTATGGTTTCTCAACAGAAATACATTTACCATAACCAAATAAGGTTGTCAAAAGTATTGAAATACTGATATTGATTGTAACATTTTAAAATTATTTCAATACTCATTTTTCATGTTATTGATTCTATAGCCTACAGTACATTATGAATGCACTTCCAATTCACCATGGCTTGACCTGCAGTATTATTTCCATCCACTCACAAGTGTTAATAAAGTGGCAGTTTTAACAGCACTGTAGTCTTTAAAAGCATGCTTAAATGACAAAGAGGGCAGCTGAAGTGGCACCTGGAAATACTTTAGCTTTGTAGCAAATAGGGACAGAAAACCATAAGATACGGGGAAAACCTATATGCAAGATCAACAAAAAAATTTAAACAAAACAAAAAAAAATTTGATAGGAAGTTAGATGTCAAAGCGGAGAATGACACCACATCAAAGTTGACCACATTCCAGTAATCAGAAAACCAATTTGGGTGCCTCCAGAAAAACCTTTGTTGGGTTTACTCTTATGGACTACAGACAACTCAACTACTGAACAACACATTGCATAGTATTTTGTACATCCAAACACCATTGCAACATGTCCTCAGATAGAAGTTGAACAGTACTGTATTTACGACTGAGTTAATGATACACAAATAGATTATGGTAATAAACAGTATAATGCTACAGCTGTCACTTGCTGTTGATGTGAAGTGCAGCCCTGATGGATTCTGAGGTCAGGGTTGGCGAGGCTCTCCTGCATTTCTGAGTAGGAAATCCAAATTGTGGTATTATTCCAATTGAAACTTCCCACTGGGAACTTGTAAATTCAAATTTTCCAGTTCAAATGGAAAGCAGAATTGGTTTGTCAGGGTTCATTTTCAGCCCAACAAAGGTACGCAGTGGCCTCATGTAAGAGCATGTGGACATATTAGTGATTCTTGCAAAAAATCTAGAAGTTACAAGACACTGTTCACATTTTTGAAAAAACAGTATCAAGTGTGTTAAGGGTCTGTTTATGTGTTACTTTTCTAAACAACTGTTTGAATGTTTAATATGTTTATGTGCAGTATATTGTTGACAAAATGAATTAACATTTAATGATATTCATAATATTTTACTGTACCATCTTAGTAACAGTATTTGTTTACATTAAAGTATTGTTAAGTATTGTTTACAGAACTTTACTCTTACCTTTTACAAAGGAACGCAGCAATTGAAGTATTTGCATATAATGACTAAAATTTTAGTTTTAATCAATGTTAAGATTTTAATGCTGTTGGAGGTGACTGGGGTGGCGACCCAGCCGGGACGCCCAGGAAGACCAGAAAAGGGCTTATGTCCTCCCCAGACCACGTGGGGGCGACCACCCTGGACCCCGACACTTCCAAGCAGGGACACCGAGTATGCATGCAGGCACTTCCGCCACACTGGGGAGTGCCAGTGGAAGATTGCCGGGAAGCACCTGGAGCACATCCGGGTGCATATAAAAGGGGCCGCCTCCCTCCATACGATGCCTGGAGTCGGGAGGAGAAGGAGACAAGGTCTGGGAGGAGACAAGGAGGCGGCCAAGGAAGACATATGATGAGTTTTTTTTGCATATAAAAGTCATGGTAAAATAGTACACTATTTTTAGTATGGAAATGTGATAAATTTTCCTTTTATGTTAAAGGTTTTTTTAAACACACTGTTCAGTTCCTACTAATTTTCAATGAATGCAGATTACCAAAGAATTTTTAACTTTTATGTTTATCAGATTTGTATTTCTTTTTGGCACACAGTCATGTTTGCTTGCACAGACCACTTTTGTATCTCTTCTATATTTAAGTAATGTGTGCATAATACTCACACGTGAGCAACTACACTCAAATAATCCCAACCCCAAGTAAATGCTAAGCAAATATCAAAAGCTCCATAAATCTCAAGAAAGAAAAGCATAACTCACAAATCATTCACATATAGTTTGGATTCAGCCTGTGTCACTAAAAATGAAGCAGCAATAAAACTTTAGTGGACAACATGAACTAACAAACAACTTAAAGGAATGCTTTACCCCAAAAAAATATTTTTATTTGCTACTTACCTTGTGTTGCTTGTAGTGATGGCCGAGAAAAAGAGAGATCACAATGTTTACAATATAACAGGCTTCAATCAGCTACTAATACTGACCAACAGCAAACAATATTAATAAGTTTCTTATTTCATATAATCCACATTGGTTATCCAGTCATTATCCAGAATCTCTAAAATGCATTTATTTTTTACTAAAACATTGTTAAATAAAACCTATGGAAAATCAACGTAGTGCAAAAATATTAAGTGTTTTCAAATGGGATTAAGATTATGAACTAAATATGGGACTATTGACCAAATCATGGGGGCTGGTGTTTGATATCCATTGTACCATTGACTCCGTGATCCCTCTTCTCCATGAAAAAATGAGATTACATTTTTTCTTGACCTTCACTACAAACAACACTGCAATTAATAGATTACATTTTTTTCTAAGTGAAGTATTCTTTCAAGAAAAAGCTTATAATAAATGCAATTTGAAATACTAGATACATCATGCCAAGTCAACTACAGTATAGGATCCTTTTTTTGGAAGTTGAAAAGAGATGTTCTGATTATTTCTGTATAAAAACTCCATCAACTGCACAAACCCAGTATATGCTTTCCCATAGCATTCCAGCAATTTGGACAAGGCAAGATCCAAATGTAAAATCTTTCTACTTATAAGCAAACATATTTTCACAAACACACCATCAACCATTCAAATTAAAAATGACCAGGCCTGAATGTGTACATCTAACTTAAAAGGAGGTTTGTCACCGCTAAGGAATTCTGAAATCCACAAAAAGCACTTATTGATCAACTCAATCGGAGAATTTAGTTTAGGGATGGCTTATATCATCAGAGGCAGGATTCAGTGTCTCACCCATGTCAAGGTTGGCCCTCTTTTATATTGTCTCAATCTGTGCAAATATACTGATTTACAGTATCATGGCTATTTATTGTGCTATCATGCTGCCCAAAAAACTGGTTAAACTCCTGACTCAGTCAAGACCAATATGAAATTTAAACGTTCCACATGGATTTTTTTTCAGGTACTCCAATTTTCCACTTTCATCTGAAAAATGTGTAATTTTGGTTTATTGTTGAAGTTAAACTGGCCCCAATTCAGCAAGTGTTGGCACATACACAGCCCCATGACCATGAATTTGTTCAAGGGCATAAAAAAAGTAAATGGATGTTTTTGTTACTAAAAGTTTAGAAGTTAACATTTCATTCTTTTAAATGTTTCTGTGTATGTCTGGTTGTAGTTACTTGAGGTTTGGTTATTTGTTCACCACTGAGCCATGTTAGCATGTCAAGTCCATCCGTTTATCCTTATGCAGTTCTGGCTCATGGAAGCAAGGTGGCAAACAACCCTGACGTGGGCATCACTCATGCAGGGCCACTTGGGAATCCTTGTTGCAAGGCAGGAGCATGACCCACTGTGCCACCCTGCCCAGGGTAATATAATGGAAAATCAAAGTAGTAGGCATGGGAAAACCAATATCAACAGAAAAATGCATACATTTATGGAATAAGACTTCAAATGATGACAATAACCAAATTAACTACTTTGATTTAACAAAAACAAAAGTACGGTTATGTATGCATTTACTTGTCACATGTATTTGTTTCGCTTTCAAATTAAATGAACATCTGACAAGGACTTGTTTCCTTGTTGTTTCATGGAATGCGGCGTCGGGGCACCTTCGCTACAAATAACAGCTTTTGAATGAACTTACATAAAAGCCACTGCCACAATAGAAGATGCACAGTTGAAAACCCGCTTATAACTGATACTGTAATGCCCTTGAACGGCAGGGCGACAGACATTACAATGATTACCCACGCCTAGATTCAGCACTCAGCAAGCACTATATTATTCCCACTTTGAGTGCTGAACAAGCAGACAAAAAAGTTAGCAAAATATTACGAGTAAGTGAGCTACAGAGTACGATCGTAAATCGAAAAGTATAACATTGCTAAAACACGATGGGGAGCGAAAAAAAGAAAGAAAGAAAAGCGCACGCTACAAGTCATCTCCAGATGCATTCAAGCCAAATGATGTCAATGTGTCTATGCTAATTCCCAGAAGAAAACTAATTAAATCCCGAACTGGAGAAATCAACTTTGAAGGACCATTTTTTTTACCAAACACAACAAAAATCCCATGCAAACTGTCTTGTTTTGGAAGGGACGCTCTTCTGGAGCCTCCCCCGACCCCCTCCTCCTCCTTCCCCTCCATCATCATCACCAGAGCGCAGCGGCGGCGAAAACTCGTAAACATCCACTACCGAACAATTCCAGACAGGCCGGCTCACTGGGAAAAGAAGTCTACTTGTGCCAAAAACTTCAAGAAATGGTTGGGCTGACCCCCGTTCCACTTTAAACTTAGTTAAGATTTGCCAGACGTAATTCCCAAAACCGCCGCCATATCTTTACATCACAACCAACCCCCCCGCCTCCGCTGGTGTCTGTTTAAAAAAAAAGTTTTGTCTCACCACACCCTAAGCATGGATTATTTTCTCTTTAGTGTAAACCAATAGCCCAAACTACACCGGAACTGTGTTTGCCTTGGACAAAAGCACTCACGTTGGTCTCGGCGTCGTACCTCTGAAGATGCGGTAACAACTTCCTTAATTTCGGTCCCACTCGCGTCGAGCAATCGCTCTCCGGCGTCGGGAAGGCTGGAGGCGAAGCACCGCGGCTTGTATCCCTCCGCTAGCCTCTTGCTGACACTTCCCAACTGCCCAACCCTCCCTCTGTGTCGCGCGCACGGTCAACACAATAGCAAGCGTGAAAGAGGAATCTCGTTTAAAGAAGCCGTGCTTGCCCATGTAGTTCATCCTTTAAAACTTAAAACGGTAGACAGCAAACTATTTTCCATAGAACAACGAGTTTATTAATTTCACGTGGAATATGCAGTCTAAAAAACAAGAACTACTGGAGCTGTCCGTCCATCCATCCATTACCGAAATCCGTTAATCAGGACAGACTATAGCGGCTGCTGGAGCCAATTTGGACAATTTTAGTGGAGATTTGTTGTTTTAAGATTATTTCAAATTCAGTATCAGGACTATTTGATATGTTAAATTAAAAACTACGCAATATCAATATTTATTAGCGTATATATTTTTCCTTTTTTAATTTATTTTCGAAAACTAGAACTTCACAATGACATGCTGCTCAATCAGACATGTAATACAAATATAACAGAGACAACCATTTACTTTAAAGAAAATACAAAGGAGGAAAAAAGCAAAACAAGATTAACCTTCAATCAAGATAAAGAGAAAGAAAGAGGAGAGAGTCATGAGCAAAAACAAAATCACGTCTGAATTAGCATAAACCATCCTAACTGGGTGTTCATAAAAAACGTAATGATTTACAGTACTTCATGAGGCAGAAGTACTTAATAAACAAGAATAGTTGCATCAGATATTTGCAAAGCAAGATTTGACTTCCACCCAAGAAAAAGTGAAAAAGACCAGAGACATAAGCAAAAAATAATAAAAAATACATTTTTTTTAAAATATGATAAAACAATAACATAAGGCACAGCCTGCTTATTCTAAAATAATATTAATGAAAAGAGAATTATATTTTTTACAGATTTGAGATAATATAGAATATCACTTACCCAGTGAGTTATAGAAGGTGGGTTTGGGATTCTTCCAGTTGAGCAAAAAGAGTCTGTTTGTTAATAGTGATGTATATTACAATCAACACTATCCAATTAATTGCCTTTACAGAGCCAATATTTTAAAGTTTGTAGTACTTTAACTCCATCTGGGAGTACACCAAATGTCACTATTAGTTGGTAAGGAGTGATTATGATACCAAGGCTGTCTGAGAAATACGTAAAGATTTTTGACGAAAATAATGTTAATTTAGCGTATTCCCAAAGCTTATGGCCTAGTGATGCTGGAGATAGATGGCAGTGCTCACAGTCTGGGTGCATTTTGGACAATTTTAAGCATCTTTAGTAGAATTATGGAATGCTTGGGGCATATGGAACTAGAGTATATTCTATTTATGGCTGAGTTTCACTCAGTTTTGTCAGTGTTATTTGAAAGGCCCCTAGCATTATCCATACACAAGAAATTCACTGTGCTCCTGCAGTGTATGCAACAATAAAGATCTCTAACCTCTAATCTCTAAATTAAACACTGAGTAGGTCAGGAAACGTGAAAAGGGTGGTTATCATGTATAAGAGCAACGATTTACTAGCAATCCAATCATCCACCACATACTTAAAATACGGAACCAATACAGGATATATTAGCTAATATTTTTTGCATAAAACATAGTAAAACAACATTGTAGGAACAGTTCCCTCTCCTGGCCCTAGGTGGTGAGTTGACCTCAGCTGAGCTTTTCAGGTGGGATCAACATGACCCCCCTTAAATCATCCACTGTAGGACGAGCAGACCTGACTGCAAGGTTGTAAGCATAGTACCGGACATCAGTGTTGGTGTGGAGTGACCCACACCTATGGTGAACAACAAATCTGTACTGCTGAAGACTTGGGAACCAGTGGGTTACTCAAGGATTGGATTCCCTATCTGATCAAAACCACTGGAGGGAACTGTAATAAGTTACCAATAAGAACTCCATCCTTACTTGTAGTACCTGAGTTGTGTAATCGTTCACTTGGCCAGTGCCTGCCATTCAATTACTAGAAAGCACTTTCTGGTTTATGTACATAATGAATTGTTCTTGAATGGTGTCAACTTTGGTACCCTGTGACTAGAACTACATACCAAATATTTAGTCTTGGTCAGTCCAAAGTAACATTTCTTTGTGTTTGATCTATAGACCAGCATTGTGGATGGTGTGGAGGATGGCAAAGACGTGCTGTAGATGTTCCTTTTAGGTGTTGGATCATATGACTCTATTCTCTAAATAGGCAGCACTATGGGCGTTGTGGGGCCAGAGCAGTCTGTCTTCCAAATGTTGGAAGATGTCTGGGACCCCATGTAGCCCAAAAGGGAGGATGTAGTACTACCCCTTCCATGCCAACACCCCTGCCAGTGAGCCAGAATTTTGGAATGGGAGGTGGATACAAGTACCATGTCCCTGTTCCCCGGTTAGAATTTGTGGAATTCACAGAGGCTGGAGCCCTGGTTAGAAAACTGAGCTTGGGTGCACACTGCATCCATGTGTTCCTTGACTATGGGCCGCAATTTAGCGAAATGGTTGCACAGGCAGGAAGTATTGGGTGAGGCATCTCTCACTAGATCAAGCAAGCTACGTGCCCGTCCTGTATACAAGAGCTCACTTGGGGATCTTGCTGTGCCTCCCTGTAGGCAAACAAAGCAAGAGGGAGAAGAAAATTCCATTCTCTCCCACCAGCCTGCACCACTTTCCTCAGCATAAAATAAATAGCTGTTTGCAATGGGATGGCTTTGGGATACTGAGTAGCATAATCAACGAGGACTAGAATGTATTTGTGTCCTGATGGGTCGCGTGTACTTTGGGGACATCAGATATAAAGAGGGAAACAAGAGGTGCATGGTCCAGTCAGAGTATTTGAGTTGACTGGCAGTCTGGGCAGGGCCAGCAAAATTGGTACATCTCTTCATGCATGCTGGCCCAATAGAAGCATGCCATAGTCATTTTGAGGGTTTTTTCCACGCTCAAATGACCCAGAGGATGTGAATGTGAGCCAAGTCACACATCTCATGGAAGTAGGATTGTGTTATCAGGAGTTGACTGCTATTTTTCCTTGATGTTCCATATTCCAATACATTAAATCATTCTCAAGCACAAAATTCAGGCTGGGTGGCACAGAGTCCAAGGCAGGTTGCCCATTGACAGAGAAAACAACATTCCCCGCAAACTTCAGTGAGTCATCATTCCACTGCTGTCTTTTAAAGGCAGGGAGCAATACTAAAGTTGTAGGGAGCTGAAAGGGTAATAGAGAGGTAGTGTAGATGACAGATGGGACACTTGTAATTCAGCCAGCATTGACAAAAGGGTCAACATTTGGAAAGCACATACATATTTTCTTTCCTATCTTTACCTATTATATAACACCAGGTACATTGGCTAGTGGGGTGTTAATCAGAAAGCTGGATAACATGCAATCCATTACAAGATACACTCACACACCTACCCAGATATTAGTTAATTATCAATCTAGCAACGTCATTTTCAACACAGGTTTGTGGCCCATAGCTGCATTCCTGTTAGCCTACTGTTTTTCCATTACACACACCTAAAACCAATAAGAGTGAAAATGATTACACCAGATCTGCTTGATCATAGTGTTATTTATTATTTAAAATTTTAATATTTTTTAAAATTGCGTTGTCCCTGTATGCTTTTGGAGGCTCACTCTTATTCATTTTAACATTGTTTTTATTATGTTTGTTTTTCAATTATTTTTCATCAGTTTTAGGATCCTGAGAAAATCACGTTGTAATGGATGTTGCCATCTCCATACTACCTGCATTAAAATGTTTGTATGGTGTGACTGTAGAAATAAAGATGAAAGTTAGAAAAATCCGGTAGTGGTTGATCTATTGCAACTATGGAATTACAAACAAAATGTCTTTGGTCTATGGAAGGTAGCATGAATCCTTCCAAAATGAAAACCTGAAAAATGTAAAGACACCACAATGAAAGCATGTCTGATAAGAACTGGAACCAGGATCCCAGTGATATAAGGTGAGAAAGCATCTCACTGCATCTTTGTGGTATTTCTGTTAAAAGTAAAATAATATGTGATTCATTGTCCCTAACATTGCTGTGTCTTCGGCCTTAGTTAATTAGAGATTAAATTAATTTTACCTGGATACCACAGCTTCATGGAAATACCTGAAGGCTATTTACAGTAGGAGTCATACCTCCACTAACTGCAGTACCTTATGATAAAACATATAGGACAGGAAAGAAGAAATTTGAACATGATGGGCTGCAGTGAAATAGAAACAAATATCTAATAATTATTATTAGTTTTATTTCAATACTGGGTTTTGCTGAGCTGAAGCCAGGTCCGGCATCATGTTTAAGGCAGAAAACCAACCTTACCTGAAAGCTAGTTAATTTTGAAATCCACTCCTACTTGCCCAAACACTGATGTTTGATGCAGTCGATGTTCAAACTCCACACAACTCACAACTACACAGGGAATGAAATTTTTGTCTTGGGAGGTATAGGACCATAGCGTTAACTGCCTTGACACTTTTCTACCAAAACTCATAATCTGTACATTTTAATTCATGTATGCTGTCCTTTGAGGCAGTTTGAGTTTTTTCTTTTGATGTTCGTTAAGCTTCATTTTTATTGTTTTCTACTGTTTAAAATGCACAGAGCTGTTTTCAGCCACTTTCATTTGAACCTGTTAACTTTTCCTGTCAATTATAAAACTGCTGCATGTGTTAGTGTGTCAATGGTAGTGAACTTTTTTTATATAAAACCTGATTGTTTAATCTATTTCCAATTGATGAAAACAAGAATGGGCAGGTAGCACAGTGGTGCATCACAGCTCTAGAACCCTGGGTTGGAATCCTAGCATGGCGGTACCTTGTGTGAAGTATGCATGCTTATTCTTTGTCCATCAGGTACTCCTATTTCCGTCCAACATTTCAAAGATATATGTGCTGTGTTAATTGTTCATGCAATAGAGACCCAATATGAGTAACCAGGGGTATGAACACAAATGCCTAGCCAAAATTTGTTTTCAGCTTGTGCCTACTGTCACTGTTACAGACACTGGCTCAACAAAGAGGTTTGACAATGAACTGATTGACAAGAATCAATTGAACGATGCTGTAAAAACGAACAAAAAAGAAAGAAACTATGTTATCTAAATGCGTTTTTAAAAAGTATAGATAAATAACAACGTAGCAAAATTAAAAAAGTAATTAATTAAACACTTGGCATGAAAAGACCATAAGAAACAAGTTATAAAATATACACATGATATGCAGGCACTGAAACCCTCGATAGACAGTGATCACTAGGTACTTCTAGAACATTTTCAATCCATTTCAGAGTTTCAGAAGGCAAAGGCTGTCTCACTAGGTTTGGGTAAAAAGCTGAAAACAGGCTTGGACAGGAATCCAGTCCATCACAGAGACCACTCTCACTCACACAAATGCACATCCCAAATTCTAATGACAATTAAAAAAAATAATAATAATTATAATGATAAAAAAAGTCTGTAATTAATTCCTTGTTTGCTTGAGTATGTCTGGTCGTTGTAATTTTCATGAAATGGGAAGTTATGAAAAATGTTAGAGAATAAAAGAAGTGAAAGGCAAACTTTATTACAGCAACTGTCAATTATGAATGTCAGATGAATGCGGAACACTTTTGGTAAATTTAAGGGTGACCTGATTTTTAAAGTCCCAAAACTGGGCACTTGTGTAGCATGTATGCCCATGTATAAAGCCTGACCTTATTTGTTTAATTAATGCCTTCTTTATCTCATCATCATTAGAGATGGATTAGGTCATGGCAAAAAAATGTGCTTTATGTGGAATCAAACAAATGCCAGTACTCTCCATTTTTGTCTGCTTCATGGTATTCCGCATGAAGCTTTGTTAAATTTGACACAAGTTCTTAATCAAGCTTTCCCCTTATCAGTTTGACCACTTTATTATGTGTATATTACATCAATTGGGTTGAGGATGGAGTAGTTCCTTTTAGAGTTTCATCCATGCTGTCCTAAATATATTATGACTATGTTTCTTTTGGCAGAGCAATGTTTTATTTGATGGGCAGATTCTACATTTATTTATCAGGACACATAGCTTGAAATCAGGAATGTCCCTGTCACCTGAAGGTCTGATCACCCTAGAAAATTATAATGTCAGTAAATATTGAATAATTGTAATCTGCAGATAATAGTGCTGTGAGGTTGGTTTAGTGTAAAGTTAATACTGAGTTTATTTACTCTTGTGCCAGATACTTCATTCATATCTAGATAACCCTTTGTTTTCTTTGATGGCATTTTATATTTTTATGATTAGGAGGTCATTTAACTTACCTGTTACAACTTAAATCATTGGAAATAATGAGGTGCTGATGCACTTGTTCCCTTCTGGTGGCAATCAAGGTGGTGGGTAGACTTCATAAAGCAGAAAAAACTTGCTGATTCCGAGGTTTAAATGCTCAAATCCCTGGACTTACCGATGGTGAATTGCCAACTTCCTTCTTCCTACCTGTGCACACAGTCTGCTGGTGTTTCATTAACTTATGCTGGGGATCTGTTTGCCATCAATAGGAACTGTTAGAGGTAAAAAAGAGGAAAATATACAAAATATACAAGCTGATGTAGCCGCTATCAAAATAAACATGAAACAGCAAACTGATTTGTAGTTGTAACACAGAATGCTTTTTCCATTTTAAGATAGACAAGTTCAAAAATTTCCCAATGCTTTTCTATGGGAGATTTTGAAATTGTAAAACTGTGTACAGCACAATCTTTTCAATATTCACATTAAAAATAGATCTGAATTGAATTGAAATTTCCTCAAAGAAAAAGTGTGCCACATTTGAACAAAATACACACATGATGTTGGGGTTATTTCATGTGGACAGAGAGACAGGAATGGCCATCACAGAAGGTGCTTCTCATATTATATGTGAATGCACCTAAAATGCTAATCAATGAAGCATGAATTCATGTTATGTTTTGTGTTCTTAACATTCCAAATATAATACAAAGAGACCACGACTTCATAAAGGGCAAACATTTATTACCATTTTTTTTGTTTTTGCTTTTCTTCTGATGGCTGTAATAGAACGGCATCCTGTTCAGAAGCTGTTCAGAAGCTGATCTTGCGTAGCAATAAATATACAGTACATAAGTATCAAAATAGGAATACAAATGTTCAAACTAGAAATGTGTTAGAAAGCTGTTATTAACTAAAATTCAACCAGGCAGTTTGCTGTAATTAAAATATGTTTTATAGCTGCCTAGACTATTTTGTTTTTGTTACATTTTGAAACTTTCTTATCATTTATACATATATAGAGACCCAAGGTCAGAAGCAACAGATGTTGAAGCAAGCGACATGCTATCTGGTAAGGAAAATGTTTTGTACATGGATGACATACAGTTACCTGGCAAGACTGATAATAATATAAATTTAACATCCCAAATGACACAAGCTACTGATGGATATACATTCTTTCATTTAACCACAGTAAGTCATTCCTAAAACTAATGGTTCTCCAAGTTCAAAACATCATCAGTATTAACATTAAAATACATAAATGTGTCTGATGTGATTGCACCATACAAAAGACTGGCATCCAGTGAAAAGCCGATTCACACCTTTTCTTCATTAGCTGCCAGGGACCTCCTTCACAAGCAAGCACAGCATGAGGAGAGAGTACTAATGAAATGCATATGTCTGTATGGATGATCTGTACAACTTTAAAAAATTTGCTACACAAAACCAGACATAGAATTTGTATGCAAATGGATATAAACATTTCATTTATTTTTAAAATCTCCCTATCTCAGTGGCAAAATATATTTTTATTATTATCATTTCGATATTGTATTTTAAGTACTGGATCCTCATTTGCAGGGTATGTTTTTGTTTATTAAATAGAGTGTGCAGTGTGTGTGTGTGTGTTTTGTTTTTTTTTGCTGTTTGTCAAATATGCTGCATTTTATGTTTCTTTGTGAATTCACTTTAATAACATTAATTGAAACATTGTATACTTTTTCAGCCAAAGAAACATGCATGACAATGGAATCAAGCCAGTGTACTAATGTGTTTCTAGCCTACACGTATACTTGTCTACATTGCCTACTTCTAGACAACAAGAGGTGGTAAATAAGCATACAGTATCTCCTAATAATTTATTTCATCATCTTTTTATAGATCATTCTCCAACTTTCTTGGCATATTATCAGTTTTAATTACCCTGCTTAGTTTTCCAAAGCGCAGATTGATTCAAGTTTCCCATTAACCCTGAGAAACTACTTAAAGAAAATGCATGGCTGAACAGATTATTTTAGATGACTTCAACCTGCAGTTATTTCCTTGGAAAATGACATTGAAATTGGAATTTATTACATATTCTAGGAATAGGGGTTGTCTTCTCACCCAGCAAAGTAAAAAATGAATTAGGAAAAAGTTTGATCAAAACTGCATTCTTTCATACTTCAGCTAGCCACAAGAGGTCACCATTGCATTTTGCATAAATACTTCTTAAGTAAAGTTTTGATTTTCAAAGCATAATATTAAAATTTCCTAGGAATAACTTGAGCAGAAAAAAATATGGCGACATAATTGGTTTATTAGTGAATGGTTTATTTAACAATGGGGAGAATCAAATAATAATAAAAAAAAAACTCATGCAAACTAAATATTGTGCTGAGTGCCTGGTCTTAATCATGAAGGCAGTGGGATATGAAAATGTGGGGAAATAAGTTTATTGTTGATGGTTGTGAAAGTGATAGATTTTCTTAATGTTTAGGTTTTTGTAGGCATAAGAACTATTTCCTTTTTGCAGACTTCAGCCCCATTGGTCGTTTTTCTATTAATTTTATTGTAAATTTGGTTGACATCTTTATTCAAACAGTTAAACAGACTACAATTGGGTATTTTTACAATTGGAGCAATTGTTTACTGACCTACAGAGGACCACACAGGCAATCTTGGAATTTAAAGCTTAGTACCTGAGGCACTCCACCTAAATAGAACAGGGTTAACAAAAGAAAACACAGGGAAAATGGGTAAGCTCAACTTTCACAGTAGCCATACAAGAATCTGAAGATACAGCAGGACTGTGGAACACAAACTAGAGTACCACTAGGCTATCTGTTAGTGCTGTTAAGTTTGCAAAAGCATTAAGCACAACTGCGTTATGGATCATTAAACTGTTGGCATACACTTTTTGTTATGTTTTATCTCAGAAAATGCCTGCAATGCTTTTCTTTTGGGTTCAGTCTGGCGACCTTTATTGGAAGTGCCCTTTCCCTCAACAAAATCCTATTTAAGAACTGTGTTATATTTCCACTCTGGCTTAAAACCATTTTTCTGAATGGTGGATGAGAAAGTGAATATACATTCATGTCTTTTGATAAATTAGCTTGCCCTTCTAGTCATCTAGCTTAGAATTTTTAAAACATACCTAACCCATTTATCATCTGTTTCAGTTTAAAGAGTCCCATACATTTTTCTCACCCCTGTTCTGTCTCTGCTTCTGGTTAATGGATTTACAATGCAGGGTTTCTTCTTTTTAAGGACACTGGCTAAGGTTTAAGCAGCAGCCAAGTGTGGTCTAGAAATTTCCAATTATGACTAATGTATTACTATGTGTAGTAACTTCAAAAATCAATACTCCAGTTGTACTGCATGGTCTGAGTTGTAAATCACAATAGGTAAAAGTTTCAGATAAATAAATGCAGATAAAATTATTCACTCTGTCCAGCAAGATATTATATATGACAAATGTACAGGATAATATAATTTGTTCTAACTTTAAATAATAAAGTAACTGACCATTTGGGTCACATAAACAATTATATTAGATGCAGTATTCAATATACTGCACTAAAGTTATGTATACGATTAGTAGCTTTAATGTAATGTATGTTACATCTTTATGACTTTTTACATGTTTACACAATTTACTTGCATTTTCTAACATTCCTTACATATTCTCAGCTTTTTTATGAAAAATGACTTATTTTCAGTATTGTTGGATAGTTCACCTCTGAGCAAACCTTCATCTGCGTTAGAGGTAATAAACAGATTTCTAGTTGAAAAACAATAAAGATTTGTTAATGCCTCCCTCACTTAAATACTTAACACTCAAGTAGGGCACTTATTCACATTTACGTTTACAGCTTAGCATGTATGTGCTTCATATAACATTTCTGCTCGAGCAATATGATTCAGAGAACACTTTTTGCTGAAGGTATGCCATTTCTTATTTATTCAGTGGATGTTTTGTGTTTCAGTTCTGGGAGTTATATTCCTTCAGCCTGGTCTGTTTCTGAATGAATCATTTTTATATCTGTCTTGGGAGCAGTGCAACAGTGTCACATTTCAGCCAGGTACAATCTTCAGATTTAATCTCAAAATACTATTCATTTTTCTTCAGTATGTTTCATAAAAACATTTATGTTTTTAAGAGGGTGAGCATTTTCACATCTTAATATGAATATGGGGTGATTCAAAAGAACTGAGTGCATTCAAAAATGTATTGCTCATCATCATATGAACATACAGCATGCTCTTAAAATTGTAGAGTTACTCTTATTTGTTTTCCAGAATTTGGTGCTTCAGGAAGTGAAGGAACGCTTCAAGGCTTCCATGTCAACCATCAACAATAATATCCTACAAAGAGTCTGGGATGAATTAGATTACAGGATTTACATGTGCCAAGTAACAAGTGGGATTGAACATCTGTAAGGTTAACAGAGTTTCTTTGCAAAATGGCTTAGTCTACATGTCCATATGATTCTTAGTTTGTAATACATTTGTGAAAATGAACAGTTGTTTTTAAATCACCCTCTACTAGTATAATAAATGTATTTAGTAATCAACTATTACACTTTAGAATATAATATGAACAAAATTAAACTTTCAGGCATTAACATTACGTAATATTAATACAAGGAGATTTTACGTTTAGCTGTTTACTATACAGCAATTAAGACACAGTTTTAATATTGATGGAGTGAGTGTAAGGCTGCATCAGTGAGCATCTGCAAAGGAAAAAAGGTTAGAGGTTATTCCCACACTGAAAAAGAAAGAAGATTAAAGACACAACCTTTTGGCAGTACAACTGTCATCAGGGCACAACTGATGCAGGCTATACGGCTAAAATTATGTATTTTTAACCCTGTTTCCTTTTCAGCGTGGAAATAATCTTTAACCTTTGTTTCAATAATAATGTCTGCAGGTACAGCTATAGTATATGCTGTCTCCTTGAAGTTCATTTTACCCTTTGCTTTGTCAAGTTTCATTTTAAATTGTACACTTGGATGATATTTTCTTTCTTCCACTTAAAAATTCTGTGTCACTAAATTTTTGAACTGATTGACTGCATTGACTGTCTATTTTTAGACAGTTGAATTATACTCTTGAAAGTAAAATCCTTATCAGTTTTCTCTTTTTGATGTTTAGATAATGTCTGGTATGCATGTGGGATGTGGGAATTGACAAATATCCGTTATTTTATTTCACCCCCATCATTGTTTATTTTATTTTTAGCTTTTCACTGAAGTTAGTTTGGCAGCCAAAAAAAAGGCAGCAAGTGAAATTTGTCTTAGCAGATTTGGACTCACTCCTGGAACCAACTGTACTCTTCATTATCAATTTTGATGTTGCTATTAGATAACCATAATAAAATTATTTTTATCATTATTTTTCCAGCATAGTATGGTATTTAAATTATAAAATTGAATGAAAAGTCCAATAAAACATTCAGCCATTTTTCTTTGCTCATGTAATCCAAAATAGCACAATGAGAAGTTATTTTGACAGCCATATTTTCAAATCAGGATCTCACTTTGTAGAAGCCACTGATAAATTTCAGAGTAACCCTTCAACAAGGCAAATTAACATCACCACTCAGCAACATTCTTGTGTGCTTAGGGTCGTTGTCTTGCTGCATGACCCACCTTCTCTTGAAATTCAGTTCATGGACAGATTTCCTGACATTTTCCTTTAGATTTCTCTGATATAATTCAGAATTTATTGTTCCATCAATAATGGCAAGCCATCCTGGCCCAGATGCATCAAAACAGGCCCAAACCATGATACTACCACCACCATGTTTCACAGATGAGATCAGGTTCTTATGCTGGAATGCAGTGTTTTCCTTTCTCCAAACATAACGCTTTTTATTTAAACCAAAAAGTTCTATTTTGGTCTCATCCGTCCACAAAACATTTTTCCAATAGCCTTCTGGTTTGTCCACATGATCTTTAGCAAACTGCAGACGAGCAGCAATGTTTTTTTTGGAGAAAAGTGGCTTTCTCCTTGCAACCCTGCCATGCACACCATTGTTGTTTAGTGTTCTCCTGATGGTGTACTCAAGAACATGAACATTAGCCAATGTAAGAGAGGCCTTCAGTTGCTTAGAAGTTACCCTGGGGTCCTTTGTGACCTCGCCGACTATTACACACCTTGCTCTTAGAGTGATCTTTGTTGGTCGACCACTCCTGGGGAGGATAACAATGGTCTTGAATTTCCTCCATTTGCACACAGTCTGTCTGACTGTGGATTGGTGGAGTCCAAACTCTTTAGAGATGGTTTTGCAACCTTTTCCAGCCTGATGAGCATCAACTCTTTTTCCTCAGAAATCTCCTTTGTTCGTGCCATGATACACTTCCACAAACATGTGTTGTGAAGAGCAGACTTTGATAGATCCCTGTTCTTTAAATAAAACAGGGTGCCCACTCACACCTTGATTGTCATTCCATTGATTGAAAACACCTGACTTGAATTTCACCTTCAAACTAACTGCTAATCCTAGAGGTTCACATACTTTTACCACTCACAAATATGTAATATTCAATCATTTTCCTCAATAAATAAATGACAAAGTATAATATTTTTGTCTCATTTGTTTAACTCGTTTCTCTTTATCTACTTTTAGGACTTGAGTGAAAATCTGATGATGTTTTAGGTCATATTTATACAGAAATATAGACAATTCTAAAGGGTTCACAAACTTTCAAGCACAACTCTATTGATTTTCTGAAACCTACGTATCCAATTAGAAGTTATGGTTGTCTAGAATCTTTCCTGTCATTGAAAACATTGCAGAATCCAATCTGTTGAGCCTTCGTGGATTGCATCTTTTTGAGGTAATTCTCAATTTGCAATACTCATTTTCACAATTTTATGAAATTTCTGATTTGAGGACAGTACTGCTCCTATTTTAGGTATATTCACATATAATGCGTGAAGCACCTAGTGCGATAGCCATGTCTGTATGTCCATCTGTCTGCATGAAACAACTATGCCCCCAGTCGACCAATTTTGTTAAAATTTGGCACACTTATTCTTCAAGGAAATTGAGAAAGGCAATTCTATTTTTGTTGAGATATTGTGATTGTGATTGTACTGTACATGAACTCATCTACAGTCTAACTCATCTAACTTAAAATGCAGAAATATTCTTTGCAACATAAAGTACAAATTAGTTTACTGTTCCATTTTTACCTTGACAGCGGTTACACCAGCTTGTATATTTTGTATATTTTCCTGTTTCTCACTTCTGATAGATTCTGCTGACAGCCAGCAGACTGTGTATGTGTGTGCGCTGCAGTCCTCTAATCAGCAAGTCCACCTCTGCATGTAAAGAAACTGCTGCATGCGTCTTCCTCTTTCTGTTGATTTAAGTTTTAACAGGTAAGTTGAAGGATCTTACTAACTGTTAAAACTAAAATGCAAACAAGAAAATCAAATGGTCACATACCCAAATGCTTACCTACTCTCTGCTGTGCACCATTGTGCACAAAGCAAATAAACATTTAGTCAGTACTATTTACTTTACACTAACTCAACCTCAAAGATCCATTATCTACACATTATAATGATTCACTATTGCACTGTCACTATAATTTACTAGGGTGGCTAGACATCCAGGTGATAAGGGCAGTCCCAATTTTAGGCTGTGTCATGATAAATAACTGAAGAATATCAAAATGTTTTAACAGGCTGCCTGTCAAATAAAATATTGCAAACATAAACATTCTCATAATATATTAAGAACAGAGCATACAAAACTCCAAATAAGACCCCCATACCCCAGCACCCAGTTTGATGGAATCTGCATATAATAGCATGATCAAAACTCAAGATGGGGTAAGCTTAATTAGGAACTTGTGTTAAATGTGAACAGCATCAAGAACACAACCAAGAAGCAGATAAAAATACTGCCATTTATTTGTTTCCACTTCAAGCACTATGCAAAATCAAACACATTCACTTGTGAAAGCTTTTTGTCCATGCCCTAAGCCCTCGGTATTGAAGATGTTATAAAGAAGGCTTTAAACGAATGAGGATGGGCCTCACACACAGGCATACTCACTACATAAATGTCCCAGTTTGGAACTTTGAAAATCTGGTCACCACATAATTTACCATCAGACTGCCACATTCATCTGAATACCATAATGGTCACTCACTGTAATAAATTTTGTCTTTCAATTCTGTTTATCCCTAACATTTATCATAAGTAAATAACTTTGCAAGTCCCATTTCATTAAAATTAATTTGGTCAGGCATGCTCAAGAAAACAAGGAATTAACTACAAACATTTATTTTAGTTTATGTTAATTTCCAATTGTAAATTGTTACTGTGTTTGAATTTAGGGTGTTTTTCTGGGTGTGTATGTATGTGTTTATGTGTGTGTGACTGAGAGTGGTCCTGACCAGGCCTGTTTTCAGCCTTTTGCTCAATCCTGATAGTAGAGCTTTTGGCCTCCACAATCCTGAAATTGATTGAGAAGGTTGTAGAACCTGCCATTGAATTCAGTCCATTGAAGACTACAGTGCCTGTACAGCCCTTGAACGAACTTTAATGTTATGTGTGCATTTTCCAACTTGTTTTCAAATGTGCTCTATTGCATAAAGGAGTATCTCTTTCAATATATCACACAGGTAGGCGACATCTCCAAAATCTTGCTCTGGTTTGGAGTAACATTGCTTTTGTGTGTAAACTAGAAACATAACTGAAAATTACCACTTAGAAATACTTTCTAATCAGGTTCCCCAGGAACACCAATGTTTTATATAGGTTTTTAAATGGAACATGGAAGCATCTGTCATTTAATTACCCAGGGCTCCAATTGTGTAGAATACCTGACATGTATCTTGCAATGGTAACTATTCTTATTTAGAGATAATTTTATACAAAATAATTTTATATTAATACAAAATCCTTTCTGGTCTTGGCTTAGCAGGTTTCCATTATAAATCTAACAGTCAAAGCAATTTCAAAGTAGTCTCTACCAAGCATGAGCAAATGCCACATGCCATGGAGATGCGAATGCTGCGGTTGGTTCTCAGCCTAACCATATTTGATATTCGGAAGATCATGACCACGGCACCAATCGACAAGAAGATAAGCACTGCATGCCTCCAATGGCACGGCCCTGTCATCCACAGTGATGACAGCTCAGTGGCCAAGACGGTATTATGATTGAGCCCGTGGAGCAAGTGGCCAAAAAATAGCTGGCTCGACCGAATCAAGGAAGATATGTGACAGGTCAATGTTGCCCCCGAAGATGCCCTCAATTGAAACAAGTGGTGAGAGTCTTGCTGAATAGCTGACCCTGCACGAACGTGAGATAAAAGCTAGGAAGAAGAAAAAAGAAGTCAAAGCAATTTCACATAAGACATTTTATTTACTATTAGTGGTGCTGCTGAGTTGCTCCTCAACAGAAAATAACAAGGAGGTCAAATAGACAAAAATTTACTAAATTAATAATAGGGTAACAGGATATTAGAAGAAAATAGGTGCACAGAATAAAAGAACAGCCTCCCATGATTTCTCTACAAAGGGATTCCATTGTCTGCCTATATAAGTAGTGTGGCTGATAAGCATTTCTATCTGTAATACCTTTCCCTCTGGTTTCCTTGTGTTCTCATCTTCCACCTTCCTTTTATCACATCTCTGGACTTTCTTTAGTCCATAGCTGAAGCTTTTAACAACTCAGCGCTAAATTCTCCAGAGGTGGCTTGTAAGTTACACCACACTTTTTTATATACATTGTTGTTTATATTGGCTTCAAAAGGTTGCAAAGTGTTTTGGTTGAACTTAATAAGTAAAAACTGCACTACCAACTTGGGCAAATGCAACAGACTCCTTCTAAGCCAAATTTTGCAAATGATCATCAAGCTACTTCAGTAAACGGCATCTTCCTTTGAAATCAGTGCAGCAATATTTGTATAATGATATAGATTTATGTAAACAACTAATGCTAAATTGCCTCAGTGAAGAAACAGATGAAGTTTCAGTTATGATATATTCACTTGTAAAAGTTCTTTTGACAAATCTCAGTGAGTGGCTGTTAAGATCCTTGGAAACAACTAATGGAAAAATTAAAAGGCATATTTTGGCCTTGGCTTCTGCTTTCTACTGTAGCAGCACAGATTTTAGTTTGATGTGAAGGATTTTGATTTATAACCATTTCTCACTGCTTGACCTTGACTGTTACATATACAGTTGTTCCAAGCAAAGAATAACAAGGAAAAAGACAGATAAAAAAAACAAAACAACTTTTAACTATCTTGCCATCATTTATCACCTTGACATGAACGCAAAAACAGAACCCAAACAACAGCAGGTTTTCTGCACATTAAACAGAGTTTGAGAAACATCTGATAGACAAGAAGATTTCATCAGAGAAGATTCCTGTAAACATTTAGTTGAATAAAAAATGAATGATGCAGGCTTTCTGCCACTGCATTACACTTTATTAGTTTCTTGGGACTGGACTGTTCTATGTATTTAATATTGAGGCACATGATTTAAACCTTCTAAAACATTTTGATCCTTAGTATTTTGAGGTATGTATTATTCTTCTATATCTTGACAAATGTATACCAGCTGTTGTTTTCATTCTCCTCCAACAGAGGTCGGTATCACCTTTTTGGCATTATCTGCTACTCTTGAAGATAGATTAGGAGAATTTAGATACTCCCTTCAAAGTTGTAGCAAGTTAATTTTTCCAGTTCTTTGTTTAATTTGATTTTTTGTATATAGTCTCTTTCTTGACACGTATAGCACTTTACACATATAGTACACTTATTTATGTAATTTTATATGTTAAATGAATTACCCAAAATCACAAAGGAGAACTCCTTTGACATGAGATCACACAGACATATTTCAAACAATCTGTACTATGTTGAAATGTTTTAATGCATTTATTATTCAGCATTTAGTAAGAAAGAACAGAAATTTTCGTTTTTGGGAAAAATGGAAACAGTGAAGATCTTAGAAATAAACTCGACATCTTGGCACTAAAAGTCGAGGCAGAAGTTAAAACTTAGGTGTGATCAGGGAATGTGATCTAAACTATATTATTAGGACTGCATTTTTTCCCTCAAAAAATATTACAAAAGTTAGCTCTCTTACAGTATAGCTTTGCAAGACTCCATCCATCTTCTAACCCGCTGAATCCGAATACAGGGTCATGAGGGTCTGCTGGAGCCAATCCCAGCCAACACAGGGCACAAGGCAGGAACCAATCCTGGGCAAGGTGCCAACCCACCACAGGACACACACAAACACACCCGGGCCAATTTAGATTCGCCAGTCCACCTAACCTGCATGTCTTTGGATTGTGGGAGGAAACCCACGCAGACACAGGGAGAACATGCAAACTCCACACAGGGAGGACCTGGGAAGCGAACCCGAGTCTCCTAACTGCGAGGCAGCAGTGCTACCACTGCGCCACCGTGCCGCCCTTTGCAAGACTCTGAAAAATTAATTCATACTTTTGTTTTTAGATTACTGTAATGCTCTCCTAAGGAAGACATCAACCAGCGGCAGTTAACTCAATATGCAGCAGCAAGAACCTTAACCAGCAAAAGAAAATCGGAGCATATCTCACTGGTTTTGGCTTTGTTACATTGATTAACTATGTCCTTTAGAATAGATTTTTAAATACTGCTAATGGTATACGGTATAAAGCTCTGAATAATCTTGCTCCCTCATGTATTTTGGAGTGCCTGTCCCCTTACATTCCCAGTCATTGCCTAAGATCGCGTAGCACTTGTTTGCTTATTATACTGAAAGCTCAGCATAAAAGAAGTGGTAAAGCAGTATTGGAATTTGGAATACTTTACCGATAAAGATACGCCAGGTACAAATTGACTAGTATGAAGATTAAAAAATAATAAGAGCGACTTTACCACCTTTATCTTTGGTAGCACCAGTGGGAATTGGGCAGACTTTTGGCCTGGAACCCCTGCAGATTTAGATATTTTTTCTTAAGCATTTTTTTATTTAATTATATATAACTATCCATTTCAAACTTGCTGATTTTTCTCTTGTAACTTTTCTTTTAAACTGCATAAAGCACGTTGAGATACATTTCTTGTATGAAAATGTGCTATAGAAATAAAAATGTTGTTGTTGTTGTTGTTGCTGTTTAGTACTAATCCCAATAATTCACCCAGCAGTGTGACACTATAGTATGCAGCATTTGACATGGCAAGTATTGAAAAATTCATGACATACTTCATGGAAAAGGCCAAATACGTACTAAGGTAAACCAAATAAATTAATGTTGAAAAAAGTGATCCAAAGGCCCACAAGAACATCAACTGGTGTCACTAATGAGAAGACACCAAAAAAGATTGGTTTGTATGCTAAATAAAAGTAAGGTTATATAAAAATACCAAAAGAAATGATCCTTCAGGTATATAAAAAGGAGCCTTACAGTGATCAAAGGTAAAGTTAAAATATATACACTAGAGAGCCAGAAAAGAATTAATGGAGTGAAACTGAAGAAACAGCAGTTCTAGACGGATCGTTGCAGAAATTCATTTATACTCCTAGATAGAATGAATTCCCTTATACATTTTTGAGGTGCTTATTCCATTTCTCACATTCATGTTTGGTATTCACATTTTTTCCAATGCCATTTTTTTCCCAAGGGTTCCATCATTTAATATATTCTTTATGTACATTATCTGGGGTGGCTGCCACCGTGGGGTGCCCAGAGTTTGTGACCTTGTATGTAATCAGGTCAACAGTATAAAAGTTACTATCACACGCTTCCTGATTATCTGATATTTCAGATTCTACCAAAAGACTTTTTAATGTATGTTTCTTTAGCTTAGGAGTTCCAGTTTTAGTGTTTCTGGTTTATGTTTCTTGTTTTTTTGGCTCAGTTTCATCTTCTGGTCAAAAATCTAATCCAAATTGCCTCCTGGTATATCTAGACAGGACAGTTGTATTCTAGTTCCTCCTGTTTTTCCTGTGTTTTTACCTGGAGTCTGTTTTTTGATTTTTCTTTGTTTTTTGTTTTCTTGGATATCTCAGTTTGATTGTTATCATATGTTTAATTTTTGGTGAATGATACTGTATATACCCTTTAGGTTTACTTTTTTTGAAGAATTGTACTTTATTACATTACTGTTTAACATGACAATTAGGGTTACGTTAAGTTGGGGTTAGGCAATGTGTTTCCTGTTGGTTGGAATTTCCTTGTACTTTATACATAAGACAACGCTACTACCACTACTACTACTACTGCTGTGTTAGTGCATGTCTTTGAGTTCTTGCAAGTTTCTGAATAGTCTTTTCAGATCATAAAATGAATACAATTTCATTTACATAATTTTGGTTTCTCTTCAATTTCTGATGGCTCATTAAGGGTTTGCATTCTTTATATAGGTTGCACTATCTACCAAATGTGAAGGCATATTTTTTTTTTATTTTGCCTTATACAATTTCTTGTATTAGGAATTTGTTAGTTTTCGCATACCCCTTGGGGTCAGAGCACAGAGCTCCCGGAGCAATTACAGGTTAAGGGTCTTGCTCAAGGGCCCAGAAGTGTAGAATCGCTTTTGGCAGTGACGGGGATTGAACTGGCAACCTTCTGGATACCAGCACAGATCATTAGCCTCAGAGCCACCACTCCACCCCATACTGCTAAGAGCTCCATTCTTACAGGTCTGTCTGTGTATGATGAGGGCTGTTTTCAGGTGGAAGTAGTTGGAGGACAATTACTACTGAAGGAGTAATTAAAGGGTGTGTTTCTTTCAAAAACTACAACCAAGAACCTTCACTTTGGAAAAAAGGCAAATCTTTATGCCCCTCTAATTTGGCATAGTTTAGCATTTTTTGACAGTAAAACTGATGCTCTGTTTTGCCCATTCTAATGCATACTAAGTCTCAGTCAGTCTCATTTTGATGCTCAACTTTACATTCTCCACATGTTCATTTGCTATTTTCCCTCTTATATCACTGAGCTACTCCTTATTCTCGGTCAACTACCCTCCTTCAGCATCCTATAACTACAATAGTACTTTTTCTAAAATCTTTTTAGCTGATGTTATCACACTTTATCACATACACTATTTATCCTTTCAGTCAATTTATGTTCCTAATTCCTTAAAGCATTTAGGAGTTGTTCCTGTAAAGACTAAACCAAACTTTGATCATTCTGTCCAATTGACTTATTAAATATTTCATTTTTGTCTAGAACTCTAGAAAACATTTTTCCAGCTTATTTAGCATCCCATGTCTGTTTAAACACATTTAGATTTCTTACCAAATCACAGCACTGAAAATTTACTTTTACAAATATTGAGCAACTGGCTGATACTAATGACAGGTGCATCTCCTTGACCTCACTGCTGCTTTTGACACCATTATCCACAACACCCTCTCAAGAACTCTGCTAGACTGACATGAATCAACTACTACTGGATGCCTTTCTGCCTCTCCCAGTGCATGTAGTTCAACCCAGAGATACATACCAGATATGTGACTGAAGTTTGGCAGAGAATTAAATACAAGAAGTTACAAGCTATTTTAACTGTGTGAGACAGGAATGTTAGGTCTAAAACGGTCTAATGAATAGTTCTTTTGTATAAGGTTTCTGTTATAGCTAACAATACACAGAACATATGTGATTTGGACTGAAAAGATAAACTGAACTAGTAAATTTATCCTGGCTGCAGGACACTAAGCAGCTGGTGGCATGTCTAGCTGTATGACCTTTGACCACATGGCAAATGTTGTAATGGATCAAAATGTTGGACACCTGGTGATGTCAATGGCAGCATAACTCTTTAAAGTCTCTGCATTGGTTTTGTGGTATGTGACCCAGATACATTAATGCATTACGTCTGATGAATCTACAACTTGTCTTACTAAATGCTCATTTTCTGGTTTTATATTTGTGACTTTGTGACCCTGAACTAGATTAAATAAACATTTTTAAAACATTTCCTTTATTCATCCATCTGTTTACTTAACCAGCTTATCCAGTGTAGGGTCATGGGGTAGGATTAGGAAAAAAGATCAGGAAAGAATCAGGAACTGAAAAAGAAAGGAGAAAGGAAAATAATCAAGGATGAGTGTTTCGAATGGTTGAAAAAGCCAGTATGATTGGCCAAGCTAACCAGTGCATCAGAAAGGAGGCTTGACATTTGGGAGTTGGACCCATGGAGAGCGAAAAAATGGCATTCTTGGGGTAGGGTTGCTTCTGATGAGCATCCAGGAAGCAGGAGTGATCAAAGGGCTTCAGGAGATCATCCTACTGATGCCAGAGTGAAGGTGGTGGGATATTGGAGCCGGGCTTGGGTGTCACAGTGATGACTGGCTGAGGTGGCTGGAATGCAAGTCAGTTTAAAAAGCTGACTGCACTTGCCAGTGTCTCAGCTCCTGTTGAGTAGATCTGATGGGTGAGTGGGGGTTGAGAAGAGTAAAGAGACACCAAGCCTCAGAGAACAGAGCCTGAATTTACTCCCATGATTATTATTCCTTTTTATTCTCCTTTGGATTATTTATCGATAACTGATTTTACTACAACATTGAGCATTTATTTTTACCATGGATTATGTATTTATGTGTATTACTCAAGTTTTTACACTCAACATTATTTATAGAACACTGCCTTGTTTGATGTTAAATAAAAAAGCACTATGTACTTGATGCACCAAATTAGGTTGTTTTATGTGTCCTCATTGTACTAGCCCTCCTGGTCATGACTAACAATGTCTGGGTTCAAGGATGATATGCTAGCTGCGGGCAGCCCAAACATTACAGGCATCTCTAGTAGTTGATATTCACATGGTGTAGCATGAAGATAACTAAAATCATTATTGATAATAACTAATACAGTTTCTTCTTCAGTGCCCTTGGAGTAATCCATTAGCCTATCATCCATACATTCAGTATCACAGAAAGACAGAGGCTATTCTTTTCATTTGATGAACCCACGAGGGCTCAAAACCAGTTCAGCTTACCCACCCCTCTGTCCATTTTTCAAATCCACTATGTGCACAATACAGCTGTAGGAAGTCAGTGCCTTTTCCTGGTGGAATCAATTAAAAATACTTTATTGAATGTTTTTGGTTTAGAAACCAAATGTATAAAATTTAGTGGCAGAAACCCTAAAGAGATTCTTTGACACTATACTGTTACTAGCACATGAAATAAAAAAGTCCTGTCATCACTGGGCAGTGTCAAGCTGTCATTCTGAAAGATAGTAAAGCACTGCAGGGTTACGTGAAATGCACATTTGGGGATCCACGGACTCATAAATACTTCTTGTTAGTGCTCAGCTCAGCATGAAACCTGCCTTCCATTTATCACAGCTACTGAAAATATAAATCATCCTGTCATCAAGAACTGCAACACAGAACTCAAAACGTTAAACTTTCTTCCATATGAAGGCAGAGACAAATGCTAGTGGACTGCAGCAACTCTGAGCAACATAGTGGATCAAACACATGCAAGAGGGAAATGAATTTTTAGATGCAAATAACAAGACAACAATTTATATTTGAAGTAATTAAAATCACATTACCACTCATAGGTATAGCCTTGATTCCACATTTGAAACCCAGTGAAAAATATTTTATGACAGCTCCAACTAATTGATCTTAGCTGGATTTTTGATTCATATGCTTTTGTATCTCTCACTGATATTAATTCCCTGCTACACCCCTGTTAGCACTAGTTTCACAGTTCTTTCTTTTATTTTTCTTTATTACTTTATTTAGTTTGTTTTTTTCCTACGTCCTGTATTTTAGGTCCTACATCTCCAAAGACATATGTTAGGCTAATTGGCAACTCTCAATTTGCCTGTGTTGCTGACAAATGAACGTCTGTGTTAATGGGCTCTGTGATGAATTGATGTCCTGTATCCAGTGCTGTTACCTAATTTGTGCCCAATGTTGCTTGGATAAGCTGTGACTTCCTATGACACTGAATTTCATTGAGAGGGTTTGATAATGTTATGTTAATTTGGATATCTAGGACCTTCAAGAAGTAAACAGAACAAGTAAGAATAGCAAGAAAACTAATGCTAATCAGGTGGTACGAAGGTGCAGTGGTTACCACTTCTGGCAGTGTCCTAGGTTGAAATCTGCACTTGGTCTTTTAGCAGTGTGCATTGTCTTTCCATGTCTACATGTTTTCTTGTGGGTACTACACTTTACTTGACAAATCCCAAAAACAAACATAAAAAGCTGAATAACAGTTGGCCTAATGTGTGTGATGGGGTGGCATTCTGTCCAGGCCTTATTCTTGCCATGAACCCTGTAATGTGAGTTTTAAAAACAGTAAAGAATCACTTGAATTGCTGCTTCAGCTAGGTCTTATGTGTGTAAAGTCTTCAGAATGTTATAATTTTCCTTTCATAAGCACATTTAATAATCTGAAGTGGGTGCTGTTGTGGCCTTAGAGGAATAATCCACCATAAAATATTTTTATATGTTTACTTACCCTATGAACTTGGAAGTTGTGGCCAAAAAAAAAAAAAACCCATTAATTTTCTGTTTCCATTCATAATGAAGAGAAAAAAAGATTATGACATAACAGTAGCCAATAAAGATAAATGATTTACAATGGCAAACAATGTGAAAAATGTAAATGAAAAAAAGAAAAAAAAATCTCATGTTATCCAGTCATATGCTCAATACATGCAACACGCATGCTTTTTTTGCTAAATTATTGGTAAATAATTTCAGAATAATCAGTGCACAACATAAAAAGTAAACTAAAGCAATCTGAACTGAAGACAGGACTTTTGACCAATGAATAAGAGGAAGAGGAAGGTCTTCAGCTCAAAACGTCAATCACATGCAGTTTTACTTTACTGTTTATGTTGTGCACTGATTATTTAACAATATTTTAGCAAAAAGCATCTGTTTTACACGCTTTGAGCATACGACTGGATAACTGCTATGTGGTTTATGCAACATAAGTAACATGAGATTTGTTTTAACTTTTTTCCACGGATGTTTACCACACTTTTTGCCATTGTACAAAATTGGCTACCATTGGCTTGTATTATATCATAAATATATTTTTCTCTCTCATCTGCATTAAAACGCGAGATTAATCATTTTTGCCTGCCATTCATTAAGAGCTACTTAGGGTAAGTAAAGTATTAAAAAATATCATTTTTGGGTAGAGTATTCATTAATTGACAAGTCCTTTTCCACTGGAGTTGTACAATGTGGCTGCAGGTCATCTCCCTCAATTAACACACTCAGTGCTGACCAGAAAAGCTCCAGCTTGATGCAACTCTGGATTGTGTTATGCATGTTTGAAAATATTATGCGTATTACTTTATTATACTGTATTAAAGGGGAGAGTACAGCTAATTATTCAGAAGAAATTAAGATGGAATTGCAATATTAATCTTCTTGTGGTCATCTTTAAAATGTTGTTCTCTTTTGCTTGTTAACTTTATACTTTCTGGTATAAACTCAAAATTATTTAATGTAAACTGATTTTCTGTTAGTCATCATAGGTTATGTTATATATTACATGATGATAATAATAATAATAATAATAATTGTGGTTCAGTGAGCAAAGCAGAAAGAAATTAAGTACTCTGCATTATAGCTATAATCTAAAGATTCAGTTTTTGAAAAATGCACGTTAAAAAACCATCTAGCTGTTTTATTAATTCCTGATTGTCAATGCTTATTTATTAGCTTTTTAAAATCCTTTTCAGTTTTATTTTATTGTTTTACAAAACATGGACTGGAACTAAAGTGCTTAATGATTTAAAGTCCTTAATTAGTTAATCTGTACCATAATTCATTGTTCTGCCCTTTGAAATTGCAAAAAGCCATAAAATCATTTATTGGCTTTTTTCTTACCACCAAAATCTGAATCTTTTATGCCAGTTCTTTTGACATTTTTTTTAATGTAACAATAACACTTTGGAGAAATAGAAATTAATTCAAAATTTACAAAAAAAATTATATTGCAAAGAATGTTCTTTGTATGCAGTGAAAATTAGAAATCCTCCATACTATTTGCCTACATGGCAGCCAATTGAAACCTTATGCGTTAATTGACTAACGCTTCCCTTTTCAGTACTTCTGCCATAACCGCATCTGCCACACAGATTGAAAGCTGTGTACTGAGGCCTTTGACTTCACATTTTTCTCACTATGCAAAACCTCTTGGCTAAAGCATGGTTGTTTATTATATTGTAGTTGTCATTTCCCTTGGGAAAAATTATAATAAACTAAATATTTGTTGCAGCTTCTGTATTTAATATGCCTGGTCCAGAAAAAAAGTTTGGCGTAAATACATCATAAAGCAGCACAAACCATTGTTGATAACACAATAGTTTTAAGACCAACTGGTTTGTTGACAGAGAATGGGACAGGGTTGGTTAAGCTCCTAATAACAAGACGTCACTGAAGGGTTGACTTTGTTTAGTTCTTCTAACAGATCATGTAGTTGAGTGTAAATCTAGTAAAGGAATTTCCTTCCTCACTTTAATTGATAATAGAACTTAATTGTGGAATCAGGATTTTTCTCTTTTTCTTGTTCTTACAGTCCTTAGGTGTAAAAATGAGAAAGAAAATGTAGATGTGAAGAAGGTTGCTCTTAAATTGCATCCATTTCATATGTTTCACCACGCATGGAGAGATTGTGATATTGTTTTTTATCTTCTTAAACCAGTTCAGAGTTGTGGAAAGCTAGTACATATCACAACTGGACACTAATTCAGGACAATGCACCAGTTCATTACTGATCACACTTATAGACCCATTATGCCAGTTTAGGCCTGCCAGTGAACCCAACATGCATGTCTTTAGGATTTGTGAAATTAAACCATGAGGATCAACACAGGCAGTCTCCAGGCCACAAATTGAACCCAGCTTTTAGGAACTGTAAGGCAGTGTGATTAGGCACTATGTCACCCACAGTTCAAGTCTTTTTTTCTTAAATAGCACCATGGCATGATCAGAGTATTTATATTGATTCATAGTAGCTATGCCTACGAGGTGTGATCAAAAAATACGGTGAATATTTTAAAAAAGAAATGTTTATTACAGTAAAAGATTTACAACTACTAGTCACCCTCAAAATACGCACCTCCACTTTGAATGCACTTATCCCAATGCTCCTGCCACTTTGCAAAGCAGTTCTGGAAGTTTTCTTTCCAAGAGTGTCTTTAGTTGGGCTGTTGTGGCTGCCTGGATGTCCTCAATGGATTGAAATTGTTTGCCTTTCATGGTCATTTTCAATTTAGGGAACAGCCAGAAGTTGCACGGTGCCAGATCCAGCTAATAAGGTGGATGTGGATACAGCGTAATGTCTTTATTTGACAGAAATTGTCATACTAGTAGGGATGTGTGACAAGGAGCGTTGTCATGATGAAGAATGAAACCGTTTCAACATTTTCCTCGGTTATTGATGTTGAAAAATGTCCTGATCTTTTCTCAGCTTCAACCGAGTCAGATCCATTCTGAAATCAATCAAACCACTTGTAAACAGTCTTAATTGTCAGTGCAGTGTCACCATAAACCGATTTTAACAGCTGATGGGTTTCTTGAGCTTTTTGCAATTTGAAACAAAATTTCATGTTAATGCATTGTTCGATATCCATTATTAACAAAAAACTTGAAAAACACACTTGAACTCAACAGTGGCTCTCACAAACGACTGACAGTATCAAACAAGTTGAAACTTGTCACAAACTAGGCTGTAGGATGGACATGTCAAAACCTGCAATGAATTGTTTCGTGTTGCTCTTGGCTGGTGCTCTGCATCAACATTCACCATAATTTTTGATCTCACCTCATATATTCACAAATGTGGCTAAATGAATAGTGATAGTAATAACAGTAGTATTAATAGTGATAGTAGCAGAAGTATTGCCACATGTAAAGTGAAATTCCTATTGCATGTACAACCAACCGGCACCAGGTATGCAAGAATGTTTTAAAATAAATAACTTCAAACACATACTGGAGTGGGTGGCACTGGTGGCGCAGTGGTAGCGCTGCTGCCTTGCAGTAAGGAGACTCGGGTCCTCCCTGTGTCTGCGTGGGTTTCCTCCTGGTGCTCCAGTTTCCTCTCACAGTCCAAAGACATGCAGTTTAGGTGCATTGGTCATCCTAAATTGTCCCTAGTGTTGGTGTGTGTGTGTGTGTGTGTGTGTGCCCTGTGGTGGGCTGACACTCTGCCTGGGATTTGTTCCTGCCTTGCTCCATGTCCTGGCTGGGACTGACTCCAGAAGACCCTCGTGACCTTGTCTTAGGATATGGCGGGTTGGATAATGACTAACTGACTGACATACTGTAGTAAAGAGTTCATTACACTTTGCTTAAATGCAAAAGAAATCATACTAACGTAAGATCTTGCTAATGGATGATCTGGCCTGGAGGCATCAGAAGAACAGAAAAGAAAAAGTGCAATTAACATTGTTCCTAGAGAAAATAAGCCATGTGGAGGCCTTCAGTCATTTAGAATAAAGAAAGCTGCAGTTGGCCCGATCCACTGGCTGCTTTCTCCCTTCTTGAAGTATCATGGAGTGACATAGATTAGAGTGACATTGTTCTCAAAAGCAATTTCTATTCACTCTAATGCCTTGTTCCATAACCTAGTGAAAAAGCTCCTTAAAGGTAGCAGTGCCAACATGACACAGAGGAGAGAAACAGAATTTGAGAGGGCTAGTAATGGCTGGTAATGACAGCTGACACACTCCTATTAGGTGAAATACTTAACAAACTTTTTTTTAACAGTTTAAACAGCTCTAATAAGGGTGTGCTGTGTTAAAGAAATTTACCTTCAGAATGGATGTACTGTTGACGGGGAGACGGATGGGCCATTCCTTACACTAGCACCTTTTTACTAATGAAGGAATGTAAGGTTAAGCGTGCTGGAGAACTTGCCAGTTACTGTCACTGATTAGCCAGCACACGCAATGATCCTTTAAAAAGTGCTTCAGCCAGCACAACATGCACAGGAATTTGCCGGGCAGTGGCTCTTCACCACACTAAAGAACAAACTAAGAATTATGCATATGTTTTACATTACTGGCTGCCTAGTCTCATACTGCTCACAAAAAAAAATCAATAGACTCATAAGCTGAAAGACAGTGAGAGAAGCAGCTTTAAATAATGAGGATCAAACAAAAATATATGAAATCTAACAGTATGTGGTGCATTTAAAATTTTTTAATGTTTTCTTGAAATATTCAAAGCGAAAATATGTGAACAATACAGGATTTTACCTGCTTTAGGACATCTAAAAAAAGTTTTCTTGAAATGTAAAAACCATCGTGGACATATGAATGCAATAAAATTTAGTTCTTTTGCAGGATGTTGTCTGCCTTGCATCTAATGCTGACTGGATGGTCTCTGGATAACATCAAACTCTGAAGCTGGAAAAAATTGGTGGACGGATGAGATATTGGATCAAATTACCTTTTACTTACATATGCAAGATGGATTGTCTGAATGTTCTTCTCCTATTTTATTAAATGTATTGTGCTGTGAAATAAAACTAAATATTTATGAGACCATTATTTTGGTGGCTCCATGGATATTTGGTTAATTCTTCTGAATCTTAGTTCCAGGAACCTCGGTTCAATTGTCAGCCCAGTTGCCTTTTGTACATAGTTTAAGCATATTTTTCTCTGGGGAACTTCAGATTCCTCCTATGTTTCAGAAATGTCAAATTGGTTAACTGGTGCCTCTGAACTGAAATTGGATTTTTAGTGATATAGTGGTGTCCAATCTAGGACTGATTGCTGCTTCCTATGACCATGTAATGGAAATAGCAAGTTCAGAAAATGAAAGGATTATCGATACAGTTTACAATTATATGTATTAAGATGATCTTTAAGACGTTAAAAGATTTTGGAAAATGTTTTTCCTTCCCAGGATGCAAGGATCTTAATAAATGTATTATGATTTCTAATAAAAGTGAAACAATGCCTATTTCATATCATGGAGCAATCTGTTAGGCGAGAACAACAGATGTCTTCTTATAAAACTGGCTAGAAGATTAGGCCAGATGCCTTGCCTTTTATGTTTTTATTTTCTTTTTTCAGTTTCCTTTGCAATAAAATATTGGTGTTAAGCTTTCCGTTTTTTCTATGAAGTGTGACCAAGTTCCAAATCTCCAGAAACAGTGAAATATAAATTAAAGGAGGTGTTATAAAGAAATAAAATTACTTATTATAAAGTAATGTGGGTAGATGTAGTCACCACATGAAAAGAAGCACTGGCAAGAAGGACAGGGTGTCCAGCACCTAATTTATAAAATGAAAACTTCATCTCTTCAGCCAAAAATAGGAAAGTGTTAGAGGGAACTCTAATATAAATGTAGAATAAAAATAGCCCTGCAATCTGTGGTATGGAAAATGAAAATGAATACAGTAGATAGATAGTAATAAAAAAAGAATAGAGGGTGACTGTGGTAATTACATGTGGCTACTAGTATGATGCTAGGTATACACTGAAGAAATGAAGAGTCATCAAGAGACTAGGCCATTATTTTTTAAGAGAAAGAAAACTGAAAAGACATCCATAAATCCATAAGATATCCGTATTCATAAATGGAGAAACATGTCAAATTCACAACTTTGGCATGCCTCACACTGCAGCATGTCAGAGCCAGAGATCATATCACATATTAACTGCATTTGCTGGAACTCACTGCTTTGAAGATGTGATATTTTGCAACAAAACAGGACTTGCAGGGTTTATGGATTAAACAAATAACTCCCTCACGACTTATCAGGACAATTTCAACTTTATTTTGTGCTTTGAAAAAAAGTTTTGTTACAGCAAATCAACATGAAACATCCTTTTTTCTTCCTTCGCCCTGTCCTGATAAAATGAGAAGATGTTGAACAGATCAGATCAACAGTTCTGTGTGCCTCTCCTCTGTTTTTGTTGTTCTTGAAAGCCCTTTTTCTTCAGTTTCTTGAGCTCTTATGTTTTAGATTCATTGAGCTTTTCTCTGTTTTGGGCACTGCATGCATTGTATGCTGTATGATCTCTGGTTGTCAGCTCTTGCACATGTGAGAGCAAGTCTGTAAATTTTTACATGTTTGATCTTGTCATGGCTAGTCTAGGGAGTCCATTCCTGGGAATTCGAGAATCCCGGGCTCCCGGGAATGACACAGTGCGGGATGTGAACGGTTTTAGAACGAGCGATACTTATTTTTAATAAAACTACTGCAATACGTTGACACCAATAAAAGACTAACCTTAACTACAAGCAGTTCATGCTGTCATATACGTACATGTATCTAGTTAGTTGCAGTAATAAGAGCGTAGAAAGCACAACGTGTCGAGCATGCGGTCTTCCAGGTGAGAGCACACCTTCGTGCAGAGTACGCCAGCCACTGAGAAAGCATGCTCTGCCTCCACTGAAGTAGGAGGCACAGTCATCAGATACTGATACACTTGTTCTAAACAACACCCGTGCTTGCTGTTGTTCTGAAACACCGCCATTTCAGCTTTTACTGATGCATCCAGTTTCTTGTCATCATTCTATGATGGCAAGTTTCTTGGCACAGATAATGCGGATGCAACAGACTGACGCATTGCAATTTCAAGTTGCTGTTCAAAGCTGTCGTCTGATGACGTGCAGCAATGGCGCCACCATCTTCCAGTGTTGTGGAAGTTGCAGCTGAGCTCCATCGTTTTTAAACTCGACAAACTCTGCCATTCATACAAGGCTTTCAACACAAACAACTGGGGCCTCATGCATAATGGCATGCATAGAATTTGCACTATAACATGACGTAAGCACAAAAGCAGAAATGTGCTTATGCACAAAAAAATCCAGATGCATAAACCTGTGCGAACGCCAACTTCCATGTTCTTCCGCTACATAAATCCCAGTCAGCGTTAAAATTAAAGCACATGCACGCACCTGCTACCCCACCCCAACTCCTCCCAGAATTATGCCTCTTTGAATATGCAAATCAATATAAATAGACCTTAAGCCTTTTTGTGAAAAGGCAATGGCAAAATCACGAGGGAAAATAGAAGAATTTCAGGGAATACCAAGGAGAAATACTATTTGTTGGTTTAAACAGTGGTATAAACAAGAAAAGGAGGTTGATCGAGTGACATAGTTGCACAGAGCCCGAAATAAAAAAAGAAGTTGTCAGATATCAAAGTTGCTGTGAAAAGGCCAGTTGTAGCCCATCGTCTGAGTGTCAAATGAAAGCTTATTAGGGTACAGAGAAAAAAATAAGCACACAGTGAGAAAAAAGCACAAAATGTCAACTTTAAACTCAAAATTTCCACTTTAATCACATAGTTTATTTTGTCATTAAAGTAGAACATCATAAACTTCATCTTAAAATCGTTTAATTTACTAGTTTCTCAAATCCCATCGTAACTAAAGTAGCACGTTAAATGCTTTGTTTTGTATTTGATCTTCTATGTGCTCTATGTGTTTAAATCACTACATGCTTCCGGGGTTTCTCTTCCTCCGATAGGACACAGAATCTATTACATTCGTGATATTACAGCTCTCTGAATACAGTGATCCCTCGCTATATCGCGCTTCGACTTTCGCGGCTTCACTCCATCACGGATTTTAAATGTAAGCATAGCTAAATATATATCACAGATTTTTTGCTGGTTTGCGGATTTCTGCGTACAATGGGTCTTTTAATTTATGGTACATGCTTCCTCAGTTTGTTTGCCCAGTTGATTTCATACAAGGGACGCTATTGGCAGATGGCTGAGAAGCTACCCAATCAGAGCACGTATTACGTATTAAATAAAACTCCTCAATGATATACAATATGCTTCCTGCGCGGTGCTTCGCACACTTCAAAGCTCTAACAGCCCGTATTGATTTTTCATTGTTTGCTATTCTCTGCCTCTCTCACTCTCTCTGACATTCTCTGCTCCTGATGGAGGGGCTGTTTGCACAGAGGCTGTTTGCTTAGAAGATACAGACGCTCCTGTAAAAAATGCTGAAAGACTACCTTCACATTGATCCCTTCATTGCGGCCACTTTATCGGGGGTGCTTCGTATACTTAAAAGCCCAACAGCCCTATTGATTTCTGATTGTTTAAATTTCTCTCTCTCTCTGACATTCTCTGCTCCTGACGGCACTCCTTTGAAGAGGAAGATATGTTTGCATTCTTTTAATTGTGAGAAAGAACTGTCATCTCAATCTTGTCATGGAGCACAGTTTAAACTTTTAACTAAAGGGTGTTATTTCATGTCTAGAGGGCTCTAATAATGTTAAAAAAACGTATTTAGAAGGTCGTAAACAGGTTTTCTATGCTCTAACTGTGAAAATACTAGATTTATAAATAAAGAATACTACTTCGTGGAAATTCATTTATCTGACTGGAGCTGATTAATCGCTATAAACGAGGGTTTACTGTATAACTGTGCGGGGAATATTTATAAACAGTGTGGGAGAGTTTCTAAGGGCTTAAAATATATAAAAATAACCATACAAACATATGGTTTCTACTTCCCGGATTTTCACCAATCGCGGGGGGTCTGGAATGCAACCCCCACGATCGAGAAGGGATTACTGTAATTAAAATACTGAGATGTATAAGTAATATCATTTTTGTGATGATAGGAGTTAAAGCATGCTATTAAACATGGGAACACGGCGGCGCGGTGATTGTTCATGTCTCATGCAAGATGCTTGCTGTGCCATGCGCGACCTTCAATGAAATACTTTATTGTAGCAGTACTGTCTCTTTCAAACATACTAACCTCCAATTCCTGTCCTTATTTTTCTTTCTCTAAATACCCAATTGCCACACAATCAGCTCTGTAATAGACGTTAAGCCAACTGTAAGCTTAGAATGCCGATTCTTCAAAACTTTTAAGGAGCATTGAAATATCTTCGTAGTACATATTTAATTATTCTATCCATCTATCCTTCCAGTGTCGTGTCAGCACCAGCAAAAATACAGCACGAGGCAGGAACAATCCGTGAACGGAGCTCGCTAGCGCTGCAGCACCGTGACCTCACATGTTTAATTATTAACAATATAGATTATTTAAATGAAGTTAAAGTTTTATCTGTATAATATAATAAACATATTTTGCTGCATTTCATCTTAAAGATGATATCGTCATCATATGTAAATATACGCTTTATAAAGTGGCTCAGGTTGTGCAATATTATAACTGTATCGCAAGTTTACAGTGAGGTAATTGTACAGTATAATTATAAATATTATATATAATTATAAATATTGTATAATTGTTATAAGTACAAACAGTTCTACAAGGAGCACTTGATGGACTGATTGAGTGCGTTTAGAGTTCTTGGGATGAAACTGTTTCTGAACCGCGAGGAAAGGCTCTGAAGCGCTTGCCTTATGAGAGCAGTTCAATAGACAGCATGGCTGTGGCAGCGTGTGCTAGATGCTGTATACCGATAATTCACTTTCTGAGCAGCTGCTGTACAGCTGTGATTCACATTCAGATACAGTGACATAAATACTCCAAGTGGTGCAGTGAGAGTAATATGGAAAAAGATGATCTGATGTGGCAACCCCTAACGGGAGCAGCTGAAAGAAGAAAATGCAGTGAGAGTAACAACACTAATGGATTCCCTAGGCTAGTCACAGAGTGTTATGAATGAGTTAGTTGGGATGGTCAGTTTATAGATGTTCCCACCCCTGTCCACAATTGACTATGATTATGAAAATGGAGACAACATGATGTAGATTAACTGAACTTGCTTAGCCAACATTAGAGAAGGTAAGCATCCACAATGTGTTCTTCTTTGACATTCTTTTAAGCTGATTGCTTAATTTTGCTTTAGTGCAAGATGTGGCATATGCATACACAGCCTTGACTGCCATAAAAGAAGTATGATTTGCTAAATTAACAAATAGCTTATTTCAAGCAAATACATAATTATTATTGACTTCCAAAATTCTTTACTTGTTATAGTAGCTTTGGTCATGAAGTTTGACTCAAAAAAATAAAAACATCATTATATATACAGTGCATGTAAAAGGAAACTAAGCATTTAAAGATAATTTAACTTCTTTGAATAAAAAATAGTTTTAATGCCTGTGGTAGATGAGGATATTCTTGTATGAATCTCTCAGGTACAATTTTCTTTCATAATTAATTGGCTTACATTTGTTCATCCATCAGTCCATCATCACTTAAATCGACTTAGGTTTGTGGTGACCAACTCTCCGCTGGGTACCAATCCATCACAGAGAAAACATAAAATATAACTACAGGATATCTCAGCTACATAGTAAAGGTATGAATGACATATTTCAAAATGAGTACATTGGACTTTAGTTAGACAGTAATGGAGTGACTTACTTCACATTACAGAACATGATAGACACATTCATTTTAAATAATAATGCAATAAACTAAAGAGTAGGAGTTTGGAATAAGATTTATGTTGAGGGTTTGATAGTTAGCTGAACTGGTTTAAGATATTCTGTTGGTATCCTGAAAATCCTGTAACCCTGAAGTTTGATTAAGAAGGTTCAATTAATAGATGGATGGATTGATGGACACCAAATGTATTGTTTGTTACTAAAGGAAAATGTTAAAAGGGACATTTACACATTTTCAGATTTGCCAGGCACACATATGAGGCCAATGTCACACTAAGGCCTGCTGACATCTAAGCACTCGTGCCAGAACTGAACAAGTCAGTTCTGTTGCAGAACCTATTTACAGTAAATCCTGCTAAGGTGTTTTTTGATGCAGATTCAGGACACACTGGAAAAATTAAACCACACAGCTTGGCCTTGCAATATCTGGAGATTCTGTGACAAGAACACAAGACAGGTACTTTAGAACATGGATGAAAAAAAGGAACGATTGCTTGGAGGATGAAAATATAAGATCAGTAGAAAACCAAATTCCTGCAATGGTTAACTTAGAACAAATGTTATATAGACTGTGGCTGTAGAGGTCTGACCTAATACAGATTTAATGGGAAATTGTTGTTGATTGTAATGAAATAATTAGTGACTAAACCTTCTTAGAGACATATCGGCTTGGAAAGATGTTTTCATTCAGAAGAAGCAGGGAAGGATAAAGCCCTGCAATGGACTGGCACCCAGTGCGTCTGCTATATAAATCCTTTAATTGAAATAATTAGGTTTAGTAAACAAATGAATGAATGACAAATACAAATTCCAAGTTTATAATTAGCATCAAATAGAGTAAGGCCTTTCAGAGGTATCCCATTTATGAATGTATTAATAAAAATGACTTTTTTTAATTTTAATAACCAAGGGCTAAAGCGATATAGTATACTATGCTCAGTATGCTTTACAAAGACAACTATTGTAAAGGTAATACCTAAAGTGAGTCTAACAAATTAGTGAAAGAATTGAAAACAAAACCCTGGTACTGAAAATTAACATACGTGCTATATTCCAAAAAAATGTATGCTGTACTTCATAATTTTTCACACCCTGGACATATTTTAATAGGTTTGTCTCTCCCACCATTGCCATCTTCTTATGGCCAGTACTCATAACAGGTGATGAGACCATGTCTGATCATCGGTATGGGCAATCCACAACTGATGAACAAGGAAAGAGACAACCAAGAAGAATATACACAAAAAAGCCACATGACTGAATGGACTGTTACTCCTTGAGATCTTAAGGCCTGCACTGAAAAAACCTGGTGTCCTATGTTACCTGTTTAGTCTGTCACTAAGGCTGCAAAACATGCCACTGCTCTGGCAAACATCCTATACTGTTCCAGTTTCACAGAAGGCAGGTGCCTCTTCATCTAATGACTACAGACCAGTAGCCTTTACTTCTACATCATGAAAACCTTTGAGAGGCACATTCTGGACTATAGGAGTCCTCTTGTGTAAGACTACTTGGACCTTTGGAAGAGGCAGTTATCTATCTGCTCCCATCCACAAAAAGCTAGCAGCGCTGTGAGGATTATGTTTTTTGATTTCTCCAGTGCCCACTATACCAGCCTAAGATGTAACATTTTGGACTGATCAAGTTGTCACTTTTCATTCCTTCCATATTTCTTCACTAAAGGTAAAGCGTTAAAATTTTCTCCTGGTTACAATTTGCTGAAATTATGCCATTTTACAGAAGACGTAGGAATTTATTATGTCACATACTCTATAAGGTGTGTCCAATAAACAAAAAATATCGCCCCACATGTTTTATGCAAGTGCTTATTATATGAGACTGATGAACTGAATGGTCCCCCCTCATTTTTCTAACTATATACAATTTACTTATCACTTAACACGTCACTTACCAAAGACTTATTGTTTTGATCATTTGGCATGGATACGGCAAAAAGCCAATTATATTTAGAATTTGAATTTATCCACACTATGGTAGCTTTCATCAAATACACAGTTCACCTCCAATTCTCATCTTTTCTTATTGACAAGATATTGTTTCCTTTGCAGAAAAATGTTTGGCACAAGTTTATTGGCATAGGTTGTTAAACCTATGTAAAGACACAGAGTTAAATTACAGTCTGCCTACAGTGAAGCTAAATTGAACCTCCATGGAAAAAATACAGATGAACCCTCTAAAGTATACGACCACACTCCTCAGGATATTTTCAAGACATTTTTCACATACCTTCTTCCTTTGAAAAAAACATCACATGGTATTTGTACAATGAGATTTTAAGTATTTGTAGATTGTATTAGCAGATTAAATCTGGTATTTTAAAAATAAACAACTAGGTTAACAATTGCAATTCTAATTTATCTGACTCATTGTGTGTTTCCAATTTATTTCACCTGTCTTGGAATATGGGAACAAATGCAGAATACCTGAAGGTAAAAGTTAAGTTGAGAAAATTAAAACTCTATCCTGACAGTGACTGTCTGGCTTTTTAACCAATACCCAGGAGTTAGCTGCTGCACATATAATTTGTGACCAAACGTGTATGGCCCCCAGATCAAGAACGTAAAACAGTGTCAGCGTACTTCCTAATTTGAACTTTAACTAGATAAAACAGTCAGTCAGTCATTATCCAACCTGCTATATCGTAACACAGGCTCACGGGGGTCTGCTGGAGCCAATCCCAGCCAACACAGGGTGCAAGGCAGGAAACAAACCCCAGGCAGGGCGCCAGCCCACCACAGGGCGAGCACACACACACACACACACCCACACACCAAGCACAGACTGTGGGAGGAAACCGGAGTACCCAGAGGAAAACCACGCAGACACGGGGAGAACATACAAACTCCACACAGGGAGAACCCGGGAAGCGAACCTGGGTCTCCTAACTGCGAGGCAGCAGCGCCACCGAGCCGCCTACTCTTGAACTCTTGAGTAAAACATTCCTTCCATAGATCAGTTACTGGTTTTCTTACTGACTGACCTTGGTTTTTGTTGATGGTAGTAAGTAAAAACAATTTTACAGGAAGCTGTACTGTTTTGAATTCAAACAAGTAGTAAGCTGAATAATGAAAATTTTGGACATATATATAATTTCACCGTATAGCACATCCTGTAAAAATGGTAGCTTCGATCAGATTTTAATGTAATACCTTGATCTGTAATTTTGTACAATTAGAAAGTTTTGGAGGGTTTTGATCAAAAGCAAGACACAAATTGAAATAGACCTAGTGAACAGGAAAGATAATTTATCTCAGAGAAAGTACAGAACCCAATAAGAACAGTAATAAACCACAAATAAATGTACAAAATTGAAAACAATAGAAAGTGAGATAAAACGTAGAGCAATCGAAAAATCCTAATCTTGCAATGCATACTACTTACGTATCACATAATGATAGCAAGCAAAATGAACTAAACTCAGGTTCAGATGTGGGTTCTTTGTTCACTCAAGAACTTGTTTTCAAGTTTACCACCAGTTATATGTTAATGGGGGAAGGGGAAGACAGTACTATAGTATTATTATTATTTTTAATGTTATTATTTTTGGCTTTACCTTGAAAGCCATATTGAGGCAATGAAGTTATAACACTAAATCATGTTTTGGCTTAATAAAAGATATTTCCAGGCTGCGCATTTATGCAATTGAACATTTTATGAATTGAAAAGAACAGATGAAAAGAAATAATATTGTGAACTATGTACAACATTACCCACCGAAATCATTTACAGTAAAATTGTTGGTGTGGAAGAGATTGAAGCAGAATTCACTATTACAGGACATCAGCAACAGAGGTATAGAATAAAGGTGATTTAAAGTTGATTCATTCGAAGTTAAAAACTGCTAAAAATCTTGACTCAAAGCCTAAAATTAGTAGTGCCTTAATATCCTTTGAGCATGAATAAATGCCTAACAAGAAAAAAACCCCAAAGTTACTATTTACTTTTACTCAAAAGGTAACATTCTGTTCTACATCACACTCTGTATAACAGCAACAATAGCAAGTATAGAAAAAATTTTGGATCTATTGGTTAATTTTTTGGTTTTTTTTTATTATTTCCTCTGCATTTTTTTAATTGTTGAATTGGTATTGCAAATATAATGATGATATGCATGTGTACAACAGAGTTGACTTTTTAAAAAAATGCAAGCTTTGATTAAATAAAATGTTTAGTTCAAATTCATTGCCACATATGGTGTACACAGTAAAATGAAGTGCATGCTTGGCCAAGTAGATTGTGCCACCACTGTACAGCTGCCAAATCTCACTTCATAGATTATGTCAAATATAACATCACAATAGGTAATTATAAGCAAATCTTTTGAATGCATTATGCATGCTTCACTAAGGTAGTGTTTAAACTGACATAGGGAAACTACTTCTTGTTGTATTTCTCTCTCCTTCTGTGTGCCAGTCTTCACGTACTCCCCAATCACATCTGTGGCTGCCTTCATTTGTATACAACAGGAATCCACATTTCTGTGTGCGCTCATGCGCTGAGTGAAAAAAGGACCTGGTGCCATAGAAGAGCCCATTTGTTCTAGTACTGTTATCAACAGATATGAACAATTTGCGTGGAAATATTTTATTTTTTCTATAATATCACCATATTTTAATCAAATCAGTCAAAGAAATTTTGGGATTTTTGAGCATTTAGTTTTTCATTTGTTCTTTCTTAATGGGTATCTACTAAGCTAGGAGTACAATCCTGCCCAATTTCAGTTTTTTAACTGAAAGGGGAAAAATATTTTTGTTGATGAGTGGGTAAGGGAATGAGTGTGTAAATCAACCCAAAATTTGGGAAAAGGCACTGTCCTTAAAAGTTACTGTAGTAAAAAGGACCCCTTCCCCACCCCACCAATAAAATTACATTAACATTTTGTTTTATTTAAAAAGACAATGTCCTTAAAACTCTCCATAATAAAATGGAACCTCCCGCCAGGGTACACCCAGGGTCAGAATTTTGGGTTCCAGTCTAGTCTATTGTCTCTTCCTGAGAACAACAACAGTAACAACATTTATTTATATAACACATTTTCATACAAATGGTGTAGCTCAAAGTGCTTTACAAGATGAAGAAAGAAAAGATTATAAGAAACAAAAATAAGATTAGGCAATAAATACTAAGTAACAAAGAATAAAATAAGGTCCAATGGCTGGGACGACAGAAAAAACAAAAAAAAAAAAACAAAAACAAATCTCCAGATGGACTGGAGAAAAAAAAACAAAATCTGCAGGGGCTCCAACGCCACGAGACCGCCCAGCCCCAACTGGGCATTCTACATAACATAAATGACAAAGTGGGATATTTGTGCAACAAACAAACACATTGAGCTTTATATATTAGATATCCTCACCCGCTAATTAGGTTGTTTAGTAAAATAATTCTACATGGGCTCTCATCTGTTGTATTGTAATTTAAAAAAAATGATCACAAAAGTTTGTCTGAGCAATACTCAAACTCAGAGTGCTGGAGTAATAATGCTAACCACTGTCTATCCAAGGTTCACTCCTGGCTTGCACATGATGTTGGCAGAAAGCTTGGGCTCTTTGTCATGCTATAACAGAAAAAATCAGGTTTAGAAAACAGATGAATGGAAAAGAAAATTTGTACTATGATGACAGAAAATAAAACACAACAAAATATTACTTAGAAAATGAATTACTTTTATTTTCAGAGGCACAGTTCTTTTTGTGGTCACTTAAATGACAGCAATATATTACAAAATAGGTGTGCATGTGTATGCTTTTAAAATTAAAAAAAGAAAAGAAATAAAAAAACAAAACAGTTTTCAAAACCTCATATGCTAGGCTTGTTTAGATGTCACTTAAAAGAAACACAACAGGTTTTGTCTTAGCTTTAGCTTCAGCTTATTCCATGCAAAACATGCTAGAGTTATAAATACAGTACATATTGAAAAAAATCAAATACAATAAAAGCACACACACACACACACATGCACACTCCAAAATGCTGCTTGGTGGAAATGGCAGAAAGACCAAAAAAATAAAATAAAATTGTGTTATATAACTTTGCAAGTTAAAAATGCTGAGCACTAATTCTCACTTTGGTAAAACAAAATGCTTTATTTCACTGAGAAATTTTCAATAAGGCAGACCCAAGATCTCCAATATATTTGTGACCCTGACATGTGAGTAAAAGATAGAATGTCTCACACATACATATATACTATGTATTTTCATAAAAAAAGATGTTGATGAGTGAAATTGAAAAAAACCCAATAAATTCAAGTGGAAGAGCATGTTCCATAATAATCAGAAATAGCTTCCAGAAGAACAGCTGACTGTTTTGTTGTCCATGAAACTTCTAAGTATGCATTTTAATGAGTACGAGTAGCATGCCTGCGAGAGTGCGCTTTGATCAGCTTCTCAGCATAGTCACCTAAAAAATAACATGTAGTAAATTGTGTTTAAAAAAGAAATAAAAAGTGCATCATAATATAGCATTACATTACATTCTCAAATTCACTTAATTCAGTTCATAGTCATGATAGCTGAGCCTATACGAGCAGTGCTGGGAACAAAGTAAGAACCAGTTTCAGTTCTAAGGTCAGTGAAGTGTGTTTGTATGGTTGCATCTAACATGAGCTGTCTAATGGTTTAATGTCTCAGTAGGGGTCATCACCATCAGCAACCACCATATAAGAATTGAAAAAGTAAAGTTGGCTGAATTGGTTCTGAAGATGACATTGCCTTAATCTGCAAGAAAGGAAGAATGTTCTGGCAACTACAGTAAATTGGTAGTAGATGTGGGAATTAATAGTCAAAAGAAATGTTCTAGTAGAAGCAAAGTGAAGGAGCATGAGCTTTAAGCAGCCATCAGCACAGAATCTATATGTGGTCCTAATTGCTGTTTTCTAGGCTCCTGCTTTTTGTGACCTATGTTTTACCTATAAAAGATGTCCTGCTTCATTTTAATACTAGTGTTGTTTGTTATATTTTATGGAAAGATTTAATTGGTCACAACACAAGTTTAAATATTAAGGGAGTCTGTCCTCCTGAAGACTGGATCTCTCTGCCCCCTTCCTTCTAAATAAGGAGTCGGAGTACCTGAACCAACTAGCTAATTTTTTAAAACTTTGAGATAGCTTCTAGGCTGTCTGTTGTTTTTCATGGTGGCAGGGTCCCATCTGTCATCCATTATCCAACCTGCTATATCCTAATACTGGGCCATGGGGGTCTGCTGGAGCCAATCCCAGCCAACACAGGGCGCAGGGCAGGAACAAACCCCAGGAAAGGCACCTGCCCACCGCAGCCATCTGTCTCATGTGGGTCTAATTAGTTGTGATCTGGCAGCTTACAAGAGTTTTACTGGAGGTTTCCCACTATCATATTATGGTCTGTTAGAAGGTCAGCAACCACTGGCATATGTTAGACTGTCTTTTTCACTAACAATAACAGAAAGCCACTAAACCCTTGGTGTCTTATATGATTAAAATAATAGCATCCACAAAATATAATTCACAAAAAATGCAACACAGAAAAATCAGTACAATAAATAATAAAATAAATGTTTGTTCTTATTTAATTTTGACTTTGAGTGTTAATCTATTAAAATTACCAAACATGTTATATTAACGTTATTACAAATTGGCTCATTTGTAGTTTGAAAAGAGCTACACAGGTATCAGTTCCTAAGTAAAGGTGCAGAATAGGTTGATTTTTAGGAATCATGTTTATTTATTTTAAAGTTTCTAAGCCTTTGTTCTATGTAGCAAATAAACAAAATGATTACAAAAGCATAGTATAAATACCTTCTTTCAAGATGGTTCCAACCTAAAAGACAGAAAGGAAAGAAAGCAATGTGAATTATTTGGGAGACAATTTTGTCCAAAGAACAATTTTTCCTGAAATATTTTCTCTTATTGACTTTCAACCCATAAGTGTCTTTTTAAGATACAGTATTTGTAATTTTATAGGGCAAAATAGCTCACTAAAAGCATTTAATATTAGGAAGAACTATTAAGAATTGATAATTGATGTTATAAAACATTGAAAATGTATGAATTAAGCATTTTTCCTTGTGCAATTTGTTATTTCTTTCTTCCTTTAAGTAGAAAATAGTACACTTCAACCCAAAGTTAAAAAGCAGCTTCAGTTGGGGGATTATCCTGTTTTTATTTCATTTATTAATCTATGATAGACTGCCTATCCTTTTCACAACTGGTTAATGGATTGAACTCTGTTTATGAATACGCCAACCTGCCTGGAAAAGATGACTGTCAATGGAAGCTTAAAGTCCAGAAAAGCAATGTTGGCTATTTTTGGACATAATCTACCCAGGTAGAAAAAACCTGCCCAGACAGTCACCACTTTTATACTTTGAATCTTTTTTTTTTTTGTCACACTGTCCCTAATATAGTTTCTTAGTTTCTTCAGACCAAAGGTGTTCTCATTTATTGAAAGAAGGGTATCACCATTTACTTACTTTCATTGCAGAAGCTTTACGAGAAAATGAAACTTCATCTGCCATAGGCCGGAAAACTATATTAGAAAAAAAAATAATAAATAACAAATAGGTGACAGATCATAGTAATAACCAGTAAATATAGAAAAAACATTATGTTTACCTATGTACTCTGCAATATTAAATTATCCATTCTTGCAGAGAATGCCATAGTGAAAATAAACTTAAGTCAAAAATAAGCTGAGTTTAAATCAAACTTTCACCCTAAACACCCGGGAATCAGTTAAACCAGGATAACTGTGGTTTCTGAATTCAGCTATGAAATTTTTAGCATATTTGGTTCCCACCCAGCATGTGGCTCAATGTATGCCAGCCTGAAAAAACCTTAGCAGGGCTGGATGTCTCCATAACTTTTTATTTATAGCCCGTGCCATATGAGAATTCTGTAGTAGAATTATTATTGCTTTGACAAATGTTTGATAAATATGCTTGAATTGTTTAGTATTTGATTTTTATGCAGACTGGAATCACAGGTGAACTGGGCAGCAGATAAAGTTCAAGGAATTGCTGACAACGTTCAACACAACTGAACAAAGCGCCGCATAAGGAATATCAAAGGAGATCAATGAATCTTGTGTTCTGAGCATTATTAAATGCATTTACTGTAATAAATTGTTGGCCTCATTCTGGTTCTGAGCAGTTTTGGATTATAGAAGTACAGCAGTTTAACTTGTAAAGCAAAGAAAATACTGTAGAGAATACCATAGAATTAATTGAAAACCTTAAAAAGGATGTGATCATAGTTCTAACTGCCATACTACTTTGTATTATGTATTAATGAAAAAAATTCTAATTCAGCTAAATAAATAAATAATGTGAAATATTATAGTGAGGCCACGACAGAGCAGTGTCCCTTCCATGGTTAGTTCCTACTTTTGTCAGTCCTACCAACGTGCTGAATGCTACAGCTCTTTCCAATCCTATGCTTGGAATAAGTGGGTGCAGAAATTGTATCTTCTTCTTTCAGTTGCTCCCATTAGGGGTTGGCACAGTGGATCATCTTCTTCCATATGTATAAGAGAATAAATTAAAAATCAGAAAGTTAAACACGTACATTTCTAGAAGACTAGCTGTGCAACCCATATTAGCCATTTAGTACGGGATTCATAAAAGAAGTGTTAATGGTTGTGATGTGACATCTTTTGTAATGTCAGAGACATAGCAACAGGACTGGCACACAAACACTTATCCTTTTATTAAGGCGGATTGGCTAGGTATTTAAGTAAAAGAATAAAAGGCAATAACTGTTTTTTCAGCTCAGTGTAATGGAACACTAGTCATTTTCCTGATGATCTTAACCCAAAACACTAACATGTTGACATGTTTAAAAGAGCTTTTTTTTAATATTTTAGCTGAATTGATCATTTCCAGAACACAAGGGTGCTATAGACACTCTTTGGACTATTATTGACTGCTGAGCTCTTGAAGCGGTGTCATGGGGTTCCTGAACATAGGAAAAGATAGCAAAAGCCATGAATAACTGTAGTAGATTCCTAAGTATGGGAACCTACCATATGCAGATGTACTGTCAGATGGCAGCATAATTGGGTCAAAATGTGCAACAGTAAGAAGAACGATCTGCATTTTTTGTTTCTCACTTAGCTAATATGGTGGACCAGCTCATTCTGTGTGGTTATGATAAGCAACACATGGAATTTTCTTGATCCATTGAATATATTAATTATATTGAGATTGATGGTAGCGGGAGCTGGTGCAAGATGATTTTTTTTGTGATGTTTTTTTTTCATAGTTTCAAGGAATTTAAGACATATCAAGAAGGTCACTGGAAAAAGGGAAAAATGGTATACCCCAAATGGCATCCATGCCAGGTTTTTGTAAAACAGTTGCAGTCACAAATTTCCTATGCTTAGAGTCATAACTTATAATCAAGTATTATAAACATCCTTCTATATAAAATCGGTCGGGATTGTCCTTCCGTCCTGTGAGTGCTACGCAGGTGCGGAGTTTCACACATGCCCCGTCCATTTTGCAATGCACGGTGGGATTTGTAGTTCCGTTTTTCCAGGTAAAAGATGATTTCTACTCCAGACTGTGCGATATCGTCTTCTTCTTTCTTACTATATAAAAGCGGTCGGGATTGTCCTTCCGTCCCGTGAGTGGAAAGCGTAGCGGTATTCCACTTATCACAGACTTACTACTTGCAGCTTGCGGGACGAAGCAACATGATGTGAGCAGAGTTCTGGTGCTCCCATCGTTCCCTTGCTTTTGTGCGCGATGCACTGGAAAAATAGACAAAATTATGTCTCTGGAAATAATAATGTTGATGGAGTACAAATGCCTCACCGTGTAGTAAATATCAGGGGGGTTCAAAAGGGCGATCTCAATATAGAAAAAAAGTTTAAATTTCATCACAAAAATAACAGAAACTGCGAGTATTAAAGTAATATCGCTCAAATGCAATATAACCAAATTAATGAGTTTGTATAAAATAACAAATTGATATACATATTGAATTACCTTAAGAAGTGGTCAACTTAAAAGTCGGTCGCCTTAAAAGGCGGGTCAGCCTAGTTATACCTAATAAGCAAGTTTGTTTGTATACAGATACTCTAGCCAAACACCCATAAAAAGAAATAGAAAGGTGATAAACTGGTAATTTTGAGTTGTAATTGGTGAAAATTGGGTGTCTGACAATATTCAGATATACAAGCAATTTTGTAGATGACACTTGAAATACATAAAAAATTGCTACCATATACGGTATTACAAAAACGGTTGCATTTTTTTATTCAGTCAATAAAAATTTGCATTTCAGAATTTCGCAGTGTAGTATATGTCAAATAGTCAAACTTAAAATTATTTAGCTCATGGGTATAGTTGTACTTTGGATATGTTGTGCCTGTGCATTTCATATTAAAAGTGTGTATAACACAAAAATCAACATTATTAATTTAATTTAAACATTGAAATGTGTATGCATTGTCTGAACCTAAGTATTCTGAGGTGATCATGACCTTCACTGGAATGTTTAGTGCTATACTGATTTTTTTTTTTACTTTTATCTACATTTAGCAAAATACTTAAACAAATATCTCTAAATGCAAATGTATTTTACTGTTAATATAAAGTAATGTGTAAGAAGTGGAGCTTACCTGGAATCTGTAAAACTGAATCAATGGCATAGACAACTCCATTGGTGGCCATCATATCTGATTCTGACACCGGCATTTTGTTCACGTTGACAGTGTAGTTTTTCTAAGAATAAATTTTTAAAAATTACAAGAAATGATCGACTTATGAGAATTTTTGACAGAAGACTTGTTAAATTTAGCCATTTTTTTAAACTCCAGTTGTATCAAACAACACTAAGCAGAGAAAGAAAAACACTTAAGAGGAACTGAAGAAATATTAATTTTAAGCAGTATGTACCTGCATGCTGTGTTCATGTAATCATTTTCCAAAAAATCTACTCACAAAATTTTGTACATAAAAGATTTAAGAGTACAAACCAAATCATGTATTGCACAGGTTTATCTTTCTATTAGAGCAGCCGATACCTCAGGCAGAACAACATAGAAGCAAACCATCAAGCCATTTCTTTATCAAAACATATTCTAATTACAGAGAAATTACAGATACTCACAGGCCAGGTGAAAGAATAATAATAATTTCAATGATTTTAATTTTTGCTGTTGTTTCTAACAAGTAAACATTGTTTAAAATGATAATTAATATAAATTAGGTCAAACTGATGATTCAAAAGGATTTTATCTGCTAATATGGAAAGTTAGGTCACACTCAAAAGAATATCTTAAAACAAAATGAGAGCTATAAGGAGGAATTTTAAGTGGCATCCTACCATGTTTAGATCAAGTCTTTCTCCTTGAAGGGATTTAAGCCTGAAATGAGATCCCACTCCTCCACTGACCACTAGCTCCTCCCCAATGTGATATTTCAAGATATTGGCCAGCTGACGAGGATTGCCTGCAAGAGAGCACAATCTTTAAAAGCTGACACTTAACAGTAGGCATCAAAATAACAGTAGCACTAGAGTATTGTTGATAAAGTTGGTTAAAGTTCGAAGACAAATTTAAAAATCGGGAGTGGTCTCCTGTAGACTTTCTCATATACTCAGATATGGGGATGGAAATTTGAGTAATAAACCGCAAGACAATGATTATATTTTCATATTATGTGCATTAAAGAACCATCAACAAGAAATCAAATCAAACTAATAATACTGTATACTGAATAATTAAATTTGGTTGACCTAACTGAAAGCATACTCAAGTTATCATGTTTACACACACGCACACACAGACAGACATGCAGACATAATTCAAAATGGTATTTTCAGACTCAGGGAGGTCTAATATGTCGAGATTAATCAAAATCTCAAAATTGAATTTTTTGGACGATTAAAATACTTTCCCTACGAGAAAGTAAATCAGAATCAGGGAGACTGAGATTCATCAAAATCTTGAGGTCAAAGTTTTGAACGATTACAATTTTTTCCCTATACTTCTTATATGAGAAAGTAAAAATATAAGACAGAATTACTGTAAAATGTTGTTAATTAGATGTATTAGCCAAAATAAACAACAATCTATGGTTTCAAATAAAAGAGAAGTGACTTGATATTTAAATAATGTCATGAATTCTGCTTAGTTTATGTGTGCAATATTGGTGCAGTGGTTAGCACAACTGACTCACAGCTCTTGGAAGATAGGTCCAAACCGTGGTTCAGTCACTGTCCTTTATGGAGATTGTTATGTGATTTCTGTGCCTGAGAAGGTATTCTTGTTTTCTTCCCATATCTATACTTTGCACATGCTAGATTACTGTATCTGTGTTCTGTTAATTGGTTGAATATGTATAAACATACAGGTGTGTTCTGTAGTGGATTGGTGCCCTGTCCAAAGTTAGTTCTGGTCCCATATCCAACTGGATAATATAACTTCACTGAATGAACAAATGTACAATTATTTATGGATTAGGTGAAGTGTATAGCAGACAACTAAATGATTAAATGTAATGTAGCTAAAGAGACTATGGTAAGTAACTTAACAAAATATTTTTAAAGCCACTTATTCCGATTTGGGTTACAGTTCACCTAATAAAGATCACTGAGCACAAGACAGAAGCCTTCCCCGGAATGGGCACCAAGTCATTAAAGGCCCACTCTCATAACACTCTGATACACACACAAAGAGCCAGTTTCTAAATGCTAAGTATGTCACAGGAAAACCCACACAAATACAGAAAGTGCAAACTCCACACAGACAACAAGCACATGTAGGACATTGGATTCATGAGGGATCAAACATAAAGCATTAAGATATACAAAAGGGCATATATTGAACAACTCATTGTTAAAACGTGTTTTAACAAACTTTAGAATATAATACAATAGAATACAATTTATCTTTGTATAGCCCAAAATTACACAAGAGGTACTGCTTTAACAGGCAATGCCTCTTGACAGTCCACCAGCCTTGACTCTCTAAGAAGACAAGGAAAAACTCCCCCCAAAAAAACCCTTGTATGGAAAAACAATGGAAGAAACCTTGGGAAAGGCACTTCAAAGAGAGACACCTTTCCAGGTAGGTTGGGCATGCAGTGGGTGTCAAAAAGAAGGGGCTAAATACAAGACAATACACAGAACAGAACACAAGTATATTATATATGGTAGATAATACATCAATGAGTTAACTTTTAAATAAATATCCCTTTTATTTTCAGTTTTCCGGTACTATTTGTCTTACAACATTAAGAAGCCTTCTTAAGGGTCACAGCGGGCCAAAGCCCATCCAGGTGCCATCAGATGCAAGACAGAAACCTACTATGTAGTTAGCATCAGTCCATTGTGGATTTTTAAATTGTATCGTACATAATAGTATGATAGGAAAGTTAAGCACTTCAATGGCCTTTTGACTTTCTTTGCTTGTGGTACCCTGATACATTTTTCTATAACTTTACTGATAACTCCAAATAATTCACCTTGCAACTGATTTAATTCAAAGTTTGTGAACAAGGCATGTTATTTGAAAATGTGTATTTTCTGTTTAATAATGGAATTAGAAATGAATAATGAACATGTATTCAAGGTTTGTTCTAGTCTGGATTTTCATCTAACGCAAATATAACATTTGTGAATTTAGGATTTAGGGGACTTTCTTACACCTTCCTCACCTTGTTCAGTTGTTTTTCATTATAACCTGCCTTATTTAAAGGATCAGGCTAAACAAAAGACATTTTAAATTTTGTATCCTGTTACAATAAAACTTTGTTTCCCGATATTATGCTAGTTTATTCTATATCATAAAACAAAATTATTTAATGTCCTGTTCATTTTTTTTTGTCCCTAGATATCCACCTTATATCTTTTGGGAAAAGAACTGACCTAAAAGCCTGCGCTAACTCAGGAATGACTACTATAAATATAGACTATGTGACATGGACAGTAGAAATGCTTGGTATTCATTTATTTTTCTATTTATCTCTTTTCTCTTTAAAATGTGAGGAATGATAAAGCTATAAACTAGGACTGCACCTGGTGCTGTCTGCCTTTAGCCATCATTCCATCCCACTTATAAAACTCACATGTGGACAGGACCATATAAAAAATGATTGTTGCTTGTAAAAAGAATATAATCATGACTGCTGTTTCAGCAACTGGATTTTACCCTAAGCAGTTTTAAAACCAAAAATACTGAAATGTGTCTGGTAAGACAATTAACAGTAACTCATTTTGCACAAACTCTGAATGGCACCGTCACCATAGCACTTCAAGGGTGTAAAAGACACAAATACTAAGAAATCCTTAGTTATGCTGTAAAAGCCAGTGTCCATTTTGCTGCATAGTATGCATGCATATGCTGCCCATGTAAAAAACACAGACAGAAGCATAAGGATTTCTATAAACTATAAGGCAACCATTCAGTCCATCAAGTGCTTTGGGTTAACCAGTCATTAATTTGTCCAGATGTCTCCAGGTACTTTTTAAAAGTTGTCAAGGTTTCAATTTCAAGCACATAATGCAGTAATTTGTTCTTTATCTACGAGAAGAAGTGCTTACTCGTTTCTATATTGAGTATGCATCCTGTTAATTTCCATCACTTGTATGATTCCTTGAAAGGAATTCCGCTTGATCTGCTTTACTGATGTCTGAGAATTTTGAAGACCTACATTAGGTATCCTTTCAGGACAAGAAAAATAACATCTTTTGCCAATTAGAATAAGATGTAAACTTAAGTTGAGCACTACATTCGCTTATTTTCAGTGGACAGCTTCTTAACCAAGTGTGCTATTTTTTGTGGTTTAGGGACTAAAACTGTGCACTTAACTGCAGTCTCACTAGATACTCTGAGCATAATCTGTTTTTATTTTAAACTCATTACTTTTTACTTAACATTTTACTGCATGTACAGATTGCTAAGAATAGTTCATTTCTTGCGCACTAAACCTTTGAGTCAATGTTGCCCCTCTTGCAAGTACAGTGCAATTAATGATCTTTCTCCCTAAATATACTTTTGGTTGGTTTACCTAATTTTAAAGTCCCTCTTGCCAAGTCTTTTTCTTTTACTGCCTTGCTGGCATTTTCTGTTAGTTAAATTTTCATGCCATCCATTACTTACCATAAGTTTGCTTTTTATATAAAGAACCGATTGGTTGGGTAGAATCTTCTTTTCATAAATGCATTCTATTATTAAGTCTGTTTAATAGCTTTGATTTTAACTTCCAAAATCTTACATGGGATAGAGGTACATCTTATTAACTGTGATCTATTTTGTCTTTCTTTGTGTGAAATAGAATCACATTCGCAACCCTGCAGTCATGAGGTATTTCTTCCCTTGGGGACAATTAAGTATAATCTATCTATCTATCTATCTATCTATCTATCTATCTATCTATCTATCTATCTATCTATCTATCTATCTATCTATCTATCTATCTGTCTGTCTGTCTGTCTGTCTATTTGTCTGTCCGTCCTTCCATCCGTTTAAGTGCTAATAATGTTTTACGTTTATTTCAGTTTTGCTGGTACAGTCTCATGAGGTGCAGATTAGTCTTCAATTCCTAATGGCTGTACCACATCTGACCCCTCTACTACAAATATTTATATACCAAATATGTGTTTTCTTTTTCCTGAGGCATTCCATTTAACTCATCTTCCATAACCAGTTAGCTTAAATATTTATTTAGTTTATTTAATATTTCCTGCTGATTTTTCTTTGGGCAACCCTGAGATTTTATGTTGTTTTTTACTGGATCGGTATTTGATTTTTTTTCTGCTCTCTTGGTTATCATTGCATTTTCTCTGACAGTCTCTTTCTTAATCATTTGGATGTTTTTTATCCTTTGCAGTACTTTTATTATTTCTCTAGATCATTTTGTTTTTGTCTTTTTCAGTTTTCCTGTTGTCGATAGTTTGGTACAATGTGTTTATTCATCCATTTATGTCTTCTCTTTTGGGCTTTAATTTTAAATGATTTTGACATGCAGTCATTTTTTCATAAATCAGACTGCTTCTGAAGTGACACTCTGTACTGTTTACAGTAGCAATGTCTGTATTTTGAAGACTATTTCATACTTCATTAAACTGCCATGGTTGCTGTCTAAAGATGTGTCTTACTCAGTCTCTGTTGCTAGATAAAAGTTACCCCACGTTTGGCTTGAGATTAGCACCATAGGGAAGCAATCTTTTGCCATGAACATTTTATTTTTCTCTTTAAAACTTCAAAGGAGTTTTGGAAAGTTTTAATCACCTATGATCACCACATCTTGTTTCTTATTTCTCTTATTGCAATTTTCTCTTATTTCTCTTGTTTCAGTTGCTATTTTAATACTGGATGGGTTTCATCAGACTGAATGGAAAAAGCAGGAAGAGGGCTGGAGAATTTTACAAATGTGCTATAATGATATATGAGTATAATTAAAACTATAAGTGTGATCTAGGCCTTAAGTTGAGGACTGACTTCATTTGTGTCACTGCCCGGGAAAGAAAAGTTACTCCATCCCGGCTGACTCAGCAACAGAACTGATTCTCTCTGTACCAATTATCTTTTTGATGAATCATTCTTACTTCTGATGACTTCAAAGAAGGAATCAAGGGCTATTAGTTCCTTTTATGGGCGCTGCTCTATCCAAATGGTAATGCCTTTAAATAGGAACCTGGAGCACAATCCGAGCAGGTCTGACCTCATTAATGCCACCTACAAGCCTGTATTGACAACAGCAGCTCTTTGTTATCCAAGCCAGGAGATTTTTATGCGTGTTTGGGAGAGGTTGTTGTTTGTTTTTCTCATATTTATTTTATTTATTTATTGTATTTTTGTATTTAAAATTATAAATTCCTCTTAAGGGACCAATAAAGTATAACGTAAGTAAAGTATCTTCTTTGTGGCATATATGTCTAATTTCATTAAACAATCTGGGATGATCTAAATTAACAGAATGCTGTGGCCCATAGTAAAATTCCATAAATATATCTCTAAACTTCATCCTTATTACCTTAACCCATAGTGCTTCACAAATGGTCCCTTCTTTGTTTATTTTATCTATCTTTCCTGAAAGATTTATACCCACAGATGTTAAATCACAATTTTATTAACTGGAATATCAGAATATACTGGCATTCACAGCGTGGTTAACATTACTACTAACCATAATAATAACAAAAAGGCAATGATTATAACTAACATAGAAAGTAAACTCCATTAAAACTGTACTGTTCTATTACTATGCAGTAGGCGGAATGCAAACGATTGAGGTGTTCAGCAAGATGATGGCTAAAATATTTGAGGAGGTTACTTACAGTACATCCAGAAGACTGGACCTTAATGGGTCAACATCAAATGAGCCTGTATGAGACAATTAACTTCCTCATATCCATATCTGTTATGTTTTTGTGGAATGTTACCATTTTTGGCAATTTCAGCTAAAATGAAAATGTTTATTATAAGTCATTGTGGGGGACCAACCTATGGGCAAATGACAGCAATGTACAGAAGTGGTAAATGCCACATGAAGGGCCCATAATTGCCTAGGGTGAAAAACTGGAACTCACATTGCTTGTAACAGTAGATATTGTCATACATGAATGGGAAAGCAGAAATTGCCAAGAAGTGGTTAAAGCTACAGATGTTCTCAGATACTCCAAATCTGAGGGTACCGAGGGTTGGGAGAGGTTCTAGGGAAGTGTCGGGACACTGAGGCTTATAGTCTCCAATTGGAACCGTGGTTACAATATTGACATTTCAAGAGGACAAGTAGCTCATGAGATATATTTAAGACAGCTTAGAGCTGCTGGGATAATAACGACTGATAAAAAGAATCCTAACACGTTGTCCCCTGTAGCCATGTTATGATGGCCCTGATTGTGTAACTGATTTTGAGACATTGCTCAGAATTACAGTACTCCAAGTGTAAAGTTTAAGGTCTCTTCTTAACTTTAGCCTAATAAGTCTACAGCTGGAAGGAGTGTTGAGATGAAGGCTGAATGGTGGAAGGAAGAGAGGGAAGGGATGAGAGTGGAACTGACAGAAGGTGGTTGAGAGAGAGAGATGGGAAGTGAGAGGCGGTGGTTTCCTGTGTATTTCAGATGGATAAGTGGCCTGTCTACCCCATCTATGTGGCAAAGTCAAATAATGTAAAGGCAGATCCAGAGAGGCAACAATTGTGTATCTTTGTATTCCTTATTTTGTTAAAATAAATTTTGAACACCTTGTGAATTCTGTATTATTTTAAAAAATGAAAAAAACATGGATAGTTTAATTACCTAGTGCAGTGGTTCCCAACCTGGGTTCCGCAGGAATATGTTGGAGGTCCACGGCAAAAGGAGAAAATAAAATCATACGATTTTATTATTTAATAAGTTGTAAATAATAAAGCATTTTTCTAGTTCACCTTGTATTTTAATAATATCATCGTCACTTCGTTAGTGTGCTTGCCAATCACACCTATTAATAAACACGTTTTTGAAAAGCTACTCAAAGGTTACCACAGACATAAAAAATGTTGCATGGTGGTGTTAAAGTAATTCACAGCAAGCTATACATACAGTAGTGTGATGAATGCTAAAACATACGTAATGATGGATCTTTTTAAAAAAGGAAACATTCCGGAGAAAACCCATCTTGTAGTTCTGTATTAAATTTATGAAATGAATCATTTTCTAAAGCACAATCTAGAAAGTATGACACTTCATGCATAGAGTTTGGAATAGGGCTGGCTAAGAAAAAGTATTTCAAGACCCCAAATGTGTTCTTTGTAAGGAAATTCCGCCAAACGAATGTCTAAAACCATCTAAATTGAAAAGACATCTAGAACAAAAGCATCCACCTGATGTTGGGAAACATTTTGACTTTTTCCACAGGAAAGCAGCACAGCAAGCAATGGTTTCAGAGAGGGCACCGAAGGCCTTCTTTTTGGTGTCATATAGCATTGCCCATGTGAAGAAAGCTCATACATTTGGAAAACATCTGATATAATCAAAGACAGCTCTGGAATTGCTTAGTGAGGAAGCTGCCTGTAAAATTGACACTGATCCTTTGTCAGACAGCACTAAGTGTAGACGGATATCAGACATGGGTGAGGATGTAACAGACCAATTCCTGAAACTGGTGAAAAACTGCCATTGGTTTGTGCTGTAGTTTGATGAAAGCACAGATGTAGCACAGATGCAGCACAGTTTATTGTTTATGTCAGAATTATTGGGAGATTAAAACTTTGTTGAGGAGCTTTTATTCTGCAAAAAATTCAAGGGAAGAAATCAGGTCTGGACATTTTTCTAATATTTGGACGCATTCATGCAGGCAAATTTAATTGACTCGTCTTATTGCATGGCCATATGTATGGGCAACTCTACTGCAATGACAGGCAAGTATAGTGGAGGCATCACGTTAATAAAGGTCAGAGCTCCAGGTGCCATGGATACACACTGCATGCTTCACAGATAATGACTTGTCTCAGAAAGTTTGAATGATGAATTGCAACAAGGGCTTCAAGACGTTGTTAAAGCTGTAAATTGTACCAAAGCACATTCCCTTAAACACAGGCTGTTTGCCAAACAGTGTAGTAACATGGGTGCCTGTTTTGAAAGTCTTCTGCTGCATTCTGAGGTCCGTTGGCTGTCTCGTGGGGCAGTTTGACAATGAGTTATTGACCTCTGTGAAGAGCTCCCTGAATTTCTCTCTTCTGAGAACTCCCAGATTGCTGGCTGTTTTGAGAACTACTTGTGGGTCCTGAAACTTGTGTATTTGGCCAACATATTTCAACTTTTACATAGCTTGAATCAGAGCATGCACGGCCCCAATCTCGGCATATTTAATTTTGTGTTAATTAAGTTTGTGCATTTATACAAAAATCAGACTTTGGGAGAGAAAGCTAAATGAAAGAAATACTATAATATTCCCGCTCATTCACCAGGAGCTTGGAATCTCCAATGAGCCTGCAGACATCGTTCTGATGCACCTAAAAGAATACTTTAAATGACTATTTCCCAGACCTGGAAATTCGTAATTTAAGCTAGATCATAAATCTATTTGAGTCCAGAGGATTGTCTTGCTTTTGAGATCACAAGAGGAATGAATTGAAATAACCAATGATTGATTGAAAATGCAGTTCTCCACCATTAACCCTGTCAGAATTTTGAAGCAACCTCAGAAACGAATACCCAGTGTTGACCTAAAAACCCGTCCGATGCTTCTCACCATTTGCAACAACAACAATGTGTAAGGCAGGTTTTTCTCCATTGAAAGTACTGAAAACCATAAACAGAGTATGTCTAAATGTGGAAAATGATTTGAAATTCTCCCTAACCCAGCTGCAACCCAGAGTGGACAAACTGAGTGTGCCTGACCATCCAAGTTCAAAAGTCTCACTAGGCCTAGGGAGAGTTTAATTTATATATTTATTATGAGCAGTCTTTTTTTAAAAAAAACTGTTTTGTTATATGCACTTAACAGGTAGTAGGTCTGTATAGTAGTTTATTATTGACATGTGGGATACATAATTTTTTGGATGGTGAAAGGCAGAGAGTCCTCAGTCTAAGGTAAAGTCTACTAGGGGAGCTTTTGCATGAAAAAGGCTGGGAATCCATGGTTACCCCTGTGACATTATATTGGTCAGCACATCGTTGAAATATTTCTAGATGAATAAATGGCTATGGTACTTCTGACATCTGTTATTCTTCACTCTGAAAAAGAATTACTGAAGTATTTCCTCTTTACATATTGTTTATCTATTGTACTTATAAAAATGTCCTATGACAAGCCAAGATAGAGTACAGAAGGATTCCAAGTGCTGTTGCTCTTAAATGGGTAGCCAACACAGACCACTGTTCATAGTTATTGTAAACAAAATTCTTTCGAATTTCAGTGGCTCCTGTGTAGAAAACAGTGAAATAGTGATGTATTATTTTAATAAATTAGCAGAAGGATTAAAAAGTATAATAAAAAATCATCAGTTTTGCAAAAAGGTGTGCACTGTTCATAGGTGAAAAGGAAAAAAAATACTTTTCTAGCAAATATTGGGCACATGATGCCACAAAACCTTCACAGTGTTGATAATCTACACACACTGGACTATTAGCTTGTAGAAACAATTCCAAATGATAAGCTGTCAACACTGAATTTATGTGAACAGGTGCAAAAAAGAGCAGTGCCCAGAAAAATCTCAAATGAATGCTAGACTTCAGGAAGATGGCAGAAGCTTAACTTGACAAGGAATATGTGACAGCAGTGGCAAACACTTGACCAGAAGATCTTTAATTTATTTTATTATATATAATAAGGACATCAAATCAGAAAGCAAAAACAAGGTCCTTACCCATGAGTTTATTTAGATCTGCTGAAGGCATAGCACGGAAGGCTTCATTAGTTGGTGCAAACACTGTGTAAGTACCAGGGCGATTTAGTGTTTCTGTCAAGCCTGCCTTCTGGATGGCACCAACTAGAGTGCTAAAATATAAAAAATAAATAAATAAAAATTAGGCACTTATACATAAATTACTGAAGTAATTAGCAGGCTAAGTCTGGGACTTGTGTTAGTGGAGTCAGATAAAAATCACCAATATTTTATTGTAATTTCTTCATCTATGAAAGGTTCAAATAAATTTTATCAGTGAGTTGTTTAAAAATGTTTATCGGTGATTATGACTTTATGCTTACAAGCACTGAATGCAAATTATATAGATACTAGCCATAGTACCTGTCGAAGATAGCTAATATAATAACATTTGCTATTGCTTGCCCTATGTGTACTTTCTGCTGCTCTTCTCTGCATTTGTGTGTGTTTGAACATCTCTTCACCAGCACTCCTACTCTCAAGTGTGTTCCCATAAAAGCCTGCTTCACAGACTCTATCATAATTTTCAGGGAACCTTTCTAGCTTCTTTTTATACTTTCCTTGTTTGAGGATGACTCTCCCAGCTTGTGCATTTGCTCCTCCTTGTGTGTCTCACACTAGCACTTCCTCTTTCATTGCAGCACCAAAGTTAAACTGACCAATCAGATTGCTCTGAGGGACTGGACATACAGACCTTGGTGTTTTTTATATAGCAGGTACAGTGGAACCTCGGGTCATGACCGTAATTCATTCCAAAACTCTGGCCGTAACTCGATTTGGTTGCGACCAGAAGTAATTTCCCCCATAGGATTGTATGTAAATGCAATTAATCCGTTCCATACCATACGAACTGTATGTAAATATATTTTCTTTAAAGATTTTTGAGCACAAAAATAGTTAATTATACCATAGAATGCATAGTGTAATAGTAAACTAAATGTAAAAACACATTGCTCGCTCGCTCTCTCTCTCTCTTTCTCTCTCTCCTGCACCGGCTTTCTCCTCCTGCTTCTTGCCTTCTCCTGCAACCTCCCATTCTTTCCTATTCTCTTCTTTTTCCCTTTAGCCAACTCGCGCTTCTATTTAGGAAGAGGATGTGGTAGTCATGGCAATTATGGATGCGGACCGCTTCTCACCTGTGCACTTAGGTGAGAAACGCCCACATCACAAACTGTTCAGGAACTGCTTTGGCCACACACCACCACGCCCCCTCGCTAAGCCTCGAGTGCGGTGACTATTTATTAAAACTGGCCTTTTATGATGGGAGCTGTGGACCCGCTATACCACAGGAGTAAGCTGGGTTGAAAGGAGGTTATAGTTTTGAGGGAGAGTCCCTCTGCGTGATGCACTGAGAACAATGTACAGTACAGGGAGAGACTGAACACGTGCGGAAATCATCGGTGCTTACAAACTGGAAAGGAAACTGGCTTGTTTGTCACCCGAGTGTGTGGACGTGAACAGATGCAAAAGTTTGGCGAACTTTTTGGTTGTAACCCGATTTGTACGTGTTCAGAGATGTTCATGACCCGAGGTTCCGTTGTACTTGTTTGCCAGCTACAAAGCTGTAACTATACTGTCTGCCTTTCAGGATGCCTGGGTTTCTGTCATAAAAAAGGTTAATAAGCAGACAACTGCTCAGTTTGAAATAACATAAAATAAATGATTACACAGCATAGAAACATGCTAATTTAGTATTGAGAGTTAGGCAAAGATGCAAAGAGGAAAAACTGAACACTTAGCCCTGCTTGCTTTATACCAAGCCACATTTGCACTTACCATTCTTTTTAATTATAAAACAACAAAATCTCAACTTTTGTCCACAGATGTTTATAAACAAGAATACATATTAAAGTGATCTTGAACAATCTTCTAATAAAACAAATGCTTTCAAAAGAATTATTCTTTTAAATTAATCTTTTAACATTAGTGGTTGACTGTGTGAACAGGTATCACTGAACAATGACAGCATTTAATTACAATGGTAAATGAAAAAGAATTGGAATTTGCCTCAGTGGAACCCAACCAGCATTAATTTAGAAAAGTGTCTGAAAAGCATTGATGAGAGATCCTGGCTACTGGTTTTTATGTTAACCCATTCCTGCCATTAGTTGTGCTCCTTGTTTAATTAAAGGTTCTATATTTACTGATCATCTATATACTCATAAATAGATTACAGTAGTTGATTTGGTTTTATCTATCCATTTTCTATACCTGTATATCTTCTGAGGTTTAATGAAATGCTGGAACAACTCAAAGAGCTAGACGGGAACACTTCTATTCATGCTACAACAATCTAAATAGGAAACAGATTTAAACACTCATTTAACTTAGATTATTCATACATACTGACAACATGTGTTGGCAGAAATGAAAGGTATCAGGGAAAGAACATAAGGCTCTAAAAAAGGGGGCACCCCATACCGGAAATAAAAATGCAATGAAATTTGAGCAGGCAATGCTTGGCAAAGCTCTGTTTTAGTGTACTATGTCATTTGTTTTGAAGACATTTAACAGAGACCTATATATTTGTTTTTTCATTTATATACCTTTAAAGGAAAACTCACACGAAAATGTTATTTTTTTATGTTATTGAATACAGTAATCTTGACCAATGAATATGTTTTCTGAAAGTTTTCTGGAAGAATTAATAATATTTTAGCAAAAAAATGCATTGATTTCCACAATTTCAACATACTAATGGATAAAGGACATGTGGATTATTTGAGTTACATGAGAATTTTTTTTTTCCTTTTTAGATGGACCTTTTTCACATTGGTTACCATTGTCCAACATTGGTCACTATTGGGTCCCATTCTATTAGAATCTTTGTTAAGTATTAAAAAAAAATTCTTGGTCATAACTACAAACTACATGGGGTAAACCACATATAAAAATATAATTTTTGGGTGTAGTACTCCTTTAAGTTACAATTTTATATTTTTGTTGCGATGTGTTTATAATATCTCCTCTGCCATATATTCCCAAAAATAAAGAGCACACTGATCAGCTCAATTCATCTATTTACACAGTACATATAAGACCCAATGCTGTATATGCAGCATCTCTCCTAGGCTTTTTTTTAGAAATGCCAATGTCTTTCTTCTTCCTTTCCATCGTTTCCCATTTCTATGTGGGGTAAATGTGCTTTATCAACCTTCTCCATACAATTTAGCCCTGCACCTCTTTCCAGTCAGACCCTTTTCCTTCAAAATCTTCTTTTACTCTATCCATCCTCCACTGCTTCCCATCACTATTTTGACCATATTTTCATTGTTTTTCTGCATCACATGTCCATACCACTTCAACCTACATTTCTGTACTTTCTTAAATATTTCTCCCACTTTTGTTGTACCTCCAATTGTTTTATTTCTTATTCTGTCCTTTTTTATAACTCCACATTCTCATTTCTGGCACGTGTAACTTCTTCTCCTGCACTCCCTTTGCTGTCCATATCTCAGTTGTATACATCATTAATTGTCTTACCTTATTTTTAACATTTGCATTAATTCTTTGATCACACAATACTCTTGATAACTTCTTCCAATTGTTCCAACAACACTGCACTCAATAGATTATCTCTGAATTTAATTTTCCATCTTGGGCTACCACTGATCTTACACATTTAAAAGTATCCACTCTTTTCAGTAGCTCTCCCAGCAGGCTCACTTCTGAATCCTGATCATCATTAAACCTCATATATTCTGTCTTCTTCCTATTTATCTTCAGCATAAAATGCACCAGGGAGATTGTTGTTTTATCCCATGACTCAGCACATTCATAACCAGAGCAAAGAGTTAAGGACTTAAAGAAGATCCCTAATGCAGACCTACTAAAAACTGAGATCCTGTCTGTTACTACAACACTGCTTTTGACTCCCTCATACATATCCTGGACAATCCTCACAGACTTCTCTGGTACTTTTTTCTCTCTCATGCACCTGCAGACTTCTTGACATGACACTCTATCGCAAGCCTTCTCCTAATCAATAAATACCATATGAAATCCTTACTGTTTTTCACAATACTTCTGTATGAGCTGTCTTAATGCAAAGACTGCATCAGTTCATCCTCTCCCTGGCATAAAACCAAACTGCTTCTCCCCTACGGTGGTCTTGTCCCTAAACCTTCTCTTTATAACCCTTTCCCAATTTTTTACTGTATGTGACATCAGCTATTCAGGTAGTTTCCTCGATCCTGAATATTACCCTTCTCCTTATAAATGGGTACAATCACACCTGTTCCTCTACTCTTCTGGTATTCTCATTTACCATAAAATCTAAAATAGCAAAAAAACAGCAGCTGCTGTGGTAACCCTGAAGTAATCTGAGGAGCAGCAATTTATACTAAATTTTCACAATTCAAAGTGAATATTACTTAAATTGGATACCCTCTAGAAAAAATAAACTTCAAAATGAAGTAAAATATATAGATTCATATATTATATACCACATAAAATATATTGAAACATGTGGGCCCTTCAACAGGTGAAAGCCAAATAGGGCTACTTTTTGAATGACAAAAGTGTTACGTGTAATGTGTTTTCTTGTTTTATGGTATTAAGCAAATCATGCATAAAATTGTAGTGTAAAATGGCTCAGAGAATATAATAGAGGCCAGAAGAACACGTCAGCCTAGTGATTTAATCAGGAAACCATCAGACACATTCATAGACTGTGCAGTAATTTATTACAGATGAAAGCATTTGAACTTGATACTCTATATTTTGAAACTGCTGTCAATGTGGGCTCTAGTTCCAATAATTCTGATAAGAATCATGACAGTATCCAGTTAAAAAAAGAAAAAACAGAGTTACCTCAAATCATTGCTTCTTTGTGCAAACCTGTTAACATATTTCATGTCATACATTAGAAAAACATCACTGCTTTGTTAAAGACCTAATGGCTTAATGACAGAGTAGTATGAGCTTCTGATAAACATACAAAAGTATTTAGTATGGGTGGCCATGTTAAAATATATATACAGAGAGAGAGATAGAGAGTTCAGTGTGGCAGGATATGCTCCAACATCCACCACTCCAAATTGGATAGATAGAGTGTGTTTGGTGATTATCAGATTTGTTAAAAATACATGATTTTAAGAATTATCCCTCCTCATTCACCAGTCACTCGGGACTAAACAGATGATTACTTGAAGAAGAAAAGCTACATGTCAAATCTGAATACAAGGTTTTCAATGTTACTTTAGCCCCAAGTTAAAAAGTTTAAGATCTTACTTCAGACATTTAATAGTATTATTAATAGTCAGGCAGTCAGTTATTGTCCAACCCGCTATATCCTAACACAGGGTCACAGGGGTCTGCTGGAGCCAATCCCAGCCAGCACAGGGTGCAAGGCAGGCACAAACCCCCGGGCAGGGCGTCAGCCCACTGCAGAATATTAATAGTTCCCCCATCTATTTATAATGAAGGGTAATTTGGGCTAGAACCTATGTTAATAACAAGAAGAAGAAGATATAGAAGAAGAAGAAGAAGAAGAAGAAGAAGAAGAAGAAGAAGAAGAAGAGGAGGAATAGTATGTATTTGTCAACAATTTATTAATATGATTTTAAAGACAAAAGCAGAAATGTCATTTTTTTAGAGGTTTTAAAGAAGCACATTGTATTGTATAGTGCAGAATATCAGAGCAGATTTATAAGAGGATGCTTCTGTCTGTAGTATTCACATAATAGGTGTATCGCTCTGTCCAGTCCACTATTATAAATTGTCATATTTCAACACAGTTCTCCTGATGGGAAGCTTTATGTATTCATTTTGCTAGTAAAAAGCATCTATTTCTTTGTTTAGATTTATCTTTTTAGTTTTTCAAACAGTTTTTAGAGCCCAATTAATTAATTAATAAGGATATTATTTGACTATAAAAAATGTTTAAAAACATTTGATACAATTTTTTAGTAGCTTTGTTGCTGCACACTTCCAGATACGGTACTGTAAAAAAAACTCCATTAATTTAAAATATCTGCAGCAAGAAACAGATCTTTGTTGCTGTTGACAGTTTAACAAAATCTGAGTGGATTCCAAATATACTATATAAGAAAACTATATTGTTTTTCTTTTTCAAGACTAACACTCCAATACTCATTTTCACTGATTTGAGGCAATTTTTTTTTAAATTGACTAAAAGTACAAGGCCACTCACAAAATGAAGTGTTATGGATTTTTCTTAGCCTGGACAGCCCTTTCAGTAAACACATAAAACTTTCATTTTCAAAGCTGTTGGTAGCAGTTAATGTATATGAAATGGTGTGTGCAGAAATGAGAACAAATTCAAATTAACAATGCACAGCTTAAAAAATATATATATAAAATATAAAAAAAATATCTAATGATGGCCAATATTTGGTAAATTATCAGGTCCTCCAACTGGGGGTTGGTGGCAGGATTGGCACTGCAGCTACCGTAAAAAACATCACACTGTTTCACTGTGGGGAGGTGCACGTGGATAAATGCTGTGCTGTTGTTCTCCTTCTTAAGCTTTTTTCTGTTTCGCTTTTTTCTTACCTACCTTTTGTTAATTTCTAATTAGTAACTTCATTCATTTACAATTCATTTGTGTTAATTTTAGGGATCTATTTTCTAATTTAGCATTTAAATGTTAATTTGTGTTTTGTCTTTATTCCCAGTTTATTTCCAAATAAAGTCGTTACTGTAGGTTTACTTGAATTTTGCAATGTGCTAGTGTACAGGAGAAGGAAAACATGCTTTGTTGTTGGTTCAAGTGCAACATAAATCAGCCTAATGCTATACTATGACACAAAAGACACCTCATACACCTGTCACATTAGAAACAAGACAGTAAACAGTTACACAAATAAACTAAAGGATAAACAGGAACTTTAAGAATCTTAACAATTAACAATTTACACTGTTTGTTGATAATGACAAGTATAGCAGCAATCAATAACAGTTAAGGAATCCTAAAAGCTTGAGAAAAAGCTGTTACTGTACCTAGTTGTGCCGCTCTGAAGACTGTGGTACCGTTAGTGGGTTGAGGTACTTGTGGCTACTATAATTCTACTTGGCAGTAATTTTTTTAACTAAGGCACATCAAGTGCCTAATTATGTATGATATATTTAGATTCCATCTTTTAGGCTGTTCTGAAAAATGTTAACTTGAAATGTTTCAGAAAAATAACATTTATTTAGTATATTCAAACTATTTTTTCAATGAGAATAATCCTACATTGCTTCCTATAAAAAGGTGCTGGTGCACCTTATTTGTAGTGACAGAGAGCACCAAACACCATATTTGAGTAACAAAAAAAGTTTAAAAATGAATGCCACAAAGCATGAATGCTACAAAATAAACTGCAAGGGTTTTTGTAGCCCTACAAAACTAAAGCCCTGATACTATCTAACCTTTAAAGAGCACATAAATACCATATACAAAAAAATCAATGGAAAATTAAATGATTTACTTAACACAAAAAGGGAAGAAAAAGCAGGAACAAACATAACCTCCAGAAAAATACAACCAAGAACTTTATGAACATTGTGTTATATGTATGCAGTATTGTAGCTGGAAGATACAATAAAGAAAAGGCTGCCATGTAATCTGTTGCAAATCCCCTCTTTTAAGCATCCACTGCTGCCATGTCTCGCACATCATTAATGGCAAAACACCACAGAGCACCTACACTAAAAGCCAATCCTCACAACCACCTCAGAGATGCGAGCAATAAATTCATCATTAAATGAATAAAAGTAAAAAAAAGCATTCAGCAAACACCACCAGGTGAGAAATCTAACTGGTAGCTTCTTATAAAAATATAGAAAAGAATGCATTAGACCAAGATGCCACATCAGGCTGTTGTTATAAATCTTCATTTCTGGGCATTCTTTTTAATTTCCACAGATCATATTTGAATTATAACTTGTTTTTATTTGTTCATTTTTATCATAATGGATATAATGCCATTACAGGACCATTTTCATTGCAATTCTTTCGGTTAATGCAAAATTTTCAGTTCTTGCAAGACTTCACGACTGTGTTGCCTGACATCATCATGAGCTGTAGTATGCAGAGTATCCTAGCTTTTGGTTTTCAATAAAAACTTTGCATGTATTAATGATTTGGTTTGGATACCTACTTTGATTCCTGAATTATGAATTAGTCTTTTTTCTTTTTTATTCACAATTCTGTTAGATGAATAATTACTGAGCCTTTTCCTGAATTTTAATATAGACAAACCCTTTTCTTTTTGATAAGAAAGTTAACTTTATCTTTCCTGATGCACATATAATCAAAACATTTTTTGCTCCGGCTGCCTGTCATTCTGTTTATTACAGCTATTCATTTGGAAAAAAAAAAATATTCTATATTGACTCTGGCAAGAACTGTTCCACAGAATCACACACAAAATACTGACTATCTGAAGTTCTTCAATATTTCCAAATGAACCTCCATTTTAACATGCTTTACCTGAAGCGATTATCCCCTTTCAAGATGTCCATGACCGTTCCAACTGGTGGAGTAATGACCTTGTCAACAGTGAAGAGTGTGCCAAATCTGCCCTTCTTGTCATGGGCTGCAATGCATGCATTTTCAATGCATATAGACTGAGAAAACAAAACAAATATGAATGTAATGTTTAACATTTTGACAAACCATTGCAGAACAGTTTCATATTTCTGAAGATTGTAGTGTGGTCTATTTTTCGTTACACTAAACTACTATTATACTAGGTAATTACACTGAGCACTGTAAATTTCCAGCATTTGTCTGGCATTTTTCAAACATTTTAATGTCATTTTTTTCAAGTACTTTTGGACTTTTTTGGGGCGTTTTTCAGGTGCTTTTCAAACACTTTTCCAGCATTTTCTAGTGTTTTGTAGAGAAAATATGATTAACATCACTTCCATTTTGTAGGTTTTGAGATGTTGTCATGTTATGAAGCGATTGTTATGTTTCCAGAATGCCTTCAATGATTTTAATGCTTGCATTCTTGGTGATCACAGTACTGAAGGGCAGGGTTCATCAGGGTTGTTAGTGCAAATATTGGGTGCACCCTCTTCTGTGGCAATGGGAGCCAAGAGGACAAATCTGGACTCTTTATGGAGTAGATAGTATCCTAAAAAATTCCAGGATTACAAATGGGTGTTGATAAGCACATACAGTAAGAGTCATTGTGTTATTTCACTCAAAAATTGTCTGTTGCTGTTGGTGCAACATCATGCAAGTGCGTTAACTTCAGTCATGTAGTAACAACTAGTGAGGAACAGGTTATCGTGTACAGCAGTAATCAATTCAAAAGAACTGAATAGACATTGTATGATACACATTTAATCTTGCGTAGATTTAGAGTGCATTTAATCTGCCCAGTTTAGGCACTGATCATCATAGCAGCACTGGATGTAATGCTAGAAGCCCATGCAGCAGACAGTGCACTGATCATTTTCAGGGCTCAGTCACACTGTCAGGCAAAAGAGTGTGCTTTGAGTAATCTGGTAACAGGAATGTATTAAAAAAGTATCTGTTTAGTTTTAATCCAGTTATTTGATAAACTTATTTTGAAACAGTGTGATCTGGTAACATATTGGCCAGCTTTCAGCCGGGGGCTTGGATTAGGATTGGATGTTATTTACATCATGAAGGACTAAATGTATTTTCTTAACTGAGAAGTATTACTGACACATTTTAATTATTCAGTGTTAAAACAGGTAACAATTCTCAGTTCAACTCAATAATCAAGATCAATCCAGATATTGAGGGGTACATGGAAATCTCATATGGCATTGTGAGGAAAAGCTCTGCGCTACCACTCTACCTATTTGTCCAAACACCTGTACTAAACTTTAACCTGATTCAAACTAAATGTACTGTATAACCTGTAACGTTTGTTGAACTCTGAACTCCGATGCATGGACGGGACAATGCCGGTAATTTTTTAATAGTTTCAATGTTCTGCTTCATCCAGGGAGAGGCGTTGGCTTCCTGAAAAATGCTTCCAAAATCCTCTTTTGTTTTCTTTTATCGGCATTTAATTAGCGTTACCTCTGCTGTCGATGAAACAAGCATTTAGTTGAAAATGCCTCAAAACTGCTGCATGCAGGAGTTTTCGAAATAGCTCACTGTTAAAATACTTTGGTGTGTGTAGTGTCTTTGAAAATATTGGCAAATATCTTTTCAAGTGGTTTAGGCGCATTCTGGTCTAGCACTAAAACGACTGAAAAACGCTTATATGTGAATAGGCCCTTATAGTCTGGATGTCAAATAAACAAAAAAAAGCTATGACAATTATCACATATGTTATAGATAAAATCTTGTAAAGGCAGTCTACGTCGAAAGGTACCAGAGACTGTCCTGATTGTCAGAGATTGGGAAAACCTATTCTACAATAATTCTGTATCAGAACTTCACCATAATATGCTTTTTAAGAAGTATTTGCTCACCTTCATGTCTTGCAGCACGTTTACCAACATATTGCTTCATGTCCATGTTAAAGTGCCTTTTACACTTCCACTATTGTGCTTCTTTAACAGCTTGACTTTAGCAGTCATCCACCCTAATCTCATGAACATGTCCAGATATCTGCTAAATTGGCTGTTTATTTGCTTTTGGGAAATGACAGTTAATGCTATTCCGAAGCTGCAACCCTTTCTTGTTCAACATTTTCCTATCTTTAAACTAAAACTAGCCATTATAGGTTTGTGACTTTTATTTCATAGATACTCACTGTTTCCATCGTCTATTGATATCCTTTTCTTTGTCCTTTGGGGACACAATATATTTATATTTGCATGCAATAATGTTGCTTAGGGTTCCTTTATAGGAACATTGACCGTGCATTTCCCCCTTAAATGAAATTACTCTCTTTTGCACTAGGTATCATAACTCTTCTCTGTCACTCTTCTGAGCTCATTCATTAGTAAACAATACTTCCTTCTTTTCTGGCATTTCTTCAGGTCATTTCTTAAAAGTGTCTGCCTCATCAGCAAAACATTCTCCTTCTAGAGAAGCTGATTTTCAGTTTGGCAGGATTTGCATCTTCTTGGGAAAAATGCCAATTTATCTAACATTGTTTTAATATGCTGCAGGTGGAAACATCAATATAAGTTTTTCACAAAGAAATGTTAATGTTATTGGTGTTGTACCCATGCAATTGAAAAATATGTATTTGTGTTGCCTAGGTTTTAAAAGGAATGACGTATGTTTATTATTGAATATTAGAAACTTCACTAAGTAACAGTAAGGTTTTGTCTTAGTTACTTAAATTGCTTATCTATTCTTCTACTTTCAGAACCAGTCTTCCATTAAATGTTCAGAGGAAGTCAGTCTATCCCACCATATATGTGAAGAGAACATATGAATGCTGCACAGACAACAAATTTGCCTAAATAAAAAACAGATCCATAGAGTTGTCAAACTGGATTATTAACCACTGTGTCACTCCATTGTCCTGTACTGTAAAATGAGAACTCTTATATGTTTATACATTTTAATTCTGAAAATGTTGTGGACTCGTGCCAAGAGTTTTCAGAACATAAACTGCTGTTGAAATAACCCAGCACTCTACACACTTAAGCAAATGTCATGATTTAAGCAGGACGCTCACATTACGGTAGACGAAAACTCTAAGCTTCACTCCCTCCAGGGTCTCCAGATTTTGGGCATGGTATAGATGCTTAGAGGAAAGCTGCTCTTTAACAATGTGATTTCTTAAAATTGTTTTAACTTCTGGAGTAATTCTTAGACTTGCACCTGAAAAAGAAAAGATTTGTGCTGTTGTTAGATTCTACTGCTGGAGTACAAATATGTGTGCATTTGATTTAATCTCAGCTGTTCACTGTTAGAAAGATTTCACTTGTCTGAAAAGAAGAACTAGAATTTTTGTGTTACTATTACTTTAAACACTTTTCATACATATGTGCTTAATGCTACATTTTTATTAATGACACAAATGTAATAGACGATAACTCATTGTATTTTTTAGATTAGCTAATTGTAATATAAATTACAATAGAAAACACAGAGATATCTAGGTCGGTCATCTTGCTTTAGTGGAAATAGAAATGGTTAAAACAATAATACACCCTTACATTTATAACATTTGCCCTAATAAATGATAACAATTACGAACTGTTATTAAGTTTACCTTGGAAAGCATCATCCATGGGTGCAAGGAGAGTGAGTGCCTCACTACCAGTCAAAAAGGAATTCAGTCCAGCTTGACCAAAGAGCTCCATAGCTTTTGTTACAGATGATCCTTGTCCCAACTCAAAAAGAGTTTTAGCTTGAATTGAAAATGGTATGTTAATAAATAAAAATGACAGATTTTTTATTGTTAAAATGCCTTTGGCCTTTAATAATATTTTTCCTTCACAATGAATGATATACAGTGCATGTTGATATATATCCACTAATATATAAAAATAACATTATATTCTTGTGTTGAGGAACTCATAATAAGGTATCCAAAAACAAGGCAATTTTTTCCATGTTTAGAATGCTGACAGATGTATATCTAAAATGGTCATGGACCAAACAATTTGACAAACTACTGTGATATGCTCACCTGAATCTGGTATGAGAAGTTCACTGATGTAGTGAATGATGCCATTGGTTCCCAGTTGATCTTTCTTGGTAATAATTGCTTTTCCATTAAGGGTCAGGCCACTTCCATCACATCCCACCTCCAACACAGTTCCCTGCAAGGTCTCCATGGGGGTGCCTGCCACGATGGCTTCAGAGCATTGGATTGACTTCAGAATGTGGTAGTTCAACAAATCTAACAAAAAATTTTCACAATAAGGTAATGTATAGTGCATTTGTGGAAAAAAGGTAAATGGCTTTTATTTTTTTTATTTACAGTACTTAGAAATGTGTCTATTGTGAAATCTATGGGACTATCGAGAACAACTGAAGTTGACCTGTAAACTATTATCTCACCCTTCAGAGCAACTGGATCGCCAAGAATTCTGTTGAGCGTCTCAGAAGGTATTTTCTCAAAGGCATCATTAGTTGGAGCAAAGAAAGTATATTGACCTTCACCACTCAGTACGGTGCTTAGACCTGCTGCAGCCACAGCAGCCTGCAGAATAAAGAGCAAATGATTTAATAGAAATTATGTCTTGAATACTAAACCACAAATTAATCAGCAAAATGAACTGGGATAAATTAAAATGAACAAAGAGTTACTTTAACACCATCCTTTAACACTCAATATTTTGCTGTGTATATGATATATCAAAACAAATATTATAGTGATATTTGGCTGCTTTAGCTTTTCCTCTGAGATATCTACAATAACATAAAGCAATCCTACAGAGTAAGTCAAAGGGTACTCACTCGCAGTGTCTCTAGGCTGTCCTCCAGCTCAATTGTATCCTGAATTGTACTAGTAATAGAAGTAATGACACGATCAATGACGTGCACCACTCCATTAGTTGCATGCTGGTCAGCTTTCATCAAACGGGCACAGTTTACTGTCACAATCTGAAAAACAACAAGTAAACTATGATTTCTTTGGGTATTGTTTATCAGACGTTAACATGTAAGTATAATATTCATAGTACTTTATTTAAGAAAAACAGAAAATGAGCACCCAGTGTTAAACTCACAAGAGTTTCCACATTAAGTGAAAGTTGATTGTATCCATGTGCACATGTTGCTATACCCTAAATGCTATTACAGAAGGTGCTCACACAAAATATATTTTGCTACTAGCAAGTGATTCTTCTAAAATGTAAGCTAAAGGCAACAGTGGAAGTATGTAATGAGCAGAAGAAAATAAAATAAATTACAAATTTCAGTAGTGATTACAGCTAAACACAAAGAGAAGACGTATTATCACTGATGAATGCTAACATGCATTTCTGGAAAAAAATTCTTTTAACATTACTTTAAACAGGAACATCAATTCAGGAACATAAATTCTTCTCCTACTTTTGAAAATGGTATATGGATGATTAAGAAAGTTGGAGACCAATTCATTGAGAGGTTTAATGCATTACCAGTACTCTTTGGTCTTCAGCAGTATCTATAACATTTCCCAAAAAAGTAAAAGGTAATCCCACTGCTAGCTTAGTGGTCACCACATTGAAAGCACAATACATTAGCTTTTACAAATTATTTTAACTGTGTATATTACCAAACTAAAATGTGAATAAAACAAAACCTTAAGATACTCACTCCATTGGGGTAATGATGGATATAAACATTCAGGTCTTGATACATGGAGGGAATGGCCATTCCATGTTTAAGATCATCAGTTGTGAGTCTTTTGTTGACCATATGGTAATGAAGAGCATTCAGCAGCTCAATGTTAACATTGCTAACCAGAGCATCTAGAATTTCCTGTAAGATCCAAGTCAATTATTATATTACAATGGACAAAATGTGAATATTTAACAAAGATATTTGCATATAATTTAAAAATTGGTTTACTTGATTTTGCAATCTCATTTTTTTTAAAACAATTCTTCTGGTGAGGGTCACAGTGACACAAGGCCAAGCAGCTCAGCCCAGATTTCCCTGTCCTGAGCTTTATGGTGTACTCACACTGGCAATTTGTTCTGTGCCTGAGAATATTTGTCCACATGTAACCTCACAAAGTCTAATTCGTTTGAGTAGTGTGATTGCTCTGTACTGGGCAAACCATACCTTGCCCTGGCCCACTTGGAAGAGGTGGGCACAAGCATGGTTCAACAACAACAACAACAACATTTATTTATATAGCACATTTTTTATACAAACACTGTAGCTCAAAGTGCTTTACATGATTGAGAGAAAAAAGACAAAATAAGTAAGAATTAAAATTAGGGAACACTAATTAACATAGAATAAAAGTAAGGCCTGATGGCCAGGGAGGGCAGAAAAAACAAAAAAAACTCCAGACGACTGGAGAAAAAAAAAAAAAATCTGCAGGGGTTCCAAGGCCACGAGACCACCCAGCCCACTCTAGGCATTCTACGTAACATAAATGACCTCAATCAGTCCTCATGGTATTCAGGGTACACATGGAAGAGCTTGATGATGACTCATGTACGTGCAGCAAAATTAACAGCAAAATGCCCACAATAGATCTGTAAGAGGATAGGGCATTATCCAAAACAACCACAAAATAAGCAAAATCATTGTGACATGTATGCTGTCATTCTATATTTGGATCTTGTTTTGGCTTTACACAAAGTCGTATGGGTCATGACGATAGTGTGCCCGGGTGAAGAACATTAAACCCAGTAGCTGTGCAGGCAGGCAGGGGAGAAGGGACAGGGGGCAATCGTGTTTGTGCATGGTACTGAACAAATGTGTCTAGTGTGAGTACACTCTTAGTTTCCAGCCCCACATGGAGAATTCCCAGGCATTCTCAAGCGAACAGAGAAATATAATACCTCCAGTGTGTCCTGGATTGGCCATAGGGCCAATCACTTAGTGGGAGATGCCCAAAGGAAGTCAACCAAGGGGTCATTCTCATAATATGCCCAAACTACCTCAACTGACTCCTCTTGATGCGGAGTATCAGCAACTTTGCTTTGAGGCTCTCCTGAACAGCTTCTTACCCATGGCTGGTTTTCATTAACTACTTGAAGTCGAAAAAATGTCAACACTGAAATATTTCAGTTTCAGTTTGGCTATTTTGCTTAATTCTGAGGAGGTTCAAGGTAAATGTGTCACAAACAAAAGCTATCAGTGCATGTTTCATTAATATCTTGATTCTTTTGCATTTGTGCAGGAGGTGACCTCAGATTTGGTCATCTAAACAAGTCAGGTTTCCAAATATGTGCAGATGGAGAAAACAAAATGTCTGCTACAAGCTGCTAAGAAACAAGTAACAACTCTTCTTTTGTGAGCAACTAACAAAATTTTACTCCTAGTAAATTTTTCACTCTGATACAGCTTTCATAGAAAGCAAGGCATAATATATACCTAATATATCAACACCAGTTATCCTTGTGTACAAGAAGTTCAAATAATGTCTTACCGCAGGTAGTGCAGCCCAAGCATCATTGCTAGGAGAAAAAATGGTGTAACTGCCTGGTCCTTCAATTTCTGCCTGCAAACCAGACCTCTCAGAGTACATCTTGGTGGTGGTAGAACCTACAGTCCCCAGGGTGTTGAATATGTTGGTGAGGGGGAGAGCTGTCACAAACAAAGAAAAAACAACATGGTTCATTGCAAAAAAGAGAATCATGTCTCATATGAATATATGGAAGAGACTGTAGTTTGTCAGCATATGCAATTTCTTAAATTGACTGAAATAGGTTCAATGTATTTAAAACTGGATGCAGTTTTGAAAAAAAAAATCTAATGCTTGATATATGCTCATAATTAAAAAATAACATTTTCAGTTCAACAGCTTCCAGTATTCTTTCCTGTGATTCTGCAGTGAAGGACGTTAAAAATCTTATTAAAAGACTTATTCTCAAAGACAGCCAAAACTAATTTATATAATTAAACTTAAAAGCCAATCATATTTTGTAGCTGACAGATGTTTACTATTTCCTGGTGTGATTTTCAGAATCCCCAAACATACAATATCAATTAAATTATATAATCAGTAATTTTGACTGTACAATTTTAAAGTCTGCAGGAAACAAAGAATTTATTTATTTCAAATAATCACTTCTCATTAGGTTACAATGAAGTGTGAAAATGCATAAATTAAAACACTATGATAGCAGGTCAGGTCAGGTTGGGGAGCATGCACTGGTACAGTGCATTGCCGCACCCACAACATGACGAAACAACTCAGGATCCCGGTTTGCAACCCCCCAGGCAGACACACGGTCCAGTCCCACCCTCCGGAAATGACCCTCTATCTGCCACAGACAGGTGTTACGTGGGCGACCCCTTGGCCTGGTCCAGCCACTCGGTTCCCCAACAATGAGTATCTTATAAGCCGGGTCACCCTCGGGGAAACGTGCCACATGGCCGTAGTGCCGTAACTGACGCTCCCTCACAATGCAGGTAATGTACCTCATTCGGGACTCCATGAGGAACCGCTCATTCGATACAAAGTCAAACCAACGGTACCCAAGGATTTTCTGGAGAGACACAGTACCAAAGAAGTCCAGTCTTTGTTTCAGGTCACTGGATAGTGTCCATGTCTCGCAACCATATAGCAAGACAGTAAGCACCAGGACTCTAAAGACTTGGAACTTCATCCTTTTGCATAGATATCGGGTGTGCCACACACCCCTTTCCAGCGACCTCATGACCCCCCATGCTCTCCCAATCCGTCTGCTGACTTCATTGGAAGAGTATTGGAAGAGGCATGAATGTCACTGCCAAGGTAAGTAAACCACTCGACAAAGTCAGCACTCTCTCCGCAAACAGACACACTGCTGACGGATGTGCCCAAGAGGTCATTAAAGGCCTGGATCTTGGTTTTTATCCAGGACACTCGCAAGCCCAGACTCTCAGACTCCTTGCTCAGTCTCTATCAGAGCCTTCATTGACTCCACGAAGATCAGAGCATGGTCAGCAAAGACAAGATCCGGGAATCTTTCTTCACCAACACATGCCCCACTGGACCCCACGACCTTGCCCAACACCTAGTCCATACAAGCATTGAATAGAGTAGGAGCAAGAATACACCCCTAACAAACCCCAGAATCAACTGGGGTTGAGTTTTTCCCAGTTGACCCCTGACTACGATATGTGAGCATAAATATTAAATGTTTCATGAAAATGCATAATTTTGTGCCATATTTCTTAATGTGTTTAATTAAATATTTCTTTGTTTATTTATTTCAGTGACTCAACATGCAAGAGGAAATACATCTTGAAATGAAAACTGCCATATTCATCCATCAAAGATGGGAGCTCTAGTTCATGTGTTTTGATTGCTTAATTGTCGGTGGAGCAGACACTCAAAGCTGTGACTGTGTGTGTCTATGGCAGATATGTGTGCAAGAAAAAGCTGCCCGGATTTATTGCACATACCGAAACTTTAAATCAAGAAGCAAAGGAGTCATGATCAAGAGTCTTCTTTGGAAGTGTCTACTGTAAATGTGGAACTTAAAGGTTGACAATTTGCATCAACTCAATGGGCAATTTACCAGTCAAAACAGTACACAACAAACCCTCTCAGCTGTGATGGGTGAAAATGACAGTTTTCATTTCAAAGTGTATTACATGTTGCGTGCAGTGTCACTGAAAAAAATACACCAAAGAATATTTAAATAAATACATAAAGGAATAAGCAACAGAAACATATTTTGTGATACATTTAATTATGTTCATGTATCATTTTGTTATTATTTATTTATTGTCAGAATTTACAATCTATCTATCTATCTATCTATCTATCTATCTATCTATCTATCTATCTATCTATCTATCTATCTATCCCATCCAGTTTCTAAACTCACTTATCCAGAGTAGTGTCCCAGTGACGCTGGAGCCTATCCCAGAAAGCATCAGGAGTCGGCGGCAAAAGTCCCCTGACAGGGCACCAGCCCATCACAGAGTGAATACACACATTTACACCAATTTAGCATCACCCATCCACATAACCTGCATGTCTTTGCATATGGAGAATATGAATTCTGTAAGGAGGGAGCACCCGGGACTTGAACCTTGGGCTCCTTGATGTGAGGCAACAGTTCTACCACTGTACACCCTTATTTATTTAATTTTGTCCAAAATATTCCTCCAGAACATAAGCAATAATACTTTAAACAAAGATATCTATTTAATAATACAACCAGCATTTTGTAAGTTCATAGTCTATAATAAATGAATGCAAACATGATTAAAACAAATCGGTTATAAGAATTCTGACTTAAATATAACATAGATACCACTACAAAAGTGGTTCATATTGTATAAAGACCCAATTAGCTAATCTGATGTTATAGTGAGTTTTTTTTTTAGACTACGTTAACAAAATGTAAAATCCAAAATCATTAGTTTTGACTTTATTAATAATATTTTGGATGTTTGGGGTACATTTTGGATGTTACAGGCTTAATAGTGCCATAATTGTATAGCTTCTAAGCACACATTGTATTAACGCTAAGAGCCAATACAGATCCCTTATGAAAACTATGGTATGTGTATTACACATATAAAATAAATTAAAATGTTGTTCTGTTCTGATAAAACACAGAAAGAGTCTGTGAACATAGTGAATAATAGCTCTGGCAAAATATAGTTAAGGCAAGTAGTCAGAGCATATCAAAAACAGACCAGTATATTGAAAAGTTTAATACCCCAGTTAGACTGGAAACGTTTCTCATCACACATGAAAATTTGTTTTTTTCCCAAATGAGGAAACCATTTCAGTTTAAGCTTGTTCAGTATTTTGTAAGGATATGAAATCTGAAGATAATTGATAAAAGCCACAGTATAATTAAAGAATTACTCTGTAAATACATTCTCTCGAGTTGCCAACATCGGTGAAGGATAGAAATCCTTTAGACTTTTCAGAGGTTTCTTGCAAGAAACAGATCCAATATTATCTGTCCATCTATGATACTCAGTAACATTTATAGGACTGCTACTGAGCTACTGGAATTGATTATCTTCTACCTTAAAGCCAAAAACAACAGTCATGGAGTGACTAAAATATGCAATCCATTTTGATCACTGTCTTAAAACTGTCATTTCTGGAGTTTTCAAAGTCGCTTCAATATGCATCCACACATAAAATGAAAACTGACATAACATTGTAAAATTCAATTCAAGACAGCGAAAACACTTACAGTACTTATCTGGCTAGTTTCTCAAATCACAGTGTTGAGTTCTACATTATTAAGTTTCAAAATGCAACATTTTCAAACTTGTTTAATCCAATTTATGGACCTATTCTGCCAACACTGTATAATAGGGGGAAGTAGGTGGGCAAATGTAGGGTCCACTAATGCATTAAACCACACCAGGCCAATGTAGGGTCACCAATTAAGTTGACATGAATATGAGACATTGGAGAACAACTGGATCACCCAGGGATGTAAATTTCAAATAGAAAATGACTGGGCACTGGATGCTACTGTCCAGGGTTAGATTTACCATCACGTACATGACTGGCTCTAGAACGAGGCAACTTGACTGTGGTCGTTCCATGTTCCGCTCTGCAGCTGCGCTTTAAAAAAGCCACTGAATGCAAAGGGAGTGTTTACCAACCTTTTGATGGGAGTCACAAATTTGGTGCCTATGTCACCAGGAGAGATAATCACTTTAAAGTAACTTCAAGCTGCCTACAGGAAAACATTTTCTATTATTTGTGTATAGGTGCCCACAGCTTGTCTGGGAATTCAATCATCTTAGAGCTTCGTTGCCCAAACCGATATGGCCTACTGACTTTGTCACCCTACTGAGAGGCTTCAGTGTTCATGTAGGGAATAATAGGAACAAACAGATGGAAAGTAGCAACTATGACATGAATCTGAGTTTCACATTTTTCTTGAGTTAATGAGCTGGTCATAGATGTGCATTATAAACCCCATGCTTAAACAGGAGGCAACTCATTGATGTACATTCTTAATATAAGAATACGTTGGGCCAAACGTTAATTACTATGTAGTCAAGTCATTTAATCTGAGAATATATTTTCTGAATACTCAGCCAAACACAAGTAATGTACTTTCAATTGATCACCATTTAAGGGTAAGTTGGGTGAGATGAACACAGCATAGGCTGGACAGACCAAGGAGTTCCAAAATGGTAGGGATGGCGTCTGAGTGTATCATGATTAACATTAGAGGTGATTGACAAATAGATGGCAAAGTGCCTGGTGTCTCAAATGACAGGAAACATTCTTTCCCATGGATAACACCAATGGTGAAGGAAGCCATCGAGTTAAAGAACATGTCTTTCTTTAAAGAGCATTAGCAGGAAAATGCCTGTAGCAGCAGCAAATGTACAGTACCAAAAGTAAGACCTAGAAAATACAGACAGCAACATCCATATTGTTCTCAGCAAAAGCAATGAGGTTTTGGCCTAATTTTGGCAAAGTATTGGTTGCAAAAGTGCTATAAAAACTTTACAAGCATTAGAACAATTGTGACGACAATAGGCCATTCCACCCAACAAGCCAGTCCCACCTACGTACCTGGATAGCCTAAAATAACATTAAGGTGTGACTTGAAGGTCTCTAAAGTCATAGTTTCCTCCACACTACTTGGCAATTTATTCCATTACTCTATGGTTGTTTGAAGAAAAACTATCATTTCTACACAATCTGCCCTTAACAAATTCTCAACTGTGTCCACATGTTCTTGGTGAACTCATTTTAAAGTAAAAGCTGGGATCAGCTGTATTAATTCCTTTCATAATTTTAAACAATTATCATGTCACTTTTAATTTCCCTTAACTTAAACTGAAATGGTTCTGTTCCCTCAATCTCTCCTAACACTCATACCTCCTAGTCTTGGAATTAGTCAGCTCTTCTCCAGACTTTGTCTTGCACTGCTACATTTTTTGTAATATGGAGACAAAAACTGCACACAAGACTCCATGTGAGAACTCACTAGTTTGTTATGTTTCTCTTAGGCTTAATCCTCCTTGTCTTATACTCTGCACATTGTGAAATATAACATACCATCCCATTACCCTTCTTGATTATTTCTGTACACTGTCTTGATGTACGTAAATAGTGATGAGTCCACTGTGACTCCTACGTCCTTCTCATAAGGTGCACTTTTAAGTTTCAGACTTTATATTGTGTATATAAACCTAACATGTCTACTCCCTACTTCCAATACCTTATATTTACTTACATTAAATTTCATGTGCCACAAAAAATGTCTGTATGCTGTACAAGTCCGTGTATAACAACGATCATGTGTACTCACTGTCCTCTGAGGAGTCCATTTCAATTGTTGAGAGGTGCCAGAATGTAAATCTCAACAATAAATGACAACTGGATAAAAATGCAAAAAGCACTGTATAATGCTGGCTGTATTACTACTAAACTGTATTACTATGCATTGTAATGTGACACTGTCTGTGGATTGATTCAATGTAGTAGCTGAACTTATTTTAAATATATAAGACAGAACAGTGGTTTCATATTACTGAGAAACTACTTTCCTTGACATCCACATGAAAGTCTATAATACAGTATATCATGGTACTAAAACTCAAACTTCGATCATCAGTTTAATGCAAGATTAAAGATGAAAAATATGAATTCCATCCTGACAATGGAACAGTGGACTTAACTGGCTGTCTTTTCTCAGACATTTCATAGCTTGTGAGGATTTTATCAGTTCTGTTTAAATATGGTTTCGGGACCTGCAGAAGGCTGATAACAACATTCAAACCAGTATGTTATGGGATTTTCTGCAAAGTTATGGAGTTATGCATCTGCTGTTGTATGCCCTCCATCCTTGTATTTTCAGGGAGTTGTGAGAGTTTAGAGTAAGAGTCATGTCTGTTTTCTATATGTTAAGTTAATCCCTTTAAGTTAGTTTAAGGCAGTACCACTGAGCAGCTAAACCATTAACTTTAAACCACAAAATTGTCAGTTCAGTCCTTATACCAGACTTACTGTTTGTCCCGGAGGAAGATATTTAACCTACATTGGGCACATGAAAATATATGAAATTATAATTATGAAATTCTGAAAATATATACGATTATACTATATTTCCTTACTTTTATTGTGACTTGTATTTGTATGTTTTTTTCTTTATCATGGACTCTACCAAGGTTGTGTTTTGCTTTTCCTCCTGTCTGTGACATTATTCTCATAGCCTTATATGACTTTACTTTCCTGTACATAGTGGAGTAGTCTGTATTGATGCGGGAGGAATGAGAAATGAGCACTATCCAATATGGGCCTTAGCTCTTTCCTGGCTTAATCTCAGATGGTAGATCTGTAAATAAACTAGTCAATTCATGCCACATTCCACATGAGTTCTAGAAAATGACTTGAAGACTCAGAAAATAAGAAATAAAACATTTCTTCTGTAGAGTTTTGCAACTCTCACACTGTTAAAAGTTGATAATCAGGGCAAGAACAAAGGAATTTTAAGTAAAATTATTTTCTCATTTACCTTTAATGAAGAGGTAGCACATCTGTCCACCTGGACCTGCTCAGGTTGGACAATGAATGGCCAACTGAGACAAATCCAAGTCACATGCTGGAAGATTTACACTGTATCTAGCAGGCACCCAACTGATAGAGTGTGGTTGAGGAAAGGAAAGCTTGCATTTATTGTCACAATCCTTTAGAACAACATGTGATGGGAAAACACATGCCATATTAACTTATAATCATGTATTAAATAGGTAGACAAAACAAGGTCTCACTAGCAAGCTTCATTATTCAATATAATATACAGGTACATTGATTCATCCCTCCATTTTTAATCAAACACACTTTATCCTGTTGTGGTTTTACAAAAAGGAAGCACCCAGCTCAGTAGCAATAAGGGAAATACACAATTCTACTCCAGACCTCGACTGCATGCATCATTAATCAAGAAAAGGTATTTTTTTCTTACCTGCAGGGCAGCCCTTTTCCCCAGGAATCTTTTCATATCCAGGACAACATTCATATGTAATCATCCTGCAAAAAATGATCCAAATGCAAATTTACAACGAATAAGTCAATACTGATTAGATTATTTTAAGTAAATGCATTTAAAAAGCAAGCCAAAGTTAATCAATTCTTTTTCAATTTTGCATATCAGTACTAATGACATTTATTTTCAGTATGTAAAGGTGTTAAAAATTAGCATCATATTATTGCAAACAGTACAAAAAAAAGAATCTACAGGTATAGAATATAAATGTGTCTAGTCTCCTACCAACATCATTGTATATAAGGAGGAGGAGTAGACTACAATATCTTGCATTCTTTAAATTGCTGGTTAAAAGCATGGACTGCAACAAAAACCACATACTTTGTGAACAAATGTGAGGATTTTTGGCAGTGGCCTGGAGTTTTTAAGAAAGATGATTTCCAGGCAAATATATTTTCACAATATGACATAACATTCTCATACCCGCATAATTCAATTCAGGATCACAGGGGGCCAGGGCCACAGCCTAGCTCAGTAGCACTCGAATCAAAGCAAGAAACAGCCCAGGACAGGGCAGCACCAGTCCATCACAGGGCCCACTCGCAAACACACTGCCACATTCACAAAGAGGTCAGTTTGGAAATGTTCATTGACCTAACCAGCGTATCTTTGATGACTTGAGTACATGGAGCAAAAGCAGCACAGACAAGAGGAGAACCAAGGACACTGGATCTGTACGTGTTCTATAGGCCTTGGAGGCATGTTTATAAATGGTCAACTTCAAGGATCTCACAGGTTATATTACTAGAAATCTTTATTTTATATGATAAAATCAAACCTAGTATAGCTATATCATCTACTGACATACCTTACTTATGATATTTCTCATTTTTATTCATGATTATCACTTTTTGATCTAGCACCATTTAAGATGTGTTAAGTATTCTGACTAAATGAGACAAACTTTACTTGTCACACTAAGATGTTTTTCAAGTTAAGAAACATTAAATGAATTTCATGTTCAAATGAATTTATGAAAAATGTTGGGTATAGCATTCATACTGTAATATTAAAATGTCAGGCTTTTTAAATCATTCAGTCACTGCACTACATTGTACTTAGGAATATACTGTAACTAGACATACTAATTATGTCTGTATATAATTTTCAGATTCCTATGGTGGCAACTAATTACATTTTAGAGATGAATTTCATAAGTGTACTTTTACATTTATTCATTTAGCAGATACTTTTATTTAAATATACTAACTGGTGATGTCAATCTATTAAAACCATTAAAAATTAGTTAGTGGTCTGTTTGTAACAAATTTTACAAGACTAGGTTATAATGACAAAAACCAAGTGGAAGTGCTCAGGACCTTATAGATAAGCAACCATTAAAGTGATTGAAGCACAAGACTACGTAACCTTATGTTATCTACAAGTTGTAATTGACTTAGGCCCTACTTTACTTTAGAGGACTTATCAATGTGTATACTGCAAGATATATATCGAAATTACAAGATACAGACCTTCTAAAATTTCATTATAGTACAGTACTGTAAAAAACAAAGAGTACAGCTGTAGGGAACTCAAATCCTGAAACGGCATATCTGTGAATTTTAGAGGTATCCCTTTTGTTACACCAATTAAATCAAGGCAAAAAAACAGTATTTTAGCACATCATATTACGGAATTTTAGGCCTGTTGGTTAGGCTATTCATATTACAGTTAAATATTTGTGACAGACTTGGTGACTAAGGTTGATTATTTTCCATCGTTTATCTCTTCTTGGTGTTCTGCTGGTCATTACTGCCATTTTGATAAAATTATCTCTCCTGACCTTGGACAATGACTCAAGAAAGGACTTATCATCACTAATGACTGACCTAATGTCTGACCTTTATCATATTCCATCAAAATCATCACTACATTTTTAAGGATTCCGCACAGAAACCATTATAACAAAATTTCATTTAATTACTTGGTTAAAATGCACACTAATCTTTTAAATGAATTCCTAATGAAAAAGAAAGTTAACACATAAACAAACTTCTGAATGTGCATTTATCTTGAGTGGCAGAGGTCTGTATATTTTTCTGAACTTTACTGGATGTACAGATTATCCAAATTAGGCACTTGAGTCTACCTTGCCAGTGCAGCTCTACAAGTGGCATAAGGCACTTCAGCTAAGAATGATAAGTATTTGAGAAAACAAGAGAGATATCAAGAAATGCACATCTTAGTTTTTAGAAAGGAAATGCTAGCCAAATTCTGCCATTTTCCAGATGTCACCAGTCAAGTAAACAAATGGTCTCAAACAAAACATTTAAAATTGTTTCAAGTGCACTGCACGCCATTCATTACATGATGAATGTTGGAGAAGAGGCCTTTTCAAAACAGTACTCAAGATGGGCCTGATCCTTTGTTGAGCAAGCACCAATTGTGAATTCAAAGTCATAGGGACTATAGGAAAATAATTTAGTGACTCCATGACCATTCATATTATAGCAGTGTCAGTATATCAGTGTTCTTGTTTAATGTACCAGACTTATGTTTAGGACAAGTATAGTGGCTACACGGTAACTGTCCTTTCACTGCAGTCACACATTAATGTGTTAGTCCCCATGTGGTGCAAATCTCACTGCTCCCTGCTTGCACCCAAAGAAGTGGAACATGGCCATCACTACAAATCATATTGAGTAAGTAATTAATTTTTGGTGGACTATTACTTTAACAAACATAAATGTGAGCTGCAGAGTCAAGTTTTAATTTCTAAAAAATGTTCCCTTTCCTTTGGTATTTACTCTGCAAATCTTAACACAATAATTATCTGTGGCTATGGGTCATTTGCAGCTTTACCAGGTAACTTCATGTCTAAGAGTTCTTTGTTTGCATCACTGAAATACACTGTATGTTTTAAAAAGCAGACTGGCATCTTAGACTATCATCTGACCTGGAAGGGGTAAAGATAACTTTTCTGGCAGCTCCTCACACATGATATGATCAGTATAAAGACTAAATGAAAACTGAAATTGCCTCGACATGCAAATAATCACAAAACGAAGATGACAATATTCATCTAACAAAGTATGTATACAATTAATGCATTGGGTAGACTAAGATACAACTAGAATTTCAATGTTATGGGATTGCTATAGGTATGTAAACATGGGTGCTAACCATTCACTGTGGTTACACTTACACATACTGTATGGTAGACCTGCTCCAAGTTCTTCAACTAACAGCAAAAACTCTTGAATATGAAAGCCAGAAACCAAATTAGTTTTTTTTTTTTTTATCTAAATTTGGTACATACTTATGAGAGATGTTCCACAGGTCTTTGGTGCCACCTAAACTGGAACTACCCAATACCACGCATCAGATTTAAGGTATGCTATACATCTATGAGAAACAATAATAAAACTACACATAATTTGTTATCTTGGCTTGTTATATTTCCTATACTGTACAGGCAATATTTATAGCACAATGCAAATTTGAATTCTTAAGATAAAGAGAACATCTGCATCTACTTTACAGATTAAAATGACTGCCATGTTCTTTGACCTGCAAAAAACTACTTGCAAAATCCATTTATAGTTGAACTGACAATACCTAAAGATAACTATGAGGAATTATGTAAAAAATAAACCATGCATGCTGGCTCAGTGGTAGCGCTGCTGCCTTGCAGTAAGGAGACCAGGGTTTGTGTCCCAGGTCATCCCCGAATGGAGTTTGCATGATCTCCCCATGTCTGCATGGTTTTCTTCTGGGTACTCTGGTTTCCTCCCACTGTCCATGCAGGTTAGATGAACTGGTGATACTAAAGTGGCCCTAATGTGTGGTGGGGGTGTGTGTGTGTGTTTGACCTGCTATGGACTGGTGCCCTGTCCAGGGTTTGTTTCTGTCTTAGGCTCCAGCATAACCCCGTGGGTTAGAAAATGACTGATGATGACTAAACCATGCAGTGAATCCTGTAGTAAAACTAATGTTTTTCAAAGCAACAACAACCTTGAATACAAATTACATTTTTCATAAAAGGTCATGGTATGTTTCTGTTCAGATATGCTTGTTTTATTGTTAGAAAATATTATCTATGGCCAAGCTGAGCACTGCATTAATTACGTTTTCAGTAAAATGTTGTAAACTAGAATGACAAATGTTGGCTAGTTTTCCAAGTCATAAAAAAAGGGTACACAGCATCTGCCTTTGCCAGAAGTCGACACTGTCTAATTCCTCCCACTTATAAGGCGACACTACGGTTTATAGTTTGTTTCTTTTGAATTTCACATAAATATCAAGTAAGTGATTTCACTTCAGGTTACCAGTTTTGGGATTGTATCGGTGTTGCAATGTTTCTTTAGGCTTCATTTTTTTGTATGAAGATCTATTATGCTGAAGACTGCTTGTGTGGTAATGTTAAGAAGAGACATACTGGCTATTGTTTAAGAACAACTAGTGAATATTATTTATTTGCAACATATGACATCTTTTAACAACATTATCTCATTTGAAATTGAGTCTTGTTACATTTATACATATTAATCTGGAAAGTCAGTTATTAAGTTCCAGATCCATGTTTTAATATTCTAAATATACGAAGTGCCATTTCCTCCAACTAATTCCAGTAAGTTACACATTATTGGTCTGTTGCTGCCATTTACTGCATATGTAATGCTATTAAGGTGTACTATTTCATTTAAATGTATGATGATTTATAGAAGTTCATTTCCTGACTTTCAGAAACACACACAAATCCCTGATGTAACATTAAATGCGTATGAAAGAGAAAGGGATTCCTTTGCCAGTTCTGATTTACAGTTGACAAGATGGTATACAAAATAAACTGGTTACTCTGAAAGACTCCTCATGTCTCCTTGCCTCTAACCAGACATGTGCAGTGGGTTCAACTTCCTGACTCAGCAGTGTATGATTGTGAAGCCTGCCAACTGAGCAATACCTTTTTTATAACTAGATTAAACAGAATGGCAATGTGTTGCATGCTGATTAGCACTACCTACACTTGACAATAACAAATCTATAAATCTATAAATAGTGAAAGTCATTTCACCTATAGTTTGTAAAATTCCCTTTAATATTTATCTGGCATGCAATTTTAAAGTTTTTAGATTGCAAAATGCGAAAGTCGATCAAATTGTGTTTTTAGGTGCTCTTAAAAGATTTTTCAATTGGAAAGAAATACTGCTCCCAAATTCTTTAATCCACAGCCAAAACCTCTGTCTCTTTTCTTGGTCGCCCTCCATCGCCATCCCCTTCTTCCAATCCTTCTGTTCTGCAACTCTGCCTTGTGCATTCACGCCTCTGGTTCTCCCTTGCATCAGTCATTTTGGTTCAAAGGTAACATCATCTGCACTCACTTTCTCCAGTTCCATAAGCTGATCCAAGCTAAGATCCTTACTGGCAGCCAAATACCCAGGAGAATCAATTTTGCACTGGAGAAATGACTTTAAAGTGCTTCTTTGTAAGTACTTTCTCATTCCCATTCCACACTCTGCACCAAAATCAATTTAGTCATTCTTTTGCAGATTCAGAAAAACTCTACAGATAAGATGAAAATATATGTGTTAATGAAGAGCCTATCTGCTGCTATAGTATATTAAGTTTCTTTCTTATTTAAAACTTCACAACTACTGTAATGAGTGAAATATACAAAACACTGCATAACAAGAGAGTATTTAATCTGTCTAGAATTCTGCATGTTCAGTTCTGGCACTACACTACACTTAGCCCCCCAAGTTTAGTTCCAGCAACCAATTACCACCTCGTGTCATCAGTAACCCTTGTGCCAAGTTCTTTGAAACTTTTTAGTTGTGTGCTGTCTCCTGAATCATTTAACTTGCAGTTCAGTCCATCACTAGGCACACACACAGCAGTTCACACTCATACCAGTGAGTTTAGAGTCCTTACCCTAACTCACACGTCTTTGTGCAGTGGGACCAGGACATGAGTTTCTACAGAAAAACCCCACACAGTCAGGAGGAAGAATATATGAACTTCACACAAGAAGTAACCTGACTGGGATTTAAACTCAGTCTGCTGGGACTGTGTACACTAACCACTGTGCCACCCAGATTACATGCATCACTCCAGCAAAGTGTTAAACTATATATAGCCTCAAAACACAGAACATTTTATAGTCAGATTTAATTCATCAATGTCATTGTTTTCAGTTTTAATCTGATATTAAAAATGAGGAACACATCTGTATGATTAAGCAACCAGCCTCAGGCATTAATCATAATATAATCTGAAAAAAACAAGGAAAGTACTAGCCAAGTTTTAAGGTGTGGTAACATCCTAAACAAATAATCCAAATGCAAGATTTTGTTGATATAATGAACATGTCCAAAAAAGTTAGTTTGATAAATTCTTAAAATGTAACATAAGGGAAGGGCAAAAATCATATGTGAGAATCTTATGGATGTAGCTTATAAAGGGTTTATTTATTATGATGCATTGATGTTTATATGTAATTGTACGAACATACAAAATCCAGATAATTAATTGTGTATTATTTAAAGGACCTTGAACTAAATTCTCAAAGTTGTCCAAGTGTGCTTATGTTCTTCTTCAGTTGCAAGTTACTTTGAGGCCCTCTTCCAAATGTTCGAATATGTTATCTAACTTCTAACAGATCTAGGTTTATATTTATGTATCTATGCCATATTGCATCTTTCAAACAATACTCCAGGAAACACATGAAGTGTAAGATATTTAAAATATTGTTAATGATAACAGACAAGAAAAATCTTGTTTCCAGCTTTTTTCATGGGGGTTCCTGTAAAACTTTGTAGGGTTAGTGTCATTGATTACAAGTCCCTTTATTATATGTAAACAGACTCAGCCCATTAATAATTTACAGAAAAAATGAATTTCAAAATGTACTTTCAATAACTTAATTAATTTGTTTTAGAGCAAGACATATAAAGAAAAAGCACTTGTAAAAATTAACTTTTGTTACATGCAAAGTACTATTTTTATTTTTCAACTTTGCTAATTCCTTCATAAAAAGTTTAAACTAGAATTACTCAGTCTAAAGGTTTTTTTAGTAAGAATTAGCATTTCAAAGCTAAACACCCTTTCTTCCATTTGAAGCTCAATTTTTAGCTACAGCATTAAAAATTAGAATTGATTTGCTTCATTATAGAAAATGCTTACCCAATTGGTAGCTACAGGTATATGTATAATTCTGTCAATCTATCCATTATCAAACCTACATATTTTAGTTTGGAGTCACTGTGGCTGTAATCTATCCTAGCAACTTTGATATACCCACATTCACCTTTAAGCAGTCAATTTCAAGTTACAATTAACCAGCCCATAGGCACATTTTTAGGAGATAAAAAGGAAATTGTGAATCTTGGTCAATAACCCAAGCAGACACATGCAAATACCACAGAAATAATGACTAGGCCCGGGTCTGAATGCAAGACATTTGAGTCTCGTGAAGGAAACACAAACCAATGTGTCCCAGTGCCATGCTGGCTTAATGTCACCTACTGCATTAGAGCTCTGTGTGCTGTCTCCTTATAATTACATCGTTGCGTTCTACTTGTTTGAGTTCTCTTTGTTCAGTGACCCTGTGTGATAACCTTATTCAAGTTGGTCACCGCACATAATGCAGAAGGATAATCATTGGCACTGAATTGACGCCAGGTTTGAAAATTTTGTCATGTCATTTTTAGGTATTAGCTTAGCACTCAGTCTGCTGATCAGGTAATTAAAGCTGTAATTTTTCATTTTATAGAAAAAATATTTCAAACATATATAGTCAGTGACACAGACTCCAGGTTATTAGTGAAAAACAAGGAAAGTACTAGCCAAGTTTTAAGGTGTGGTAACATTTTTGCCTTAAACTGAAGTGAAACTACCCTGTGTACCGTAATTGCTAGCTCATCAAATTGCAACTCATATTATTGCAAAATTGTAATAAGTACATTGTTGTTAAGAAATGAACTGCAGTCCAGACACCAGTGTAGTTCCATAAATTGTCAGTAATAATGTTAACATAGGCGGTGCAGCCTGAATCATATGTCTGGTGACATCTATATGGAGTGTGTACGTTCTCTTTCTATTTTTGTACAGCATGCTTTTCTTTGGCTAATTTAGTCCCACCCAAGAACATCAAAAGATATGCCAGACTAATTAACTGTGTGGGTGTTTGGTTGAGTGGACCTTGAACTGGAATGACTCCAAGTGTGTCCAAGTGTGGTTCTTACCTTGTGCCCAATACTTCTAGGCCCTCGTAACTCTAAATTTGGTTCCGTAAACTTATCTCACTATTAACAGATCTAGGTTTATGATTTATGTTCTACACTCCATTTATTAGCCAATCCACTTTCATTACCAGCTTCAGACACAGTGCAGTGTGTGTGTTCATCGTACGATATTAAGGGCATATGGCACAACAGAGCAAGGAGAAAATCTCCCTTACACAAAGAACTTTGTATTCATGGCGGGGCCTGCAATGACTTTGTGCTGTTTAGTGTCTTGTTGTATCTTTCATATCCTTCATTATATTAAGAAACAGACTCACCCCCAATTATCTTAATACATGAAAATCTGAATTTAATTGTAATGCCTTCTCTTAAACTTAATGTACATTTTGTTTTATAGTCAGTCAAGACTACTATGGTATAAAAGCATGAAATTAATTTTTGGTACTACATGGCTGACAAATGTACATATTTTTTTCATTTGCTGTAATTAACACATTATCCAAAATTCCTTCATAATAACATTTCAAAGTTTACATAAATTACATCAACGTCAAAGCTTTTTATTTTAGTTTTGAGCAGGCACAGGCAAAAGTGGGTCTTCTATGACATGAAGGCTCATGATCTTCAAGACATAAAGAGTCTCCCATGGACTTGCTCTTTTAATTTATATAGGTTACCTGCAACATACCAAACTTGATTATGATAATATTTTTCTAAAGTAAAGTGAAATATGGATTGAGTTAAAATGTCCTACAGAGCAAAACACTCCTAAATGCAAGATTTTGTGCTGAATATTTTCGCAAATTGGTAAAAAAAAAAATTAAGTTTGAAATACAATACTTTAAAATGAAGCCACTAAGGGAAAGGGCAACAAATAACAAATGGAAAAGTTATGGATGTCAGCATTATAAAAGGGTTTACTGTGTAGTATGATGCATATATGCCATGTAATGTAATATGGCTAAATTACAGAGTCATACTATAACATCCAAGTAGTATAATATTTTATAAATACGACTTTAAAAGGCAATACTTATTTCTAAAGTTTCTGCGGCTGCTATATGGTTTTTGTTTCAGTATGCAAGTTAATATGGGTGGTGGAAACTTTCCGATGTTAACAGAATATTGGTGTCATAGCTAAATTCATAACACGGCTTCTGTTATAAAGTATATCTATGGATGAGTGCTGCATTTTTCAAACCAGAATAACTCCCAGGAAAAAAAAAATATGAAAAGCTGTCAAAAGATATTTAAAAAATACTTGATTCAATTTTTATTACACATTTAATTCAATAAAATGCTTGTTTCAGCTTTTTCACTAGTGGGGTTGTTCTATTTTTAAAAACTATTAAAGAGGAAGTACACTGTACAAGGTCGTGTATTAGTTGCTGTAAACCTATGACGCTTAAAGAATCTTAAAGAAATATGATATTTCAAAATTATTTGCAGTGCATATATATTTAAAGCTTCTGAGCAAGTGACATAAACTAAAGAGAAGAGCACTTGTTAAAAAAAAAACAGCTGCTTTTACTCGACTGCAAGAGTACTACTCACTACTTTTCAACTGGCTATTTCACAATATATCAAAAGTTTAAACAGGAAGATTGCTCCAGTCTGGGTTTTTCAGTAACAGAATAGATTTTTCAAACTAAACACCACTTTGCATTCCATTTTTAACCTTTCAAACATTTCTTTCAGCTGTCAGCATTAACAAATTAGATATTTGAGTTCTGCTTCATTATAGAAAATGCTTACCCAATTGGTAGCTACAGGTATATGGCTTAACTGTCAATCTATCCATTATCAAACCCACATATTTTAGTTTGGAGTCACTGTGGCTGTAATCTATCCTAGCAACTTTGGATATACCCACATTCACCTTTAAGCAGTCAATTTCAAGTTACCAATTAACCAGCCCATAGGCACATTTTTAGGAGATAAAAAGGAAATTGTGAATCTTGGTCAATAACCCAAGCAGACACATGCAAATACCACAGAAATAATGACTAGGCCCGGGTCTGAATGCAAGACATTTGAGTCTGTGAAGGAAACACAAACCAATGTGTCCCAGTGCCATGCTGGCTTAATGTCACCTACTGCATTAGAGCTCTGTGTGCTGTCTCCTTATAATTACATCGTATTTGCGTTCTACTTGTTTGGAGTTCTCATGTTTGTTCAGTGACCCTGTGGCTGACTAGCACCTTATTCAGAGTTGGCTCCTACCTTGCACATAATGCAGAAGGATAATCATTGGCACTGAATTGAACTGACCAGGTTTGAAAATATTATGTCATGTCATTTTAAGTTAAGAGTATTAGCTTAGCATCACTCAGTCTGCTGATCAGGTAATTAAAGCTGTATAAAATTAATTTCATTTTTTTTATAGAAAAGAAAATCATTTTCAAACATCATATAGTCAGTGCACACAGACTCCAGTGTTATTAGGTTAGGATGACTACTCCTTTCCCATATTTCAGCCCCAATTTAGGTTAAACAATTTTTGTCCTGTATTTTACTTTTTTTTTTTTTGTTGTTCTTTATTTCGCCTTATACAATTTCTTGTATTAGGAATTTGTTAGTTTTTGTATACCCCTTGGGGTCAGAGCGCAGGGTCAGCCATTGTACAGCACCCCTGGAGCAATTACAGGTTAAGGGTCTTGCTCAAGGTCCCAGCAGAGTAGGATCTCTTTTGGCAGTGACGGAGATTCGAACCGGCAACCTTCTGGATACCACACATTTCTCCATGCAGTAACTTATTCAGCTATACACTGCACATATTGTTTGTACATCATTGCACAATCTTTAATCATGAGTCGCATCACTTCTGTTCAAAACAGACAAGATCTCAGTAATCATATCCTTTGTGATTATGATGCTTGCTGGTTGGAAACATCACTTGTCCTACTCTAAGTCAACATTTTCTTTTCTTTTTTTTTGATTTTATGAAAAACAAATAGCATTCCAAAGAAATAACTCATGTTTAACAAAAAAAAGGTTTGAAACAAATCAACCCCCACCCCTAAGAAAGAGAGCTAGGCCACCAGAGTAAAACTTAAAGCTAGTAAAACTAAGTAAATAGATACATTAATAAATGGAGTAAAATAAGGGAGAGAACCTGCTTCCTCAATTTAAATGCTTATTCTAAAATATTATTGATTAGATCCTGACAGGTTTTGAAAAAGATTTGTACAATTCCTCTAGGTGCAAATTTTATTTTTTTCCAATTTCAATTATTATATAACATCAGTTACCCACTGACATAGAATAGGAGAGTTGGGATTCTTCCAGGTGAGCAAGATAAGTCTACATTTTCAGTATGAATATATCTTGTTCTAGTCATGTACGTATGTGAAAGATTCAGCTATCAGACAAAGAATACTTTCAGATAATAAATAACTCTTGGATATTCTACTTTTGTAAACTACAGGCAGCTCTTAGTAACATTATTCACTGGTATTGACATATTTTATAGTTTGAACATAATGGTTTGTGTTCTATGAAGTGGTTAGCCTCCATTTTTTGTTGTCATGATTAGTTTTTATGTGCATAATGCTCTGCCAACACCACACTGATAATGTATTCTGTGTGATTTAAGAGGCTGCATGGAGTTTCCTTCTACTTTTGTGTAACTGTTATATGTGAAAGCAGTATTTTCCTACTTCATATGGTTTGAGGTTCTGATACAGGGGTGCCCAATGTGTCGATCGCGATCGACCGGTAGATCACAAATGTAGTGCAGGTAGATCATATTGCATTCAAAAAAAAAATTTTTTTAAACGTTAGTCTATTATATATCCTCCATATGGCATTTGCCATTTGATTGACATTACAGGCCAGTCTGAGATCTGTTTTCTTCAAACATACTGGTCATCCCACATGCACGATCAAACGCATGAGCTACTGCAAAACACCGGCTGTGATCTAGTTAGCCTTCCAATTTATATTGACTAAAGAAGGGATTTAAAAAAAATTGTATGGGGAGGGTATGGGCTGAATGTGGAATTGGAAGAGGATTTTTTTTCTCACAATGTCTGAGGTTCGATCCCTGATGAGGGGTGCAGTGAGTGTGTATGCCTGATGAGCCCAAAATAGGGTGAAACACATGTCACGTACTCTTTGCATTATTTGACAGTAACTGTGTAACATTCTATGATCTGCTTCTCGCAACTGAGAGGGCACCCGTAGCAGATGTTTGCCGACTCGCAGACAAACCACATGCAATACCTGGTAGGTAAACCACCCATGCAATCAGGTTTTGATTCAGACTTCGAATGCTATGTGTATATATATATATATATATATATATATATATATATATATATATATATATATATATATATATATATATATATATATATATATATATATATATACTGCTCAAAAGAATTAAAGGAACACTTTTAATCAGAGTATAGCATAAAGTCAATGAAACTTATGGGATATTAATCTGGTCAGTTAAGTAGCAGAGGGGTTGTTAATCAGTTTCAGCTGCTGTGGTGTTAATGAAATTAACAACAGATGCACTAGAGGGGCAACAATGAGATGACCCCCAAAACAGGAATGGTTTAACAGGTGGAGGCCACTGACATTTTTCCCTCCTCATCTTTTCTGACTGTTTCTTCACTAGTTTTGCATTTGGCTACAGTCAGTGTCACTACTGGTAGCATGAGGCGATACCTGGACCCTACAGAGGTTGCACAGGTAGTCCAACTTCTCCAGGATGGCACATCAATACGTGTCATTGCCAGAAGGTTTGCTGTGTCTCCCTGCACAGTCTCAAGGGCATGGAGGAGATTCTAGGAGACAAGCAGTTACTCTAGGAGAGCTGGAGAGGGCCATAGAAGGTCCATAACCCATCAGCAGGACCAGTATCTGCTCCTTTGGGCAAGGAGGAACAGGATGAGCACTGCCAGAGCCCTACAAAATGACCTCCAGCAGGCCACTGGTGTGAATGTCTCTGACCAAACAACCAGAAAGACTTCATGAGGGTGACCCAAGGGCCCATGTCCTCTAATGGGCCCTGTGCTCACTGCCCAGCAGCATGCAGCTTGATTGGCACTTGACTTAGAATACCAGGGTTGGCAGGTCCACCACTGGCGTCCTGTGCTTTCACAGATGAGAGCAGGTTCACCCTGAGTATATGTGAAAGACATGAAAGGGTCAGGAGAAGCCATGGAGAATATTATGCTGCCTGTAACATCATTTAGCATGACTGGTTTGGTGGTGGGTCAGTGATGATCTTGGAGGCATATCCATGGAGCGACTCACAGACCTCTACAGGCTAGACAACGGCATCTTGACTGCCATTAGGTATCAGGATGAAATCCTTGGACCCATTGTCAGACCCTACGCTGGTGCAGTAGGTCCTGGTTTCCTCCTAATGCACGACAATGCCCGACCTCATGTGGCAAGAGTATGCAGGCAGTACCTGGAGGATGAAGGAATTGAAACAATTGAATGGCCTTCACGATCCCCTGACTTAAACCCAATAGAACATCTGTGGGACATTATGTTTCGGTCCATTAGGCGCCGCCAGGTTGCTCCTCAGACTGTACAACAGCTCAGGGATGCCCTCATACAGATCTGGGAGGAAATGCCACAAGACACCATCCGTCATCTCATTAGGAGCATGCCCCAATGTTGTCAAGCATGCATACAAGCTGTGGGGCCACACAAGATACTGAAAAGCATTTTGAGTAGCAGAAATTAAGTTTTTGAAAAATGGACTAGCCTGCCACATCTTCATTTCACTCTGATTTTAGGGTGTCTACACAATTGAGCCCTCTGTAGGCAGAAAACTTTTATTTCCATTAAAAGACTTGGCATCCTTTTGTTCCTAAGACATTGCCCTGTCGTTATTTGTATAGATATCCAACTTCATATTGAGATCTGATGTATCTAATGTGTTTCTTTAAAGTGTTCCTTTAATTTTTGTGAGCAGTGTATATATATATATATATATATATATATATATATATATATATATATATAGCATTTTTAATGTAGGTAGATCATTTTGACCTGGTCATTTTAAAAGTAGGTCGCAAGTCAAAAAAGTGTGGGCACCCCTGTTCTAATATCAGCATTAAAGCAGAGACTTCAGAGATGTATTGGTTTCCAGGAAAATCTAGTAGTCAGTCATTATCCACCCCCCTATTTCCTAACACAAGGTCACGGGGGTCTGCTGGAGCCAATTCCAGCCAACACAGGGTGCAAGACAGGAACAAATTCCCGGGCAGGGTGCCAGCCCACTGCAGAAAATCTAGTAGGTCTGTATCAAAAATCAAAATTCAACAAACCCAGAATCAGAGAACAGTAATATAAAAAGTTCAAGTTAGGTACTAGTTGTTATGCCATGTATCTGTTTATTTTTTTGGCCACTCCCCTCTTTTTCCCAGCAGCACCTCCTGTGGCCTGGGGATGCTGTTTCACCCAAGGCTGAAAATTAAAAGCAAGATTTGGATTCAAAATAACTTCAGAATTTAAAGCTTTATCTGCTGACCAGTCCATTATGCCACAATTTATCAAACCAAGCAACTGTAGCATATTTATTTACTTTCTCGGAAGATCAAAATATTTCAGAATCTGCCATTAGCATCAAAATTAATTTATACTAGCCGACGCCTGTCATAGCATACGGCAGTGTAATAATAGGAACGTAAAATGGTGAGAAAGTCTCTTATATATATTTCTCTTCTGGTTCGTCCTGCTTTCTCTTCAAACCCGGTCCCCTCCACACGCAGCCCACATGGCACTTCTCGATTTCTATTCCTCCTCTTCCACACCTTTCCCCATGCTGCCTGCAGCCTCCCATACACCCCCACACAGCTTTTCTCGATTCCTATTCCTCCTTCGGACAACCGCGTTCCCCGCTCCTCTCTCATGACCCCATTGGTGTCATGTCACCACCCTATATGTAGCCTGACCGCGTGACCTTTCACTTCGGCGGTGAGGAAGCAGGATGAACCAGAAGAGCAATATATATGTTATCTTCCATTAAAGGAATACACACTACCACATTTCTTGTTTTTCAAGAAATATTTAGACAGATTTAAGCAAATTGGAACAATTCTTAATATATGGGGGCAGCTGCTGGCACTGTACAAAAGAATGTGAAAAGCAGTCAAAAGGGCAGTATGTGATTTACTTGAACAAAGATTATAAATTGATTGTTAACTTTGGACAGAATGTTAAGTAAGTACAAGAATGTATTGTACATACCCTAGTTTTGGGAAATAGCAACTAAATAAATAATATTAATAATAAAAATAATTGTGTGAGGACCCATTAAAGAACAGGCTAATGAGTCTTGAGTCCAATGTCTAAATGTGTCTATTCACTGGAGGAGGAGTTAACCATTTGTAAGTGAAAGGAAAAGGTGTTTTTGAAAATTAAGCAGATTTGCTAAAAAAAAGGAAATCATTATGTATAAAAGTAATATCAGGCAAGAAAACTCACTTTTATTTTTTCTGCCTTTGTGTGGTATACATCCCAGTACTCTCCTTCTGTAAGATGTTCACTTTAACACAGTTTAATTACAAAAAGAATATGAATTCATGGCTGTTCATTTCAAAATTGTGTCAGTCTTATTTCCTTTATTCCTATTATCTAATTCTTAATGACAGATATATATGTACATAAATGCAGTCTTTAAGGCAATGACTACCTAACCTCATTTATGTTTATGAAGAACGTCCGCTTTGATGTCCTTTGATGTAAAGGGCACACTATCTACTGATGATCTTCATTCACCCTGCCTAGCCCTAAATATTATGGAATTACAGTGTTGCTACTGAGAACCACAAAGTGAAAGAGAAACACTATGTTCTAAAATTGGAAAAGACTTCTGTTTCATCAGATTCCTCAGAGTTACACCCCAGCATCGATGGATACGTCTGGTTTGATCAAACAGATTTGCTGTGACCTTGCAGTTGTCAATTATTCTTCTCCTAACCTGAGAAGAAGGCTTCATTGGAAACATGCCACCCGCCATGAAAATTACCCCACTACAGTTTAAGCACATGATTTTGCCCTTCACTACTTTAACATCTATGTCACTTGGCAACTGCCTTAAAAACTGGTGTGTGTTTTCTCTCAGATCCCTGTGAATTGCATATCAATCTGATGGTCTGCTGCTCCAGACTCCCTGGTTGAATGAACACTGAGAACAGATGTTGCAACTGGCACATGTAAAGCTGTGCTTAATTCCTGGATTTGCCCAACAGGTACATCCAACTCACTTTTCGTGCAACTGCTATATATTCCATTCATTACTATACTGCACCCTTCTTTAAAGTTGCGTGAAATTTATGTTTACAAATTATTATGTTTTTGTTATGATTGCTTTAATGATGAAAATTCTAAGCAAGAATTGCACTGTAGTATCTACAGTACATGTGAAAAATCTGGCCCTGTCCATTTAAAAGATGTGGTAAGTTCTACTCTTGAACCAATGGCAACATTATTTTTAGACATTAAGTATAATAAAAACTGATGTATTCGGAAAAATGATGCAACACATCCATTCGGCCTAACTTAATTTCCAATAATAATAATACTTAAAAACAAAATATTCTCAAGACCCCATTATTAAAATGGCCTTTCTTAATATGTTTTTATATGTATGAAATAAATGTCTTACCTCTCCCTCTTTTTCTTTCACTAATTTTACTCTTTGGATTATCTTGCAAAGACATCATATCAAGGATTAATTCCACTTCAGTATCTGCTACATTGTTGGCATTTGCAGTAAGGTTAGTCTATTGTTAGCTACTGTACACAGACTTCAAAATGGCCAATCCTGTTTAGAGGTTTTGCCAATGCCGCAGTATTTTCACCGCTTTCCTCTTTGCTAAGCATTTTTACTGGCTGTAATTTTATGTGACAGCTCCAATTAACTAAATGGAAAAGATATGAAAATTGTCTATAAATGTAAAACAGGTCTAAAAAGAAAAATTGGCCCTCTTGGTAGCTGGCAACCCAGCCACACACAGACACCTTTTAAAAATGGGTACATATAAAATACTTAATAGAAAAAACATGTACGTGAGAAATTTAGTTTGATATTAGAGGAATTGAACATCATGCAAATTGCACAAATTATTCAAAATATATCTAAAGCAGTAGGGCAAACCTGCATATGACAGAAAGACTTATCATTGGACTCAGGTAAATACTATGTTAGTTAAAATACAGTAATGCGTTCTCTAAACTAATGAATAAATTAAAGAATAAATTCTTAAAAGCGTTTTTTGTCAGGGCGAAAGCTGTCAGAAACTGCACCAATTGATTTAAAAAGTTTGAGTCACTGGAACTGTCTATTCTGAAGTATTTCTTTTTATCATGGCCAGCTTCATTTTCTGATTTGCTGTTTATTTATAGTGCTCTGAATTAATGTGGATATACTGTACATTAAAGCCTCAAACATGGTTTGTAAGTAGTTGTAGTAGTAGTAGTCACAGTAGTAGGTGAAGTACTGTTATCATGTCTAGTCTGAGTACAGTGAAACTCTTACTTGCTTGTTTGACCAATATGAAACACGTCACCACTCTCTGGCACCATGATAAACAAGAATGTATGAAATTATGGGAGGGACTTTATAGACACCTCTCTGAAAAAGGGGAGAGAAATGTGGAGTTGAGGGATAGGAGAAAAATGAACACAACTAGCAGTAGGAGGAATGAGCAGATGACTGGTAAATAGATGGACAATTGAATGGGGAATGACTTTGGCGACAGTTCTGGGGTGGTAAGTGGACAAGACACCTAATTGTTAGACAAGGATTCACAAGACCCACAGAAGTAGGCTAAAGGCTGTGTAATGCACCCTTGTTTCACAGTTGTTTATTTGGACTGAGTCATTCAATAAAATGGTGGCTAACAGAATGCCCAGCCATTTTATGAACCTGATTAATCCATTTTAGGTTTGCAGGAGACATGACCTGTCCTGACAGCACCAGGTGCAAGACAAGAACTGAGCCTAAATTGGGTTTACAGATGTCCACTTTAGAGTTACCAGGTAATTTAAACTTCACATCTTGTGTGAAGCAGACCTTGCGGATCTACAATAGCAGGTTTGACTAGTAGCCTAAGTATTTGTCAAGAACAGGAGATTGAATAAGTTCTTCTGAAACATATACCACTATCTGTGTTTAACAATGTAAATGGCCAGATTTGTTTAAATAATAACTGTTATGTGTTTTAAATCACTCAGATAAAGACCAAGAGTAAACATTCTGGCCAAGGGTTTACCAGCAACAAAATCTGTACTGAATATATGGCAGCTTTTTCTATCCAAAACAATATCCAGGAGAACAAAGGATAAAAAAATATTTTGTATTGTTCACCACAGACACACACATGCACACACACACACACAAACACGCATAAAAAACTGTAACAGATAGAAAAAAGTGCAAATTGCAGAACTTGAACAAAACCTTCTTGGCCTTCTGAGTCTGCTGAAGTAAGCCTTTTCATCCTTGTGTATATAATAGAATGGCTCACTCCCTTCTCACCAGAACTCCAAAGCACTCCATTTATTACACCCCCATGCCCCTATCGGTTTCCATTCTGAGGCACACAGATTGCATTTGATGTGTATTGTTCCCCAATAAGCCCCCATTTTCCCACACTGGAATATGCAGGAACTTTCCTTCTGTGTCATTGCTCTCTCTCTCTAATTTTTGCCTTAAGATCTTCTATGGGTTTTAATCACATCCTTTAATGGTATCATTGCCCCGATAACCTCTCAATGTTGTATATAATTTCAAATCTTCATCAAATCTTCATTTTAAAACAGAGGCGGCACGGTGGCGCAGTGGGTAGCACTCCTGCCTTGCTCCCTGCGTGGATTTTGCATGTTATCACCGTGTCTGCGTGGGTTTCCTCCGGGTACTCTGGTTTCCTCCCACAGTCCAAAGACATGCAGGTTAGGTGCATTGGCAATTCTAAATTGTCCCTAGTGTATGCTTGGTGTGTGTGTGTGCGCCCTGCTGTGGACTGGCAACCTGCCTGGGGTTTGTTTCTTGCCTTGCACCCTGTGTTGGCTGGGATTGACTCCAGCAAACCCCCGTGACCCTATAGTTAGGATATAGTAGGTTGGATAATTGATGGATGGATAGATTTTAAAACAAAAAAACACTAAACCTAGCTTACACTATCCAACTTTGTTAATAGAAACATAAAAATGAGCTACAGGAAATCAAAAATATCCATAATTGATGCATACAGCCTTCCATTATACTAAGAGCAAAAACATTGGAATTACCACATGCAATGTGCATGCAACTGCTTTGAAAATGATGTCAGTGCAAATAATGCTGTTATCCATGTGTTTAGCTAAAATCAAAACTTTAAACTAATGCAAGCGTAAGGCAAATGAAGTATTGATACTGGGTAAAGATATCAAAGATGGAAGAATTTGTGGATCACATATATGCAGATTGATTTCAGCCATCCATGTATTGCAGATGCTACTTAATCCAGTTTATATTCCCGGAAGCCATAGCTGAATCCTGATAGTATAGACTGGAAAGCAAGAACCAGCCCAGGATGAGGTGACAGTCCACTGCAGAGCTTGCTCACTGATAAAGGACCAAAGTAGAGCTGCACAGTTAGCCTGCTACATAAGTGTTTTGGATATGGAAGTAAACCAATAGTATCCAGATGTTGTACAGACAGGACTTTAGCTAGGACTCTAGTATAACCTTTTTAATATTTAGAATGAGTAAATTAGGACATTTTATAGTACTGTACATTAGAAAGTTAATCAACCAGTAAAAAAGTGTGAGCAATCATGAGGTCTTATTTAAAAACAAAGATCAATAGAAAGGTAATTTCTTAAATATATTGTGATCAATCTAATGTTGGATGACACATCATACACAGCATGAGCTGACCCCCTCAGTTTTAATCACATCCAAATGAATGAGTGTAAGTTCACTTGTCCCTGAGGTCTTTCATACTAATTCCTGACCTGTGACCAAGATCATCAATACACATTAATCATAATGAGCTACACTATGTGCAAGTTTGTAACCATCAGAATGCATCAGACATGTTACTCTCTTTGCTGTGCCACATGTCACATCTGAATATACAAAAAAGTCAGAATAAAATGGTTCTTCATGGCATCTGAGTGTTTCTGATGAAAAACTGAAAAACATGCCTGAAATAAAATAGATGGTGTCACACATGTGTGCCTGTGAGATCAATTTGTAATTTCACCCCAAACCACGATGTGGTGCTGCATAATAACGTTTCCCCTCTCCTATCCCCGTGTAGATCTGGAAACAAACAAAATGAGGGCAAATGACATCATTTTTGGTTCTGGGTCTCCTTGAGATGCCCATTCTGCCTCACCACTAGATACTCGCATCTGTAAAGACCTTCTTCATGTTAACATTAATTGTGTTTGTTAATTTGTTGCCTAAGGGTGCCCTACCCCTTGATATGTATCCTTCTTTCCTTTTACAATAAATAGACAGACGTACATATCCACTGACGAAAGTTAGCCTTTTATGCAAACTCAAGAAATATTATAAACAACAACAAAAAATTACAAAAAAGAAGAGAACTTCTAATGTGGACAACATTAAGCAATCAGTCGAAAGGAGGCATTAGTGGAAGCACTGATATAAAGGAGGTTATAAGTAAGTATAATTAATAAGTAAATTAAATAAATAGTATAGCACAAAAGTGAGGCAAATGTAACAATCTATCCACCAATTTTTATGTCATTTTAATTTAGCTTAGGCTCGAAAAAAGCCAGCAATAATTACAATAGCAACATCAAATACATAAATGGAACCATCCCTGGAAAGGGCAGCAGTGCACTTTAACAACCTATATTTTAAATATATACTTTTCAAATTATTTTTAAGTTCTCTATGTGAAATGCAGTTAAATCACGTTTTTCTTCCATTCACATAAATGGTGCCATATAAAAGTTCACTTAATGAAATAAAGGAAAAGGTATCAGCAATTTTGACCTGAACAATAAAAGTAAAAGTAATGAAAAAAACGTGCACTGCTTCTTAGATTTCTTTTTCCTTTTACACCCTTTTCAAAACATTGAAAACTGAATCGTAGGGGCTATCATTTATTATATTTTAATTGCAATGTTCTATATGTCTGGTTACTAAGAAAACTTTTAAAAGATACATATTTAAGATTGCAGCAAGCTTCTGTTTGTTTGTCTTGGACTCACAGCCAGTTTTCATCTGTTAAACTTGAGTTTTAAGACTCTTCAGGAACATTCCAAAATTTCACCCCAGCACGACACAAGAAAACCTCATGTGTGAAACTGCTAACAATCATCCTCTTTGTGTGGGAGATCTGTTGGGTTGTAGGGTGGTTTTAGGTCTCCTGGCTCCAGAGAGTATCAGGTGGAAGAGTACCAGACCACATTTTGACCTCTAAATGGACTACTACTAGTTAGCTTCTTTACCTGTTGTGCTTTACACTGCTATTTTATGTACTGTAAATGGTTTACTTGTTTATGTAACCCACACAGCTCCATCATCTCCAGGGACAAAACAAAACACAGACCAATATATTTATAAGGATATAATCATTAAAACTGTACTGTTAGAAAATGTGTATATCCATTAACCATTTCCAAACTTATTTGATCCAATACAGAGTAATGGTAAGGAGGGGCAGTTGAATCCTAGCAGCTTTAGGCATAGGATAGAAACCAACCTTACTGGAGGGGCAGTCCATCACAGTGCACACACACACACACATTTTAATATGGAGCTAATGTTAGACCCACAAATTAACCACACGTTCAGGTCTTTGGGATATGGGCAGAAAATTGTTGTATATGAAGAATATCCCAGCAGACCTCAGGAGGCTATGCAATCTTCACATGGGTAGTGACTAGGTTCAGGACCCGAACCTGAACCTAGCATCCTGGAGCTCTTAGGCAGCTTTTGGAAATAATAAAGTGATTTCCAAGCTCAAAAAAGAAGGAAGGAGACATACAATTGTAACCATTGAGTTTTTCTCCAGGGAGTAAATATAACCTGTACCTCTCCTTCCTTACATAAATGCACAGTGATGGCAGCCCTTTTCTTGCCCCTTATATTATGACCACATATAAACCTAATGTGTACAGGATAGTCAATTTATAGAGTTGAAAAAACATAAGGCACAAAATACTGTGGAGTCTACTTGCCAACTATATGTTTGTAATATTTTTTTTCCAGCTGTATGGTTAGTTTTTTTGTATACTATTCTAGAAAATGCTAATAAAACAAATTAGATGTGAATAAGAAAAATAACTTCCTGGTACGAAGTTTGATGAAGAACTTCATATATTTAAATGAAGCATTCTGAAGGTACAATAGCTTCTTAGTATATACAGTACAATAAAATCAGCAGGGTGTGTATATAGTATATTCACTTGAAGTGTATATATGGAAACACTCTTTCCATACACACACTTTAAAGACTGAACACTGTAAGAGATAATTCACACTGACAATTTTGCTGCATATGTGCTTTTCTTCAGAAAACCTGGGATTGATTCTCAGCCCAGCTGCTGCCTAGGGGTGTTTGAACGTTTTTCCTTTATCAGTGTGGTTTTTATCCCACATCTAAAAGACATGCAGTTGTAATTAATGGCAAACTTTAAACTGAATCAGCTTGATGGAGTGTGGATTTTTGCAAAGGTATGAAATCCCTTTCTCACTTGGTTCCTCTCTCAGTGTTGCCGATGTATTTTTTTGCTCCCTGCAAACATGTAATGTAAAAACTGAATTTAGACAATGGATGGATTGGAGGGATGTTCAAAGCATAATGATTGTCTTTCATTACGAGTGCTAAATCAAACCTTCCAAATCCCAATGAAAATTTGGTTTGCAAAGTCAAATCATGAACAGGTACACGGCAGATGCCTGTCCTAAGTGTGATGCAATATATATTGAATTCATTATTTTCGCAGTTCTTCCATTAACAGAGCAGATATACTGTATATCTCAGACACACCTTAATGAAAGCTAGAATCAACCACAGATGGTATGTCGGGTGCAATATCATTCACTCTCAATAGTTAAATCTTCAAATGTAATTCATATTTAGGGTTCAGTAGAATATAAAAGAACAAAGTTTATATATCCTGCAATTAAAGTATGATATGCTACACTTATTTAAGCTTTCATCAGATATTTGCCAAAACCACCAGACATGTTGCTTGGTAAATATTTTGATATTGTAGCTCTGTTTAGGCTACCAGATTTCTGCTGACAAGAATTTTGACTTCAAACTTTTATTTAATTTATTGCGTCTCATTATGAATCTACATAAACTTTAAAGGCTTGATAATAAAAAAAAATGAAAATGTCATATACTTTATAGAGATGCACTAAGATTAGTCTTTAAATTAAATAGAATGACGGATTTAGGAAAGAATGAAAATGATTTGATCTGTGCAACCACGACCACCCTTTAGTGTGTATAATGTGGGATTCTGAAGTACTGTTTTCAATTACACATACTGTTTCACTTTAGGTTAATATAATTACTTCAATTATGCTGTGGTAGGCTCCAACAGAACATATTCACATTACTTTAACAAGTTCAGCTGACAATGTGTCACAACTGGTACTGAAAACACTCAATATGTATTTTTTAAAACAAATAAACTAATATTCCAACATTTACTGCTGGTTAATGTTTGGTGCCATATACATTTCGTAAGGACAGTGTTTCTTATTTAATAAAATAAAACCCCTTGTGCTAACCAGACTGAGTGTCTTCAACTGAAAGGGTATGATTTTTTGTTCCAAACGTTATTTGTTCATTTAAGAGTAAACAACAGCAGATTTTCACAGCATTTGATATTTCAGTTAATTAATTTCTGATTTAGTCATCCAAAAAGAAGCAACAAGTAATACTTTCAGGAGGAGGAGAGCAAATGTCTATGAGTTCAGTATCCAAAAATGAGAAGAAAGCAATGGCAATACAACTAACAGAAGGTCACCCATTGCTAAACAGAGTTCAACAAAATGGATTTGTGACCATAAAGAAAGGGCTGTATATTACCTTAAGCATGGATAATTATTGATTTACAATGAAACTCCTTTGTGGGGCAAACATCTAGTGAAGCAGTAATGTAAAACACTGGCAGGGTGCGGAAACTATAATGTACAAGTGGATGATAATGAGGAAGGTGGTCCTTGTTGATCTCATTAGGGAACAATGGCCAAATTATTACAAGTAGTTATGGAAAAAAACTCTTGGAATCTTTTAAGCTCAAGCAAATCACAATACTTAGAAAATGAATCAAAGCTAATAAAAAAATCAATATTACTGTAGCTGATACTATGGATTATTCATTTCTTAATTCAATGAGTCAACAGAAATCTTCTTTATGGATTAGTAATTTTAGTGTATATGTTTTAATTTCAGAGTTACACACTTTTGTAGATCAAAATAATTGCAGTTAAGATGGGTGCATTTTGATTTCTATTTTTTCAAGAAATTTAGTTAAAATACTGTGGTGGGCTGGCGCCCTGCTCAGGGTTTGTTTCCTGCCTTGTGCCATGTGTTGGCTGGGATTGGCTCCAGCAGACCCCCGTGACCCTGTAGTTAGGATATAGTGGGTTGGATAATGAATGAATAGTTAAAATATTTTCCAAAACTTTTAACAAAATCACAGTGTGACCCTATAACATTAAAAACCAAGGACATTAATAATTACAAAATAAATACATCTGACCATTTTTGTTAAACAACAGGCAACAAATGATATTTAAGCTTCATCTGAAAGTAACAGCAAAAAAATAATACATGGTCATCACAGGATTATTGAGACTTCATTGTCTTGTACACAGAGTACAGTAAATGTCTTGTTTTCATGTGCAAATCATTGTGTTAAATGAGAAAAAAACTAACACAATGACTTCCAATTACTTGTTTAAAAAGAACACTCTTGGCTGATTAAATCAATCCCTCTGTAAACAGAAAATTCTTTATTGTCTTATGCTCCACAGTATGATACTCAAGGTTAAGATGTCATCACTTTTACTGCGTGAGGATGCATTTCACTGCGTGTTGTCCTGTATAACTATGTATGTGACAAATAAAGAATCTTGACTTTTGTGATGAATGCACAACATATAAATTATAGACATAAATATCATATGGGTTTGAGAATGTTAATTGTGATGTTCATTATAAAATAGTACAGAATGAGCAGTGTTCAAAAAATGTACTTTAAGAATTCCCTTTTAAGATAATAAAATCTATCTATCTATCTATCTATCTATCTATCTATCTATCTATCTATCTATCTATGGCACACCTCTAAAAACATATTACTACATTTTATGCCTAAACATGTAATGCCTAAACAAGCACACGTTTACTACACCCATTGCCGAGACGCCCCCTTATGACATTTTCCAGTAAATAAATGATCAAGACAGAAAACATTAACCAGATCTTGTTCCAAAATGTTTTAATGATAAGAGAACCTTAATACTGAACAAGCTGCAGAGTTAAAAATTAAGAATTGTACCCTACAGCCCCATCCTGCTCTTACAATCAGCTACTTACGTGGGCTTCCCGCAGATTTTCCTGTGATACCATTGCTTGCAGTTAGTGAAGTACTTCTTGTCGGTGCCATCAATTTGTTGAACAGCGCAAACATTGGGCCTGAGATTAAAGACATACACGTATTTTTACTCACATTTTCAATAAACAGCAGCAAACAATACTCCAAGGCGTACTTTTTAAACAATTAATGTATTAGGAATATATTAATAGTACAATTTTTGGGTACTTTAAGAGTACAAAAATTACTTCAGATTAGTTTACATTTATTAATTCTGCCGTATTCGCCTATATGGGTATATTACTACTCAACTGCCCACTGGGTCCTATTATTTCATTACAGGGTAACGTGTTACCCAAGTCAAGAATACACCCTGCGCTCAGGCTCAGTCCATCTCAAAGCAATACCGACACGTGTACCCAGACTCGCTCACCGCATTTCAGACTCATCAGTCAAAATAACCTACAAGCCTTTCTCACCAACGTATCAGGAGAAAGCGTGCGAGATCTGTACAGGAATGAGTTTCTCACTGTGCTCTCTAGAAGTGAGGTAGCGGTTCTAACCATTGTATCACTGCGTCTCTTTAAATAAACAAACTAATAAATAAATATTCATCCATTTCACGAGTTGGCTTTTTTCAGAACTTTGTAGTGGGGACAGCTTCATGTGCCGTACGGTACACTAGTATACCACAGAGGCTACTGAGGCTTTCATCCAGCTGGACATTAAACTCGCCAGTTAACCTAAAATAAGTCGTCTTGGAAGAAACAAAAGTTGCAGGAGAAAATCCATATAGAAAAGGAGAAAACGTTAAAAGCGAAAGGTCGTGAATGTACCCAAAGTCTCTGCAACGGTGTGACTGCACGGGTAACTAGTCAACTCCATGGATGCATGCATTTGTAATTAAATATATAGTGAATACGGACTGTGTTTGGTTTCCCGTATTCCTGTTTAATGTGTCAATCCATTATCTTACCCCCGCTTGGAATATAGGAAATGATCCATGCATTTCTGAATGATTTCTGCATTAATACAACAAACGAGCTTTTAATTTAAGAAAGACTGACAATCTATATTTTTTCAATTAAAGTTACGATCTTGCTTTTCTCGCACTGGGCAGCCCATCCCATCCCGTTTCGGAGCAAGACCGTAAATGACCTTCGACTTGCAGCCAGTTAACTTTCGCCGCAACTTAATTTCATACAAGATGCAGAATTCATTTTTTATTATTAAGGTTCATTACATTGCGCTATAGTAAGGATAACCACAAGAGAATAATAACAATTTCCTGATGAAAATAATTTTAGCATTAGTGACTTAATCAAAAAGAAGAAAAAATTCCGAACAGAAAAAGTGATAGTACACACTTCTGAACTTTCCGTGAAACTTTTAACCCAAATCACGCACTACGTTTCCCCTGGAAGGTGTATTAGAAAGACCATCTTCTTTGGCTCTACGCTATCTTTCAGAGTTTTCACTAAAATGAATATCCCATCACGCATGTACAACAATCAGTAGGTTCAAGAGGTTCCCCTAGAAGCCGTACCCGTGTTGACGTCCTCGGATCCGGCTGTGCTGCAGGACTTGCTGGTAGGGAGAGCGAGTGCTCAGCACGGTGGTGTACAGCGCCAAGGCGAACGTCGCAAGTGCTAAAAGCTTCATATTCCCTGCCTCGTGGTGTCTGTGCGCCAACCGTTCGCACTCGGCACTAGCTGGAATGAAGAGGATTGATTTGTGGGGGGGCTGTAATATAGGGCGACAAGAAGGCATATAGCGCGGGGTGGGGCTTGGGGTGAGCAATCCGAGAAGAGTCAGTCCGTGTCAGTCTGTGGGCAGCACAGTCGCAGCTGTCCGGTAGGTTGAAAAAGCCGACATTTGGGGAAAGCAGTGTTTATGTGGATCTATCTATCTATCTATCTATCTGTCTATCTATCTATCTATCTATCTATCTATCTATCTATCAGCGCTAATGAGCTAGCGTCAAAAACTTCAAAAAATTTTCAACTTCCCTTTTCATAAAGTACTGAATTCTCAAATGAGTTTGCAAAAAAGGTTAACTGACAAAGAAGTTGTGTGCCTAAAGTTTAAAGAGAGAAGGGAGTGGGGTGTGAGTGGGAGTATTTTGTGTTTGCTACTTAACGCACTGTTGTTTTTAGTGTATAGACTAATGCAGTTTCATACTTTGTATTCTGCCTGGTCACTTTCTTGCCTTGTATGTTCAGATTAATAATCCATTATATTAATATCTAGTATTTTTGGCACTGTTTTATTCAAAGTCATGTTGACACCTAGATTTACTCTCTTACCAGTCACTATAACTGTGTGTGTCTATCTATCTATCTATCTATCTATCTATCTATCTATCTATCTATCTATCTATATATATATATATATATATATATATATATATATATATATATATACGGTATATTCATTCATTCTTACTTCTAAATTGCAATCTGATTACTTAGGTGATTACCTACCAGGTAACTCCCGTGGTTGGTCAGCCAGTAACAAAACACATTCTCTCAAGTAATCAGTTTGCGATTCAGACCTATCAATGCAATTCTTCGATCTTCACCCTTTAAATAAGCTAACCAGCCTCCACAGCCCAGCATCAGAGGCTTCGACTCAGGCGCTGCTGTCTGAGTTTCAGTCCCCGTAAGGGGATGCCAAAGTGTGCACACCTGATAAGCTCCAATAGGGGCAAAACACGTATTGTGTACTCTTTGTATTATTTGGCAGATACTGTATCGCAAATATATGTAAAGTACATAGTGACTGATAGAAGAGCAGATCTGTGTGTCAATATATATAGTCATGCATGCACATCTGAGGTTTGACTTCTGGGCTCATTGGAAATAAGCACTACTACTCCGGGACATGAGTGGGCGCTCTCAATGATGGTATCATCTTTTTTTTCCAACAGCCCTGGGAAACCACCCACTGAGGGCAACTGAAACCACCCCTACTGACCCCATTAGTAAAATGCTAAGATGCTCCTGGCATGGGTTTTAAAGAGAGCCAGCATGAACCTGACTAATTACTTTGCTTTATTATTTTACATTTTGTTATTATCCTACATGCCTGTTAAAGGTGTTTTGGACCTGGCAAAATATTAAAAGAGACAACTCACTTGTGAATGTGTCGTACAGTGTCCAATGGTCCTGTTCTGGTTTAGATCCCTTCTTGCACTTACTGATGTCTACTTTACACCACTAGTGATGAGTGACTCCATTAAATTTGCTTTGCAGCAAAAAAGCAGAAAGGCTCTAAAATTTCAGCAAACTCTGCAAAATGCATTGACATCAATAAGGAAGGAAGTACTGATCTAGTTTTGAGTGTTATAATGGAACATTGGTCTTTAAAGAGTTCATAAGAGTTAGGAAAATGTATGCTAACTCCTTCTTTCGGCTGCTCCCGTTAGGGGTCGCCACAGCTGATCATCTTCCTCCAGATCTTTCTGTTCTTTGCATCTTGTTCTGTTACACCCATCACCTGCATGTCCTCTCTCACCAAATCTATAAACTTCTCTTAGGCCAGCTCTATCCTTCTCCTAATATACTCAACATCTCTCCTCTGCACATATCCAAACCAACGCAATCTCACCTCTCTGACTTTGTCTCCCAACCATCCAACTTGAGCTGACCCTCTAATGTACTCATTTCTAATCCTATCCATCCTTGTCACACCCAATGCATATCTTAACATGTTTAACTCTGCTACCTCCAGTCTGTCTCCTGCTTTCTGGTCAGTGCCACTGTCTCCAACCCATATAACATAGCTGGTCTCACTACCGTCCTATAGACCTTCCCTTTCACTCTTGCTGATTTCTGTCTATTACAGATTACTCCTGACACTCTTCTCCACCCATTTCACTCTGCCTGCACTCTGTTTTTCACCTCTCTTCCACAATCCCCATTACTCTGTACTATTTAAACTCTTCCACCTTCGCCAACTGTACTCCCTGCATCCCCACCATTCCACTGACCTCCCTCTCATTTACACACATGTATTCTGTCTTGTTCCTACTGACCTTCATTCCTCTCCTCTCTGGAGCACATCTCCACCTCTCCAGGGTCTCCCCAACCTGACCCCTACTATCACTACAGATCACAATGTCATCAGCAAACATCATAGTCCATGGGGACTCCTGTCTAATCTCATCCGTCAACCTGTCCATCACCATTGCAAATAAGAAAGGGGTTAGAGCTGATCCCTGATGTAATCCTACCTCCATATTGAATGCATCAGTCACTCCTACCGCAGACCTCACCACAGTCACACTTCCCTCGTACATATCCTTTACAACTCTTACGTACTTCTCTGGCACTCCCGACTTCCTCATACAATATCACAGCTCCTCTCGAGGCACTCTGTCATATGCTTTCTCCAGGTCCACAAAGACACAATGCAACTCCTTCTGGCCTTCTCTAAACTTCTCCATCAACATCCTCAGAGCAAACATTGCATCTGTGGTGCTCTTTCTTGGCATGAAACCATACTGCTGCTCACTAATCATCACCTCACTTCTTAACCTAGCTTCCACTACTCTTTCCCATAACTCCTCTTACTCTGTATACTCTCCTGTACTTCCCCATTCCACCACCAGGTTTCCTTTTCCTCTTTCCTCTGTCCAGATGTCACACCAAGCACCCTTCTTGATGTCACCCTTATTACATCTGCTGTAGTTTCCCAACTGTCTGGTAATTCTTCACTACCACCCAGTGCCTGTCTCACCTTCTCCTTAAACTCAACCTTGCAGTCTTCCTTTTTCAACTTCCACCATTTGATCCTTGGCTCTGCCCTCACTCTCTTCCTCTTCTTGATCTCCAACGTCATCCTACAGACCACCATCCTATGCTGCTTAACTACACTTTCCCCTGCCACCACTTTGCAGTCTTCAGATTGACTCTTCTGCATAGGATGTAATCTACCTGTGTGCATCTTCCTCAACTCTTGTATGTTACCCTATGTTCCTTCCTCTTCTTGAAATATGTATTCACCACAGCCATGTCCATCCTTTTGGCAAAATCCAATATCCCCTGACCTTCTTCATTCCTCTTCTTGACACCATACCTACCCATCACCTCCTCGTCTCCTCTGTTCCCTTCACCAACATGTCCATTGAAATCTGCTCCAATCACCACTTTCTGTCCCTTGGCTACACTGTTCATCACTTCATCCAACTCACTCCAAAAATCTTCTTTCTCACCCATTGCACACCCAACTTGCGGGGCATATAGACTAACAACATTCATCATAACACCTACAATTTCCAGCTTCATAATCATTACTCTGTCTGACACTCTTTTCACCTCCAAAACACTCTTGACACACTGATCCTTCAGAATAACCCCTACTCCATTTCTCCCCCCATTCACACCATGATAGAACAATTTGAATCCAACTCCGATCCACCTGACCTTACTCACCTTCCATTTAGTCTCTTGCATGCACAATATATCAACCTTTCTTCTCTCCATCAAATCGGCTAACTCTCTCCCCTTACCAATCATACTGCCAACATTCAAAGTTCCTACCCTCAGTTCCACTCTCTTTACCTTCCTCCTCTCCTCTGCCTCCAGACATGTCTCCCCCCTCTAACTACAGTACTGACTAACAGTACTGATGGCGGTCGTTGTTAACCCAGGGCTCAACCGATCCGGTATGGAAATTTGTATTGTTGTCCGCATATTGATATGGGGCGGCACGGTGGCGCAGTGGTAGCGCTGCTGCCTCGCAGTTAGGAGACCCGGGTTCGCTTCCCGGGTCCTCCCTGCGTGGAGTTTGCATGTTCTCCCTGTGTCTGCGTGGGTTTCCTCCGGGCGCTCCGGTTTCCTCCCACAATCCAAAGACATGTAGGTTAGGTGGATTGGCGATTCTAAATTGGCCCTATGGTGTGTGGGTGTGTTTGTGTGTGTCCTGCGGTGGGTTGGCACCCTGCCCAGGATTGGTTCCTGCCTTGTGCCCTGTGTTGGCTGGGATTGGCTCCGGCAGACCCCCGTGACCCTGTATTCGGATTCAGCGGGTTAGAAAATGGATGGATGGATGGATATTGATTTGGCAAAATTTTACACCGGATGCTCTTTCTGACGTAACCGTCCCCAATTATCCAGGCTTGGGACCAACACAAAGAAACACACTGGTTTGTGCAACCTCTGTGACTGGGTTAAAATGTATGCTAACTATGCTTGACCAATTATTGTGGGCAAATATTTTACCTGAGCTATGAGGCAGCAGTTCTAACCTCCATGCACAATGTCCCCTGATATAAAATTATGCTCTGAGTCCTTTATCTCACTCTCCCTCTCCAGAGCTTCTATCAATATTACTAAATAATCCTACACAGCCAGTGATGCAAGGAATCAGTGTTATATACATAGGTTGGATGTCCCTGTCACCACCTGTTGTGTGCTGCATAGCGAGAAGCATAACACACTTAATCCAGCAGGAAGGACACAGCATAAATGAATCTATGCAAAACAATCAAGTATTTTAATAATTTTTAATCAGCAATTGTGTCTCTCGAAAGAAAATACTGCAAGTTATGTATCCACATGTGCAATTTAGATCAGGCTGTCGCATAAAATGTAATGTTAAGTGGTTTTTTTTTTTTTTTTTTAATGCATGAAGGGTGCAAATCCACCTGGAGTACCGATCTGTTAGTGACAATACATATGCTTTTTTATGGAGTAAATTATTATGAATATTATGAATTCGTGAAGCAGATCAGGCAGGGCCATAAGGTGTGAGGTGGAGTACGAGTATAGTACATATGGGTGAAAGTTCAGTGCTTGCGTGACATAAATTGAACAAGTAGCACAGATCAGGTAGTGACATCTCCCTCCAACACTGGCGGCTACAGCTCTGTGACGTCACTTTGACTCTCCAAAGCATCATGGGGTGCTAAGAAAAAATGCTCACCTAAGCTGGTTGCAAGCCAGATTTTATGGGAGAAATTCAGCAATCAAGGTCACTGGTGAACCAAGCAAAGTTTAATGCAAGAAGGTCTTTGGTGAATTTCAGCAATCAACAGTATGCATCTCCGTTCAATTAAGCAAGTTCAGAAAATAGAAAGATGAATATTTTATTGCAGTGAAAATAATGGCATCAGGTCTACATTAATTCTCATTGACTGCATTCAAATTTAAACATACTCACTTGTGCATGTATTTTAAAATGCAAGTGGTATTTTAGCTAATATTGTGCAAGCACCCATCTAACTACTGGTTCTCTTCTCTGTTCTGCAGTCTTCTTAAGTATCATAATTCTTCTCCAGGAAATCCAGCTCCTGAAGTGTCTAAAGTTAGACAGTTTCATTGTGCTCACTAGTGCCCTTAATGAACAACTGAACTGTTTTTGATCTAAGATACATCTGTCCTGAGTAATTTATAGCACTCATTAAATACAATTCAAACTTGCCAGTGGTGTACACAAAAACTCTCAGTCTTCTCTTAGTATCTTTTACTGTGAGCTCTTCAGCAATATATATTAACACCTGTCTTCATTGCATTCAAGATTGAGGGGACCAAAACCTATGCTGCAAATGATTTGGCACATGGCAGGAGTCATTAATGGCATGTCACTCACACTCACTCACTGGACCAATTTAGAGTCACCATTTAACCTAACAATAATAAAAATACATCAACCTATGAAAATACTAACTCCGTCTCTCTCAGTTCACAGAATGTTTACAATTCTTCCTGTTTCTCAACAATATTTTAAATGCAAATTTCCAAGCTATTCCCAAAAGTTAATTCTTTCTGATCTTCAGTTCCACCTCTTTCTCTCCCAGGATGAAAATGTCATCTTTTATTACCCTCCTGCTTTATGAATGACCCCCTCAGGGTGTGTCTGTGGCCTCTTCCAGTCCCCTCTATTTAATCAGGCTTCTTCTGCTGACCTCTTGGACATGCCGATGACAAATGATTTCTATCTGACCTCTGTAAGGTTGTCCCACAGCTGAATTATCTCCTTCTTACACAAATAAGCAGACAAGGAAGAGTAAACTGTGATGCATTCTTTAAAGGTCCCTTCCCACCACAGATTCCCAAAACAGATGAGGCACATGTTTCTGTTTGCACTACTGCTTGTTGAGTTACAAATAGTGCGTCTACCTAGATATCTAAGGTGCCTCATTTAATTTTGAAATTTGTTTTAAATTGTGCCAATTATTTTTTCATTAATGAGAAAATCAGCAACAACAGCTAATGAGTCATTATATAGGTCAGGTTTACTTGGATGTTGCTGAAGGCCAGGATATTCCAGTCCTTGATTCTCAGATCATAAGAACACCAGGGTAGGTTAGTCCAATTTGGAAGTGACTACTGAGTTCTCCTTTCACTTCTACCATTGTTGTCCTTTTTCTGAGACTCAGTCAGTCTGGCAAATTGATAAATAACCCACAAGAGACTTTTGAACAAAATTACCTGGCCACCATGGGTATTGTGGGCTTGAGTCAAGTAAGATAAGAGGACTTGCTTAAGATATATGGGAGTTATACACTGTGTAATGGAACATCTACTGGGGAATTATTACTTTGATGTTAATGATCTTTGCCTTGATTTAAAAGGTGGATCATATGAAGAATTTCCCACAACCAGTGTCTTATCGACCGGAATCAACATCAAGACCCCACAAGAAAGTGTTTAGTGGAAGGTTCTGGTGCAGTTAATGCACTGTTGAACATCTTCTTCTTCTTGATCCACCTCCTCACCAGTTACAATTTGTTATTTGAAAGCATACATTTTTAAGCCATATATACTGTGCCTACATAAGCATTCACCCCTTGAAAGTTTTTATTATTATACACAAATAAATCACAATGGATTTAATTTGGCTTTTTCAATGTTGATCAACACAAAACAGTATTATATTGTGTTGTATATTTGCAATTAGTTTAGACCAATTTGCTGAAATCTGTTTTCACTTTAACATTAAAGAGTCTTTTCATGTTGATCTGTGTAAAAAAGTCACATTAAATCCATTGTGATCCATTGTTATACAATACTGTATAACTATAATATGTAAAAACATCGGAAAGTATATAGTATACAGAATTAGGTGGGTTAAAGAATGTTATATTATTTTTGTATATATGAAAGAGAGGGAGAGAGAAGGAGAGTTAAAAATGTAGCGATCAACTCTTTTTCCGTGTTTCTGAAAGAACAGAAGTATATATAGGGTGTTGTACTGTGTTAGCCATTATAATGGCTATAATGGCATCCATATATGGATGCAGTGAGAAGTCAACAAAAATTACACCTTTTATTGGCTAATTAAAAAGATTACAATATGTAAGCTTTCGAGGCAACTCAGGTCCCTTCTTCGGGCAAGATGTTGAAAGAAGACAACAAAGAATCCTGACATGTTTCTTCATTTCTCCCTTCAAAAAGAAAAGGATCCCAACTTTTAGACCACACCTTTGGTCCATCTTCAGAAGGGCTTCCAACACAGAAAAGCGCCACCCTAATGAACTCATAAATAGATACAAGAGTCAAAGGGAAGGGATGCTCTGTGTTGAAGTAAAATAATTTAGCTAAGGAGAATGTACTTTTTTTGGTTCAATTTATATCTGCTGTGTCGATAAATAAATGTGCATCTTGCTGTCTCTCCCTCTTTACATACAGATATGTTCATGTCACTATTAAAATGTTCAGAATCCTTTGACTTTTCACAGAAATAGTATGTGAAAAAATGACTTTGTTAGAGATGTCCCAAAAGGTAGACTAATAGGAGTCAAGTTATAAAAATGGAAAGATACAAAGCTTTGGTTCTCAATGGAAAAGCAAAAATGTATCCTATAATTATCTATGTTTGTAACTGAGCAAAAACTTTAGTCTGATAGGTTTCCATTGTTTTTAAATTAAAGAAGAGATTGAAAAGTTAAGCACATTGTAATTCCATTTTATATATGTACTGATCTTTACATAATGCAAGAAGAGTATGCAAATTTGTAAAAATAAGGAATGTCTGGCTAATAATCAGAAGTCATATGGCATACCCAATTTTTGTTGAATTTTCTTGTACTGTATATTATTTTGAAGTATTTCATCCTATAAAATGAATTTAAATAAAATAAATGTAACATTGTATTGTGGCAGCTTTTGACTTATTATTTGTACTCGTGTGTATAAATACATATTTCAAAGGATTTTGCACAAAGCTGTAACTCACTCTAATCAATGACAGTTCTTTTTTTTTCTTTTAAAGTTGAACTCTTTATAGCAGGGGTAAGGATTTAAAGTAATCCTACTTTATTTTAAAAGGACAATCCAGTTAAGTATTTTCCGGAGATAAAATATTTTGTGAAAGAATACATACCATGGTCTAATAATCCTGTTAAAACATGTTGCTGTGAACTTGCTTTTGGAAGCTATTGCCTTTATTCATTTGTAATTATTATCTTTTTCAACTTCTAACATGTCTTAGTAAAAAAAAAAAAAAGATTTTTTTGGTTCATTTCGATTATTTTTTTACAGTAAGATCTCAAAATTACAGTAAGATTTTAGAATAAGCAGAAACACGTGTTAAACTGTTCTAGTTTACAATTGTTACAAAATCCTAAAATTGTTTGGGCCCAAAATAATTTTAAATACAAAGTTTCAAACAGGGAGCAAGGCTGTTACTCATTATTCATGACTCCAGAGAGTTGTGATGTGTTGCATGTTGATTTGCACATGCAAGTAAGAATTTCGTTGTACTCTGTACATGTGACAATAATGATCTCCTGAACCGATAATGTATATAATCAAGCTAAAGCATGACAGTGCATATGTTCGCATAACAGTGCACCTTTTGTAACAGAGAAAATGAACACCAGCAATACTTTAAACACACAGGTTCATAAATGAGCAAATGCATATGATTGAGACTTAATGCCCTTTCACGATTTCTTCAGTGATTTTCTGTCGTAAACTTCATTTACATAATCTTAGTATGCAGCAGTTCTAGTGAGCACCACTTCTGTAGTCTGACATACTAGGCAACTCAGTCCAAGTCGTCAGCAACTTGCCCCAACAGAATGAAATAGGCCTGACCTTGTCTTAAGTCATAGGAGTGGCAACCTGACAACCAATAAGTGTCCACCTGGAAGTACAATGCACACAATGCAGCCTCAAAGATAAAGGGGAACACATGTTTTGGACCTCACAAAACATAATAGGGAGTCATCTGTATGATGTCTTGTGCTTTACATACCATAATAGAATGGGAAAACAAAAAAAGACCTGGAAGCACCAGCACAACACATTATTAGTAATTAGAAAATGGGGTTAGCTTGCAATACATTAGAAATTTGAAACTCAGCTGGTACATCATCACAGAATCATGTAGTTTATCAGTCTATGTGATCAATAAGTTGGTTAAGTTTTCAGATGATACCGAACTAAGTAGAAGGTCGGATAATTTAGAATCAGCTGAATTGTTACAGAGGGATATAAACAGCATACAGACTTGTGGCAGACGAAGTTTAATGCCAGCAAATGTAAATTATGACATGTAGGAAGTCAAAATATTAGAGATAAGTAGACAATGGGAAGTCTGAAACTTGAAATACCCCCTGTGAAAAGGACCTAGGAGTCATAGTGGACTCATCACTTGTCTATATCCAGAAATTGTGCAGATGAGATTATACGAGGGGGGACCCAAAAATAACCGGAAATATTTTTAAAACATGTTTGATTTAATTTTCTGTACAAGCTACAATTAGTCTCCTTCAAAGTACTCTCCATTGGCGGAAATACACTTATATAACCGTTTGTTCCACTGTTTGAAACATTTTTTAAATTCGTCTGAAGTAATGCCCATTAATGCTCTAGTCGTTTCTTGTTTTACCTCTTCGACGTCAGCAAAACGCCTTCCTTTCAAGACTTTTTTCATCCGAGGGAAAAAAAAGAAATCAGACGGAGCTAAATCTGGTGAGTAGGGTGGGTGGTTCAGGGTTGTCATACCGTTTCAATAACAATAGTTTCTGCAACACTTTTTTCAAGAAGAAAACAAAATTTCACTGCCGCGTGTTGCTCACCATAATCAGCCATTGTAAAAAAACGACGCTTGCACAAAACTACTTTTACAAAATTCACTGAACACAAACACAACCCTCCAGAATGATGGCACTTGGCAGACTGACTTGTGAGGAGTGTAACTAAATCGCGCTAGCGGCCCAACCACGTACTACAAGTACCAACCTAACAACAACAAAATTCCAGTTATTTTTGGGTCCCCCTTCGTATATCACAATGTGTGGAGTAAAAGTCAATGGGGGTTATGCTTAAGTGGAGTGCAAAACAAGAATATAGCAGTGCTAAAAAGTCCAGAGAAGAGCAACTAGGCTGATTCTGGGAGAAAGAGCTATAAGGAGAGATTAATGGTGCTAATTCTTTACAGTTGAAGCAAACAAAGATTAAGAGGGGACAGTATTGAAGTTTTTAAAATTATAAAGGGCATCAGTACAGTGGACCCAGCTGTTTCAAAGGTTAGAATGTTTTACTTCACACAAAGAACTTCAGAGTAATGGTATAAATTAGGACTTTAGGGACTTTCAAATCCTGACTTGATGTTATTTAGGACAGTCTAGGTGAATAGGATGTGTTTCAGACCAGCAAGCTTGTCCAATTTTCACAATTGTCACAATTTTTCTGTTTGTAATGACACACTGGTAATGAATTGCTTCTACCAGTTCATCTCTCTCTGTGTCTCTGGAAGATTTCGGCACCTGTTTTTGTCCCATGCCATTCTGTCCTTCTTGACAAGCAATTTTCCAGTAGGAACCCAACAAACCCTATCATAAAATATCTGCGAGTGGCTACTACATGGTGAAGACAGTTCTCTTCTGATAAAGCATCATGGGGAAATGCCAGAAGAAATCTGGTATGAGGCTACTGAATTCAAATCAAGATACCTAGCTAGTGGTGTGTGCTCGAGAGTCCCAAAGCATGTAAGTCCCAAATAGGTCTAAACATGTCCTCTAGAGAGGGAAACAAACCCTGGACAAAAACACAGAGAATCTGCCACATAGAATCTTTATAAATGAAAAGATTTATTAAGATAAAAATGCTCTGTAACAAAAGAAAGCACTGTAGATCACAAAATGCAAAGTATTTGCCTATAGCAAAGGCAATCTGACAGTAAAAAAGTCCCAATACAGTAATCTAATGATGAAGTATAAAAAAACAGAACATCAAAAATCCAGAAATCACAATAATCACATTAAACACACACCAACTTCCTAGCTCCCTAAATGTGGGAACCACTCCGCATTTATAGGCCTTGAACAGTCCCTGGTGGTGACATACGGGTGATCCTGCCTGTTGGGAAACCACTCACAACAAACAAGGCAAATAGCTAAAGCTTAGAGACAAAAATTAAGACTAATTTAAATAATTAACAAAAGTAACAACATACAGTGCATCCGGAAAGTATTCCCAGCGCATTACTTTTTCCACATTTTGTTATGTTACAGCCTTATTCCAAAATGGATTAAATTCATTTTTTTCCTCAGAATTCTACACACAACACCCCATGATGACAACGTGAAAAAAGTTTACTTGAGGTTTTTGCAAATTAGTTAAAAATAAAAAAACTGAGAAATCACATGTATATAAGTATTCACAGCCTTTGCTCATGCATGGCAGCAATTACAGCCTCAAGTCTTTTGAATAGGATACCACAAGCTTGGCACACCTATCCTTGGCCAGTTTTGCCCATTCCTCTTTGCAGCACCTCTCAAGCTCCATCAGGTTGGATGGGAAGAGTCGGTGCACAGCCATTTTAAGATCTCTCCAGAGATGTTCAATCAGATTCAAGTCTGGGCACTGGCTGGGCCACTCAAGGACATTCACAGAGTTGTCCTGAAGCCACTCCTTTGATATTTTGGCTGTGTGCTTAGGGTCGTTGTCCTTCTGAAAGATGAACCGTCGCCCCAGTCTGAGGTCAAGAGCTTTCTGGAGCAGGTTTTCATCCAGGATGTCTCTGTACATTGCTGCAGTCATCTTTCCCTTTATCCTGACTAGTCCCCAGTTCCTGCCACTGAAAATCATCCCCACAGCATGATGCTGCCATCACCATGCTTCACTGTAGGGATGGTATTGGCCTGGTGATGAGCGGTGCCTGGTTTCCTCCAAACGTGACGCCTTGAATTCAAGCCAAAGAGTTCAATCTTTGTCTCATCAGACCAGAGAATTTTGTTTCTCCTGGTCCGAGAGTCCTTCTGGTGCCTTTTGGCAAACTCCAGGCGGGCTGCCATGTGCCTTTTACTAAGGGGTGATTTCCGTCTGGCCACTCTACCATACAGGCCTGACTGGTGGATTGCTGCAGAGATGGTTGTCCTCCTGGAAGGTTCTCCTCTCTCCACAGAGGACCTCTCAAGCTCTGACAGAGTGACCATCGGGTTCTTGGTCACCTCCTGACTAAGGCCCTTCTCCCCCGATCGCTCAGTTTAGATGGCCGGCCAGCTCTAGGAAGAGTCCTGGTGGTTTTCGAACTTCTTCCACTTATGGATGATGGAGGCCACTGTGCTCATTGGGACCTTCAAAGCAGCAGAAATTTTCTGTAACCTTCCCCAGATTTGTGCCTCAAGACAATCCTGTCTCAGAGGTCTACAGACAATTCCTTTGACTTCATGCTTGGTTTGTGCTCTGACATGAACTGTCAACAGTGGGACCTTATATAGACAGGTGTGTGCCTTTCCAAATCATGTCCAATCAACTGAATTTACCACAGGTGGAATCCAGTTAAGCTGCAGAAACATCTCAAGGATGATCAGGGGAAACAGGATGCACCTGAGCTCAATTTTGAGCTTCATGGCAAAGGTTGTGAATACTTATGTACATGTGCTTTCTCAATTTTTTATTTTTAATAAATTTGCAAAAACCTCAAGTAAACTTTTTTCACGTTGTCATTATGGGGTGTTGTGTGTAGAATTCTGAGGAAAAAAATGAATTTAATCCATTTTGGAATAAGGCTGTAACATAACAAAATGTGGAAAAAGTGATGCGCTGTGAATACTTTCTGGATGCACTGTAAATAAATATCAAAATGAATAAAAAGACAAAACAAGAATTTGAGCTCCAGCCAGGAAGGATTTATTTATTTGGTATTTGTCACTCTTGATTTTGGTGTTTTGATTGCTTCATTTCATTTCTACTTGCGGATATTTCATCGTTTTAGTCTCCCTTGATTATTTCAACTCAACCACTCTCAATCATTTTATGAAGGGGAGGTTGTGGGTAAAAAGGACCCTTCTGGTCATGGGCCCCTGGGTGCACATCCAGAACACCCTGATGGTAGATGTAATCCTGTCTTTGAGGTCTGAAGCCATGTAGTCTATCAATACCACATTAAACAAGCAGGGGAATTAATAGTTAAGGAAAGTGCATAAAAAAGTGCATTATCAGCCTCATTCACTGATTTGAGTCAGTAAGTCTAAAATTGTAAATCGCTAATAAACTCAAAAAATTAATCATCAAATATAATGTACTAAGTTTAATAATAACTGAAAACCAAGTTATGAGGCAACTGAGAATGCTACACATATGGTAAAGCTGCAGGACCGGATGGAGTCAGTCCTTGAGTTCTTAAGTCCCGTGCTGACCAACTTTATGGTGTCTTCTGTCACCTGTTCAGTCTGCCACTAAGGCTTCAGAAAGTGCTACTGCTGTGGAAAGTGTCCTGCATTGTTCTTGTTCCAAAGAAGGCAGGATCCTCTTCACCTAATGATTATAGACCAATGCCTAATGGACAGTGATGAGTGGACTGGAGTAAGCAATTATCTGTCTGCTGAATATTCCCACCTGGAGAAAGCTGGAAGCACTGTGAGGATTATGTTTTTCAATTTCTCCAGCGCCTCCCATCCAGCCGTCCTTGTAAAGGGGTAAACTCAGAAATATGCAGGTGAAAGAGCCTATAATGTCCAGGATGATGGACTATCTGTCGGGCAGACCACAGTTTATGAGACTCAAGGACTGTGTTCCTTATATGGATGTGTGCAACACTGGAGCACCACATGGAACAGTCCTGTCTCCTTTTCTCTTCACTTTGTATACCTATGACTACAAATGTAACACCAGGTCATGTCAATTGCTGAAATTTTCAGATGATTCTGCGCTTATGGGGTATATTGATAAGGAGGATGAGACAGAGTTTATGAGTCAGATGGAAAAGATTGTTTCTTGGTGCAAAGACAATTGCCTGCATCTTAACATCAGCAAAACCAAGGAAATGGTTATTGACTTTCACTGCACCAAAGGGCCTCTATGTCCAGTCACTGTTAAAGGAGTAAATGTAGAGGTGACCCACTCAAATAAATACTTGGGGTGTCCACTTTAATAACAGGTTCGACTGGTCTCGAAACACAGAGGAACAATGTAAGAAAGGGCAGGGTAGGCACTTTTTCCTTAGGAGACTGTTTCCTTTAATTTGGGAAGTGTCATTCTTTGCATATTCTTTGTATAACTCTGAGATGGCCAGTGCAATTTTCTACACTGTGGTTTGTTGGGTTGGTAACGCAACTTTGAGAGAGGCCCACCAAATCAACAAGGTAATTAAAAGGGCAAGTTCACTTACAGGATGCACCCTGAAACCCTGGATGTAGTAGTGAAGGAGAGAATTGAAACAAAGCTTAGTGCCATTAAAATAATGTTGGATATCCTCTCTCTGACATACTAACATTGAGTACATTCAGCCAATGAATGATTCCGCAGAAGTGTGTCATGAAACTTTATAGTAACAGCAATACGTCTGCATAATGTCTCCTCTCACTGGGACTGGGACAGCCAAGGCAGAACTTTTTTTTCTTTTTAATTTTATAGCTTTATAGTCACTGTAGTATGTGTTTAGACCAAAGTGTATGTGTACTATTTATTTATTAATGTACTTACTTATCTACCTATTTATGTGTTTATTTTTTTAAAAGAGCTTATGTCAGGGTTTCTCAACCTTTAAGTATTTGCGACCCGAGTTTTCATAACAGTTTTAATCACGCCCCCCCTAACATTTTTTTGAAATGTAGATGCATATTTTATTATACCTACTTAACTTTTATCGACATTTATCTAACTCTATATTTATTGTTCTAGTATCAAAATGTAGTTTAAGTTAATTTGTTTTGGTTTCAACAGATATTTTTTTCATATTTTTGATTCTTGTTTTCTTTTTTACACATCTTCACTTCCCCCTTTTTGTTACTTCGTGCCCCCCTAGGTGGGCTCACCCCACAGGTTGAGACCACTGGCTTATGTAAAAAGCCCACTGGGTACAAATAAAGTTCTATCTAAGTTAATACTGTATTTAAAGTACTGAACTATTTACTTCTTCTTTTAGTTTTTTGGAACCCCTGTTTTTCTCAGATACCTTGTGTTTGGTTTGAGATTTGAGAGTCCTTCCAGATATATGAGAAATGGTTAACATTGATCAAATGGAGCTTTACAAATAGTCAGACGAGTAGCAGCAACATTTTTATTTTGACAGCACATTTTCATATACAGAATGTGACTCAAAATGCTTCACAAGATGTCAATGAAATTGTTACAAAGAGAAGCACATTAAAATTAGATAAAAATAATAATGAATAAACAACATGCAAGAAACTAATAAGTACTTGTAAGAACAGAAATGTAATTAATAGAGAAGGTAGATACATAATTAATTGAGAACTACAGCCCTTATATTTAAAATTGTTTTTTTAAGTCTCTAAAGATGGGTCTGATTATAAGACCAGATGGCTGGGAAGACAAAAAAAAACAAAAAAACAGTAGATAAGCTGGATAAAAAAATCAAAAATCTGCAGGGGTCCCAAGGCCAAAAGTCCACCTAGCCCCCAACTGACATTCTTCCTAATATAATATACCATAACATGGGCAGGAAGTTGGGGTATCCGCTTTCATTCAAACATCACAGGTGGGTGCACAAGACACAGTAGCTCTAGAAGCTTTGCTGAAGAGAACGACCATGGATTTCCCAGAATTAACAGGCTTGTTCTACACTGGCAGGCTTATGGAATTAAACAGTCTTGAGCAGCGAAGGAGTTAATGTGGAACTAATCCAGGTCTTCAGTATCCTCAAACTCATTAATCAAATTGGCATAGCTGAATTCTTTCAGTCAAATAGCAAACCAGATATTTGTAGTACTGTTCATATTTAAGATTAACTCTTTTAGGGCGGGTGTCAACTTATGTCAACACATACGGTTGAGACAGATGAGGACAGTAATCAGCTGTAAATGTCGACAAAACCCATTGTTACAGTATAGTTTGACTCTCTTTGCTGCTTGCAGTATGTGTTACACTTGTGCTGCAGTTTCAGGCATCTGTTGAGCATACTGTGACTGCCATGGCCGCCACCAGCTGCCACGGGCCGTGGACAGTTGATGGCGGCTGGCTGCACAAACAGCGGCACAAGTGTAACACATACCAACAGCAGCGTAATGTGCCAATGCACACCATTGGCTGCTTCTAATATTATCGAACCTTGCATGACTATGCTATATAATAGGTGTTTGAATTTACAAACTGTAGTGTAGAGGCTCAGGGAACATAAAACAGTGACATTTGTCAAAAATCAATATTTTATATTGATTTATGTGTGAAACCATTGCTTTGTGTGCTATCCAGAAAACTTAGGCCTTTTTTAAAAATATGTAGCCTTGGTATAAAACGGAAAAAAAAAATTAGCCTTCAAAGAGTTAAAGCATCATATTAAAGACTGTGGGACTGTGAAACAAACTATACAGACTCATGTGGTTGAAATGGAAACCAGTTATAAAATGGTTATTTAGAAAATGTTTTTGTCTTTTCCTGTTTGCTTTAGAATCATATTGTAATTTTCTGTAAAGTTGCTTTAGAGTGCTGAATACAACTTTTGAATTTATTTGTTTATTAGAGAAAATTTTCTTGTGATGCTGCCTTTTGATGGGCACTGCCATTTTGCAGATGTTTTTGTTAGCAGTTCCTACTGCGTTACTAGAGTAGAACGGTCAGGGGTGTGTGATACATGTTGTTACATCATAAGCAACATTTTAAATGTCAGTGTCAGGCACTTCCTGGTAATTTGAGTTCTCAGATGTAATCTAAAAAAGAAAAACAGACTCTAGTGTGTTTCTCTAGCTTTTCTGGTTCTTGGATTTCTAATTGTGTTTTTCTGACTTAAATCCTGGATCTCTGTGTAACATCTTGGCACTTGAGCTCAGGTTGTTCTTCATTGAAGTCAGGACCATAAAAAACGAGGCGGTAGGTCTCCAAAAGGCTTCACCATACAGACCAGACCTCCTTTGCCTGCATGGAAAAAGGCCTCACCCCAACAAACTCAGTCCCAGTTCCTCTGGCCTGCCTCAGCCCTCACAGTTTTTACGCCTCAAAAAATAAACTTAAATGTCCAAAAATATGAAAATGTCTCTCAAGGAAAGGAAAACATAAAAAAAAAAACTTTGGTTGAAGAAATAGTTCATCAAGAAAATCTTTACTGCAGTGGGCTGGCGCCCTGCCCGGGGTTTGTTTCCTGCCTTGCGCCCTGTGTTGGCTGGGATTGGCTCCAGCAGACCCCCGTGACCCTGTAGTTAGTATATAGCGGTTGTCACGCACATGCGATTAGGGGGCCGCGTACGGACCTAAACGGTATCGTGAAATCGTATGCCAGAAGGGAATGGCGGGGGACTAACCTTTCTCTCTTTATTTCCTGCAGAAAGAAAGACGCACCGCCGCCATGACTCTGCCCGACTCGCTAATCACGCATAGCCACTTCCGCCCTTCCTCTGTCAACTCCTGATGATGTCAGCAATCCCAACATCCATCTCGGCTCCTTCCCAGCAAACCTCTCTCTACTTCCGGTCCCTCTTCATAAATGCTCCCCCTTCCGCCATTTTGACTGTCGGCAGTCTACAGTAGTATAATGCAATACTGCACTGACAATAATTATTTTGCAAATATTTCTTACAGTATATTGGGCCGGAAACCCCAAACCTTTATGATTGTGTGTCTTTCTTTTTACACGGGTTAGATAATGGATGGATGGAAGAAAATCTTTATAATTAATAATACATTATTTATTTAGGATAATAGCCTTCATATACTGAACTTTCACACATGCTTACTGTAAGATTATTGCTAACCTGCTTCACACATGTGTGATGTCACAACCTAATCAGTACTTCCCATGTGCTTATAAAAAAAAAACTTGCAGTATTGTCATTTGAGGGGTACATTAGATATGTAGCGCTAATAAATGTGCACTGGCAGCACTGCATAGCAAATTTGCATGCATAATTAGCCATGTGCCCAGCTACAATCTCAAAAAAGCCTTAAATAAATCAGAATGAGACCCTGTGAAATAATGATAATAACAAAAATGTATTACTTTTTACAAGGTGCTTCTGTCTTCTTGATGGAAGAAAAATTGCAGAGCATCTGCACAGATACATGGGCAACAAAAAAGACATTGCAGTTGCTCTGGGAGCCACAACTTCAACAATGGAACTTGCCAGTCCCATGTCATGGGTTTGTGGCTTGGCCAATTTATACCCTAAGATTGGAACTCAGTTAGAACAATGACCTATATTTTAAAAATGTATTACTAGTTTGGGGCCATTTGTTGTTTTTGGTTTGTGATATTCATTCTGTCTGATTTTTTGTTTTTTGCAGCACAGAGGCACAGTGGTTAGCACCGCTGCCTCACAGCTCAGATCACATTTTTGGCCATAACGGTCAATCCATCATAGCTGGCAGATGCTTCCCTGACCCACTGGGATACTTAAAAGACCATTGCACTATTAAAATCCATCGAATTCAAGGCAAAGTGAACTCCATTATTTTTGCTCATCACAATTTAGTAGGTATCATTATGACAAATTAAGCACTTCTGTTAGCATTCTCATTAAGCTAATCATTTAACATCAACTGGTCGTTGAATAATTAAGTGCAAGAAGAAAGCTACAGTCTCTGTGGCATTTCCATCTTCTCTCCATTTCTGCCTGGGCTTCTAATGGTGTATGCTGGTTTTCCTCTGACCTCTCAACAACATGTATGCTAATTAAATTATAATCTCTAAACCCATCTAATATGTGAGTCGTAGTGTGTGTATGAAAGAAATCAAATCAAGAGTGAATCAATACTTGAACACTATAATTTATTTACTGAATAAATGTGTTGTTGTCTATATAAATTCTCCACCTTATACACAGAGAAATACATGACCAAGTTTAATAAATCTTAGCTTGATTTAAAGTATAACTATGAGCAACGGATATTTTTCAAAGATAATACCAGTGTATTTAGCTATGTACCATTTGTTTATAAGTAAAAGCTAAATGTCCATATAAGGTGAATTGTAACTTAACGTTTTCCCATTCTGGCAAATATGTATATTTTACATAATGCATTACTGAGTTGTGGAGTGTGTTTTGTAGAAAAATGACAAAAAGCATAGTACATAATAAATACATTTTTGAATAGGAGTTACCTGAGGTGTCATATGTATGCAGTATTTAACAGCTAAAAAATATATGCTAAAACTTTGTTACAGTACTACTGCAAAAAATAATCTGAAGAACAGTTTACTAATAGTGTGATGATTTCCCTAGTTGAAAAGTGGGGGCCAAGTAGGAAAGTATGTCGATATTATAAAACACTGTCAAATAATGCAAGGCATTCAAATGAATAGATAAGAGAATTTGACAGATACTGTAGATGAAAACAGTAGTAAAATGAATCTGACTAATTTAAGGTCAGGGAGCAGGCAGGAATCTACTAAACTAGAACAGGCAAAGTAACGATAATCAAAATTGTGTCAAGAGCCAGAAACCTGAAAGAAAAACATAGCAAAACGGTTCTAACCATAACTTTAATTCTTAGTCTTAAATACATTGGTTGAAGGAAGGAATCAAGAGAAATTTTATATATATCCTAAGCTTATCCACAGTTTAGATTTCTTTGATGCTGTGCTGCCATCTTTTATAGCAATCATACAAAGGTATCATGTGTCACAACACTGGTAGTCATGTAGATGGCAATTAGTGTTGTTATTATAAACAGTTTTCGTGCAGCCATAAAATATGGGCACAATGGTGCAATAATGATCCCATTGTTATTGTTGAACCAATGAGTGTTGACAGGAGATAAAAATATTTGTCCCACATGAAAAGTGGAACTGTTGTGCCCTTTCAAAAAATTTGAAATGTCAGGAAGCTGTTTGTTCTCCTGTATCCTGTTAGATGGCACAACCTAGTCCTGGCTAAGGAAGCCTTGGGAATGCAGAGGTTTCAGACACCACTGGTGGGCACTGTAGGTGGGTTGTCTCAAGACTTTACACAAGGAGTACCATATGGAGGTGGTTTTAAGCCAGCTCCAGCCAGGCATCCTGTAAACGTTGAGTTGAGAGTGCCTGTTACCTCTTTTCACATGTTTTGGTCCTTCCCTCCAGCCACATCTTTGTGGTCCTCCATTTCCATCTGACTATCACGTATGTTGGATATTTTATTCCCTGTTCTCCACAGATTTTATTAGTTCTTGATTTTTTCATTGCTCTCTTTTATATTTATGAATAATAAATTGCTAAATGCTCCTGACAGCTTACTGAAAATAACAAGATCAATGTATAATAAATGCCTAGAGGAACGTATTTTATAACTTAATTCCTTTAGAACTTTCAGCTTCTCCATCCACTATATCATACTTATTTCACTCTAATCGAGAAGCATAGGGCCTGCTGCTAGCACGGCATTTTTCCTTTTTTTCTTAGCCATCTCCAAATTAGTTGGGGTGGGCACCAGTGGGTTGGGGACTTAATTATCTTCTTGATGTTACGCATTTCTTTCATTTTATAATGAATAAAAATTTTTTTACAAAAAAAGACATCCAATAGTCTCTGAGGTTCACCAACTATTGGAAAGATCAAGATCAGGTCACAGAAAACAATGCATCACTTCCACATGCATTGCAAAAATCAGTCAAAAACTACTCTCTCCTACTGACGCAGTTTAACTCCAAATAAGTCTCTACTGCTACTCTAGTGATTTGCTTCTGACCAAAACAAGCATGACTGTGGACAAATGTAACTCTTTCAGCTTTATCCTGTTTGAGGCTGTGGTTTCCTTAATTTACTACAAGACTAGAAATTATCAAGATTGACTGGATCAGAACCAAGACACTACATCATCTCTTGGGAGCAGTATGTGTAATGCCGACTGCACAAGCCTCAATGAAATCGTCTCTGAAATAAAACTAACAAGTTACAAAATGTATGCGTGGCATAACATTCAGATACGTTCCAGGATTTTGTTAACTGATTTGAAAGTTGCAGTGTTTTAATTTTTTTAGTTACTTTATCAAAGAAGTTATCACATTTTGTTATTAAATATACTAACAAGAGAGGCTTATACAAGAATAACAGTGGTAATATAATTATTAACTGCACTCTTTTTATGAGAAATGTACAATGCCATGTAGTTAAAAATAGGTTTGTGGTGGATCAAAAGCTTCCACAGACAGTAGATTCCAATTTAGGTGCTATAAAAATGGTAACAACTGATGTCCTATTGTTGGCTGTTTGTTGTGGAGGGTCTGTCACTAACTGTAACTCACATTTTATAAACATAACAGTTTCGTAAGAAGTAATTGAATTGAGAACTAAATTAATTAAATTAAATTAAATTGTTGGTTGTTTCAGACTATGATAGACAGTAGGTCTGGGGCTTTGTTTATAAATTACTAGCAGGAGTACCCGGCGTTGCCCAGGAATCTATAACCGTTGAATTTCCCAAATGAAAGAAAGACTACATAGAAATACAACAAAAGTTTTTTGATTCACATTTTATTGTAAGTTCCTCCACTATGGATACTGTCTGCTGTGGCGTTTCAGACATCCTTGAAATGGACTGTCTTGTGGCATCTGTGGACTTTCTAATTCTACGTCTTTTTTCGGTGGCATGGGTATATTAGCGAAAAGCAGGACAATTATAATGTGTTACATGGTATTACGTACGAAATAAGCACCACAGTAAGATGAATTGACGTTATTTATGATACGTCGGAAAGTGAACAAATAACACCAGTCAGTGAGAAAGAGCAACACTGAAATCGTACTGTGAGTCGGAAAGTGAGCAAATATAACGGACATTGGCGAATTAAATACAGCACTATCAGAGCGTGTGGGAATGTGACGTGTGGAAACACGGATGTGTTAGCTGGTCACGCGTACTGGGTCGTTCACATTTTACATCTATACGGCAGTTCCTCTTCATCCGATCAAAGCAGTCTGACTCATAGACATATATAGATAGACATCGATTTTCACTGTGTTGCATAGTCGACACGAGACATCAGCATGTCCACCATATTGCGAGTGGCAAAAGTGCCATTTAAACCAATACAGGTAGACGTGGAAACCGGGTTTTCTAATGAAAAAACAATAATGTTTAAAACAATATCGCTTACATACAACAGATTTTGGTGAATCGTTTACATTCAATTATTTATATCTATTTATACACTAATAATGGCAATTATTAAATAATAATAATAATCATTATTATTATTAAATATCCATCCATCCATTATACAACCTGCTATATCCTAACTACAGGGTCACAGGGGTCTGCTAGAGCCAATCCCAGCCAACACAGGGCGCAAGGCAGGAAACAAACTCTGAGCAGGGCGCCGGCCCACCACAGAATTATTAAATTTTTTTTCCCATATAAGTAACATCTTCGAAAACATTTCTACACTTTGCCCTGTTCTTACGGAACACAGTACAGTAATCCCTCCTCGATCGCGGGAGTTGCGTTCCAGAACCCCCCGCGATAGGTGAAAATCCGCAAAGTAGAAACCATATGTTTGTATGGTTATTTTTATATATTTTAAGCCCTTATAAACTCTCCCACACTGTTAACATTATTAGAGCCCTCTAGACATGAAATAACACCCTTTAGTCAAAAGTTTAAACTGTGCTCCATGACAAGACAGAGATGACAGTTCTTTCTCACAATTAAAAGAATGCAAATATATCTTCTGTTCAAAGGAGTGTCTGCATCAAGAGCAGAGAATTTCAGAGAGAGAGAGAGCGCTCGCAAAGAAAAGCAAACAATCAAAAAATCAATACGTGTGCTTTTAAGTTTGCCGAAGCACCGCAATAAAGTGGCATTTTTTTGAGGAGCGTCAGTATCTTATAAGGAAACAGCCTCTGTGCAAACAGCCCCTCTGCTCACTTCTCCTCCATCAGGCGCAGAGAACGTCAGAGAGAGAGCGCGAGATTAAAGCAAACAATCAAAAAATCAATAAGTGTGCTTTTGTGCTCTTAAGTATGTGGAAGCACTTCGATAAAGTGGCATTTCTTTGAGGAGCGTCCGCTAGGCAAACAGCTTCTGTGCAAACAGCCCCTCTGCTCACACCCCCTCCGTCAGGCGCAGAGAATGTCAGAGAGGGTGAGAGAGAGGCAGAGACAAGCAAACAATCAAGCACCGTGCGGGAAGCATATCTTATAGCATTGAGGAGTTTTAGTTAATATGTAATACATGCTCTGATTGGGTAGCTTCTAAGCCATCCACCAATAGCGTCCCTTGTATTAAATCAACTGGGCAAACAAACTGAGGAAGCATGTACCATAAATTAAAAGACCCATTGTCCGCAGAAATCCGCAAACCAGCGAAAAATCCGTGATATATATTTAGATATGCTTACATTTAAAATCCGCGATAGAGTGAAGCCGCGAAAGTCGGAGCGCGATATAGCGAGGGATTACTGTACTGAAGTATAGATTAATGCCCGAGTCACCTCACGTATAGATTACTGTAATGCTATTCTATCTGGCACCCCACAAAAATGTATCTATCGCTCACAACTTATTTAAAATTCTGCTGCCAGGATAATAACCTGCTGTTCTAAATCCACTGAACACATCACACCGATTCTCTCTCAGCTTCACTGCTCCCTGTTAACTACAGAATACAATACTAAATACCACTCTGAACATTTAAAGCTCTCCAGAAGCTCACTGATCTCCTACAGACTGACACTCCTCCCACTCACTCAGATTCTCATTTCCAGCTGTACTTTCTGTACCACACATTAGACACAGGGGTATGTGAGCTCGAGCATCTCTCATGGTGCTCCTCAACTTGGGAATTCTCTTCCATCTCATATATGTCAGCTCGATTCAAGAACACATTTTAAAACTGCCCTCAAAACTTTTCTTTTTACTAATATTGTTTAATTTTATTGTAAGGTGACCTTGAGTACTAAGATTAGAAAATGGGATTTTCTAATGGTGAAATATAACCAAAACAATTGTTCAGCCTTACCTATGAAATGTAATCCCCCGGGATCTGGTTTGGAGCGTACAGCGGTTTGTACAATCCCAAGCAGCAGATGCGTGAGGCATCTTTATCCATTACTTCACTCCACAGCAGTGCCACTCGCAATGTGGTGGTGATGTTGATGTACAATGGTGCTGGCCATGCGGCATGTAGTAATTCTATGTTTACGGTCGGCCTTCTCATACTTGGACACTTCTGCCATCTCTTGGCAATTTAAAGAAACATGGGTAAAGAGCGACACACAGAGACCAAAGCTGCCGCTAGATGGCACTGCGGTGAACTTCTGTTGCAACGTGTGGCCATCTTAAGTACAGGGACCTGTGCCAAACATGGTGTCGGTCAAAAGGTGCCCCACGATTCACCAAGAACATTTTTCCGAAACAAACATAACCCCATGGCCTTCTGCTGGTCTGCAAAGGTGCAGATTTGTATGGCGGACAATACTTTGATTCTGCTTTATATATTAGAAGATAGTGTTAGAGAAATATTGAGCAATTGTGATATTCAGAAAATGCAGCTGTGCGGTTGTTTTAGTGTAAAGTAAATACTGAGTACATATTTGTTGACTGACGCTTACTTAATTCCTGTCCCCTTGCAATAATTTCTAGGTAGATGACTAGTGATTGTATTTGACTAAATGGTATTGAGGATCCATTTACTGATGGATGTGTAAATGAGGGAAAATATACAATATACTGTATACTGTACAAGCTGAAGAGTCCTCTCTCAAGGTAAATATGAAACAGTGAACTAATCCAAAGTTCAATTGCACAGAGTATTTCTGTATTTTAAGATAAGTCAAGTCAACTCAAGTTGATGAGCATGCACTGGTAAAGTGCGTTGCCGCACCCACTACACAACGAAACAGCTCGGGATCCCGGTTGGCAACACCCCAGGCAGACACGTGCTCCAGTTCCACCCTCCAGAAATGATCCTCTATCTGCCGCAGCCAGGTGTTATGTGGGCAACCCATTTGCCTTGTCCAGCCACTTGGGTTCCCAACAATAAGGACTTTACGAACTGGATCACCCTCTGGGAAATGCGCCACATGGCTGTAGTGCTGTAACTGATGCTCCCTCACAATGCAGGTAATGTGCCTCATTCAGGACTCCATGAGCAAATGCTCATTCAACACAAAGTCAAACCAACGCAATCCAAGGATTTTCTGGAGAGACACAGTACCAAAGGAGTCCAGTCCTAGTCTCAGGTCACTGCATAGCATCCATGTCTCGCAACCATATAGCCAGACAGGAAGCCCCAGGACTCTAAAGACTTGGACCTTCATCCTTTTGCATAGATATCAGGAGAGCCACACACCACTTTCCAGCGACCTCATGATCCCCCATGCTTTCCAAATCCGTCCACTGACTTCATAGGAAGAGTCACCAGAGACATGAATGTCACTGCCAAGGTAAGTAAACCTCTTGACAAGTTCGACACTCCCTCCGCAGACAGACACACTGTTGATGGCTGTGCCCAAGAGGTCATTAAAGGCCTGGATCTTGGTTTTTATCCAGGACACTCACAAGCCCAGACACTCAGACTTCCCTCTCAGTCTCTCGAGTGCCCCGATCAGAGCCTCCATTGGTCCTGGGTATGACGTTAAACTGCATCTAACTTGCAGGGAAATCATGGAGGTTGGTGGCAGGATTGGCACTCCAGCCACTGTAAAAAAAGCCTCACACAGCTCCGAGATGACAGAAAAGACCCCTTTTTGTTCTCCACGGGAGTAACTCTGCTGCAGCTGCCCATAGGAAGGTTGCTCACATCATGAAGGGGATGGGGGAAAGCCCTCGGGAGCCCCATCCTAGTAAGAGTCGAAACCTATGGAGAGCCAATGGGGTCAGGTCTGTTGGGGATTGGAACTGATGTGGTACTGAGGCGTCACCGACTGCACGGCAGTACTCAGGTCCCAATTTGAGGTGGCGCATGGGTAGGTCGCATTTTAAGATAGATGAGTTTGAAATTTCATCAATACTAGCATTATATTTCAGATATCTCAACAAAAATGTAACTTTCTTAACAAATTTCCTTGAGGAATAAGTGTACCAACTTAAAAAAAAAAATGATCCACTACGGAGAGACATGGGGATCACAGTTGGTTCCTTTTTCATTATATACAAACACCTTAAACTGGTTAGCAATGAAGGTATCGCCTCTCTTGAGGAAGCTGAATGGATACTTAAAATCAGACAAACCACAATGACTTGGCATATTTTTATTATACTGTGATATTTTACTTGACAAAGAGCACAAATCTGTTTCATTCCTTCAGACTGCACATGGAGTAGTGGTTGTAAAACATAAAAAAAAACACATATTTTGTGGATGCATTGAAAACTATGAAACCCAACTGCATCAGCCCACCTACAAGCTGCATCCACTGACAAATTTTTCATTAGTACTGTCTGTAGGTGAGGTCAGTATAAAAAAACACTGGTCATGACGGCATTCTCTTACAAATCCATGACAGAAAGATTACCTGCACATGGGAGTGCTGCACATGTTCATTATTAGTATATGGATTTGTCCTACAATAAGAGCTGGAGGGAAAAGTGTGCCCATATTTAGATCCATATTGAAAACTCCAAGTAAGTAAGCACTTGAAACTCCAGGATGAAACCTATGAAAATTGATTTGATTTGAATTAAGATATTTTTAATCACATTTTGTTTTGCCACCTTTTTTGTTTGTTAGAAATGCTTATGTGTATGAGCTAAGCTTGTCAGACTACAAGTCATTCTGTAGTAAATCTCAAATCTGTGTTTTGTAGCCTAAACCATATACTAAAAAAACCTTCAAGGAAAACAATACCCAGAGTTTGTTGTAACTTCTCAAAGTTATGAAATATGTAAATACTGTATCAGCTAACAAAATGTATGTCCACAAATAAATTAATAAAACTAAAGCAGAGACAATTTTTGTTTGTGAAATGAAACCATCAAATCAACAGCTGCTCTGGGCATGCCAGTGGTTGCTGCAGCAGCTCCTGTAACATTCCAAAAGTAATAGCCAATGTTCTGACAACCCCATGCTGAGAAAAGACATTCAGGCCTTTCTGAACATGTCAAAGGTCAAGCCTCACAACAATGTAAAGACTTAACCTATGTTTTAGTCAGTGTTGACAATGACTAAAGTCTGAATATAGAAACTCACAGCTTCTTAAATTTTGTTTCCAACAGTGGCTGGCAGCAAATGCTCATCTGCAATGCTTAAAAAAGTATTCCCAACATGACATCATGGCCTGAATCTTTTCAAATTTTATTATTATTCAACTTTGAATTACAGTAGATTTAGTTTGGTGTTTTTGACACCGATTAACAGAAAATGTCTCTTTAATGTGAAAGTGAAAACTGATCTCTGCAAAGTAGTTTCAATTAATTACTAATATAAAACACAAAAAAATTGATTGAGTCAGTATTCTGCTCCTTTAAGTCAACATTTAGGATATGCACCTTTGACAACCATGAGAGCCTTGAGTCTCGACGGCCAGGTCTCTATCAGCCTTGCATGTCTAAACACTGCAAGTTTTCCTAATTCGTCTTTGCAAAACTACTCAAGCTCTGTCAGGTTGCCTAGGAATTGTGAATAAACAGCCTTTTTCAATTCCGGCCAAAAATTCTCAATTGGATTGAGATCTGGACTTTGACTAGGTCAATCCAGAACATTAACATTGTTGTTTTTAAGCCTTTCATGTAGTTTTGGCTTTATGTTTGGGACCATTGTCTTGCTAAAAAACAAATTTTCTCCCAAGATGTAGATTTTTTCAGACTGAATCAGGTTTTCCAGGGTTCCCATGTATGTATTTTGCTACATTCATTTTACCCTTTTCTCTCACAGGCTTTCCAGGGCCTGCTGCAGAGAAGCATCCCCAGTGCATGATGCTGCCATCACCTAACCGACTAAATCTAGCCATGATGTCATGTGCATTTTTTGTAGCAGTGTCTTTCGCTTTGTTGCTGTTCCATAATTTCTCCATGGCTTCTCCAGACCCTTTAATGTGGGTGAACCTGCTGTCATCTGTGAAAAGCACAGGGTGCCAGTGGTGGACCTGCCAATTCTAGTATTCTATGGCAAATGCCAATTGAGCTCCATGGTGCCGGGCAGTGAGCACACATTAGAGGATGTTGGGCCCTCAGGCCACCTTCATGAAGTCTGTTTCTGATTGTTTAGTCAGAGACATTCACACCAGTGGCCTACTGGAGGTCATTTTGTAGGGCTCTGCCAGTGCTTATCCTGTTCCTCCTTGCCCAAAGGAGCAGATATCGGTCCTGCTGATGGGTTAAGGACCTTCTGCAGCGCTGTCCAGCTCTCCTAGAGTAACTGCCTGTCTCCTGGAATCTCCTCCATGTCCTTGAGACTGTGCTGGGAGAGACAGCAATCCTTCTGGCAATGGCACGTATTGATGTGCCATCCTGGAGAAGTTGGACTACCTGTGCAACCTCTGTAGGGTCCAGGTATCACCTGACACTGACCATAGCCAAATGCAAAAACTAGTGGAAAAAAACAGTCAGAAAGGATGAGGAAGGAAAAATGTCAGTGGCCTCCACCTGTTAAACCATTGCTGTTTTGGGGGTCATCTCATAGTTGCCCCTCTAGTGCACCTGTTGTTAATTTCATTAACACCAAAGCAGCTGAAACTGATTAACAACCCCCTCTGCTACTTAACTGACCAGATCAATATCCCAGATGTTTCATTGACTTGATGCTACACTCCGATTAAAAAGTTTTCCTTTAATTTGTTTGAGCAGTATACATGTTATAAGATATGACATTTTACCTGTATTTAACGTTTTTCTCTGAGGTGGTGTGACAGCATGCATTCACATGTGTAGGAAATAACTTCATATAAGGTGCAGATAAGCTCAATTTGGTATACAGTATTTGGTTTTGTTAATCTTGTGACGTTCTTTGAAATAAAGGACCTTTTGCATAAACTTTGCCTACTTTGAATCGGTGAATCTCAAAAAATCAATTCATTCTCTTGCAAAGTACATGAACTGTATTATAGCCAATAACTTTGAAATGTTTACAAATTCTATGAATGCCCTACATGATACACTCACAGTTCCTTTGAAAACCTACAGCAAAATGTAACCAGATTTTAACTTTAGAGTTTGTTAATGGATCTGAGCCTCCCCCATTCACACTAAAAAATTCTATTTTCACTGCAGAAGAAAGGCTCCTTAAAGTTAATCTGTTTTTCCAAATCTTTGGCAGCGTTCTGTGTGTAGCACTGTGGCTGAAATGAACCACCTGAACACGCAAGCCTCATTCCCCTTAGGAAGACTAAGTAAGGGGATATTCCAATCCAGAGACATCCATCTACACGGTAAGAGAGGGTTTTTTCTCCTACGTTGTCTTTCCACAGACCTCTCAAGTTATGAAAAAAGTTCTGTCCTATATTTGACACATTAAAATATTGGATGTGTTCAACATAACCTAAGATTAACCCAGTGTTATTTTAGTCCTTATACAAATATGCTTAGACTGGCAGTGCTATGCGACTAAGATGGGTTGAAATCTAAATAATCGTAGATAATAAACGTAGACCTCAGAATGAACATTTTCAGTGTACCATGTTTCTGTAACATGCCATTTGATATGGGATTCATAAAAGCAGTGTTAAGTTTGTGATGCACCATCTGTTGAAATGACACATGCAATGTATTTTATTGCTAAAAATGTTTGTGATGCGCCATCTTTTGGAATGACAGAGGCATAGCAAATGGATGAACATATCGCCAAACACAGAGACACTTATCCATTTATCATGATGAGTACGGATAAATCAGAAATTTTGCCAACATCTGTGATGGTTTGGACAAGTAGTTAGGATACCAGAGAGTTATTTGCCTAGCTGGAGAAATTCAGCAATATGTGGCTTACTGCATCAAGGCCATTGAGCAGTTATGACAATAAAGGCTATGCTGTCTTCCACAAACTTATTGTTAATCTGTAAGTTGTAAATATTTTACTTCTTTCCTTTTTAGTAAACTGCTATCCAGTTGTATTCAGTAACCACAAATACTGTTGTGTGTGTGTGTAAAAAAGTTCATTCAAATCTCATAATTTCCTAAATGTTGGATGAGGTACTTAATTCTCTGCCGGCTCAGCAAAATAACAATGTGCATTGAAAACACACTCTACCGTTAACTTTGTTAATTTTAAATACAGTAATAGAATTGTTTCATAATGTTTAACTTAATTTCTTAAAAAATATAAAATGCTGACAATTACATTGATTCAAATTTAATAGCCCATGTACAAAGTAATTAATAGCGAATTTTTAAAAGTGAAATAAAATTTTGAAATTTGATTAAATGGTCCATCTGTAGACTGAATAAGAGGGGGGGGGGATCATCAGGACTGCAAATTTAGATTGCAATACTCAATGGAGTAACCCGGTGTATCTCAACTGACTGCATTACTCAGCCTGAAAGAACACTTTAAAGTGTAAGGGTGATGTCCCATCCATTCATCCATCCAGGTATTTATTTTCAAACCTGCTTAATACAGTTCAGGTCATCTGGGATGTTGTTAAGGTGATAAAACGGTGAATAAATTCATAGTGCTTTAAAATGTTTTGTTCTTTAAAACAGGTTAAAATGTAAAGCAGGGAATAATGATACTTACATAACTGTTTCTTCCTTATTCCTCATTTGCACATAATTTGGAATCCATGAAATTTGACTCAGCATGTGGATTCGGGCAAGGCAAGTATCTTGGAAGATTTTATGGGATCTGGAAGCATTTTGATAGATGTTTTTCTTTTTACAGTAGAAGGTTACTCAAGGCTCGATTTGATTACTGGAGTGTCTGGCAAAAGGCAAAAACCAATTATCCCAGAAGCATGAGGCAAAATGTAGGTTCTAACGCCTGGTTGGGATACCTTCCATCACAGGACACAGTTAAACACTCATTCTTACTTATTACTGTGGCAAAAGAAAGTCACAAATTAACCTAACATACACATCTTTAAGAGTGACAGATCCATAAATCAAACCTGAAGCTATGGAACTGTGAGGCCATTTCACCAATGTGAGGTACCTATCATATAAATAAAAAATTCAATGTATGTAAATTGTAGAGATCAATGCAGCTAAATAAGAATGCAATTTACACTAAGAAAATATTTTAAACTGCTGATTTTAATATAAAGCAACCCATAAAGCATCCATTTCTGCAGCTAAAATACACCTCACCAAACATTTTCACCAAACTTGTTTTCCATTGCAAGCTTCCAGGGAGTTAGAACCTATCCTAAGGCAGAAACAAGCCTTGGATGGGATACCAGACCATTATAGGACACACTCATATACACCCATGTTTATTGAAACCAAGCCAATATACATCTACCAATTAACATACTACACGTACATTTATAGGATGTGAAGGAAACCAGAAGAAAACCCACAAGGCCTTAGAGAGAATGTGTAATTAGCACACAGTGGCCAGGCTGGAAACTAAACCAAGATCCCTCAAGCTGTGGATATACAGCGTTAAGCAATTTGCTGCCTCTAAAAGCAAACAGGAAATGTAATTGTTTATGGTTACAGTTGACACAACACTTTTGATCGTATTAGTAGTTTAGTTTGAGCTGCCAGGAATAAACGTTGTCATCGATCAGAGCTTCTACAAATGAGGAAATCTTCCTAAATTCTGGTATATTACATATTGATTGAAGGTTGCATCGATATGCTTACTGTATATTAATTAAGCTTTAATGCTGAAATTATATTTACAGTAATTTTTTATACATGACAAAAATAAATAAAAGTGTAGAATTCAGGAGCTGTATTTTGAGATTTATGTTAGTTTTTTCCTTAGAAAATAAAGAGACAAACATCACAGTAATTAACATTTGTTAATTTTTGCCTATAATATGCATGATAGTTCAAAATGATCATTCTTCCGTTCCACTGCCTGCTTGCCCTATGTGAACATAAGAACAATGATCTAAGATTTAGTCATTCTAATTGTACTGATGTTTTTTTTAATACTTACTTTATAGAGTTGGTTGTTGCCTTCTTGTTATTTTTCATGGCCTTTAGATCTTACCAGCACATTGACAAAAAACAAGATGCAGAAACTACTTCCCTGTTATTGTAAAGACAACATTAAGAGACGTTCCACAAAAAACTTGATTAAGCCGTCAGTAAATGAGATGGTTTCTATTTAGATTACAGAGGCCAAATGCATTTCAAAAGGAAGAGTTCATCATGACTCACATCTTTTTAATAAACACCAATCAATTTTTAAAATTACCTCATGCAGACTAGAAAACCTCATGCTAGGCTTGCTTCCAATTCATACAGTAGGCTATTTTTTATTTTCATTCCTAGTATAAATTAATACAAGTATTTTATTCTAGTTATAATTTATAATATATACATATTTTATACTAGCTGTATTACCTGGTTTCACCCGGAAAATTTTCTAAGAGAATGAACTTACTAACTGAGTACTTTTCTGTAGACAATATCTGTTTGTTTATTTATTTATTTATTTTTTACAAGGGGCTAATATAATAAACTGTTCAAAAAATTAAAGAAACACTTTGAAAAAACATCAGATCTCAATGGGGAAAAAAATCATGCTGGATATTTATACTGATCTGGACTGGGTAATGTGTTAGGAAGTAAAGGATGCCACATCGTTTGATGGAAATGAAAATTATCAATCTACAGAGGGCTGAATTCAAAGACACCTCAAAAATCAAAGTGAAAAAATGATGCGGCAAGCTAGTCCATTTTGCCAAAATTTCATTGCAACAACTGAAAATCATACTCAGTAGTTTGTATGCATGCCTGACAATGTCAGGGCCTGCTCCTAATGAGACGACAGATGGTGTCCTGGGGGATCTCTTCCCAGATCTGGACCAGGACATCACTGAGCTCCTGGACAGTCTCAGGTGCAACCTGGTGGCGTCAGATGGACCAAAACATAATGTCCCAGAGGTGTTCTATTGGATTAAGGTCAGGCGAGCGTGGGGGCCAGTCAATGGTATCAATTCCTTCATCCTTCAGGAACTGCCTGCATACTCTTACCACATGAGGCTGGGCATTGCCATGCATTGTCAAGGAGCCCAAGACCCACTGTCTAATGGCAGTCAAAGTGCCATTGTCTAGCCTGTAAACGTCTGTAATGGATATGCCTCCCCAGACCGTCACTGACCCACCACCAAACCAGTCATGCTGAACGATGTTACAGGCAGCATAACATTCTCCATGGCTTCTACAGACCATTTCACGTCTGTCACATGTACTCAGGGTGAACCTGCTATCATATGTGAAAAGCACAGGGTACCAGTTGTGGACCTAAAACTTCTGGTATTCTATGGCAAATGCCAATCGAGCTCCACAGTGCCAGGCAGTAAACACATGGTCCACTAGAGGACGTCGGGCCCTCAGGCCACCCTCATGAAGTCTGTTTCTGATTGTTTGGTCAGAGACATTCACACCAGTGGCCTGCTGGAGGCCATTTTGTAGTGTTCTGGCTGTGCTCATCCTGCTCCTCCTTGCTCAAAGGAGCAGATACTGGACCTGCTGATAGGTTAAGGTACCTTTTAGGGTCCTGTCCAGCTCTCCTAGAGTAACTGCCTGTTTCATGAAATCTCCTCCATGCCTTTGAGACTGTGCTGGGAGACATAGCAAACCTTCTAGCAATGACACATATTGATGTGCCATCCTGGAGAAGTTGGACTACCTGTGCAATTTCTTTAGGGTCTAGGTATCGCCTCATGCCACCAGTAGTGACACTGACTGTAACCAAATTCAAAACTAGTGAAAAAACAGTCAGAAAAGATGAGGAGGGAAAAATGTCAGTGGCCTCCACCTGTTAAACCATTGCTGTCGTCTCATTGTTGCCCCTCTAGTGCACCTGTTGTTAATTTAATTAACACCAAAGCAGCTGAAACTGATTAACAACCCCCTCTGCTACTTAACTGACCAGATCAATATCTAAGAAGTTTCATTCACTTGATGCTACACTCTGATTATACACTCACCTAAAGGATTATTAGGAACACCTGTTCAATTTCTCATTAATGCAATTATCTAATCAACCAATCACATGGCAGTTGCTTCAATGCATTTAGGGGTGAGGTCCTGGTCAAGACAATCTACTGAACTCCAAACTGAATGTCAGATTGGGAAAGAAAGGTGATTTAAGCAATTTTGAGCATGGCATGGTTGTTGGTGCCAGACGGGCTGGTCTGAGTATTTCACAATCTGCTCAGTTACTGGGATTTTCACGCACAACCATTTCTAGGGTTTACAAAGAATGGTGTGAAAAGGGAAAAACATCCAGTATGCGGCAGTCCTGTGGGCGAAAATGACTTGTTGATGCTAGAGGTCAGAGGAGAATGGGCCGACTGATTCAAGCTGATAGAAGAGCAACTTTGACTCAAATACCCACTCGTTACAACCGAGGTATGCAACAAAGCATTTGTGAAGCCACAACACGCACAACCTTTAGGCGGAAGGGCTACAACAGCAGAAGACCCCACCGGGTACCACTCATCTCCACTACAAATAGGAAAAAGAGGCTACAATTTGCACAAGCTCACCAAAATTGGACAGTTGAAGACTGGAAAAATGTTGCCTGATCTGATGAGTCTTGATTTCTGTTGAGACGTTCAAATGGTAGAGTCAGAATTTGGCGTAAACAGAATGAGAACATGGGTCCATCATGCCTTGTTACCACTGTGCAGGCTGGTGGTGGTGGTGTAATGGTGTGGGGGATGTTTTCTTGGCACACTTTAGGCCCCTTAGTGCCAATTGGGCATCGTTTAAATGCCACGGGCTACCCAAGCATTGTTTCTGACCATGTCCATCCCTTCATGACCACCATGTACCCATCCTCTGATGGCTACTTCCAGCAGGATAATGCACCATGTCACAAAGCTCGAATCATTTCAAATTGGTTTCTTGAATATGACAATGAGTTCACTGTACTAAAATGGCCCCCACAGTCACCAGATCTCAACCCAATAGAGCATCTTTGGGATGTGGTGGAACGGGAGCTTTGTGCCCTGGATGTGCATCCCACAAATCTCCATCAACTGCAAGATGCTATCCTATCAATATGGGCCAACATTTCTAAAGAATACTTTCAGCACCTTGTTGAATCAATGCCACGTAGAATTAAGGCAGTTCTGAAGGCGGAAGGGGGTCAAACACCGTATTAGTATGGTGTTCCTAATAATCCTTTAGGTGAGCATAAAGTGTTCCTTTAATTTGTTTGAGCAATATACATTTTCTATAATATGGCATTTTACCTGTATTTAACGTTTCCCTCTGTGGTGGTGTGACAATGTGCATTCACATGTGTAGGAAATAAGTACATATATATACTGGATAATAGCTATTATACTGGATAGCTATTATTCCTGCCACTATTTATATACAGTATATTTACAGTATTTTTCATTTTTATATGAGTTGTTAAATATTCATCCATTAGTTCACTGCACCCAGTTAATTGAGTTTTACCACACAGGGTCTGATGTCCATCATATCAGCAGGAATAAGAACAGGATGTGTTTACCTGTTTAAATTTCTTGGAAATGTCAGGATTAAAAAATCACTTTCAATCTATCATTAGGCTAATACTTTTACATGGGATTTAGCTACAGTGTCACAATACAAAGAACTCATTAGAAATCTGATCACAAATAAACTGAAATAGCACACTGTTTAATGTAGTCTGGAGTTAATATAATATAACATCATGTCAATAGCTTCTTTATGCTGTTTCTGTTTTTCACATCTGCAGGATACTTACTCACAGAGAACATTAATATGCTACTTGCAGAGATCAACAATGCAATCAGTTTTTCCTGAAGCTGTAATCATTTTATTATCTCTCTCTTGAACTTTAATTACCAAACTGTGAAAGGTGCTGATTGAATCCACATGGAAAAGCTGGATTTAATTTTCAAAGTCCAGGACCAAATTCAAAAATATCCTTAGGGTGTCTGCTTAACTTTGCAATCAGCTTAGCAAAGCTGAGTTACTCCAAGTAGTGACATTAGAAATAAGCAACTGTCATTATTTATTAAGATGTACAATATTTCCCTATCCTGTGGAATAACTCAAAATGTTACACCACACAATTGTGCTTTATTCATTTCTACCAATAAATCAATCTCATTCACCTCTATTAAGTGATCAGTGGGAGCAAAAACCAACAGGATTGGCTATAACTGACCTCTGGACACAGATTATTCACTTATCCAGGGTCAATACAGAATTATCAGTAAATCTAATATGTGAGGAACTTAAAGCTCAAATGCAAAAACTCAAGTGAACATCAGAAGAACATTGAGACTTCCCACAAACAGTAATCAGGTCTGTCTGTTTTTGGTGATGTGAGGCAGGAATGTTAACTTTCTGCACGCATGTTAATTTTCAGGTTGAAACCACAATTACAGATTGATTTAAACCTGTTCAAACTGCTAAATGTAATGCAACATAACATTCTTAAGCTCATATAATCCATTTCAGAGGCACAATTAGCTGGAACCTATACAAGCAGCACTGGGAGAACTTGCATTTACACTAAGCTAATTTGTAAGTTAACTTTATTTGTACTTCTTCAGGGCTACATGAGGAAAATGAGAGTAGACAGAAGAAAAGACACATACAGGGAGAACATGCAAAGTATTTTACATACAGACAACAACCAGGTATGAGATTTGAACCCATTTTGTTGTGTCAATGAAGTAACAACATTAGCCATTGCTGTTAGGTCCTTCCATCAACCCTCCAGACTGACTCTTTTTATTTTTTTGGGTTGCTGTGGACCAGCTATGTTATATGGGTTGGAGACGGTGGCACTGACCAGAAAGCAGGAGACAACTTGAAGGTGGCAAAGTTAAAGATGCTAAGATTTGCATTGGGCGTTACGAAGATGGATAGGATTAGAAATGAGTACATTAGTGGGTCAGCTCATGTTGGACGGTTGAAATACAAAGCCAGAGAGACGAGATTGCATTGGTTTGGACATGTGCAGAGGAGAGATGCTGGGTATTTTGGGAGAAGGATGTTAAGGATAGAGCTGCCAGGGAAGAGGAAAAGAGGAAGACCTAAGAGAAGGTTTATGGATGTGGTGAGAGAGGACATGCAGGTGATGGGTGTAAAAGAACAAGATGCAGAGGACAGAAAAATATGGAAGAAGATGATCCGCTGTGGCAACCCCTAATGGGAGTAGCCGAAAGAAGGAAAAGATTAATAAAATGCATTTGATTAAGTGGAAGCAGACTGATCTGTTAAAAACATATGGTAGAAGAGCAGAGCTGCTTTAAAGCTTGGTAACTGTTTTCAGACTAGCTGATGTACATAAAGATTTCAGACAAGAATACACATTTAAAGCCCCAGGGATCGCCTCCATTTGCACGTCAAAGTGTCAAGATAAACCTTCACTTACTTGCAAGTAATTAAAAGAGATTTCTGACTAGAAAATCTGATGGTATGTCATGTTAAGTGGTCTAAATTATTCCAGTTTAATGTCATCTTTGAAAGTAATAGACCTGCAGATTTAAATTATATCCCTGAACACAGGACTTTTCTGCTCCTTTTTTTAGTGAGATTATAATCAAAATCATCAGGTTATGGCATTTATCAGCCCTTAACATAATTATTTCATTTCAGTAAAGAGTGTAAAATTTAGAAAGCTGAGTGCTAACTGTTTAATGTTTCCAGTAATGTTTAAGTCAGGATGTTCGATTAAATAATTTCACCTCTTAGCAGAAGCATCCAATCTGAAGTTAGCTACATTACTCAGTATGTCTCCCACTGTCTTTGATTCATGATGAAAACATCTGACTCCTCTAGTTCTACTGATTCTTTCACAATTTTAAGTTTATATTCAATACATTATTGCAATATATGCATTCATTGAATAAAGTATTAGTAACACCTGCACAAATACGTCCCCTTGCAATTAGCCAATCAACCAATCATGTGCCATACACAGATATGCAGATACAGATTATGAGCTTCAATTAATGTTCACATCAAACATCCGAATGAGGAAAAAATGGGATCTCTGTGGTTTCTACCATGGCTTGATTGTTTCAGTGGATGTGAACATTTTGTTGATAAGAGGGGTCAGAGAAGGGGCAGACTTGTTCAAGCTGGCAGAAGGACTATGGTTCACTCAGATGACCACTCTGTGCAGCTGTGGTGAGCAGAAGAACTTCTCAAAATGGACAATAAGTCGAACCTTGAGGCAGCTCTGCTACAACAGCAGATGACCACATCAGGTTCCACTCCTGTCAGCAAAGAGCTGAAAACTGAGGCTATAATGGGCACAAGCGCATCAACAGTTGGACAGCCAAAGAGTGGAAAAATGTAGCCTGGTCTGAAGAATGTCAGTTTGTGCCGATGTTTACAGATGGTGGGGTCGGACATTGAAACCAATAGCATGAATCCATGCAATTTTCATGGCACACTTTGAACCTGTTAATATCAATCAATCATTGATTAAATGCCACAGCCTATTTGAATATTTTTGCTGTCCGTGTGCATCCCTTCATGGCCACAGTTTATCCATATTTTAATGGCTACATCCAGAATGATCATGCATCATGTCACAAAGCAAAAGTTGTCTCCAATTAGTTTCATAAATATGCCAATGAGTTTAGTTTTCTTCATTGTCCTTCCCAGTCACCAGATCTTATGTGATACAATCAAGACAGCATGGACCAGAATCTTAAAGGAATGTGGAGTCCAAGAATCGAGGCTGTTTTTAGAACAAGAGGAAGCCCTACCCAGAATTAGGATACAGTAATGCTCCTGATAATTTGCTTAGCAAGTGTACAATAAATATTTAGATTCATATAGAAAACCAAAACAAATTTAACTTTGACAAAAGATTCTCATTTGTTTTTTTTAGCAGATTAACAAAAGATATAATCTTGACAGCTTGAATAAAAATGATAAAATGCAAACAATTTACAGTGACAGAGGAGAAGTTATAAGAGGTTTCAGTAAATGGAGTGGACCACAGCTCTGTGCTGGGCAGATTGTCACCGTAGTAATGGCGTCTCATAGCCCCTAGGCTTATAACCATGCAAAGGCATTGGATGCTTAGGATTTTCCTCACAGGGCGTGTAGTTTAGACTGCTTGTTATCTTGGTGTGAACATGCCCTATGGTAGTCTGGCACCCCATCCAGGACTAACTGCTGACTTGCACCTGATATTCCTAAAATGATCTCCTGTTTCTTTTATCCTGAACTTCATTAACCAGATTCAATAATGGTGAGACATTTTCATGAATATTGTATACCTATGGAAGCTTTTTCAGTGTGTCCAAATGATTTGGCAGATATAAGTCATTTACTGCAGTGTTTCTCAACCTTTAAGTATTTGCTACCCGAGTTTTCATAACAGTTTAAATCGCGCCCCCCCTAACGTTTTTTTTAAACCCTAATAAAATTTATTCCTATATTTGTTGCTGCCGTTGCACTGCTACAAGTTTAAAATTTCCCTATGAACAGCGAAATTACACCACATATGGCAACACTTCCCACCTCTTCTTATTTCCCGCGCTTTCATGGAAAGTTTCAATCTTTGCCTAATTTATTAGAGATGCACCTGCTAGTATACAGTAAATGTGAACTTTGTCTCGCCGAGGCCATATTTCAGTCTGGTTGTTTGACTTAAGTACTCGATAGTGTTCGTAGCAACTCCAGTATACGTTGTAAAAACCAAACATTTTTAAGCTCACCACCATGGATAAATTTTTAATTGGGCGCAAATGAGCATCTGACAATTGTGAAGCATCAACGAGTGCGGAGAAAAGCGTTGTTCCGAAGGTTAAATCAACAAAATATTCTGAAGAGTATTTAAATTTTGGATTCACGAGAACCAAAGTTGCCGGCAAGGAGAGGCCTCTTTGTGTTATTTGTTCGAAAATTTTGGCAGCGGACAGCATGAAACCCAACAAGCTTAAGCGCCATTTGGAAACAATTCATAGTGAGTACATTAATAAACCTTGAGAGTTTTTTGCTGCTAAACTAAAATCCCATAAAAAGCAAAAATCTGCTTTTAAAAAAGCTTTGTCTGTCAATGAAAAAGCTTTATTAGCTTCTTACAAAGTTTTGTATCAAATAGCTACATCCAAAAATCCACACACTATTGGAGAAGAACTCATTCTGCCAGCTGCAATTCAAATTGTGGAAATTATGCTTGGAGATAATTTTACCAAACAACTGCAGTCCATCCCTTTATCAAATGATACTGTAGCTCGTCGAATTAGTGATATATCTGAAGATATACAGGAGCAGCTATTGTGGAAGATTGCTCTCAATTCAGCTTGATGAGGCAACAGATAGCAACAAGGATTGTCATTTAATTGCATATGTTCGATTTTGTGATGGACTGTCAGCAGTGGAGGCGCTTTTATTTTGTAAACCAGTACAAGACAGAAGGACAGCACTTGCTTTATTTAATACTAGCACAATACCCGTGCTTCACAGCGGAGAAGTGTGTTAAAGAAGTTATGAAAAAGAAAAGGAAACATTTTAAAAATAACGTAATATTTGCTTTCTATTTGTTTGCATAAGCACAGTCCTTCACCAGCAATCATTTAATGTTAGCTCAGACCCGGCACTTAAAAGTTTCTCTCACACTTTTGCTGAGTTTGTGCCAAACACTGTTCTATCTCTGACCATCTAATCTTCGTTTGCATAAGCACAGTCCTTCACCAGTAATTTTAACTCAGTTACAAAGTAATCAAAAGTCTCGTTTATACCCTGCGTCCTCTCAGTAAACTTGTATCTCGCGAATATCGTATTCGTCTTAGGCATGACAAACACCAGCGGCAGCGTGTCTACGAACTTAATTTAAAGTTAAGCTTTACACCTTGCTTTCCTATTCATTTGCATAAGCACAGTCCTTCACCAGCAACTTTAACTCCGTTACAGCAATTTTAACTCCGTTATAAAGTGATCCAAAGTCTCTTTTATACCCCACGTCTTATCATTAAGCTTGTATCTCACGAAAATCGTATTCGTCGTAGGCATGACAAACGCCAGCGGCAGCGTGTCTATAAACTTAATTTAAACTTACGGTTTACACCGTGCTTTGTTTCCGCAGTAGCTGCACTTATGAATATGCTTGTATGCGTCACTCGCTTTATATTCTTTTGCTGCCTTCTCAATTGTGTAATGCATTTTTTGTTCAGCGCTCTTTGGAGCTCTTCTTTGTTCTCTGCGTACTGCGTTCACAGTCAGTTCACGTGAGCCACTCGGAGTACATGCATCAAAGGTTCTAAGCTGTACTTGTGTTATCTCGTGCAATGTCCACGACTTTATTTAATGTTAGCTAAGACCCGGCACTTAAAAGTTTTTCTTTCACTTTCGCTGCGTTTGTGCTAAACACCACCCTGACCATCTCATCTTCGTTTGCATAAGCAAAGTCCTTCACCTGCGAATATTTACCGGTAGAGTGTTTCTATTGGATTGCCGGTGACGGACAGCCTTATATGGGCAGGCACTCAATTACATGGGAGGCGTGACGATGAGGTACGCAACTCTGCCTCAAACGGCGACCAAGGTGCAGGCTATGTCCGTATATATGTACATAAGTAGGTTCCAGTTCTGACCGTTATGCATAGAATTTCAAAATGAAACCTGCCTAACTTGTGTAAGTAAGCTGTAAGGAATGAGCCTGCCAAATTTCAGCCTTCTACCTACACAGGAAGTTGGAGAATTAGTGATGAGTCAGTGAGTGAGTGAGTGAGTGAGTCAGTCAGTGAGGGCTTTGCCTTTTATTAGTATAGATATTGGATAATTTCATGACTAAGGCTAACATACAAGGGGAATTTTTTTTTTTGAATATGTACAGATGGTACTTGAGCAAAGTTTCCAAACATTAGTAAGACGAAAATCTCCACAGTGTATCTGGCCACATTGCATGATTCACAGGGAAGCCCTAGCTGCCAAAGAACTAAGTCCTGGTCTGAACAATGTGTTGACCACAGTTACTTCTGTCGTGAATTATATAAAAATGAAGCCCTTAAAATCAAAACTTTTTTCTGCTCTTTGCAAAGATATGGGTGCAGGAAATACAGCTTTACTTTTTTACTGTGAAGCATTGTCGTTATCACTTGGAAAATTTCTCCAACGTGTTTACGAATTAAGAAATGAAATAGCAATGTTCTTGAGGAAAAACTCTTTTTCTAATTCTTTGCATTTATAAAGCGCCTTTCTCACTATTCAAAGCGCTCAGCAATTGCAGTTTAAGGGCCTTGCTCAAGGGCCCAACAGAACAGAGTGCCTTTTGTCATTTACTGGATTAGAACCGGCAACCTTCTGATTGCCAGTGCAGATCCCTAGTATCAGAACCACCACTCCACCTCACTTATTCATGATGAAATTGAGCTACTTAACTGACATATTTGATAAACTGAACTTGTTAAACGTTCAGCTTCAGGGAGCTAGTACACATATCTTGGAGATGAGTGACAAGGTGAATGCTTTTTGCAGAAAACTTGAACTATGGAATACACACGTAAAGCAGAAAAACTTGAAAATGTTTAGCAATATGAACGAATTTGTTAAAAACTATACTGCCAATGAGGATTACATCAAAGTTAGATTTTTACATATTAAAAATCATCTAACTATGTTGGCTAAAAATATTAGAAGGTATTTTATAACCAACGAAAACATACAGGTGGGTGAGAGACCCATTTCAAAATACTCCCGAAGGTCTCTCAGTTGAAGAACAAGAACTACTCATAGACCTCCCAGCAAGTGGAGAAATTAAAAGGGATTTTGGTAATAAACCACTGTTTGAATTTTGGGCTGGACTAGATGAACAATTTTCAGCATTGAAAGAAGGAGCTTTTCGTATACTTTTACAGTTTCCTACATCTTATCTGTGTGAAACCGGATTTTCTACAGTAGCGGCATTAAAGACAAAATATAGGTCCCAGCTAAACATAGAAAGAGAACTCAGAGTTTCAATTTCTAATTTAACACCATGTTATGAAAAGGTTTGTTCTGCAAGACCGGCTCAAGGAGCCCACTAAAACCAATTTGTTCTTTTTTTAATTAATGATATATCATAGATGCATATTTTATTATACCTACTTACTTTTTATCGACATTTATCTAACTCTATATTTATTTTTCTAGTATCAGAATGTAGTTTAAGTTAATTTGTTTTGGTTTCAATTTATTTATTTTCAATTTTTGTTTTCTTTTTTTCACTTCTTCATGCCCCCTTTTTTTTTTACAGGTTGAGAACCGCCGATTTACTGCATGTTTTTCAATTTTCTTACTATTTAATGTTTTGGCTCTTTGATTTTTGTACTAATTGACAAATTAAACTCTGTTTACGGCATACTAAAGTTTGACAAAATGTTTGTAATATTTCTGTGATTTTTAGTTCTCCCCATCATTCAAATTTTGAATGCAGAGCTAGTCACAGGAAATTTTAAATAGACAAAACAAAGACCTTGTAACAAACCAACAAAATAGTCTAACTTTAAACTAATAAGTGCCAGGTATAAATATCCTTGTTCACTTAAGTTATCAGATTTAATCACCCTTTATTTTATATCGCACCATCCTCGGACCACAAAAAGTTAGCTGAATATAATTCATAAATGCAGCTTTACCCCAAAAACCATTATAATGGATGTATAAGAGTTTTTTCATGACACTGTACAGCGAATACATCTTGTTGTCCTAAAGTAAATAAATATTTAGTAAGACAAAATGAAAGGCCAAACACAATTCCATACTAGCCCTGCACTCTCTACTTGCACGAGCTAATGTTACATTATTTTTACTACACATACTGACATATTTAAATATACTGTGTATGTACAGTGATTATTATTCCAAAGAAATGACCATTATAGTACTTCACAAGAGGAACTCTTTTCTAAAGCACCTTGCCAACCAACCCTTTCCAGCTTTCCAAACATTTTTTGTTTGTCGCGTGAGTCTGTCAGAGTCCTGAAAAAGGGAAGCTTGTCATGACTGTAGGGGCCCTTTTCATATTTGTCCACTCCCTTGCCTACCTTTTCTTGTTCAGGCTTGTGTCTTTCTTATAGATGTCATCACTGAGTTGTGTTTTGTATTGTTACTGCATTGAAATAATCTGTCACCATGGCTCAATGATTTTAAAAACAGTGCAAAATCTGTCATATTACCTACAAACGTCTGCTCTGGAAACCTGAGTGGTTGCCTCAAACTAGTCTGCTACTCATTATGTACAAACATGCATCAAAATTGGCTTTCATGCATCATGGAATGGATAATTATATTGTCAGGTTACATTTATGCACGATACACCAAGCCAAAATGATCACCAATTTAAGCAAATTATATTTATTATTGTACTTCTTTAAATCACACTGTGTATTGTACTGTACACTCAAATAACATGTTTATTTTTGACTTGTACTTCCTGTTGCTTATCAAAATATTCACATGGTTTTGTTACAGAACACATAAACATATCATGCTGTTACTTACTACATGAACAAGCTCTGAAAATATGTGGCTGTTTAGAAACTGATCTTTGTAGGATTTCACACTATATTCTGTCTTGGGTGTTCTGCTCTACATGGCTTTAAAATGGAAGAAGTGAGCTCTGAGAATGGATCACTAGATAAAACAGGACCAGAAAGAGTGGTGTACTATGGGTGCTGTTGATCACATGGTAGAATAGTCAACGGAAAGCTTGCTTGGAGCTTTAAAGTTTTAATATCAATAGGTATACGGACAACACCATATTGTAGGGAAAGACATTTTAATATGGCATATTACATGTATCACACGTTACCATTGTGAGTCATCACATTGAATAAAATCGCCAACACCACTAAATCAGATTAGCTGAGGAATACAACGTAAAGATGGGGTGGTGATAAGATAGTTTAGGATAATAAAAATGGGAGTGTAAGAAGAATCGGGAGATTTCCTGATGCTTTGAATGTACAAAAATAAATCACCATAAATGGTTTATAGATACGAAAAAGGGTCCAACCAAGTGGGCAGTTATGGATTGGATAGTTTGTTACTTTCTCTGTATATCGTATATTGTGAAAGTATGGTTTTCATGAAAAAAAGATGGCTTCTGGTTTTCTATAGCAAAAATATTTTTTTTATATTGTTGGTATATGTTTTGGGAAGATGTTTTCTATAGCAGAATGTAGTAAAAAGTTTGAGGATACTGCAGCTCAAGATTAAATTGATTGATTTTTATCTTTTGGACAACTTACATTTGTTAGTCTTAAGAGCCGATTATTGCATTGAATCATTATTGCATCCTGCCACTTTTTTTTTGCAAAAGTATTGTGAAATGACACAATGCTTTTACAAAATATCACAATTATTAAAATAAAAACTATTAAAAGCCAGTATCAATAACCACTGGTTAGAAGTTCACAAAGTCTGATGAGTATGTAAGATTCTGAAAGGAAGCTTTTTGTGAATTTATAGTATAATCCAAAGCTCATGTTTCAGGCTTTTTCATTTTTATATTTTATAATTTAAGAATTTGTGATACCCATCTAAAAAATGGTTGACATCTACATAATCAATGTTGACTTAAGCATTAACATTTGCAGTGCACTATCCATTGAAATTTTTTTGTAATCCATATAATAATACAGTGCATTGCATCTATCATTTGAACAGATGGCACATCATAAACATTTGTAGTGATAAAATGCATTACTGCAATTGTTGGTAGATCTGTTGAAATGAGAGAGACACAGAAACCAGGCAAACACACAGACACTTGTCCTTTTATTAAGGTGGATGTTTTCAATTAAAGTAGTGACGCCAGCTAAACTTTAATTACAAAGAGGGCATGGTGAAAGAAATGATCTCACACACATGTTCCTAAGAGGCTTACACTGATGTGCAGTGCTGTGGCAAGGCTGGCTACACTCATTTATTGGATGGAGTTCAGACAAGTCTCAACCATTTTATTCCACTGACAAAATGACTGTCAGATTGAAGACAAACAGTAGATAAATTAGCTTGATCCAGAATTAAGTGAAATAAATATTCAGGAGGCAGGTCTACCATTTATTTGCACAGGCAACCTTTGGCAAACAGAGTAAACAGACAAGGGGGTTGGTGTCAGATACAGCTTTAACAATAAGAGCACCCATACCAGCAGCTGTCTGCTCTCCTCCTTTTCATCAGTTGTGCCATTTTAAGGCCCGGATATTTAGGGATTCCCTATGAGGGCTGAGGTCAGATCTATAGAAGCAAGCTAATCTTGGATTTGGATCATAGACCTTAGTAAACAACCCCAAAGGCCATAAGGTAAACTGGTTACATAAATTGCATATCTATGTAACATCCCCTAGTTTTGCTGTTTCAATATTACAGACCATAGCCACTTACCCAGAGAAGCTGCCACCAAAGATGGACATGTACAAAAAACAACTAGTAGTCAATAAGTAAGGAGTAACCTAAGAAATGACTTTACACTTAATCGCCATCCAGTGGATCCCAGCATGATGCACGACAGTGAATGTTCTGCCTTTCAGATTGTATAACGGACTCCCGATGGTCCAATTTACAGTTAATGGCGCCGTACTCTTCTCAGCTGTCTGCCAGGTCAGTTATGAAATAAAACTCTGTTTCAGAAGAGCACTTTTTACACTTGTTTTTCTAGATTTGTTTGCTCTGGCTTCTTAGCCAGAAAACACAATTAATAATAACTACATTTATATGTTTGTACTTGAGTCACACCATAAGCGGAGGAGAAGGCTACCCTGATTGAAACATTCAATATTTGATATGCAATATCTGATATGTGATGCTTTAATAGGCATCATTCGGTCTTGACCTAAAAAAAGTGTTGTATTGTAATGTTCACATTATATGTAGAGTAATCCTGCAGTATTTGAACCACTGCACCACTGACTTTTCTATATATAAGTCCACAATCACGTTTCAAAAATTTCAAAACAGAAAAACTCCTAAAGCTTAACATTTTTGGAGTTGTGTGTATTTATTTATTTGTTCATTTTTGTTTTTTTTATTGTCTCATGCTAGTCAGATTCTTCTCCTAAGAAAAACAGTTAACTCATGTTTTTCAAGTAGTCTCTTGACATTTGTTTTTCAGTGCTCAGTGTGGACAGTTGTTTGTGGTAATGAAACACACTACAAAACTGTAGCCTTTGATTCTGAATAATGATAATAATAGTAAATCTATTTATATAACATATACATGCAACTCAAGGTGCTTTCCACAGATTAATCAACAAAAAGAAAGCTATACCACATTTATTTGGGCTGTTATCATTAATTAATATTATGATAATTTCTAATAAATGAAAGTATACTAAATACAAAATCAACCAGGAATTGTTAAGCAAAATGTAACCAATAAAGTGCAAAACAAATCTTCACTCTTATCAGAAAAAAGGTTTTCTATTTAAAATATTTATACATTTATACATTAAGGTTGACAATAGAACAACCAGATCTAATTAATATGTATAAAAATAAATATGCATGGTACGTATCTACATTTTTCCTAGGCATCCCATTTAGTAGAAACAGTATAATATTATTAAAGTTAATGAAAAGATACAAAAGCAAATAAAACAGTCCATAACGGTTTCAGATGATTTAGGATGTAGATGAAGTTCTTGATTCCTGAATGTAAATGTTTGACCAGCTGACATGGAGGAGAGGAAAACAAAAAACTCCTACAAAGGCCATAGTAGAAAAATAAACCTCTGAGGGCCACCGTCATAAGACAGAAACGAGCAAATCAAATAGTAAGTCTGATGGCAATCAGTTTCTCTATCATGAAAGTCAGAATGACCTAGGCCAGCTGCTCGCCCACCCTCCACTGAGCATAAGTTGATACAGTTAGCACAGTCAAGGTTTCCAAGTCCAAGTATTAATACTATTACTTACTCTGATTTATATTGTTTTGCTCCAATTAGATCATATATGTTCTAGAAGAAGCAACAAGCAGTAAAATCAAGTCAAGTGACTGTCAATAATATAAACAGCCGCAAGTACAGTATCGTCACTGGCCTTGGGATCAAAAACCTGCTCAGATGCTGCCTGTGTGTCTGTAAGAAATTCATAGACTCTCTCCATGTTCTTTTGGGTTTCATCCCACAGCCCAAAGATCTATGTGTTAAGTTAATTGGCTATTCTGAATTTGCCCTGAATTAATGAATGTAAGTCTGCCTGGCAATTAACTAATGCCATCTGCAGGATTAGTTGCTAATCTCTACCCACAGTTGGAGGGACAGTTATTGGCTCCTTGTGACTCTGAACTTGTTTGGTTGATTGGAAATGTATATGTACATAAAATAAAGGTTGTTTTAGTTTCAATAATGCCTTAGTAGGTCTTGAATTGTTTTGTCCAAGACAGCAAAATATATTACATCTGCTTCCCTTCTCCTTCCACACCTCCCAGGTAAGTCTCATCCACCTCCTCTGGACTCCAACAATCCCATGCAAAGTGGATGACTCTGTTTTAAACCCAGCCCAGGAATATTTCAGGTGCTCAAGCCATTGTCTCCAAGCTGCACTTCTGAGTCAGGAGGATCCTCACTGTAACAGGGCATTTATCTCCCAACAGCATCACCTTGTTTCCCAACAAGGCAGCCCTATAGGACCACAACTCCCATGCTGCCCTGCACGTGTTTATATAGGGGCTCATCACAAGGGATGATGTCGCCCAGTGTCCTACACATAAAAGGCAGTCTTCCACTGCTCTACATTTCTTCTGGCCAGGAAAGGGACTGCTACCAATCCCAGCCCAGATGCTTCTCTAGCCCAGTTGTCCATTCACATTACTGGCCTCCCAGTCAGGCAATCGACTCCCATCCATTACTTCTAGGATGCCAGTCCTAGTGCACCAGCTGCTGTAGTGCCCCTCCATGCATGTCACACTTTCCTTCCTGACCATCTTTACCTGGCCTACTGGCTGGGACATCAGTCTGCCCATCACAATATATAGATAAGGATTTTCATTTTTTGAGGGGTACTTTAGTTTCCAACAACACCCCAAAAGATGCACAGTTTAGCTCATCCCACAACTCTAAATCTAACCTGTATGGATGACCATATTTGAAAGTCAGAGTATGCCCTGGGACAGACTGACACTCCTTTCATGGTTCATTTCTGCTTTATAATTAGTGATGCCAGGATAGAATACAACACCTCATGACAGTACATTAGCTAAGCAGAAATTGGAAAATATATGAATGAATCAAAACACAAAAGGAGAGCGATGATCATACTACATGTACCGTATATACTCGCGGAGAAACTTGTCAGGGAAATGTGGAAAACTCACGCTATTGGTCCAAGAGATTATGATATGCTAACATCCACCTGAGAGAGTAACCATGGAGAACACTGCCTTTTTTTTCTATGTATTTTGCCTACATGACCACACGGTAATACGCAAACTATTTCGAAGCGATGTTTGCACTGTTTTGTGTTTTTTGTATTTCACACCCTCATACACCCTTATCGTAAGATCACCCCTTATCTACGATGGAGCGTTCGATAAGAAGAAAATATGAAGCTGGTTTTAAATTAAAAGTCATTGAAGTGGCGAAAGAAATTTGTAACTGCGCTCTGCAACAAAATTCTGAGAAACTGGTTCGAGATTGGAGGAAAAAAGAAGATGTAAAAAAAATAAATAAATAAGTGTCGCATTTTTGAATGGGCATATAAGCCAGGGGCCTGATTTTATGATTTATTTTTTGGGTTTCAAGACCCGACTTATATGCAAGTTGTAAGAAGAGCGCTATATAGTGCCCAACCCGACTGGACACGGGAGGCACGTGTAAAATAATAAACTATTTATTTTCTTCCCCTGTGGGTGCACGTCTTCCCCATGTCCCACAGGCAATACACAGTCCCAAATACCAGCACACAATGAAACACTAAAGCACTTCTCCTTCCTCTCTGGCACCACCACTCCTCCCAGGCAACCTTGTCCTCCTTCCACCCGATTCTAGCCCCTGAATGATGGTCGCTGGCTCCTCTTACAGTTCACCCAGAACTACTCATTGTTCCGCCTGCACTTCCGTGTGTGATTAACCTGCTGCTCACAGGGCTGTACCTAACTCCAATTCCCATGGAGCCCTGTGGGAAACTGAGGCACCGCTCCCACCCAGGGTGGCGGCCATCTAGTGTCCAGGGGGAGGTATTGCAGTGTCCCCCTAGTGTGCAGGGCGCCCTGGCTGGGCATGGACCCCAGTCGCCTGCCACAAAGTATATATGGTAATTGTCCACACATTTGGAAATACAGTAAAACACTTAGTAAGGTTTTAGTTTTGATGTAATTCTCATCATGTATTGTAAGCTATCTGTTTTGAAGAAGCTTTTGGGCTTTTTCTTTTAAAAGAGCAGGTCATTTTGTTAAGGTAGTTCCTCAGATTCCAAATGGACAAATTGCACATTTTTTCATTCCAATAATCTGTTTGATTTTTTTTTTTACCTATTTTCATGTATATTCAGATGACTACAGCATTGCTTCAGTCAGATGCGAAGACTGTGTGAATTTATAATATTGTAGTATTAAGGAACTAGGTAAATTTTAATAACACCAAAAATTGTAATAATCATCAATATTATTACTTTTAGTATAAAGCTAAATTAAAAAAGGAACTATTGTAGCACATGATAAAACAGTACAAAAATAACATAAATAAGAGGTTTTTATTTGTGGACCATCCAGTCCCTTGTTTGACATAAACCTTGAAAAAACACTTACTGCCAGAATCAGCATCCGTCTACAGCAAATACGTTAACCAGAACAGAATTTGAGATTTAATAAAAGTTTTTTCTTCTTTTTTTTCTTCAGGTGGTAAAGTGGTTAGCATTAATGTAGCACGGCTCCAGTTTCCTCGGGTCGTCTCTGTTAATATGGTGCTTGCACTTTCTCCCTGTGTCTCTATGGGATTTTTTGCCATATCCAAATGCTGTGTGTTTTAGCTTAATTAGCAGTTCTAAATTGGCCATCTGTGAGAGTGTGTACACATGGCTATATTACTAACATACACATTGGTCTATTATTAAGTGTCATATTAGAAAAACAGAAACAGAAATATTCTTTTCTAAATACATGCAGCATATTTGAAAACATTGGAGACATGACGATCTTATAAGGCACAAGCAGCACTGGATTGTTCTTTAAGTTATGGTGTTATTTGCACCTGTGATTGCTCAGCATTAGCTGTCAGTCTTTAAATACACTATTTAAAAATAGGGAGGCTAACTTTTATTAAGGGTGTTCACAAAAGTCATAAATGTCTTTCTGAATTTCTTACACAATTAAATTTCTTTCTGGCATATTTCTGAGTCACTATGATGAGAAAAGTGGTTAAATTACAATAAAGGCAAAAATCAGCACATTAGTTGGAACAAGAAACTAGTAGCTACAGGGCACCCCTTGTCTGAAACTCCCCTAGGCTTAAAGAGAACTAATGATTTATAGTTTGTAATTTAACGAGTTTCAAACACACACATTTTCCAAAATGTTATTAGAAACATAAAACACACACCCACTTCTGGAAATTTCAGAGCAGAAAGAAGTAGAAGAGGAAATAAACGTACTTAGGTAAGGATGTCCTTTGATGGCAGGAATTACGCTCTGCTTAGGAAGCTGGATGGAATGAAAACTGGCAGGGGCGTGAGATTCCCAAGAGCAAGGCAGGAACATTTTCTCCTCTTTACATTCATTCACATAACAAAAAATCATGAGCAATTAAAACTAATGCCTTACATTCTAAAACTGCTGCAGCTTGTTTAGCTCTTCTATCAGCAAGATTTACTGAAGATTAAGTAATTGGCCCTGTATTTATTTGGCAGACAATCAGCATGCATAATTATCTTTGAAGCAGTAGAGCAGAAAATACCACAGACAACATGATACAATCTTCCATAAGTCAAGTTAAAGAAGCAATTGTAAATGTTCATGATTTTAAAACTATGTACAATGTATATTGTGAAAATTCCACAAAACCTGAAAATATAATGAAAAAATAGATTTTATTATGACTAAAGTCAATAACAAAGTAGGGTGCAGGACTTTGGAGGCAGATGATCCACTAAAGCAAAATAACTAAACCTTTCACACCTTGGCATGTCTACATCTTCTACCTTAATCCCACCTTGCATCTCCCTCCTTCCTTCTTCTCCCAAATGAACACACATCTACTCTTTACTTAATGCTAAGGAGAAATGGCCACTGACCTCTTTTAAGTTGGATTCCATGAAGTACTTTAACATCACTTCTGGTCTCCTGTGAAGCACTTCCAGGCCTGACATAGCCATTCAAAACTCCTATGGTCATATGGTCAAAGCTCCTTTTGTCAACCCCAGGTATCTGCAACAAAAGGGCCAGACAGTGCCTGCAGGGGATATAATAGCAACTTCCTATGTTAGTAGTTACTGGGTTGAGGAATGTATAATCTTTTATTGCGATTTCCCCACTGTCCCTCTATTATCCTAACAACCCTTGAATATTTTCAGGAATTCTCTTGCCTTTATCTCTCTGACATCTCTTCCAGAGCATGTAAAGATTGACGCCCAATCTTGGAAGTGTTCCACGACCTGCTGATGAAGGATGTAATCCCATTTACTATTGTAGTATACTTGCATACCTCACCACTTTGACCTACCATCCTAGTTTTCATTCAAAATACTATTTCTGTTTGCCATAGAAGATAAGCATGACTGGTAATGCAAAAACAGATCTACTAAACTCACACATGGTTTCCATAAAAGTTGGGATTAACGTGTTTGACTATTCAGTGCCACTTCAACAAAGTAAGCATTGATCACCAATATGTTCATCAATGGTACTAACAACTGAACAAATGTGGATTGTTTTTCTTTGTGAGTCCAGCACATAACATAAGATAGCCTCTGCTGCTTATTAGGAGCACATTTACTATGTGATGATACCATCTGTCATGGCAAGTATAAATGGTGCCATTTTCTCTGATAGTTTCCTCTAGGTGTTTTTTTCATGAAGTTTCAGGAGCTAGGAGCATAAGTGAACAGGCAGCCTTAGGTAAATTTATTTGTATTTTCTATTGAAAAATATAAAAGTATGGATTTGAATGCATTCTTAGTTATCCTGGTGGCAACAGTAGATACATATGGCATGATGGTTGGACAAGAATTTCACTGTACTCTTTACCTGTGGCAATTCTACTACTACTACTACTAAAGAACCATGCTCAAGCACAAACAGCTGACATTTCCATGGAACGCCTGTGTAACATCAGCAATCCATTCTGTCATTCTTAGATGTACAGAATATTCCTGAAACCCATCCTCTGCCCATTCTGAGCCTTCTTTGAATCATTGCCACTCTGGAAAAACAACAGCACACTGCTTTGGTGAAAGTGCTCCAGGTCCCTACCTGGCACCGCTACAATGTCACATCATGATGTACAGTACTGTATGGTTACTTATATTTCTGTCAGTAGATGTTTTACTCAGTACTAAAGAACTTTACATGTAGTCTCATTTTGTACCTTTAATGAATTCATTATTTCATTCATTGTTTTTGGAACAATTTGATGAGCCAAAGCACATTATAATTTTTATGCTCTGAGTACTGAGAATGGCACTATTGAATTACTTAAGAGTTGATTATATAGCCAGCAATAGGAAACTCTTGTCAAGACTCCAAAAAAACAGACGACCCCAGAAGGTGGCAGATTATTCACAACCTGGAGTAATAACTAGATAGGCTCCCAAGTGATAATAACTTATAGAGAAAGATAGCGAGAGAGCTTTTGTTTGGTCAGATTTTCTTGCCAGCTATCTATCTTTTATGTTGTACTGCAGTGTCCCACTTTTGCCTCTTAATTTTTGATTACTCCTTAAACAGGGCTACCCGGTTGGTACCCCAACACTTTCTGCTGATTTGCTCTAGTTTATCTATCTATCTATCTATCTATCTATCTATCTATCTATCTATCTACTAAATTAGCAAGTACACACCTTCCCTTGTACAGTGGCCTAATAGAACACATCATGCCACACACACAGAGCATTTCAAAATAAAAATTATAATAAACCATTTTAAAATAATAATTTTATATAATAAATTAACCTTAAATCATGAAGGAGGTATTAAATAGAATTACATATATAGAATTCTGTTTATCCAGTTCATGGACAGAGGACATATCCTGCAATAGCAAGAGTTGGTATGGTAGTAAGCAGTCTTGGGCAAGGTGCCAGTCTGTCACAGAACATACCAACACCCATCCTGGGGCTAATTTAGTTTTCATTTAACCTAAACTTTTTTTATTTTTTTTTTATTTTATTAATTTTATTACAATCCATACATAGCAATCAAGTTTTTACAAAAAAAAGAATTATGTTAAGAACAGATCGATCCCCACCCTGAGAGAGAGCAAGCCAAATGGTGTAAAATTTAAGGCTTGTAAAAATACCTAAATTAATAAATTCACTGTGCTTTATAAACTTATTTTAAAATATTACTGATTAGATCCTGCCATGTTTTGAAAAAAGTCTGTACAGATCCTCTAACTGAGTATTTGATTTTTTCCAATTTTAAATAATATAACACATCAGTTTCCCACTGACTTAAAAGAGGAGAGTTTGGGTTCTTCCAGTTTATCAGAATGAGTCTGCGTGCCAACAGTGTAGTGAATGCAATCACAATTTGTTTGTCCTTCTCCACTTTAAGCCCTCTGGAAGAACCCCAAACACAGCTGTTAATGGGTTAGGAGGGATTGTGAGTCCAAAGCTGTCTGAGAGGTAATTAAAATTTTTGTCCAGAATAATGTTAATTTGGTGCAGGCCCAGAACATGTGACCCAGTGAGGCTGGGGCTTGGTTGCAACGTTCACAGGTTGGATCATGCCCTGGAAACATTTTGGAGAGTTTTAGTCGAGACAGATGTGCTCGATATATAATTTTGAGTTGTATAATTGTATGCTTTGCGCATATGGAGCTCGAGTGAATTCTCTGCATTGCTACTTTCCACTCCTTTTCTGATATATTAATTGAGAGATCTTTTCCCAGTGTCCTCTTGGATCTTTGAAAGGAAGGGATTGTAAAATGATTTTATATATTGTAGAGATGGAGTCTAACTCCTTGAAATTGAGCAATATTTTTCCAGCATGGATGAGGGTGCAAGATGAGGAAAATCTGGAAGGTTCTGTTTAACAAACTTCCTGATTTGAAGATAGTGAAAAAATGTGTAGCTGGAATGTTAAATTTGGAATGTAATTGTTCATAGGATGCAAAGACGTTGTCTATATAAAGATCTCTAAGCAAGTTAATTCCAAATTTTTCCAGATATTAAAACTGCATATGTTTGTGAAGGTTGAAAGAGGTGGTTCTTTGCAGGGTGCCACAGATAGAAGCTTCTCCGTCTTAAAATGCTTTCTACATTGGTTCCAGATTCTAAGTGAGTGGAGCACAATTGGGTTATTAGTGTATTGCCGATAGCGTGTGTTTATTGGAGCACAGAGCAAGGAATACAAAGAAGTACTGCAGGATTTTACTTCTATTGTGGTCCAAGCCTGTGTATGTTCTTCTATTTGTGTCCAGGTTCTTATTGCCTGTATATTTGCTGCCCAGTAATAAAACTGGAAGTTAGGTAGAGCCATGCCGCCTTCTGCCTTTTGTCTTTGTAGGGTCGCTGATGCGTGGATGTTTTGAATTCCAAATAAATGAGGTTGTTGTTGAATCTAATTGCTTAAAGAATGATTTATTAATGTATATTGGGATGTTTTGAAATAAAAAAAGGAGCTTAGGAAGAATATTCATCTTAACAGTGTTAATTCTTCCAGCTAGTGTGAGATGAAGGGTTGACCATCTATGCAAGTCTTGTTTAATTTTTTCCATGCAGACGATGAAATTTTGTTGATAAAGAGCTTTATGTTTACTTGTGATGTTTACCCCGAGGTATTTAAACTGTTCTGCAATGATAAAAGGTAGGGTGTCTAATCTAATATTATATGCTTGAGAATTCACTGGAAAGAGTACACTTTTATTCAGATTAATTCTGAGACCAGAGAGCTTTTGAAATTCTGTGAGTGCTGACTGCAGGCACAGAATTTTCTGGGTCCGATATATACAGTACCATGTCATCTGCATATAATGAGATTTTCTGTTCCAGTCCTTCTCTGCTAATCCCCTTTATCTGATCAGTATTTCAACAATGTATTGCCAGTGGTTCAATGGCAATCGCAAACAGCAGCGGTGACAAGGGGCATTCTTGTCTTGTACTAACCTAAACTTAATATGGGAGGAAGAGCAGAGTATCTGGAGAAAAACCCAAACAGATAATGCAAGAAAACTTCACATAGTCCACACGTAGGATTAAAACCAAAAACACACGGTCTATCAGGCAAAAGGAATAACAACCATGCCTGGTGCATCCGCCATATAATGTATCTGTTTCATTATAAGTTTTTCATTTTAGACTGTAGCCATTGATGTATCTAACCATTATCAAACCCAATTGATTTATTTCAGGCTTACTGGAGGCTGGAGATTTTCTGAGCTTTCTGACTTTAGCAAGACAAGAACCATAACCTGAGTAGCGCACCAGTCCAATGCAGGGTACATTTTACTCACACAACCAAACTCATTTATATTGAGCTACTCTGGAGTCACCAGTTAACCTAAACTACATGACTTAGGAATTTGGGAGGAAAACTTGTGCCGATATGGAGAGAGCAAGTTATGATGCAAAAGTGCTAAATATTTTCTATGCAGTACTAATACAGATATTGTAGTGGCTGGATTCCACTTGGCAAGCATGTGGTTTTAGTTTTTTTCAATGTGTCACTAATTTTCATGTAGAACATGCTGTGAATTAGAAATAGAGACATCTATGTTTAGATAAAATAAGCAAAAAAAAAAAAAAGTAACCTGTAGTAACTCGTGTTTAACTTTTTTCTTTGCCAGTACTAAGTTGTAATTTTTTTAACCTAATGAGTATTTCATAGCTTCAGGCAACAAGAAATACAGCAATTGTGTACCAAAAGATATCATAATTAAAACTGTTCATTGTTATTACCCATATGTCACAGTCCAATGTCTTTCATCCTAGAAATTGTCTTGGCATTACAGAGTTGGCTCTTGCTATTATGAGGTATGAAATTCCTGACAGCACTCTAGGTATATCTTGCCTGCTTATATAGGCCTGGGCTAACAGGTCAGGTGCAAATGTTGCTCTGAATTTCCTGACTTCTTTAAGTTGCAGCATGCTGAAATGAAAAAAAAAAAGCTTTTCTACATACAACTCTTCACATACAGGAAACAGTCTCTCCAAAGATCCACAACATCATCCGTTCATCTATTAATCTATCCATTCAAAATTTGAATTGTAGAAGTCATAGCATATTCTATTACCAGTGTGCACAAGGCAATGCCTCATTCCACATTGAACTCTAGGGCATTATCATAGGGTACAGATAGGATCTAACTGGGAATGTCTATGTCTCACTGAGCCTGGCTCTGAACATCAAAAAATAAAGAGCTCATTGTAGAAGTTGGGGGTTGGAGGAGAGACACAGGGGGCTTTAAGGGCTTGCTGTAGTGCATTTGGCTGTCACTTATTGCTACGTAACTCAAGCAAAGCCTTTGTTAAACTCTTGTTATATAACAGTAACTGACCACTAGATTCACTACAGCTAGCCCCTAAGCGTTGCCATTGGTGGTTTGTTAGGACCAAACAAAGAATTTATTACACTGCTTTCACTCAATGAATAACAGATGAACCAAGGTAACCCCATTCCAAAGTGTTTCTTTGCATTCCCAGGCATTGATGGTGTCATTTACTGCCACAAACTGTTGTTGTCAAGGGAGGGGGGCTCACTTGATATATCTCAGTTGTTTCTCCACCAAATGACCTAATTAACTAACCTAAAAACCAATAAGGCTAACATTTATTCTTCAACAGACCTGATAGAATGTATCTACATGCTGAAATTGAACAGAGTTGCTTTAAAGAATTCTACATTAAGACAAGCAAAATGCATACAGACTCGATTCATCGATCATTTCTTAATTGATAACACGCAGTCCCAAAAGGAGTTTTACAGAACAGAAAAATCGGATAATATGGTTGCCACATACACAAGCAAATTTGTTTAATACAAGGAAAGGAGGGGGAGTTTGGAAATATACCTGACAAACTTGAAAAGCATGGCCATACAATGGTGGCCTAGTATGATTATGGTCCCAGAAAACAAATGCTACGATTCTTTCTCTGTCAATAATCCCCTCATTATTTATTAGATGAATAACTGCATGATTGATGATTTAAATCAACAAAAATAGCTTAACACAATCTATGTACAGCATAACACTGTAAACATATCACTTCCTGCATCTGTTTCATGAAGCCCTTCTTCCATTAATCCATCTTAGAGTCTCAGGCATTTGGTTTGAGGCACCAAATCCAGACAGTGTGCCAGTCCATTGCAGGGCACACTCAAGCAAACAGCACACATTCTATCATTCCAGGCTAGTTTAGAGTCTCACATTAACCTTACTGGGATGACTTTGTATTTAAAAGTTATTTAACACATTTAAGGCAAAAGCCATTAAATTATCTTTGAGTTTTGTCTCAGACAAGAAGTTCATCTTAATAAAATATTTACAGTAGGTCTTCAAATCCACTTTACTGGAGCTCTTTTATCACTGTTAGTGACTTTAGTCATAAATATTACAAGGGTTCTTATTTCTTCTGTCATGCTGCTAACACAAAAACAAAGTGCATTTCTTTATTAATGATTGATTTTGTGTTAGTTGGTCGGTTAGTTAATGAAAAAAAACGTACCTTTATGAAAGCTGTCATTTTAATGCAATAAATAATACTGAAAGTTTACTTAGTAGCAGAAAATATGAAGTGAAAATTACTCAAATGTTTCATGCATCTGGTAAAAATGTCATTCCACATAAACATTGGATTTAACAAAATTAAAGGTTCAGCAGAAAATAACCTTTTTCCACTGTTTTTACTGTGATGGTGAGGCTCATTATTCTTGATATATTATTGGCAAATTGTCTGACCCAGCTTTAAGTTAAACACATTTTGGTTGGAGTGAAAACATTTCTAAAGTGCTTTCAGTAGCAAACGCTTTAACTCTGAAGAGAGGTACTGTCTGACAGGAAATAAAGTCGAAAATGTAAATAGACCAATTTTGTTTCAGAATCCTGCCTGGGCATTGAAAATTGTTTGAGAAATAATTATGTTGTCAATCACTAATTTATTAGCCAAGTTCAAAGCGTCTAATGCCGCATGTTAAAAAGTGTGTGGTAGTTTCAGAAAGTGAAATGTTTTAATAAGCTTGATTTCTAGTTGAGACCTTGCTTTGTTAATTAAGTAAAGAAGACTAAGTTAACAATTTTGTATTATGTTTAACAGTTAGCACAATATGTGCCAGTTATAAAAATGTACATATTGGGCATTTGTATTCTTTGGTGTTGCAGAGAAGTACAATAGAGTGTTGAAAGGAGTTCTTTAGGAAACCACTGGAAATACCACCTGAGTTACAAATACTGGCAGAAAATTTACCATTTTTGGTTTGTGTGACCTTTCCATGTAAAAAACAGACAATAGCAGCAATAGGAACAACAACAGACCCATGCAGACATGGGAAACAAAGGAAATACTAGAATAGTCAACAGAACCTGAAACAGCACAGTTCAGTGATTGTCTAACCAGTGTTGGTGTCTCGGCCACCTTTACAATTGTTTAATTTACTCTGACAGGCTAAGAGGTGTAAAATTCCTTTATTTTGAAAAGGCTGTGTGAGGTCCTAAAGTAGATCTTCAAAATTCTCCAAGGTATTGGTCCATGAGAATTTACTAAATCACGCACTCAAAGACACTGGTGGAAATTAAAGGGAACTGCAATTAGGAAAGAAGCCAGTAGACACTTCCTTATACAAATAATCATGTAAATATAGAATAAATTACCAAAGTATGCAGTCAAAATAGAAGCCTTTTTAAAAAGTATATGAATGAGATAGCTTAGCATTTGCTTGATAAGATGGAATAGTTTTATCTCATTTGTCAAACTACGTTTCTTCTTATGTTCTTCAATAGCTCAGGTAATGTGGTACATTCAGTCAATTAATTCATTTTTTTTTATTCACGATGTGCAGTTCAGGCTTGCTGGATACATCTAGAATATTTGCTCATAAAAATAACCTTTTTTGGGGGGCTGGTTTGTATTAGCAGCAGAGTTCATGTGAAGCTTCTGTAGAAATTCTAAAACAAAAAGCATGTGCAAAACAAAGCTTTCCAAGTCATAAACAGAAGTTCTTTAGATCGAAAAAAAGCTTTGTTTAGTTTAAAGAGAAAAATGAATTTTCTGGCAAGGCAGCAGATGAGTTATTATTGTAACTCGTGTTGTTAGAATTGCAATGATGATGTCAGACACCAACACACATGGAAGAAAAGGTCAACAGCTGCAACTATGTCCACCACAACACCTCAGAAGTATGTTAATCAGATTAAATGAAGCATGCAACTGTCACAGCATTATAAGGCAAATATGATTCCAGTACTGTATGCGGAATGGGATTGTGATTAGTGCTGCTACTTCACAGATCCGCTATCCTTGGTTCGAATGCCATGCTGACTGTCTGTTTGAGTTTGCACATTCTGCCTTTGTCTGTGCGGCTTTGTCTCTTGGAACTGCAGTCTGCCTCCCGCATCACCAAAGATAAACAGCTTTGATAAACTTGTAATTTTTATTTGGATCCATGTGAATGGGAGGATGAGTATGTGTTGTACATGTACTGTATGTGTGGTTACGTGTGGTTCCTGCCTCATGCTATGTTTTGTGTCAGATAGCCCACTTTGAGCCCCCTGCAACCCTGGATTGGATTAGATAGATCTGAGAATATTCATAAAAATGAAGATAAATAAATATAAAATAAAATAAACCCACCAGTTTAGCATTAGCAAACAACAGCAGGTGTTTGGAATGAAGATGAACTGGAAACACAGGTTAAAAAACTCAACCTAGTGGTAGTGCAGCACAGTATACTATGATAGAGAGAGACAGAGAAATATATTGCAGAAAATGCAAAGGGTGTTTCAAAGAAAGACACCACTGTTAGATTGTGCTTGAAACTCGAATTTGTGAGGTGTCCAGCACACAAGTGGCTGACTCTCAGAAACATGCCTTCTGATTTTGTTGTGGCTTTGGCCTTGCCAGAACTGTTCCTGTCACAGTTTTCAAGTTTCTTTTGATGGTGTAGGAAACTGCATTTATGAACACCTTGGCTTTCTCTATTATTTCTATAAAGGAAAGACCTACACTTTGAAGGGGTATAAAGATCAGTCTGTCTTCCTTTCTTAATTAACTTTTTCTTGTCATCATGATAGAAATATGTACAGTGCAGGATTGTCCAAATAATGGTTCTGAGGGTGTAGCAACACAATTTGTTCCAACTTTGCTTTTCTACAGATAGAGGGTTTGTTAGTAATCAAAAAAAGTCGGGACACCTGGAAGAACTGTTAGCATTATGTTTCAAAGTTTAATTAACGTTAATTGCTACAGAAAAGCTGTAAGTTGTTAACCCATTACTTGTCTCCTGAAAAGGGCCTTTTTGTATCTTCTTCTTCTTTTGCTGCTGCTGTTAGGGGTTGCCAGAGTGGATCATCTTGTTCCATATCTTCCTGTCTTCTACATCTTGTATTGTTACACTCATCACCTGCATGCCTCTGTCACCACATCCATAAACCTTCTTTTAGGTCTTCCTCTTTTTATCTTCCCTGGCAGCTCTATCTTTAACATCCTTCTCCCAATATACCCAGCATCCCTCCTCTGCACATGCCCAAACCAACACAATCTCGCCTCTCTGACTTTGTCTCCAAACTGTCCAACCTGAGCCGACCCTCTAATGTGATCGTTCCTAATCCTATTTAACCTCGTCACACCCAATTCAAATCTTAGCATCTTTAACTCTGCCACCTCAAGCTCTGTCTCTTGTTTTTTGGTCAGTGCCACTGTCTCCAACCAATATATCATAGCTGGTCTCTCTACTGTCTTGTAAACCTTCCCTTTCACTCTTGCTGATACTCCTGACACTCTTCTCCACCCATTCCACTCTGCCTGCACTCTCTTTTTTACTTCTCTTCCACAACCCTGTTATTCTGTACTGTTCATCCCAAGTATTTAAATTCATCCACTTTCGCCAACTCTACTCCCTGCATCCTCACCATTCTACTGATCCCAGCTCTGAAAATGATACATTTTTGTTTCAATTTTTGGTAACCTCAACTATATCTCAATACACAATGGAGTGTCTGAAGCTTGAAAGTTGAAAGTGAACCTTTGTAGAGACACCTAGTAGTTGTAGCATACTCTTCAATGTCTACATCCATACAGTGCATTCAATTTAATCAGAAGTTTTGTTACATAACCCAAAGTGTAGTGTAAAATTCAAGTGAAGTTATGCTTAAGCTATGTAATCCACTTGTGAGACTTTATCTGGAATACTGTGTCCAGTTTTGGTTTCCATATTCCAAAACAATATATCAGCACTAGAGTGACTCCATTAAAAAAAGGAAAAGGGTGACTACACTGATTCCAAGACCGTAAGGTCTAATCTATAAATAAAGACCAAAGGGGTTGTGCCTTCTCAGTTTAAGTAAGCAGAGATGTGAAGGTAATATGAGTAGTCTTTAAAATTATTAAGGGATTTTACTTTAAAAATAGTTTTTCAACTAAAGCACAGATGATATCTTCTTAGGGGAAGATTTCGTACAAATATTAAAAAGGAAACCACAGACACATGGAATAATTGGTAATTATTTATTTATTACTATTTATTTCAAATTATTACTATCTATTCAATTATATTTATTTTTAATTAATTATTTATTTATTATAACATCATGTAGTTGTTTACTTGTCTTGCACTTGTCCTGTGTTCATGTATATTTTGTCCTCTGGGAAATTATATCGCTGCAGTAATGTACATGGATGGTATGACAAAGCCACTTGACTTGACTTGACTTGATAACTTAGCAGTTAGTGTGGCAGACCAGTTATTTTCAAGTTCAGACCTAAGCCAACACCAAAACAACCCTACCATCACCACCTCATCCAAACTACTCCAAGCAATGTCATCTTTGAATTGGACTATTCCATTAACTAACCATGTTGTCATTTCCCATTTTCTATTGCGTCAATCCAGAAATTACAAAAATATGCTAATTGATTGTTGGATGAAGCAAGCATTCGTGTGTGTTATATAGGATGACTTCATGCTGTTTACTATTTTGCTTTTTGTTAATGTTCAGAATATTTACTCTAGTAGATAACTGCTGCCCTTTAGCATTCAGTGTCATTTGCAACTGTGTCCACTCCGCTGATTGTTAATTATCAGCATTTGGATACAATAAATACATAAAGTATTTTAAGGCATGGCAAAATAAATCCAAAGTCTTATACAGTATGTTGTATATAACTCTCACACTATTGACTTTTCCAAAAGCCAAATAAGAGAAGGAAACAATGAGATCAATTAACAATTAAGTCACTGATTGTGAAACTGGATGGGATGAAAATCTGCAGTTACAATAGGGGTTGGGGAATTAAAAATTCCTGGGGTAGACAGCAGGACTTTAGGGACTTTCAAATGATTCAAAACCTGACTCTTTATTTTTCAAAAATTGTTCTAAAGTTCTAATGTTATTATACATTCTAAATTTAATTCTTGTAGACAGAGTGAAAAAGTGGTCTTCAGCTTAAATGTAGAAAGAGAAAGAGGTAAAGACAAATCTAAAACAATGTGAACCAAATGTTTTGTAGTGGGTGTTAGTCCATTATGACTTTGTGAAGAAAAACAGTTGAAGGCAGAATTATAGCATTTCTACTTAGTGGTGATAAATGTGTGACAAAATACAGTACTTCAGCTTTGAATGATAAGTGTTAAGAAACTGTTAGAAAACATGATATAAGTGTCATAATGAAGAAGTGACCACACCAGATATGTAAAAATTCCATCGATAATCTGGTGCAAGAACAACTCAAGAAGGAATCAAACTTTTTATATGACCCAACATAATTAGTTTTTCTTTTCTGCATTTAGCCAAAGAATACCTGTATTTCTCGAAACACTCAAGTTATTAAGGAGGTCAGCAAGTTTATCTGCAGCTGCTGTGTAAACAGGAGTGATGTTCAGGTACAGAATGTGAGAGTGCCCAAGACAAAGTGCTTATTTGCACTGACCTGTCAGCATTAGAATGATTCTTTTGTATCAGCCTAGATCTTTCTCTTAAAGTTAAGAGCATCAGGTATCTCATAATGATAAATAATTTTATTTTGTTTACCTCCCATGCTCAAAATGCTTCACAGAAATTCAAAATGAACAACAGGACATTGGAAACGAATAATATAAAACTCTAATTAAAATAAATACAAGAAACACAGAACTTTAAATTAGAATATGAGACAATAAACCAGAATAAAAACAAAATATACAAAATAGCACAAGAAAACCCTGAACAAATAACATATTATATGTGATACAAATGTAAATCATCTTGAGCACATGGACAAAGTGGGTAAACTAAAACAAGCGTGAGAATGTCAGTATAAGTTAAATGCATTTCTGAAAAAAACAGTTGTTTTTAAAAGAAAGAATTGAGCATACTGATCTCATATATTTTCAGGAGGTCAATCCAAAGTCTGGACACTATAGAAACAGAATTTTACAGTATATTCAATCCTATAAGACACAGAGAGACAGCAAAGTGGAGCAGAATGGCTGTTTTGTTCTTGCTGTTGCAGGTCCGTATCACGACTCATGCAGCAGAACTTAGAATTTCCTAGATCTTAATACATAACAGATTAGATAGCAACTTCATTTCTCAACAAATTCACTTTAAAAGAAGAGATAAGAAAGTTAGTTCTATTATAAAAAAGTACTACTTATTACAATTAAAAGGAAGTTATTTTTTCAGTGTTGTCTGCAATTGCTCTAATTCCGATAGCAATGGCAATTGGTCTCCCATCTGCATTTCCCTCTTGCTTAATCGCTGATTCAAGTAAAGTTTAAACAGATGTTACACGAGGGCTTGGATTGCTGACATGTAATCTCCTATAAAATTCATCCCTACTTTCACTTCTGCTGTCTATATTTTAGAAAGAATAAGTGAAAACTGCATACATTTTTTTCTGAGAAATAGTTCACAAAGTAAATTGATCTCACAGTTTGCATTCCTATTTGCTTTTTCTCTCCTTATGACATGTGCACAGTGGTGCTGTTGACCCCCTGTCCCCCCTCAGGGGGTGTTGAGGGCATTAGCCCCTAATCCCACATCGTATTACATCTGCAGTCCAGCCCTAGCTCTTCAATAGCCAAGCTCCATTAGCTGCTGTTATATCACCCAATATGTGTGGTCAAGTCCAAGGGGGACCCCACGAATGATGAACTCTGAAAACTCCAAGGAGGAACCCCAACTCCAATGTCAATTTGTAAAGTCATTAAAAGAGGGGGGCTAAGCCCCTAATACGAACTAAAGCTAACGACACATTTGCATTATATTCCTTTTGGTATCACTTTACCTTAAGTGTTCATAATTACACTGTAACTACTATGTAATTACCTGTATAAGTACAGTGTAACTACAAGTTATTACTCTGTACTTACTGTATAATACAAAGTAATGCTATAGTTAATTACTCAGTTGTCATTGTTAATCCACAGTTTATTAAAATTACAATGTAACAATTTATCACTGATCCAAAAACAAGTGTACTTACATAGTTACATTGTATCTGTACTTTCAAAATGTAATAAAAACATCAGGGTATGTAATTACAACTATGTAACAGATGTTCCACGGTCTGGGCAACTATAATGGAGAACTGCAGTGGGTTTATTATAGTAAATCTTTAAACATGTGATTCTATTTAAATGATTTTTGTCTTCTAAATAAAAACAGATCATTACTGATGAAGTAATTCATTTGGAGATTTTTGGTATACATGACAAGTTTTAATCATTAGAAAACAAAGAAAGCCTTTAAAGACGATTGCAGATTAAAAGGAGAAAAGATCTACAATCATGGTGGCGCAATGGTAATCAGTGAGCCCAAGCCCCGTCACTGCATGTGAGGAGTGTGTATGTTCACCCCATGTTTACATGGGTTTTGACTGGTGCCACTAAATTCATTCATTTTGAGGAGTGATATGCCCAGTGATGCGCTAGCCCTTCATCCATGTCTGGTTTCTGCTTAAATAGGGTCAAACTCCCAGTGATACTAAATGTGTTTCAATAGATTTAGAAAATGTACAAATGGGTACTTAAAAATGTTCCTTTGTATACTGGATCTTTGCAAGAAAATATTACATTTTAAAGACTATGATTAATATCTAGACTTCTGCATTTGCATTAGAGTATATTAAGATAGATTAACCAATGACTGATGGATGATTATTCCATAATACAAAATCTATTAAGAAATGACCTTAGGGGCAGCACAGAGTGAGGAGAACAAAGAAGTAAATACAATATGAAAAGAAGGGAATTAAATGCTGACATCAAACGTAAAGCTCTGGATGGGCAGTAATGGAGAAAGTGGATACCTTGAATGTACCTTTAGGCAAAACTCTAATGAGAGATATTCGTTTTTTGCATTCTACTTTAGCCATTTGATATGGTTTTGCAAAACCTATGAAGAAAGGTCATACCTTACTGCTAAACTCTTGGCTTGGCAAACACAAATCAGAACTATACTCTTTACATGCTTAAGTGAACATCCTAGCAAAATTCCACCTGAAATGACTGAATGATATCCATATGATGTTTGTGATTTGCCTTGATTGTGCAAGCTCTGCAATTACCCACAGACATTCATTGCCGTAAAATCCCTGCAAGAATTCAGAAACATATAAGGTGACTTATTTCTGGAGTGGAATATAGGTTGTGAATAAATTGACTGTCAAAAATCATCCATCCAGCATTACAAATTTTTAATTTATTGTATTTATTTCAGTTTGCTTTTCAAGGTGTCTTAAAAATTATTTGAACAGATATTTGTTGAGCACTTACCACTATTCAGCAATGTCTTGTTTAGATTTTTTTTTTGTCACATTAATATAACATGCAATTTTTTTATCTTAGTTTGTCTATTGGACTATATATACATATATATTTTCTCTGTTTATGCTTATTATGTCTATGTGTTGTTATATAATTTGCACTTGTCGTTACGTTTATGTTCACACATTGAACCTGGAGAAACGTAATTTCATTCAGCTGTGCACTCATTGTTGTATGGTCTGAATAACAGTAAAGTAAATTCATTCATTCATTCATGGAAATACATTTCACTTGTTAAAATCCATACCTGCGTCACTTATGACAACATCACTAACTAATTCAGGGGAATTGTAAGAAATTGTTTTTTGGCATGCTATACATTCTTTAACAAAAGACTGATGAAAAGCATGTGTTCTTTTGAGTTATTGATATATTTGCCAACAGAATTTTGAATGAATTAATAGGCATCTCCAATTTTTCATATATCAAACTTTAACTTGAATTGCAGGAGCATATTGGATACAGACAATAATTTCAGTTCTTGCATTTTACAACACAAGAGCTGATATACTCTTTTGCAGAAAAATATTTTAAGTACATATGGAATAATAATTTTTACATAGCTCTAAAATAATATATTATTATTATTATGATTATTGCTTAAAAGTTAAACCACAAAAGTAAACTTTGCAGTGATAAAAATATTTCTACTTTAAATTGCTAGAATACACTAATTTAACTTTTTGTGTCTATAATCCACATATTACAATGCACCAAAGTATGAATGGTGAGAATATCCCCCATATCTGTGTCATGAATCAGTAATAAATCCTATATTTTTATATTGAAAATGTACAAGAGTGCCTTTGATTTCTGACAAAATGAAGCATGAATGACATGACAGATGCTAACTATTTCTTATTGCAGCAAAACAGTGTGTCCTATCTGGTGGTACTATTGAGAGTCTGGTGACTTTATTAAGAACTCAAGTCAAGTTTATTTATATACTGCAGCACATTTAAAACAACTAAAACCTGAACAAAGTGCTTTACAAAATTAAGACCAATAGCTGAATATAAACAGAGATTAGACATATAACAAGTTAAAAGTAAAATATCAAAATTGAAGAAAAATGACATACTGTATAACCAAGGGAAATGCCTGCCAATAAACAGCCGTAAAACTAAATATGCAGCTAGACAGTGAAACAACAAAGTTAAAACTAGCCCACCAATATATCATAAAAGCAAGGCAATAAAAATACGTTTTAACTTATATTGAAAATTATGAATTGTGGGGAGTGATCTTACTGCAAGTGTGGGCTGTTCCTACTATAACAAAGGCACAGTCACCCCTCAGCTTGAAGAGTGTGCATGGAACAGACAGTGACAATCAATCAGAAGACCTGAAAAGGCTGGTGGATGAGTAGGGTTGGAGCAGATCAGTTAGAAAAGCTTGAGAAGACCAGAGTAAAGCTTTAAATGCAAACAATAAAATTTTAAAATCCATTTTCAGAGCCAAGGTAACATGACAATGCCTTACGGCAACATGATGTTTCAACTCTTCTTTTGGCTGCTCCCGTTAGGGGCTGCCACGTCTTCTTTCATATCTTTCTGTCCTCTGCATGATGTTCCAACATAGAAATAAAATAAAAAATCAAAAGCAAAACAAACTACCTTTGTAAAGTTCAACTTCTTTTTTTTTTTTTCAGAAAAGTTCTACTCATTTCTACAACACCATCCGGCATTTAATATCGTCAATGCAGCTAAAGAGAGTAGAGAGAGGAGTTTATGTTTTTCAGATGCATATAGATATTGGTATGATGTCTGGGAGAAAATATCTACAGTTACCTCCCTCAGATCACTAGGTGGCAGCCACATTGCAAATTGGAGTTTGGTGGCTCAGCCCTGTTGTATTCCAGGGGTGCCACCAGGGGGTGTTCCAGGGACTCATGAGCTCTACGTCATAGGGCTTCCACCTTACGAGATTGTGCTTCTAGACCAGTCTTACTGAACACCAGAAGTACTCTCAGGCATTACATAAAAGGAGCCAAAATCGGGAGGAAGGTGACAAAGATTGCTGGAGGAGGACTGGAGGCAGAAGGAGAGAGAGAGAGAGAGACAAGGCTAAAGAGAAAGAAAGGCATTGCTGTGTTCTGCTTTATTGTGCTTTGTGTTTTCCACAGCAAAATAAAACCTGTGTGTTGCTAAACTTGTGTCTGAGTCTGCTTGTGTTGTATATATATATATATATATATATATATATATATATATATATATATATATATATATATATATATATATATATATATATATATATATATATATAAATATATATATACACAATATACTATTACTTTACTATATGTACTGTATATATAGTAAATACAAAATGCAAATACAGACAGCAGATAAGAATTGTGTTGTGTGTTGTGTATATATACATACAGTATGTATATATATACTATGCTAATTCTTTACTATATACTGTATATATATACTGTATATGTATATATATATATATATATATATATAGTGTTGGAGTACCATGAATTACACCATTTAGGGTACAGTACAAAAAAATGAAATCAAAGAGATATGATGCCATCATTAATGATATAGTGCATCATGAAAGTAAGGTTCCTTCTAAGAGAGCTCTGCTCTGGATAGAGTTCAGGTTTCAAATGACAATGTCCTTCCATTGGCACCGGTATTTGATGTGGAGGAAGGTAGAAGATGAGACAGACAGGAAATGATGTCATTCTAGGAAAAATGGAAATTGTGTTTTTGGTGCCACATCAAATGCATTCCCTTTAACCTTTTTGGATGGACCTAAAACACATCCAAGCTCACATATCGGACATGCTATTAGCATCATCCATTTAGTATTAAAATTCAATGAAGATTCGATCATCTGTCCACTGTTCTGGTTGTTCCTTGAGAAACCACTGACACCTTTCTTTGTCTTTTCCCTTAAGGACATCAGAGAAGATTGTTATTCTGTTACCAGATCTTAAAACTACAGCTGTTCAGATTCATTTGTCAGCTAACAGGCCAAGGAATGTCTGGTAACAGTGGCTGCTGCAGACTTTGCACCATCTTTTACTTTGTTTTTGCTGAGACTGTCACGAAAAGGGCTTAAACAAAAACTCCTACGCAATACTACAATTTTCTGGGGACTCCATCTTAGTACTAGAATTTTCTCTGCTTCATTTTTTTATTGTTTACTAATGACTTAGCTTGCCAAGTACGCTGCACAAGAGTACATAAGTAGTAACAATGTAATGTAAATAAAATGTTCAGGATAGAGCAACCTCTAAATGTTTCATAATCAGGATGACATTTTATATATAATTAGTACCATTTTTAAATGTTTAGGTTTTTGGTTCAGGAAATCTTAAAACTGTTTTACAGTAGTGTACAAATAACAAGATACGGAAGCATGAAAAAATGAAAAATTAATATAAATTATATGCACAAAAGAATAAAAATCTGTTTTGCCCAAAATATGTTTATTCATTTGGCAATTCATATAATGTAAATTATTCTTACAACTCACTAAAATTCACTTATCTTTATAATTCATCAAATGGCCCAGTTTTAATTGTTCAGGTTGCTTACAAACTCACGTTAATTTCTGAGAGTGACATTCAATCTCCAACAAATAAGGAGAGGCATCACTTTATGGAAAATTCTCTATGATAAATTCAAAGAATCTGAAAAAATAATTAATCTATGAAAAAAAGATTTATTCAACATAGTTTTAGTAATTAGTGTCTGAAGTGAAAAGAATAATAATGGTGAACATATTATGTGATGTTTCCCATCATCAGTTGAATTATTATTCAGTAAAATGAGGCCCAGTATAGTCCATGTAGGACTATAGCTGTGTTTGACTTTGCATTCTGATTTTATTATAAATGGTTCCCTAGAATTGTATTTTTTCTATGGAAGCTGCTGACTAGAGTTTTTGTTTTCCTCTCCTGCATTGTCATCTGGCCATATTTGAAAATGTAATAAATTGACAGATATTGTTAGGTTCTATTTATTGTAATCAGTTTTCAAATATTTTATGTTCCTGTCTGTGTCTTTATGTGTACTCATTAAGTAATCAGTAATTTGTGACCTTCTTACAGCTGAGTCTGTACCCAGTGAAGAATACTATCCAAACATATGCATGGGAGGCAGCTAAAGGGTCTAAATTAGAGTCATTTCACACCAGACCAGAGGGTGGCGGAGTACGCTGACCTTTTTTCTCACTTTTCTGCAAACTGTTCATGGTAAAATCCGCCGGGCACTGATGGCATCATTTCCAGTTCTGGGGCCTTAGAGAATGTCACTTCCAGTTCTAGGCCCTTGGACGATGTCACTTCCGGGCTCTTGGATGATGTCACTTCCGCTTTCCATATCCTTGGATGACATCACTTTCGGTGAAGAACCAATGACCGGCCCTTTTGATGACATCATGTCCGGGTCCAAATCTATGGAAGAGGACCCTTCCACTTCTACCCTCGATGACTTCACTCTTTTTTCTGGCCTTTAAAGCCGCCATATTTGACTAACCTAATCAGTTCTGTTTTGGGCTCCGTTCTGAGCACATCAGTGCTAGCAATTTACCCATTTGCAGCCAGGGAATATTATACAGGTGGCTGCCCCAAACCTTTTTATGACTCTTGTGAGTACTTTTTGTGACAATAGATAGATAGATCTGTAAATCTGCAGCACAAACCACCATGCCACTTTACCTCCTTTTTTCAATATAGTCGATAAAAACAATTTCTTCAATGTATAATTGATTTTAATCATTTCAACTAATAACTGGTATAAAAGAGGAGAACTATGTTAAAGAGTTGGGGAACCACCTTAGTGACCCCCATATAACTGAAAAGGTTAAAAACAACAAAGTATGCAACAAGTTCCAGATTACGTCTTTTCAGACAGGAGATCAGAATTGAACTGGAGCAAAAGTGTCCGGTAATTCAGCAGGAAAGTGCGGGTCCAGGAGTGCAGAAAACAGTGACATGAGCAGTAGAGTAGCTTTTAGTCTTCCATTCTGCAAAGAGAGGAAGAGAGAAGGCTGCCTGCACTGAGCGCACTTGTAACACTGGTGATTAAATTACAGTAGGCTACAAATATAAAACAGATTGTGGTTTAGTGCTCATGTATATAAGATGAGGCATCTTATAAAAAATACAGTCATATTATTTTACATCTCAGAAAGAGAAAATATGTCATACAATACAAACAGGTTGTTGTTGTTGCTATTGTTGAAAAGCATGTTAAAACAGCACTGATTTGATATCAATGTAATCTAAGCGAAAACGTCTTTAATATTTAGAAGGGCTTTGGTTTTGGTAATAGAAAATATTCTCGGTTTAATTGACAGCTTCTGAAAATAAACTGTAAAATTAACTAGATTTATTCTATGTTTTACCTACTGAAGCAACCCTTTCTCACGGGTTATGGGTTAAAACAGTCATTTCCTCTTGTCTCAGTGAGTGGCTGCTTTCCTGGAAGGACAGCAAGTTTTTTGTTTCATATCTCCCACAGGGCCCGCTAAATTAGTTTAACATAACAGCAGCCTTCTCCAAACCCTTCTCACTGAACCTCTTTTTTTTTTTTTTCTTCCATTAAAATCTGCTTACCAGACTAAAGGTAGTTTACTGTTGCAGAAAAGCTGGTTGACTTATTATTTGATGATTTTAATAGAAGTTAAGTCCTTCATCATAAGTTTTACTCTACACTATTGTGCAGTTTTACTCTTCAACATCATCTAGTTGACTGGTGGATTTTATAGCAAAGCAATAAGATTGCATGTTTATTTAATATTACTTTCTCAGTTTTTCTTCTTTGCAGTCGTACATCAGTTGCAGCTACTTAGTCTTTCCAAAACACCTTGCTTTATTAAAGCGACGTCACATTAATTTTCACTGAAAAAATATTTACAGATGTCCAAATTCTTGCAAAATGCTATAGTAAGGATATAAACTTGAATTGTACATATGATTATCTTTTATGGGATACTGTTAAATAGCAGTAGCACATCCCCGAAGCAACAGAAGAAGAAACAAACCATTTTAAGATCAAGACAAGTCTTGAGCTAAAACACACCTACATGTAACATGGCTTGGGAGCAGAACCATGCAATCTTAGCTTAGAGGGCAAGTAGTTAAACTGTCGATCTGAGGAGCTCAGATCACTTGATGGGCTTGTCAAATGCCAGCAGATGTCTCTGACCTAAGTGCCCCAACCAGATCCTCTGTTTTCATGCACTTTAACTACCTTCAGCGTGAGAAGGGCCTCTTGGATACAAGTGCACTAATGGCGCAACCAGAAAAGGAGGGAAAGAGAAGACACATTTCATTGCAATAGCAGGCATATAATAATATTATTTTAACTTTACAGATAGTAAAAAAGAGGTATTCCTTTGGGATGAAACCCTGTCTTTTGCTTTGAAAAGTAGCAGGAGAAACCAGCTTTTCATGTCCTTGTCAATCTTGAAAGCAGCAAGGCATGTGCTGTACCAAAGAGGAAATTCTTGTTACATAAAAATTTGAAAAACATATAATTCTGTAGATAGTATTTCAGAGGTACTTTGTATTTTTAAATATATTTCTTTCTCTAAAATACTAGAAAGTTTGTGGTTTTTCATTGTGAATCATAGCGCAAGACTTTGAATTGCATTAATTTTTACCCCCAGAATAATTTAAAATTGTAGCCTCAGGAAAAAGCACGCAGATGCCTTTACTTCGAATTATTGCTCACAATGCAACAAAGTAATTATTAAATAAATTAAGAAAATATGTGTCATTAAAGCAATTGCAAGCACCATTTCTGAGGAAAATAAATAAGCGAAACGTAGGAAGGAGCAGGGCTAATGTGAATTTCCCCTGGGGGATTAATAAAGTATCTATCTATCTAAGATCCTGTTGACCATAATTGCACTGTTCTGTCGTTTTCGTGATGAAGATGATTCAGCCATTGATAAGGAGCCATGTTTTAGCAATTAGACACCCATACCCCCAAACCCGCTCATGCTTTATATGCTGTAGACCACTGATCAGTTGTAGACTTGTAACCCGGCAAATGAATGCAGCAGGCTTCCAGAATAAACTAAATCATTAAAACAGTCAATTGTGTTTATGTACATAAAGCACACTTAATACCCATTGCGCTACACACTAAGTATAAAAATAGCATAGTTACTAAATATATCATAAATTTCCTGCAAAATACTCCAAATTCTGCCAATGTGCTTAATAGATTAGATTACATAAATTTTATTAATCCCATTGGGGAAATTCAGATGCATACAGAAGTAGAAACATAAAAAACAAAGATACAGACTCACAGGACAGATAATACAATCAATCACTCAGTCAATGGATCAATCAATCAATCAATCAATAAAAGTAAACTAAATGAGTAGTTGCCTGTGGCTAAAAGTGCTCCAAGAGGGCACCTCCTGGAGGGGATGGAGGGGATTTTTTACGACGGCGTCTGGTTTTGCCACCATTCTCCTTTCCACAACAGCTACCAAACAAACTGCTGCTGTTTTTAACTCTTTCAGGGGTGAGGTGGACTTTTGTCAACAGGAGGAGTTGACGATGGGAATCGACTGTAAACTGTGACAAAACCAACGTTACGTTTTAGTTGGACTCTCGTTGATAGAAGGATTGTTAGATTCATTGGTTTGACCGAGATTTCCTGCACTCGCATGAGTATCAAGGCATAAACAGCAGCAAAAATGGCGCTGACATCTGGCGAGAGATCAAAGCAAATGCGTAAAGCAAAACACTCTGTGGACAATGTTTTCCTGTTCTCTCTGAACTGGACTATGACTTGTCAGACTCAGATTTTGATACAAGTAACTAAACAAACGTGAGGTTCCAGCTTCAGCTGATTGGTCCCCAGTTAATCATTGTACTGACAATGGTCACCAGGGAGGACGGCCACTTAACAATGATAAGAGGTAGAAACCAGATTGCAATGCACTGCGACCGTGTCTCAGCCACGCAAAGACAGCCTGGCTGCAAGCCTGCCACACATTCTTGGCAAACTGGCAGCCACAGCAGGCAGCAACAGACGTTTTATATTGATTTCTGTGTGAAACCATTGCTTGTTTTTTTGGAAAAAATATTCAGCTTTAAAGAGTTAAAAAGCAATATGGAAAACATTGTGTTTTCTCAACAGTGGCCTTGAAAAATATGCTATGCTAAAACATCTACTCATGGGTTCCCATCCAGAAATATCATCAGCTATGATCCCTACAGCCTAGCATGCAGCATTTCATAAGTTTTAAAATCTTAGCAGATTTCTGAATAGGCCTGCTTTTCTAGATCAGCTATCCCACATGCAGCACTCATGTGTGCCACTGCCAAACAAAATGAACCCTAAGCAAACTCTTATATTGCTTGTGGCCCAAGGCAGCAAAAGTTATCTCTAAAAAAGATATGGAAGGGTTTTAATAAATCAGGACAAGAATCTTTTTCATTTTGTGGCCTTCCTAAACACATTGCCTTGTCTCCTCTAATATGCCTGGATAAACAATTCAAGAACAGTTTAAAACAAAAAGACCAGATATTCACCATCACGTTCTGGCAGTTTTAAACATTTAGGACATATTCTAGCAGGTTTGCGAGGTAACTTGACATTTTTCATCTCATCCACTATGTGATTTTTTTCTTGTACTGGAGCTGCTTAGAAAAGCATTACATTTATCAGAGTAATATAGAAATTCAATTTTTGTCAAATTACATGGCTGTCCATGCCCCTAGGATGGTTTAACTAAGGCATAATCACAAATGCAGTAACTATGTCATTTTCAAATAAAACTCATTAAGTGTTCAGCGAATGTTACTTTCAGGTCTAAAGTCATGTTGTAAGCCAGCATAATTATGAAAAGAACTGACCCCTAAGGGAAGCATTTACACCCATTTCAGACAAAACTTTTCAACCATATCCCAGGAGACTTCAAAGTTCATCCCAGCTGCTAATCGTGCAAGCAGCCTCTGGGAGAATTCACATCTCCAATTACTGTTTAATTAGTCGGCTGACCTCTCAGTGTGTTTGGTTAGGAATAGTTTCACACCTTAACCCCCTCCGATTGCTGCTACTGCCATGGAATTCGAATCTCCTGTTTCTACAAAACACAAAGACAGAAAGTGCTTTTGAAAACGTGTGTGTTTTTGGACTCTGCCACACCACTGAAAAGTATACAGCTCTTTACAAAAACCCCAAGAACACAGTAAAACATCTGTAAAAGGAGTCTGAATGAGGAGCCAGCCAACATTACAGGTTATGCAGTTAATATGTGTGACTATACAATCTTAGGAAACCTCCTAGGTAGACCAGGTTACAATTATCAACACAACGAGGCAATACGTCACTGGGCGTTTCTTAAAGTCAGTTACAATTTTGAACAAGGAAAAACAATGTATAAAACATTTGGAAATGCAATGAGATAAAAGAGAAACTGAGCGCTTTCTTTCAATTTCAAAGTTTTATATTTGAAAACTTAACTAGCAACGATGTAGTCTACCATATGTCCCATAACCAAATGAAACTAAACCTCATCTTGGAAATAACACATAACATATTTGAGATGGTCATTACTTATTCAATAAAAAAACCAACATGTTTGAGGTGCATATAAATTTAAATTTAAGGTTTATGTAACCCATTCGATTCCTTCTACAACCAGCAGGAATTATATGAAGTAATACTTTTCTGTATGAGCATATCATCGTAAAATGTTATTGTTTTTTATATTTGATATAGATATTTAAAAACTATTAGATACATTTAAATATAGGTCTAGATTATTGTTATTTATTTCCTAGTGTAATGAAAGAGGGTGTATTTAATTTTTCACATAATTTTGCACACATGTATTTTATCTAACATTAATTTCTATTCATTTTATTTTCCCAGTGTAATTAAATACATTTATTTACTATTTTACATTATTTTCTAAACATGTATTTTACATAAAGTCAGTTTCTATTGATTTTATTTTCTGTAAAACACCAGGGTTCTGCAGTATAAAAATTGTATATACTATAGGTGAAGTGAATGACTGACTTTTCTGCTGCGCTGTGGAATCCATCATCACAACATGTGAAGTGCTACGTTTTCACAATTTATTTGGAGTTACACATAAACTTTTGGAGCATATGTATTTATTTGTCATTTTACTATTTTCTTTTGCAGACACTGATAACACTTATGGTACCCACTGTTTCTTGGTTTATATTCCTACACTAAACTACACACCCCGTGACCCTGTGTTAGGATATAGCGGGTTAGACAATGACTACACTACACATAACTGATGTCATGACGAGGGCTGAATTTTTGGGTCCTATTGATTTTTCTGTATTAGACACCATTTTCCATAGGTATCAGTAGGGTAGCACCCTGCGTTTCTAGGGGTGTGGTCTCCAGGGTTGTGACCTCAAGTTCATCTGCATGGCGTGATAAAAGGTCAGTGTTAGCACCTTAGAACTTAAGAACATAAGAGATTTGACAAACGAGAGAAGCCCGTTTGTTTACCTAATAGCTAAGCTGTTCTAGTATCTCGTGCAGATTTTTCTAAAGGGTTGTCAAGGTTTCTACTTCAACTACATGTCTTGATAGTTTGTTCCAGATTCCCAAAACTATTTCATAAAGAAGTACTTCCTGGCTTCAGTTTTAAAATGTGCTTTCCCTTAATTTCCACTGATGTCCTTGAGTATGTGATTCACCCTTAAGCCAAAAGATGTACTTTTAAAATCCTCAGTACCTCTGAGATTTTTGAATATCTGGATGAGGTCCCCACACACTCGAGACTAAACAGGTTTAATTCTCTGAGTCAGTCAGAGTAGGGCATGTTCTTAAGTACCGCAATGCAATTGGTTACTCTCCTCTTCACAGCTTCAAGTGCTGCTATGTCTTTCTTGTACTGTGGTAACAGAACTGCACACAGTACTCCAGGGGCATCATGTATAACGCTGTGCATAGAATTCACACTAAAACATGGAATACAGACAAAAACAGAAATGCATAAAAAAATTCAGATGCATACAACTGCGTGTAAGCAAAGTTACATGCACTCCCCCTTTATAAATCCCAAACAATATGAATTTTAACACACACGCATGCACCTTCAAACCCACCCGACTCCTCCCAAAATTTCACATATTTCAATATGCAAATCAATATAAATAGCCCCTTCTGCTCAGTGTTTTGTTAAAAGACAATTGCAAAAGCACATGTAAAAAAGAAAAATTTCACCGAATACAAAGTGGAGGTCCAGCTCAGTCAAGTGGATACAAGGAAAAAACATACTGTTTGGTGGGTAAGGTGCTGATATGAGTAACAAAAGGAAATATATGGTGTGGCACTGAAAAGTTCAAGTTCAGAAAGTCAAATAGTGCCCCCCGAAATAAAAAAACAAGTGGTCAGATGTCAAAGTCAATGTGAAAAGCTGGGTGACTGAGTGTCATACGGAAGCATATTTGGGCCATAGAGAAGAAAAAAAGGTAGAAATGTCAACTTTAAACTTGTAGGTTATTTTGTCAATAAAGTAGAATATTGTAAACTTCATCTTAAAGTCAATGTTTACTAAAGTTTCTCAAATCCCATCAAAACTAAAGTAGCATGTTAAATGCTTCTTATTCTAAGTGCTTCCCGACCCAGTGGTTAATCACTACGTGCATCTTAAACAGGTTTTCTCTTACACCGACAGGAGTGTGCAGGCAGTGATCACCACACAAAATACATTACATTCATGATATTACAGATCTCTGAACATTTTAGAATACTAAGGTGTATACTTGATATCATTTTCATGATGAAATCCATTAAAGCATGTATTGAACATGTGGGAGCACAGTTGTACAGTGGTAGCAATGAGCTATTACCCTGTCCAGTGATTATTCCTACCTCCTACAAGATGCTTGGATAGAATAATTTATTGCAGCTGTATTGTGGCTGTCAAACATACCAACCCCCACTTCTGTCCTTACATTTTCTTTCTCTGTGTAACCAATCGCCATATAATAAGTATCTGTAATACATGCAAAATCAGCTGTAACTTAGAACGCAGATTCTTCAAAACGTTAAAGTAATATTTAAAAATCTTCATTATACATGTTTAATTATTCCATCCATCTATCCATCCAGGGTCATGCCAGTCCCAGCAAGCATCCAGAACAAGGCAGGAACAATCCTTGGGTGGGGCACCAGCTCATCACTACTGCTGCACCACCGTGTACCCACATGTTTAATTATTAACACTATACATTATTTAAATGAAGTTAACGATTTATTAAAATGTAAGATACATACTTTAATGTATTTCATCATAAAAATGAATGGGATGAAACTGTTTTTTGAGCCTTGAGTTTCGTGCAGGAAAGGCTCTGAAGCGTTTGCAGATGGGAGGAGTTCAAATGGACTGTGGTTTGGGTAAGGGGAATCCATGCAGATAATAGTGACTTTCCCGAGGCAGCGTGTGCTATAAATGTCCTCCGGGACTGGAAGCTTTATCCCGATAATCCTCTGCGCTGTTAACGCAACCTGCTATAGAGCTTTCCGCTCAGCTGCTGTGCAGCTGTGATACCACAGATACAACGGGTTAAAATACTCTCAGTGGTGCACTGAGAAAAACAAAGCTTAAGTAGCTATGGTATTTGAATTAGTATGGCCATTCCATGCACCATTCTATCATTACAGAAAGATTACAATCAAGTCCCTTAAATTAATTGATATGCGATTAATTTTGGTGTATTTAACAAAGCCTGCATCATGCATGTGAATCTAAAAAAGAAAGGGAAACAACACAGGAACATTACTACTACTTTGATGCTGTGTGCCGCCCATTTGCAAAAACTGAGCAGAAAAATGCGTATGCATGGTGTGAGGCTGCTGTGAAAACTTGTGTGGCTTTAAGCCAAGTTTAGCTTTTATACATCACAAAGTGAGCGTCGAAATTCGAGTACTCAATATTTTTGTGCGTATGCACTGTTTATACATGAGGCTCTAGATGTGGTCTTACTACTGCATCTTACAATTTGAGTATAACATCCCTTGATTTAAATTTAACAGTTTTAATGATATAACCTAACATCTAATTTGCGTTTTTAATTGCTTCTGTACATTGCTTAGTCAATGGAAATGTTACATCAACATATACCCCTAAATCCTTTTCGCAGGTTGTTTCCTGTATGACTTATTATTTAATTTGTTTTTTTTTTTTTGTCTTTTGCACACATCTCCTGGTAAACTCAAAATATTATTTATCTGTTTCCTGCCACGCCAGGACAACTGAAACATCTTGACACTCCTATTTACTACCTTGGTTGTCATTGTCATTTCCAATTTTACTGTGTATTGTTAATTTCACATCACAGCTGCATAAAAGCAATGTGCTACATTTGTTTACTTAGCATGATACTGAGAAATTAAAATGTGTAAGCAGCTGACAAAGAAATTGAACCATAAATTGAGATAGATAACAAAAGTTAAAACAAAAAAAATTCAAGAATGGAATATGCTTCTTAGAAACACACCTGCTTTAGAAAAAATTGAATGAACTTACATGGCAGCAACAGAAATCATTAGAACTGTTATCTAATCTGGTCACTGATCTTCTGTTCTGTTTCACACTGGTGGTCAAGACTCATTTGTTTAAAGCCTGATAAAACTGTCTTTGTATCAGCTTGCATTTGCAAGATTTTTTTCCTATCCAATTACAGCCTCTGCTGCAACAGCAACAGTGGAACTCAGATATTCCACCAGAGAGGATTGTCAGCTATAATAAAATTATTTATTATTTATTTTTTCACATTCCGTGTGTTTTTGATGAATACTTTAGATGTCCTAGCATGTGAATCTACCCAGCTTAAAGCTGCAGGGGTGAGCGCTTATCCCAGGAGGAAAGGCACCATATGGAAACCCACTGTGGATTCCCTGAAATCCTTGTGACACCAAGACGCACGGGGTACTTTATCAAGTTGTAGGCCCAAATCCATAAAATCATTGGTTGATTTGTGTAGCTTTATTCTTAGTATCCAATACTGTAATCACTCCCATTTTCACTTGTTATTAATTCTATGCACCAGGGATATAAAGGACTTACCAACTAATTAATAGTTAGATGAGAAAGCCCATCAAATGGTTTGCTTCTGTTTATTTTTTATGTTATGATAAACATGACATGTTTAAAGTGGGTAACCTTGCCATTTATCCACAAAGGTTTCATAATAAGTTTATGATCAGATATGGGTGCAAAGAATCATGAATGGCAAAGGCTTGGATTGGCCAGAAAACATGAGAAACAAAGCAAGTAGATCTGTAGGAGAAAGAGTTATATGTATGTATTTCTTTATGCTGATTGTTTTACATTAAATACAAATAAAATTAAAAAGTATAATTATTGTTGTATTTCTAAGGCAATCAAGCAAGTACATGTTTGAATAATATGGCACCCCTTATATTAGGTTAAAATAAAGGAAGACTTAGTAAATCCTATTCAAGAAACAAAATTAAATACAAGAGCATGGCACACACATCTGGAACATTTTTCCCTGCGCATACTCATGTCCAATAACAACATTTACTTCTATAGCACATTTTCATACAAAGGATGTAGCTCAAAGTGCTTTAAAAGATGATGAAGAAAAAAAATAACAAGAAAAGAAAAACAAATTAGAAATAGATAAAAAGAATAATTAAAATATTACATAAGAAATATATTATTAAATTAGTATGCATTTACCTAATAGGCAAGTAATAGAAAAAGGCCTGAATTCCTATTAAAGTCTCTAAAGATTTAGTTTTAAGTCTCTACAGATAGGTCCAGAGGATATGCCACTAAAAAGTGTCTTTAGTGTTCAACATTTTAAATTACTGAATTAATAACTAATTAATCAATCCAAGGAGTTGGAAGCCATGTAACTCCATTTGATGTCAGTATCTGGTCACCCAACCCTAGAAAAGTAATCATTAATTAATCAACAGCAGCAGTAGGCCTTTCATGGAGGTGTTCTGGAATTATGTTTCCTGTTTTTAATTTTAGGTGCTTTCTCCACTGCTTAGTATTGTATGTCTGCCACCCAGTCATGGTTATTTCACCATTAATTAAGTCACACTTTTGAGACCTAATTGTGATATCATATAGGATTTGCTATGGATTCACATTCAGTCTGATTTTGGGACTGCCCCATGCCAGTCGCTGCCAGGATAGGCTCCAGTTCCCTGTTGCCCTCTACTGGAAAGTTGATGAATTGATATATTGTATAACGGTTCTAGCAGAATGTTAACTGCATGAAAAATATTAGACTTTTTTAAGATTTAATGAGGGGAGATAAAAACATTTTTAGTTGTTTTTGTTTAATCATGTAATAATGTAGACTATGAGGTTGTATTGAGTGTCTCGTTTAATATATTGTAATCCTGATAAGTCTGTTTTCATTGTCACATTTGTATAGGACCATTACAATAGTCTTACATACCTTAGATTACCTAAACAACAAAATCTTAAACTCATACACATCCCACGACTGAAACTGTATTGCTCTCACCCTAATGAGTGTTACCTATCTTTTAAGGACTAGATGTATTAAAAATCACCTTTATTACAACTGTGTGTGTTCACTTCACAGAAAGTTAATTTTACTAAAAACATTTTAGAATAGCCCCTGGGGTTCAATTATGCAGCTAACAGAATTGTGTATTTTAAACACTTCCTGGTCGAGATGACACACGTTCTGACCACCTGTGGAGGTCATTGACCCCAGCACAAAGGCTGAGCCTATGAAGAGCATAAGGAAAGGAGAACAGACGCTGTATGAACTGTTAATTAAGAAACATTAGTTCCAAGCAAAATAGAAAAAGGTTACTCCAGTGCACAAATGCACTGTTTACTGTTTAATTCAAAGAGAACTACTCAATGTATGGACTGTCACCAGCTTGTAAAATTATATGCATAGAATGTATATGGAACAGTCATCTAGAAAACTAAGTATACATTTAGTGACTATTAGAAAAGGCTTTTTTTCTCTCATGAAAGCAAAAGAAATCATAATATTAATGTGACAAGTCAATAATAAGGTGGTTACTGTTACTGTTTCAAAGTCTCTGAGCTCTAAGTTTGTATATGAAAGTCTGGATAATGTCTTTATGGATATGGTATTGTCTTGCAATTTCCACATGGATTTGCCCCTAGAAAAAAAAAATTCTTCCCATATCCCACTGCAAGTCAGACTAGATTAACTGGTGTCAGGTGTTTAAAAGAGTTTTGAGGTAGACTTGCTTCTTGTGCAGAGCTGGCTGCCACCTTATGACTGTTTGCTAGGATACACTACCCATCATACGTTTTAGAACATCCTTAATTTTTCCAATTTTTTTCTTTTTTTTAATTTAAGCAGTTCAAGTCTAGTGAGTAAAAATAAAATGGTGCAAACATAAGTGATAAACTGCCACGTGTTAAAAAAAAGTTTGGTTAAATAATCTACACATTTAGAGAGTATTATAAGTCTTTATATTCTACTCAGTTTAAAGAAGATAAAGGCACAATCTAAGGATTCAGCAGAGGAACTGGATAAAACTCTAGAATTACTAGATGCCATAAACTCACTTCAAAGTGGCAAAGCAGTAGGCCCTGATAGCCTTCCAGTGGAATTTTATAAAACAATTCCTACATGTGTCCAACTTTTGTTGATTACTTGCAAACCTCCTGCCCATATAAAAGCAATATTGGAACAATTGGAACAAACTCTATTGCTTCACCCTCTTAACCATTACTTGGACAAAATTGCATTGTATATTGCTATCATAATGGTGAGAAAAAGGCAATTAACAAAAATAGACAGCTAGACCATTATAGCCCTTAAAAATGTATGTCTTTTCTTTATAGAAATTTTAAGTAAACCCAAAGTGTCAACGAGTATTTGTTTTTATAAACTGAAGGCAACTCTGACAGGAACAGGTCTGGCAGAACCAAAGCCACAACCCAATCAAAAGACCAATTTCTGTGCAGTATCCCTATCTCCAATTGTTTATTTGTTCTATGCGTTAATTTCAGAGTACATTCAGACTGGAAGTGGTTCCTGGCCCAGGCAAATCTCTTTTCTTATTTTGCAGTTTTTGCAATGGCTTTCTTACTGCAACATAACCTGTCAAATTTGCAGCTCAAAGTCTTCTCTTCAGATTTGCTTACATTGACCAGTGTTCTGTGAGGCATCTGCTGTATAATACAAGCTGTTCACTCTCAGAAATGTGTTTTCTGATTCTTTTGGGGTTTCGGATCTTCCAGTCCTGGAGCCTCATGCATAACGCCATGCGCAGAATTCACACTAAAACATGGCATAAGGACAAAGGCGGAAATGTACGTAAGCACAAAAAAATCCAGATGCATAAATCTGTGCAAATGCCAACTTCCACATTCTTCCAATCCATAAATCCCGGTCAGCATGAAAAGTAATGCACGTGCACGCGCCTGCTGAACCCCAAAATCCTCCCAGAATTATGCCTCTTTGAATATGCAAATGAATATAAATAGCCCTTAAGCTTAGCGTTCTGTGAAAAGGCAATGGCAAAAGCACGGAGGGGAATAGAAGAATTTAAGAGAAGACCGAGTGGAGGCAAGGAAAAATTTACTATTTGTTGGTTTAAACAGTGAAATAAACAACAAAAGGAAGTTGATCGAGTGACATAGAGTGTCGGAGAAACTCGAAAGCTCAAGTTCACAAATTTGCACAGTGCCCTGAAATAAAAAAGGAGTTGTCAGATATCAAAGTCGCCGTGAAAAGACGAGTCGTAGCCCACTGTCTGAGTGTCATATGAAAGCTTATTAGGGTATAGAGAAAAGAAAAAAACATAGGGATACAATAAGAAAAAAGCCGGAAATGTCAACTTTAATCTCAAAATTTCCACTTTAATCACATAGTTTATTTTGTCATTAAAGTAGAACATCATACCCTTCATCTTAAAATCGTTTAATTCACTTGTTTCTCAAATACCATCATAACTAAATTAGCATGTTAAATGCTTTGTTTTATATGTGTTCTTCTATGTGCTTTATGTGTGTGAATCACTATGTGCTTCTTAAATAATCTTTAATAGAGTCTTCCGTTAAAGTTCACACCATTAATACTGTAATAAGCAATCTCAATGCACGTAGAAAACCTAGGAAATACGGCATAAACTCCAATAATCTAATTAAAATCACTATTTTAGAGGAACAATGTATTAAAACTATAAAAACAGATCGCAGATTAAACAAAAATATACACAGAGCGCTAATAATAATAATTTAGTTCCTATTCCAAATAACAATACACATAGTACTCATCTCTGCACCTCGAAACATTAAATATGGCACTATTAAATGTCAGAGCTTTAACTAACAAAACGTTTTTATCAACGATCTTATTAGTGATAAAAAAATAGATCTTATTGCACTAAATGAAACATGGCTGAATTCAGATGCCGCGTCAGTTTTAATCGAATCTGCGCCTCCGGATTACAGTTTTACTCATGCAAACCGCCAGGGAAAAGGGGGCGGATTGGCTAACATTTACTCGAGCGATTAAAATGTAAAGATGTCAGTTTTGGTAAGTTCAAGTCCTTTGAGTATCTCGCCGTTGTTATTCATGGAGATTCTCAAGTTCTAATACTATCCGTGTATAGACCTCCTAAATATAACGCGTCGTTTTTTGAGGAATTCTCTGACTTAATGTCAATTTTAATTACTAATTATGACACACTCCTAATAGTTGGCGACTTTAATTTTCATATAGATAATCAGTGTGATCTAAAAGTAAAAGAATTTATGAACCTCCTGGATTCTTTTGATTTGAGACAACTCATAAATCAGCCTACACATAAAGCAGGTCATACATTAGACTTAGTGATTACTAAAGGACTGAAAGTTGATATAAAACAGATCATTGATATTGGTCTATCAGACCATTTTCTTCTACTTTTTAATATAGAAATAATGATAAAAACACTCATGAGAAGCATATTGTTAAAAACGCTTCTTTGATTCGCAGCAGCTTTAAAACTTACAAACATTTTAAGCAATCAGTCCGTTTATAGTGCCAGCTATAATAGCGAGGACAATGTAAATAGTAAGGTGGAAAGATTTAATTCTAAAGTGAGAGCTGCTGTTGACATAGTTGCACCTGAAAAGACAGTGAAAAAATCTTCTAGCATTGGTATACCATGGAAGACCCAAAGAGTGTCTGATTTAAAGAGAACATGCCGTAGAGCTGAGCGTCAATGGAGGAAGACTAAACTTACTATCCACCACGAAATATTAAAAGTCAAAATAACAGAATACAATAACACTGTCCGTCTTGAGAGACGCTGCTATTTCTCAAGATTATAAATAACAATGCTAGTAATCCTAGAGTCTTATTTTCAACAATTGATCACCTACTAAACCCAGGTAGCTCAAAGGAATGCCTCCTAAGTGCTTCCAGTGAAACCTGTGAGGCTGTCGCTGTATTCTTCAATCAAAAATTAATGATATTAGAAATAACATAGTATATCTCCCCAACACTAAGGATCCCCTAAACCCCAACATCCTGTTATAAACAAATTAAACTCTTTCACTAGGATAGATTTACCTGATTTACAAAAATAATATCTCAATTAAAACCCTCCACCTCGTCCTTGACCCGATACCAACAAGGTTTTTCAAAGAAGTATCAGGCGTGCTAATTGATAATGTTCTTGACATAGTAAATTCGTCACTAGATACTGGGGTCTTCCCAGACTGTCTTAAGACTGCTGTAGTTAAACCCCTACTTAAGAAACATAATCTTGACCCTCGCTCTTGAAAATTTTAGACCCATCTCTAACTTGCCCTTCTTAAGTAAAGTTCTAGAGAAGGCAGTCATTATGCAGTTAAATGACCACCTAAATAAACATGCTATTCTTGATAAATTTCAGTCAGGTTTTAGAACAAATCACAGCACAGAAACTGCACTCGTTAAAGTAGTAAATGACTTGGGTAAATGCAGACAGAGGCCATTTATCTGTTCTCATCCTCTTAGATCTGAGTGCTGCATTTGACACCATTGATCACAACATTCTTAGAAATCGCCTTAGTCAATGGGTGGGCCTCTCTGGCAGTGTCTTAAATTGGTTTGAATCCTACCTGACAGGGAGAAAATATTTTGTTAGTTGTGGGAATTACAACTCGAAGACACATGATATCCAATATGGTGTTCCACAAGGCTCTATCCTGGGTCCGCTGTTATTCTCAATCTACATGCTTCCGTTAGGTCAGATTATCTCAGGGCACAACGTGAGCTACCACAGCTATGCTGATGACACACAGCTGTACTTATCAATAGCACCTGATGACCCTGATTCTATTGATTCACTAACACAATGTCTGACTAGTATCTCAGAATGGATGAATAGTAATTTTCTCAAGTTAAATAAAGAGAAAACTGAAATTTTAGTGATCAGCAATAATGGATACAATGAGGCTATTAGAAATAAACTGGATACATTAGGATTAAAAGTCAAGACGGAGGTAAAAAGCTTAGGGGTGATTGTTGACTGTAATCTGAATTTTAAATCACATATTAATCAGATCATTAGGACAGCATTTTTTCACTTAAGAAACATAAGTAAAGTTAGACCTCTTTTATCACTGAAAGATGCTGAGAAATTAGTTCACGCGTTTGTTTTCAGTCGACTAGATTACTGTAACGCACTCCTCTCAGGACTACCCAAAAAAGATATAAATCGGTACTGACCCCTACTCTCTTTTCTGTTTCTTTTTCCGGTTTCTTTGTGGTGGTGGCCTGCGCCACCTCCACCTACTCAAAGCTTCATGATGCTCCAACAATGATGGACGGATTAAAAGGAAGAAGTCTACGTGACCATCATCATCATCAAGCCCTTCCGTGAGAACCCTAAATCCAAAGAGGACTGTTTCATTTATGTTAGGTAGAATGCCCAGAGGGGACTGGGCGGTATCATGGTCTGGAATCCCTACAGATTTTATTTTTTCTCCAGCCGTCTGGAGTTTTTTTGTTTTTCTGTCCCCTGGCCATTGAACCTTACTCTTATTCGATGTTAATGTTGATTTATTTTTATAATTATGTCTTTCATTTTTCTATTCTTTAATATGTAAAGCACTTTGAGCTACTGTTTGTATGAAAATGTGCTATATAAATAAATGTTGTTGTTAAATGGGCTCTCTTCCTCTGACAGGACACAGAATCCGTTAATTTTGTGATATTACAGCTCTCTGAATAATTAAAATACTGAGATGTATACTTGATATCATTTTCATGATGAAAAGAAATAAAGCATGTATTAAACATGATAACACAGTGGCGCAGTGATAGTGATGAGCTGGTGCCCTGTCCAGAGATTGTTCCTATGTCCCGCAAGATGGTTGCTGCAACGAAATAATTTATTTCTGCAGTACTGTCTCTTTCAAACGCACTTACCTCCAATTCCTGTCCTTCCTTTTCTTTCTCTAAGTAACCAATCACCACACAATCAGCTCTGTAATAGAAGGTAAGCCATCTGTAAGCTTAGAACGCCAATTCTTCAAAACTTTTAAGGAACATTGAAATATCTTCTTAGTACATGTTTAATTCTTCTGTCCATCAATCTTTCCTGTGTCACGCAAGCCCCAGCAAGAATACAGCACGAGGCAGGAACATCCCTGAACTATCTAGCGCAGTGTTTCCCAAACTCGGTCCTGGGGACCCCTGTGGCTGCAGGTTTTTGATCCAACCAGCTTCTTTTTTTAATTGAACTCCTGGGCTAATTAAGTGAACTGATATTTCCCAAGTTCTGTGTTTAGGGAACTAATATAGAAATTAGAAAACTAAGTTTGCGAAAAAAAAATATTAAAATGTACCAAGTAGTTATATAGGAATGTTTTTTGTTTTCTTTTTAACAGTATTTTCATCTTGATTTTCATTCTACTTTTCTAGGTGTTCTAATTGTTTAATTAACCAATTATTTACTAATTAGTGGGTCTGACTCTAAAGTAGTTGTAGCCTTTGATTATTCAGTGTTGTTTGCCTGGGTGTCTGATCTGCTTGTTTTAAATTGTCATTATTAAGATACAACGAATGGGGAAAAACTGCACAGAGAAAGGGCAAATTATAATGAAATCAACAAAAGAGAGTTAAGCATTTAAATCTATAGCAAAAGCACAAATATTTATAAATGTCTTATAAATGTAAAAATCATGCTGTTGTGCTTTTCTCAATGTCGAATAAAAGAAAAAAAAATGCCAGCTAATTAAATGAAATCAGTGTTATCAGGTGTTGTCACTGATTAAGAATCCGGTTGGAACAAAAACCTGCAGCCACAGGGGGTCCCCAGGACCGAGTTTGGGAAACACTGATCTAGCGCTACGACACCGTATCCTCACATGTTTAATTATTAAAAATATAGATTATTTAATTGATGTTAACATTTAATCTGTATAATGTAAAAAGCATATTTTGCAGCATTTCATCTTAAAAATGATATCGTCATCATATTTAAATACGTGCTGCATAAAGTGGCTCAGGTTGTGCAATATTATAACTGTATTGCAAGTCTACAGTGAGGTAATTGTACTAATAAGTACAAACATTTCTACAAGGAGCACTTGATGGACTGATTGAGTGCATTTATAGTTCTTGGGACGAAACTGTTTCTGAACCGCAAGGTCCATACAGGAAAGGCTCTGAAGCATTTTCCGTATGAGAACAGTTCAAATAGGCAGCATGGCAGTGTGTGCTTGATGCTGTATAACGATAATTCACTTTCCGATTAGCTGCTGTAGAGCTGTGATTCCACACTCAGATACAGTGATATAAATACTCTGAGTGGTGCAGTGAGAGTAATATGGAAAAAGATGATCTGCTGTGACAACCCCTAACAGGAGCAGCTGAAAGAAGAAGAAGAAGGTGCAGTGAGAGTAACAACGCTAAAGCAGCTATGGTATTTGGAATAGTTTGGCCATTCTGTGGACCATTATATTGTTATACATTAATTACAATAAGATGCCTTAAACTAATAAATAATATGCAGTTAATTTCAGTGTATTTGATAAAGCCGCGTGAGGGATGTGGATCTAAAAAAGAAAGGGAAACCACACTGGAACAAAAGCACTGCTTTGATGCTGGGTGGCACCAGTTTGCAAAACCAAGTGGAGAACTTGCAAACGCCAGGGTTTGAGCTAGCGTGAAAATGTGCATGGCTTTACACCAAGTTTAGGTTTTATACATCGTGATTTGAGTGTGGAAACGGGAGTACGCAACATTTTTGTGCATATGTGCCATTTATACATGAGGACCCTGATCTTTTCAAAGTTTCCAAGTTCCTTTTGATGGTGTAGGACACTGTACTCACTGACACCTTGGGTTTCTTTTCAGTTCCTCTATAGGAAAGCTCTACACTTTTAAGGGTCATAAAGGCCTCTTTGCCTGCCTTGGATAATTGCCTTTTTCTCACCATTATGACTATGAGACCAAATAATGCTTCAGAGGATGTTTGTTTCAATACTACTTTTAAACAGACTGAGGGTTTGTAAGTAATCAACAAACATTTGGACAACGTTAGGAATTGCGTTCTTTTATTTTCAAGGCTTAAATAACTTCGGTTATTGCAGAAATACTGAAAGTTGTTAAGTATTACTTGTTCTCTGAGAAAGGACTTTATGTGTAACTGAAAATGTACTTTTTTTTCTTTTAGTTTTTGTTAACCTAGACTTTTCTTGAACCTCCAGTAGTTTACCGATTAACTTTATATAATTTCTGGTTATTAATTGGAATTGAAGTTCTTAAATTTTAATAACACCTGGAAAATGGAGATTTTCTAAAACTTTTGACTGGTAGTGTAGACTGCGGCTTATGGTAGCCTTAAAATTGGATTATCTGAGGTCAGTACACAGAAGGGAAGGAGACTTCAGTTATAGCTCATTAAACCCTGTTCACCTAACTCTTCTAAAATGTCATCAAATCAAGATTTGAAAGTCTCCAAAATGCTACTATCTACCACACTACTTGTAAACTGATAAATGTGAGAAAAAACTTTGGATTATTTATGCAGCATTCACTGTTAACCAGTTTCTATAGCCAGTGTTCTAGATGATGAACTTGTTGTAAATATTGTCAAGATGGTCTTTCCTCCTTCCAACTTAAGCAAAAATAAGTTTATTTACTTTTGATGGTCAGGCACAGTTCCTTCATCTATGATCAAACTTCCTTGACCCAGTTCAGACTCATGGAGGTCCACGGCCTGTGATGGAGAAATCAGAGCCAAGAAAGGAATCTTCCTAGTACTGGACACCAGTAGTGTATTCAACTAGTTGTATTTTATATTGGTTAACCTCTTGTGTCAGAATGTATTCCTCAAATCTTCTCAAAGTGTTTAATACTGGTAGTATTTTATTTTGTTAGATTTTTGTAGTAAATAAATCTTTATTTCCCTGTGTTATCAGAGTGATGGAAATCATTTGTAGAAAACAAGTACCCAAAGTATAAATTAAACTTACACTGTGAGGGCTCTTGAATATAGTGTTCTGAAGCATCCTTTCCTCTCTGATTTGCCTATTTAGGTAAACTGCCCATTCATCAGACCTATCTCCTTTCATTTGGGTATCACGTGACCAGAATGGGCAGTTCCCTTTTGTTCACCTTTGTGACAATCTTGATTTGAGCTGAAAAGAAAGCAAGACATGCTCAGAGGCTCCCAGCTTGATTTGACTGGACAGCAGGAGTGAATTGTGACACTCTGTATAATATAGTCAAAAGTAGCTGAAGACCCAGCACTTCCAAATATTTTGTTTTGCATGGTTATCACATCTGTAAGTACCTTAGCCCAGCATCTGATCTATTTAAAATTTGTAAAGGAATTTAAAAGAGAAGAGAATGCACATTAATAATAATATCCTCATAATTTACAGCTGCAGCAATAGTTTGAGTTCAGTGAATGCACGACCATTCATGGGCCTGCCAGGATTCATTCTAGGTATTGCAAAGTGGAGAAAGATCTCCCTAAATAAAAGGAGCATATATGTTTAACTTCTGAAGTCAATTTTTAAATGCATCCAAGTCAAGCTTCAACAGCTAATGAAAGTCCTCTTTATTCTGTGAAGAAAAGAGGTTTTGTCTGGCAGCTTCAAGTAATTTTCACATTTGATTAATACACATTCATATAAATCATTTCTAAATGGTATACAGATGTGAAGAGGAAGCAATATTGATAAACTGAAGTGAAACATAGCTCTGGAATCAAACACAGCAGCCACAGACCAGAACACAAATGGAGTGATTGAAAGCTTTTTTCTTTCTTTAAGGTTGGCTTTTGATTGCTATTGAGGTGGTGTGCTTTCAGAAAAAAGACACAATATATTATAATTTTAATGTAATTGCCAACACTTTATTTCATCAGTTATGCACCATTCCAGCCAATTCAAAAATGATGTAGTGATTTAAATGTAAATTTTTATATTATGGTTATACTTTCATAGACGCTGAAGTAGGACTGCATGCCACATAAAACCATACAGCTACAGTTTAGAAAGGATTTGAATGAAGCTTTAGTGTAGTATTTACATCAAATGTTCTTTTCCAATATAGGAAAAAGCAAATGAATGTAAAATTTTGGTCTACACAGAAAGTCATTCTGTCATGAAAAAACACAAAGGAATTAATAATTACATTTAATTTAGTTAATTTTGTAATTATTCACTTTGTAACATACAGCCACTGCATCTATCCGGGGTTACTGCCATGTATCAGTTTTTGCCTGGGAAAGCTACTCCTCCATAGGGACATCAAATGGGATGAATAAATAAATGGATTGATGAATTTCACACTGTAGTAGATGAAGATTTTATACTGTATTTTTTTAATAGTATGAGCACATAAGTGTACTGCCTTCAGGTAGCAATGGAAAGTAGTCTAAATGAAACAGTGTAAGGTGATGTGGAGAGGGTCCTGGTTTTCAGGTTTCTGGGCATTGAGCTGGAGGATGACCTGACCTGGAGTGCCAACTCCAAGAAGCTGCTGAAGAAGGTGCAGCAGAGACTGCATTTTCTGAGACTCCTCAGAAAGAACCATCTTCCCAAAAATCTGCTCCTTGCCTTTTATCATTGTTCCATCGAGAGTGTGCTTACGTACAGACTGTGTGTGTGGTACGGAAGCTGCACTTTCTCAGAAAAGAAAGCACTCCACAGGGTCGTCAGGACAGCGGATAGAACAACTGGTTGTACCTTTCCCACTCTGTAACAAATCTACACCTCCCAATGCTGCAAAAAAAGCAATAGACCTTTCACAGGATTCATCACATCCCGGTCATTGCCTCTTCCAGCTTTTGCAATCGGGCAAGAGATACAGAGCAATGAAAACCAGGGCAAACCACCTTAAAAACAGCTTTTATCCAAAAACAATCATGGCCCTGAACTCAGAGTAAAACTGCTCCATATCATTCTCCCAATGTGCAATATAGACCTTAAGTCAACCAGTGCAATTTGTACATTTAACCAGTGCAATTTGTATATATAACAAGTGTAATTTGTATATTTTGTAAAGTACTTTTATTACTATTTGGTTTGTTATTATTTTCTCTCTTCTTGTCTTTTTAACTCTTATGCCTCACACTGAGTCAACTGCACCTTCAATTTCATTGATCCTTTGTAAAAGTGACAATGACAATAAAGATCTATCTATCTATCTATCTATCTATCTATCTATCTTAATTAAAATAATGAGTTTCAGGTTTCCATCTTTGGTTGTTCTCAGTTTTAAGTTCTGGTTTATCTTATCAGTAAAAGTTCACTTGATGATATTGATTCTTACTTATTTAATATTTCAGAGATCTGGTTGAGGATTTCAAACTTCTTCCGCTTAATTAATAATCAGCAAATACTTTACTTTTTCTGGTCACAGTAATAACCTTGGGAACAGTCTCACTATTCCATGCTTAAAGGAAAATGACAGCTCTTCAATATACAAGTGTCTTGTAAAATTATTGCTACTGTATGTTTCAGCCAGAATTGTTGCCATAGCTTAAGCTTTTTGTTATTTATTATCTTTTATTAATAATTGTGTGTTATGAATTCTGCGTTTGGTTTTGTTTTGTATCTCTGTAATATTATGATATTCTTTGATATAGTATTTATATATGTATACATTATTTTTCTATTTTGTGTTATGTTAAGAATATATGTAATGTTTACTGTTATCTCACCTGTCTCTTTTATGTGGAGCCCAAGGAAGTGATCCTACATGATGATCCAACTGGAGAACATAGCCAGATGAATAAAAAGTGATGAACCTGATGATGGAAGAGTGGTTTTGGCATTCCATTTTTATTTAAAGATGCCTGTTTTTGTGTTTTTTTTTTTTTGCACATTGTCTTTAGATTACCTGGTTTTGACCCCAAGCTCTGATTCTGAGGTACTGTTTTTTGGATTTGATTCCATTAGATTTTATAACATATTTTTACTCCTTTTTCTTTAAATAAATTGTTAAAATATTAAGGAACATTATATTGTTGAAGAATGGCCAGTTCCAATGTATAGTCTACTAGGATCACTCATGGCCTAGTACCCATTGTTAATGGAATAAAATACATTCCCGGTCTCAGTTAGGTCCTCCATCACTAAATACATACAAACTATATATATATATATATATATATATATATATATATATATATATATATAGTATACAGTATATAGTAGGACAAAGAAACACACTTTTTCCATTGTATATCATGTTATGACATAGTTATTGTACAAAATGACGCTTTTATGCAGAAAACAAAAATGGAGATGGGAAGTGAGTTGGCAGGAGGTGACATCGAAGTTGTGGGACGGATGCAATGTCATCAAAGGCGGACCGGAACTGATGTGGTAAATGGTAGTGATGACATCAGGAGTAGCCGGAAGTAGCATCATATAAAAGGGCCAGAAGCGACGTCATCTGGAGGTGACGGACGTGACATTTTCGGCAACTATCTTTGTAATCCAGAAGTATATACTTATTTTTCTTCTATTTGTCTGATGGAAAGAAAGAGAGAGATGCACCGTTACCGCATATCAACACCTCATCATCTTTGAGCTTATTGACTGCCTCCTAAGAACACGTGTGTGACTATATATATATATATTGTGGAAACCGTACCCCCAAACACAGATAGACTGACACCAGGATGTCCAAAGCACATTCCTTTATTTTTTCACTGCACCACAATGCCTTGTTTCACCAACTCTATTTCCTCTCTTCTTCTTTTTCTTTTTCTTCTTCTTCTTTTTTCTCTCTCTCTCTCTCTCGACCTCCTTCCTCCTCCTCACAAGCTTCGTCTCCTTCCTCCCAACTCTGGCTCATCTGCTAGAAGGAGGCGGCCCCTTTTATCATGGCCCGGATGAGCCCCAGGTTCTCCCCTTGACGTCACTTCCTGGTGTGGCGGAAGTGTCAGGAAAGCACCTGGAAGCACTCTGAGTCTTCTTGGAATTATTTCCGGCAGTACTTCCTGGTGTGGCGGAAGTGCTGCCATCCAGGATTCCCTTACTGTCCGGGCGCCCCCTGGCGGTGGCCACATATTCTCAGGAACGTCCCAGGTCCGTCCTTGTGGCCCCCAGATAGGCCCAGGTGACTGCCCTCTCGTGGCCGAGGAGTAATACTGTCCATACCGGGGACTATCCAGGCGTCCCGGCCGGACAGTGTCCCCAGACATCTGTGACACTGCCCCCTCACCAGCTGATGCCCATCCGGCAAAGCGGCCCGTCCCGCGAGGGGTAGAAGATTCCCAAGGCGGGGTCCCAGCATACCATCTGCCACGGTCTGGACCTGAAAAACAAGACACAGGTGCGGAGACGTCGTCCCGACGCCGCCTAATGGCATCTTTGCTCAGGGCATATGGACAACGTCTCCACAAATGCCCAACTCCATGACAGTTGTAACACCGGCGCACCCCTTGCCTTTCTGGTGTTCTCCGGGCTTGAAAACAGGACGGGAACGCCCGTGCCTGTATCGGTTCAGCATGGCGTGGGACCGCTTTACATGGCCTCGGAGAGAGCTCTCTCACCGCACGCGAGCTCTCGTTCATTCTTTTCGCCCTGTCGGGAGACCTCTCCGTTTTCCTCCGGGGCCTCCCATTACTTTGGAGTGCTGCAACAGCTTGGATCCCCTTATGAATTAAAGCGGGACCCCGTGCTGTTTGCACCTCTCTTGATCGGGTTCCAAGCGCCGCCGCTTCTTGGCGCGGGGCGGTTTGGGTGCCGACACATACAAGCCGGCACTGCCCCCCCAGTCCCAGTCACTTAGGCCAGCCGGTGGTGATTTAATATTTTTTTCGTACTCACACGCCGGCTGGAAGCCACGGAGCTCCGCGCATGCTCCCTTGGGTCTTGGCGTCCCAGGATTGGCGTTCGTTGGTCCCGCCTTCTTGTACTCATCGGCGGGCACAGAACACACTCCGTCCAATCCCATACTTGTTTGTGGGAGGAACTTCCGGTCTTCCGACGCTCCCTCCACCCTATGAGCGAACGCCTTCGGGGAAGAGTCTTCCGGGCAGCTTCCGCCCCGCAGCCATTCTGCAGTCGACAGCGGCTCCTCTTCATCTCCGTTGTCGTCTCGTTGTCACTCCACGGGTCGGCATGCTTCGGCCACAGACGTGGATTCGGGCAGTCCCCTGCTAAAAAACAAGACCAGGGGACCGCAGGGTAAGTCCCGCCAAGCGTATCACCCTACGACGCGAGACTTACCTCCCGAATCCCGTCTTCTCGAATCCGCTGTCGCTGGGCGGCCTATTCCGCCGCTCCGTGCAACTGCAACGACGACGCCGGGTAGAGGCGTCGCTATCTTCAGGGTGCGTTTGCCCATTTTCCTCCCCATAATAGAGACGTCCGTCTGGCGTGGTCTACAGCGAGCGTTTCCAGAGGCGTCGGCGCAGGCTTGCGTGTCGCTATGGAAGTGTGCCTTCGTCTGCTGTGCGGGGTTGCTTCCAAAAAATATTTATAAAAACGGGGTTCCCCCCTTTTAGCAGGAGGTAGGCCCCATGTTGTGTGCCATTGTGGAAACCGTACCCCCAAACACAGACAGACTGACACCAGGATGTCCAAAGCACACTCCTTTATTTTTCCACTGCACCACAATGCCTTCTTTCACCAACTCTCTTTCCTTTCTTCTTCTTTCTTTCTCTCTCTCTCTCGACCTCCTTCCTCCTCCTCACAAGCTTCGCCTCCTTCCTCCCAACTCTGGCTCGTCTGCTAGAAGGAGGCGGCCCCTTTTATCATGGCCCGGATGAGCCCCAGGTTCTCCCCTTGACGTCACTTCCTGGTGTGGCGGAAGTGTCAGGAAAGCACCTGGAAGCACTCCGGGTCTTCTTGGAATTACTTCCGGCAGCACTTCCTGGTGCTGCCATCCAGGATTCCCTTACTGTCCGGGCGCCCCTGGCAGTGGCCACATACTCTCAGGAACGCCCCAGGTCCCTCCTTGTGGCCCCAGATATGCCCAGGCGACTGCCCTCTCGTGGCCGAGGAGTAATACTGTCCATGTCAGGGACTATCCAGGTGTGTCCGGCCGGGCAGTGTCCCCAGACATCTGTGACAATATATATATATATATATACTAGCAAAATACCCGCACTTCACAGCGGCGAAGTACTGCTTTTAAATTTTTATTCAGAAGAAAAGTAAACCTTTTTAAACTGAGGGAAAATATACCAATAATTATTTGTTAAGGATCTCTTTGTATACCAGTTCGGCTCTCCGGTTGTAATATGACCAAGCTGTGTGCTGAGCTTACTCTTGAGCATGCAACGTATAGTTGGCCATGTGAAAAGCAATCTTGCCTCAAATCAATGGCAACCTTTTGTAGGGTCTGTCCCTGAGACATATTAATTGTCATCGCGAAGCAGGGCCTTAGTGGAAATTGGAGGCATTTGAATTGAAATGGGAGATCAGAGGGTATAAGGGGGATGCGTGGAATAAAAACTCGTGCCGTTACAAAGTTTCCGTGGCTGTAAGTTTTTCAGTAACATTATTGGTGCCTCAACCTTCAAAATTAGATTATGCTCAGGAGTGCCTGGAGGATTGAGAGTGTGGAGAAACTCTAGCGACAGCGTGTCTATTAACTTGTGGATTTTTCTGTGAGAATTTGGTGTTTTCTCAAGACCGTGTTAGCTGCGGAGCTCAGCGGAGTGAAGTGAAGTGAATGAAATGAGGTGAATGGGAGGGGAGATGATGACGTGACTCCCCCACCCGCCTTAACTCTCAATCTCTCCACAAACACAGAAACACAGTCTCTCGGATCTAAACTCTCCTTTATATAAATCAGTAAAGTAGAGAGGACTAAACACTAAGGAAAAAGAACGGCAAGACCGCATCAGCTGTGGAGCTCAGCTCAGAGGGAAATGAAGTGAACGAAATGACGTGAATGGGAGGGGAGATGATGACGTGACTCCCCAAACCGCCTTAACTCTCCATCCCTCCACAAACACAGTCTCTCGGATCCCAACTCTCCTTTATATAAATCAGAAGTTCAGATAAAGGACTGGGGAACGTGTGGGGATTGTGTGTGTCTGGGTGTCTAATTTATATATGTATATCGTTGTAATATAGGTGAAGTACATGTGAATATATTTGCGCCGTTTATAAATAAGATATTCTTTCTGTTTCTTTACCTTGATTTCTTTCTTTCCTGCTTTCTTGTCGGCAGAGCCTCTATGAAGTTGTGGATTTGCCTGCAAGTATTTTAGTGACAGCGTGTCTATTAACTTGTGGATTTTTCTGCGAGTATTTAGCGACAGCGTGACGAACTTGTTTCCGACTAGCCGCATCAGAAAATGTACCACGACATTTGGGCAGTCAATTACGTGGGAGTCGTAGGAATGGGGGACGCAATATAGGCAGGCGGCCAACTACATGGGACGCGTGGTGATGGGGTACGCAACTCCGCCTTACACGGCAACCGAGCTGCAGGCTATGGCCGTATATATGTACGTAAGTGGGATTCAGTTATGACCGTTACGCGTAGAATTTCGAAATGAAACCTGCTTAAATTTTGTAAGTAACCTGTAAGGAATGAGCCTGCCAAATTTCAGTCTTCTACCTACACGGGAAGTTGAAGAATTAGTGATGAGTGAGTCAGTCAGTCAGTGAGGGCTTTCCCTTTTATTAGTATACTAGCAGAATACCCGCGCTTCGCAGCAGAGAAGTAGTGTGTTAAAGAAGGTACGAAAAAGAAAAGGAAAAATTTTAAAAATAACGTAACATGGTTGTTAATGTAATTGTTTTGTCATTGATATGAGTGTTGTTCTCATATCTATCTATCTATCTATCTATCTATCTATCTATCTATCTATATATATATATATATATATATATATATATATATATATATATGTATATATATCTCTATCTATATATATATATATATATCTATCTATATATATATATACCAGCAGCAGTAGAAGTAGTGTGTTACAGAAGGAAAGAGAAAGAAAAGGAAACATTTTGAAAATAACGTAACATGATTGTCAATGTAATTGTTTTGTCACTGTTATGAGTGTAGCTGTGATATATATATATATAGCAAAATACCAGCAGCGATGTCATGTGTTAAAGAAATTATGAAAAGAAAGGAAACATTTTAAAAATAATGTAACATGATTGTCAAAGTAATTGTTTTGTGTATTTGGCGGCAGCGTCATGAAGTTGTTTTCGGTAGCTGCATCAGAAAATGTACCACGACGTCTGACACGCCTCCTTTTTACTGTTTTCTCACAGCTTGGATTGCTGCTGTCATATATACACACACACACACACACACACATACATACATACATACATACATACATACATACATACATACATACATAAATATATATATATATATATACACATATATATACACATACATATCTTCATATCTACATATCTACATATACACACACATATATATATACACACACACAAATTATATATATGTGTGTATGTATGTATGTATGTATATGTGTGTGTGTGTATATATATACACATACAAATACTTGTGTGTATGTTTGTATGTGTCTATATGTGTGTGTATAGGTTTGGTCACTGAGTGCAAGGGAAAAATAATAAATTATAGTCTATAAGTTATTAAACAGTAAAACATTAACGTTTTAAGAAGTACAGGTACATTGAAATTACATTTTCTATGTGAGCGTTCAAATTTGTGCCTCTGGTAATGTGCCTTACCGGCATTTAAAGAAAATTAGTTTTGTGTCCTCTGCAGTGTTAAGAGAGAAAGGCTTTGGTTTGGGATAAAAGGAAAAAAGGTGTAAAGAAAGGAAAGTTGCCTTTTTCTTTTATATAGTATAGAGAGATGTGTTCTCTGGCGTTATGATCGCCTTTTGGGGACAGTCGCGGTGGGTCTTGTGTAGACTGGTGAGGCGTCCCGCCATTAATCGGCTGTGATGGCACTGTCAGTCCTCCACTCCTGTGCGTGTCTTCATAATTGAGCTGAGGACCTCATAATCGTATACGTGCAAAAGAAAGTGTGAATCGCCTTAATATTATTTTGCCGTGGTGTAGAAAAGGGGTCCCGTGTTTGCACTTGTCTGGGCTATAGCGCAGGGGGAGGATGAAAAAAATTAAAAGTGCTCACTTTGACTTAAGGCAGAAGCTCGACTTTTGCTGGGCAAGAGACCCCAGTTTTTGCAGACACGTTCATGATATCAAAAGTCTCAGCGCTCTTTGGAGGTCATTCATATATATATATATATATATATATAGCAAAATACCAGCGCCTCGCAGCAGAGAAGTAATGTGTTAAAGAAGTAATGAAAAGAAAAGGAAACATTTTAATAATAACGTAACATGATTGACATTGTCATGAGTGTTGCTGTCATATATATGTCTGCCTAAATAAGTCACCCTCGCTTTGCTCTTACTTTTTACCGTTCATGTAATCATGGCTAGTGGCGGAAAAATTATAAAATGGAAGGAGGATGGCTTTACCAAAACAATTATTGATGGCGAATCGATTATTCATAAAGCTTGAATTGGTGATCTGTTTTCTGTGTTAACCTCATATTTTTCATACTTCTTCTCAAACTAAGGTGGTGCGAGGGTAAAATGAATCGGGATCGCTGATCAATGTAATCGTGTACCAGGAAATCATGCATTGACAAAGCCCCCTTTGCTTGTAATGCAAAGTGTGATTAAATGCATTATGTTTTAACGCGTTATGGAGCACATGCATCGAAGCTTCTCAGCTGTGCTTGTGCTAAGAAAAGGAAAGATTTTAAAATAACGTAACACGATTGTCAATGTGACCTTTTGTAAGTAGTGCCTGGAGGATTCAGTGTGTAGAAACTCTAGACACAGCGTGTGTATTAACTTGTGGATTTTTCTGTGAATATTTGGTGGCAGTCTGACGAAGTTGCTTCGGAAGACGGCGTTAGCCGCGGATCTCAGCTCAGAACGAAATGAGATGAATGGGAGGGGAGATGATGACGTGACTCCCCACCCGCCTTAACTGTCAATCCCCCACAAACACAGTCTTTCAGAATTTGCATAAGCACACCCCTTCACCTACAATTTTAACTTAGTTACAAAGTGATCAAAACTCTCGTTTATATCCTGCGTCCTCTCATTAAACTTGTATCCCGCATTACCTGTGGGCATGTGAAACGCCAGCGGTAGCCTGTCTATGAACTTAATTTAAAGTTTAGGTTTACACCTTGCTTTCTTTCCGAGGTAGCAGCACTCATGAATATGGTAGTATATGTCACTCGCTCGCTTCTTGTTTCGCTGCCTTCTCAATTATATAATGCATGTTTTCTTAAGCGCTTTTGGAGGTCTTCCTGGTTTTCTACGCACTGCGTTGACAGTCAGTTCACGTGATTACGTGGGAGGCATGATGATGTCACACGAAACTCCACCCCCCCACGTCTTTCCAGCTCAACTCTATTACAGTTAATGAAGAAAAATACCTTCCAGTTATGACCATTAGGCGTAGAATTTCGAAATGAAACCTGCCCAACTTTTGTAAGTAAGCTGTAAGGAATGAGCCTGCCAAATTTCAGCCTTCTACCTACACGGGAAGTTGGAGAATTAGTGATGAGTGAGTGAGTGAGTGAGTGAGTGAATGAGTGAGTGAGTGAGTGAGTGAGTGAGGGCTTTGCCTTTTATTAGTATAGATATATATATATATATGTATATATATACAGTATATGTATACATAGGTCAGGTCAGGATTGGGAGCACGTACTGATTGCTACTCCACCACATGACTACAGCTCAGGATTCTGGTTGGCAATCTCCCAGGCAGACTCACACGGTCCTGTACCCCCCCCCTGGAAATGATCCTCTAGCTACCACAGCCAGGTGTTACATCAGCATCCCCTTTGTCTGGTCCAGCCACTCGAGTGCTCAATATTGAGGGTCCTGTGAGCCGGATCACTCTTGGAGAATCGCGCCACATATTCATAGTGCTGTAACTCCCTTACAATGCAGGTAATGTGCCTCATTTGGGGCTCTGAGTGCTTGTTCATTCAACACAAAGTCAAACCAGTGGTACCCAAGGATTCTCCAAAGAGACACAGTAACAAAGGTGTCCAGTCTTCGTCTCAGGTCACTGGATAGTGTCCATGTCTCACAACCAAATAGCAAGACAGGAAGCATGAAGACTAAAGACTTGGACTTTCATCTTTTTACATAGATATTGAGAGCACCACACACCCCTTTCCAGTGACCTCATGACCCATCATTCTCTCCCAGTCCGTCAATTGAATTCATAGGAAGAGTCACCAGAGACATGAATGTCACTGGCAAGGTAAGTAAAACTCTCGACAAGGTCAACACTCTCCACAGACAGACACACTGATGATGGCTGTGCCTAAGAGGTCATTAAAGGCCTGGATCTAGGTTTATGCAAGCCCAGACACTCAGACTCCTTGCTCAGTCTCTCGAGAGCCCTGATCAGAGTCCCCATTGACTCCACAAAGATTACAACATGGTCAGCAAAGTCAAGATCACTGAATCTCTTTTCACCAACAGATGCAACACAATTGCTGGACCCCACAACCTTGCCTAACACCCAGTCCATGCAAGCATTCAACATAGTAGGAGCAAGAACACACCCCTGACAAACACCAGAAGCAACTGAGAAAAATGCAGAGATTCTGACTCCGCACAGCAATACACTCGCAGTACCAGTGTGCAGGCCAGCCATGATATTCAGCAACCTTGAGGGAATCCCGCGAAGTCTCAGGATGTCCCACAGGGCAGCTTGGTCAACTGACTCAAACACTTTACAAAAATTGACAGAGGCTGCAAAGAAACTCTACTAATATTTGCGTTTTCTCTCCAAAAGAACCCTCAGTGCCAGGATGGTAGGCTTCTTAGGCATAAAACCAGACTGCTCTGGTCACTGGTAGGTGAACAAGTTATCATGGATCCTATTGAGTATGACCCTAGCAAGGACATTACCCGGCACCGAGAGCAGTGTTCTCCCCCAGTAGTAACCACAATCAACAACAAGTCCCATTTTCCTGTCAGTTGAGATGTCGCCTATCTCCTAAATGGAAACACAGATTGCTGGCAATGTTACCACCAGCCTAGAGAAGTTCACCCCGGATGCCTCAGATCCCCAAAGCCTTCCCTACCCTCAGCTGGTTCCCCACTTGTGCGATCACAGTGAGATTGGGTGGTTCACAGCTAATTGGAGGATCAGCCTGCAGAACCGTGAAACCAGAGATATCCAACATCCTAGCTGTAGGATCAGCTTTAAACAGTTGTTCAAGTAGCCAGCCCAATGGGTCACAACTGAAGTGTCATTTGTAAGGACCATTCCATCAGCCACCCTGACTGCGACTCTCTGAGGAACAGATTCGGATGTGTGTAATGCTTCGATTACTCTGTAAGCAGGACGTGCGTCACTTGACCATAGATGGTGTGTCACTTGTTCACAGATTCCTCTAACAAATGCCTCCTTATCTCCAATCAGAGCCCTCACAGTTGTCCTTCTCAGTTCCCAGTACAGACACAGACTGGAGATGCCATCAAGCCCGGCGCTACAACTCCTCTTGATGATATCCAGAGTGCCCTGTGAGATTAAACACCTCCTTCTGGGAACACTGGTAACACCAACATAACCCTCAGCAATCTTCAGGGTCTTGTCCCAGAAGGTCTCCCACATCACATTAGGATCGGTAGCCGCACCCAATTCCGTAAGTTCCTAATATGAATTGCTTGCAAATTAGTCAGAAACAGCCTGATCTTGGAGTCTAGCCAGGCCCAGCGTCATTTTTCTGGTAGGTGGTTGCCTACTGGACCTAATCTGGATCTTCAGAGTAGCAACAACAAGTGTGTGATCACAATTCACAAAGTTGGCACTACTGTAGACCCCACAGTTTTGTAAGAGACTCCAGCATCTGCCCACAAGGATGTTACAGATTTCATTCACCATACCACCAGTATTGGAGTACCAAGTCCAACGATGTGGCTCAGGGCACTGGACTTATAAATTTATGGCCACGATTTAGCCAGCACTCATGCACTCCTAGTATTTTCATAAGAGCTGTTTTCAAGTGTATTGTGTATTTAGGGTAACATATTTACTTCCTATGTGAAATATTTTACATTTACTTAAAATAAAATTTAATCCCCCACAAATCTGCCTAAGCTTGTATTCTGCCCAGGTACTTCTATAATGAATTGGTGGATTCTATACGATCGTCCATTCCATCAAGTTTGGCATCATCTGCAAACTTAAATTTAGTTTATATTTGACACATCTGTGCTGGGCATGAGTGATGAAAATAAATTCAGATTTGGAGACACACCCTTTTTTGTAACTATTCAGCACAGTGGAAGCAGCAACCATGTACCCGAAATGGTTATATGGGTGCCAGAATGATGAATAATGGGATGAATATGATGCTCCAATTAATGCAAAAACATTTCAAAGTATGTGTTTTGGTCTTTACGCTGGCTTTACTTACGCAGTAAGTATAAATCAGCATAAAAAAGCTTGTTATTTATTTTTCTGCCCAGACCATTTATTTATAGTAAAACCTCCCTGATTGTATCCTTCTGTTGCTTACTCATTCAATTCCAGCATATTACTGAAATATGACCTTCCCTGTCTGACTGCTCACTAACACACCTGTTTCTTGCCATATTATACTCAATTTTTTCTATAACAATTTCTTCTGTTAATTTACCCATGATGCATGCTAAGGTTATAAGCCTATACATACTTGGATCCACCCTTTATATATAATGGGATAATATCTGCTGTTTTACATTTCTTTGGAATTTCCCTAGTGTGCAGTGACTTTTGAAACATACCTGTACACATCAAGGGTTTAAATATATACTTATTAAACCCCTTAAGCACTCTAGAATAAATGTTATCTGGTCCTGGTGATTTGTTAGATTTCAGCTTTTCTAACCCAAACAGCACTTTTCCCTCTACAAAATCTCAATAACTAAGTACCTTCTTGGCAGTTTCTGTTACTTCTGGTATGTTTTTCACTTCATCACATGTGAATACATTAGAAAAATGCAAGTTTAGAACAATCAGTATTTCAGTGTCTATATATTTTAATTCACCCTGAATATTTCACTATAATACACTTTGATTTCTCCTTGACTGTTCTTTTATTATAAAAATACTGAAAAAATCTATTCTAGTCACCTTTCACTTTTTTTGTAATATTTCTCCCTAACTGCCTTTTAGCTTTCCAAATTTTATAATACATGCTCTCATATGCCTTGAGGGTAATGCTGGAATTAATTTTATACACCATGCAATGATGTTTTTCCATCGCATCTTATTTTTATCACCTTATATTACTCGCTATGGAGTTGATTTCTTACTGCTTCCGAACTTCCGGATGAAATTGTCCTGCTCTAGAATTTTTTAAGTCAATTTTCTGTTCCTTGACTGTTTCCACGCCTAGAAACGTATTCCAGCACCTGCTCGAAATTTGCCTTACTAAATTTAAACTGTCTGCGCTGGGAATCTATAACACACTCCTAATATCATGACTTTGTTTTGTATGTCCTTTCTAAAAAAATATGTTGCTATCTACTGTATGTTACACTCATCCCCATCTCTTTTGTTTAGCCCGATCGAGCTACACTGTCATCTGTATTATTTAGCCACATATTATTTTAGTCACATATTATTCAGCCCACAGTAGTTCTCTGTGGTCATATGTTGACTGAAATTATCTTAAGTGAGGTGTTGAGCTTTATCTCTTTAGGAACACAAGAGGCAAGGCTGGGCCCAGAGCCTGATGTGACATTATGTATCTCCATCCAGAAAAATGGATAAGTGACGGTGATGCACCCAAATTCTGTGTGGTTCCTAAATCAGTACTAGACTCAAGTGTTTGATGGTATTTTCTTCCTTAATGTATTTATATGTATATTTTATTTAAAAATAATAATTTACTCATGCCTCAAAATGTTAGATTTAATTGTAAAAAATATTAATATACAGTAATTCTGTAAAAGTGATCTTTCCTTAGTGTAGCACAAGAAAAAGGAAGAGTTAAACTGGAGTCTAAACCGTCTGCTTGTTATTCAATGAGTCAGCCTCACTGATGGATGGTGGTTTTCATGTACATTCTTTCCAGCTATTGGTCACCAGTACTTGTTTAGTTTTATTCAACCACAGTCTAAGATAAGTTTCTGGTTGATATAGGAGATATTTTCCATAATCTCAGTTTATATTTATTTTATCTGGAATGTTAGACAAAATTTGAAAGATCATTCCAAAAGACTATTAGAGTTGATATTATTAAGTGTTACCCCATACGATTTTATGGTAACATTTTATTTGCAGTATTCCATAATATCACTTTCCCTGCCTGCGTTTATTCATTCAGCAGCTTTGCTTTTAACTATTAGATTTAAAGTGAATATTTCCTTCTTTGTTATTTTATCATCTGGCATCTCACATTGAACTACAGTAAATTGTGCCACCTTATGCTTTAGTGTTGTATGGCACAGAGTCATCCTTCTGTGTGGTTTTATTGCCTTTAATTTACACATTCTTTTATTTTATAACCCATTTGTAGGAGTTAAAAAATGCAGGGCTGTAGAGATGTAAGACATTCTATTGGAAGCCATCACTGGGCAGGGTGCTTGTCCATATGCACCCCTATGCACACATCCACACTCACATGAATTGAATTTGGAATTGCTGGTCAGCCAAACCTGCAAGTTCTTGAGATATAGAAGGAAATCAGGGGTCTCTCTGAAAGAACTTGCACACTCCACAAAGACTGTAATCATTTGAAGATGTAAATGCTGAACATATTTAAACATAGTATTTATTCCTGCACCACCCATTACCTGGCAATGTGTTACCTACTGCATTTTCAAACATATACAAAAATGTGATGTCATTGTGCAAATTACATTTTTTTAATTTGTGGAATAATGCCTTTTGTTCTGATATTTTTGTTTTTACTCAAGTGATACATAACCCAAAAATTCCTGGAATTGTTAAAAAAACCTCTATTGTAAAACTTAAAGCAATTCCCTTTAAGTCATCTTCAAATACTCTCCTTGAGATGCCATACACTTGTCCAAGCAGTTCTCCCATTCCTGTTAATACTTTCTGTACTCATATTTTGTTACTATGTCTTTTGTCAGTTTTAATTTAAGGAACAAAACTAGGTCACATGGAGCAAGATCTGGTGATATAAGATAAAAGATACATCTCTTAGATGCACTGGGACACATCATCAGTGATGTAACCTGGGGTCATCCGGTGTTTCAGGTCTTTCAACATCAGACACCCTCTTCCAGGCAATCCTGCCTGACCCCAGCTTGTGTCCCAGCAGCATTCACCCACGGATCTGCCCTTTTGATCCAAAGCCACTGTGGCTTTCTCTGTGTCTTCTGTTGTGAGTCTAATGGCTCTGCTCTTCACCTTCCCAAATATGCCCAGAACTGTAAATGCTTTACAGAGTGAATGTCCTGCAAAACCCTGGCAGCCAACCTCCACAGGTTCACACCACGCATGCCAGCTGCTATTTCGGCACACATCTACAAGCTCTTAATACTTGGCATGTTTTCTCTCGTTGGCACTTGTCCATATGCTTTTTTCACTCTAGCATAATCAATTTCTTGGTGGATTTGGATATGACAACCATGTCTAGGTGCAGTGGTAATGATGTTATTGAGGCTTGAAACTTTAGCATCCTGCCCAAGTCCACTTCAAAATGCCAGTCATTGGCAGTATTGAGGAGACCGGGTTTCCCTCTAATTTGTGAGCAGGCTCTAAGAAAGATGATTTTCTTTGGCTGATGGCAGGCCTTGGAGTTTTTTATGGTCATGGCTATTCTGTCAGCAATTGCGATTAGAACCTGATCATGGTGCCAGCGATAGTGCCCATCTACAAGGGCCTTTGGGCAGCTGCTGAGAAGGTGTTCCAAGGATCCTCTTTCGGAACACTAAGGGCAGGAAGGCGATTCACTCTTATTCGAGAAATGAAGTTTTACTGGACTGGGTAGAGTGTCATAAACAACTTGTTCCAAGAACCTTATCTGATGGTAGTGAGATGATGTGATCTTTCGCTGCAGTGCTGCTTTCCATCTCATCTATGCTCCTTGCTATCCCATCCCCACCATCCTGCTAGCTTGAACTTCCTCCACATCCGCTCACACTTCCTCCTGTGAAGAATCAGCCTCGACACAAACAGACGCTAAGGACACAAGTATCAAAGCACATGTGATTTTTATTATTATTTGGTGTCCCAGCAAGCACCAACGTGCTTTACTGTTTCTCTCTTTCTTTTTTTCTTCTTTATCTCTCTCTGTCTTTCTCCTCTACTCTCCCTCCAGCAAGCTTCATCCTCCCTGACTGTGGTTCACAGAATGGAGTGAGGCGGCCACTTTTATACTTCACCCGGATGTGCTAAAGGTGCTCTCTGATGATCTTCCTGCAGCATTTCCTTCCAATCCCATGGCATCAATGCAAACCTGGGGAACTGCCCTCTCGTGTCCCAGGGGAGGTATTGTCTCTCTTCCGGTTATTACATCCCCCAGGTATCCCCCTGCCATCTGCCACAATCCTGAAATGCAAATATTACAGTTAGTTTTTATAGCTCTGCCCAAGTTATCCTACAACAGGTCCTACATGTATATCCCTCCGGCAAAATAGCAATATTATACTTTAATCCCTTTAATTTCCAAAAATGTCTCACATCTGTAAAAGGTGAGGGTTTTTTTATAAGACTAAATGATGGGTTTTGAAAAGAACAGTTAAATGATTTAATCAGTAACATTCATAACATCAAAGCTTGCCTAAGCAAGAAGATCAAAGAGTTACCCAATACAATATAGGTTAGTTCACAGACATTTACACTGCACACAGCCTACCTGCCTCAAGAATGATAAGGTTTTGAATATTCTTTCACAAATGACATCTAGTTAATCATGAGAAGCTAAGTAATGTGTGCACAACCAACATCATTCTGTAATATTCACACGATGCAAAAGGAATATTCATCCTGTTTACACCAAATGCTGATCCTTTATGTCAAGGCAAAAACTTTTTTCCAGACATCAGTTGCCCAATTTCGGAGATCATGTGCCCACTGCAGCCTCACCGTGCTGTTCCTAGCTGACAGGAGTGAAACACATATTGAACTTTTTTGACAGACGCCCATATGCTTCAGAGTCCAATGTATTATGCATTTAGAGGTGCCCTTCTGCATACCACTGTTGTAAAGACTTGTTAGCAGACCATCCATGGCTTTCTGTTAGTTTCAACAATTTTGGCCTATTTCCTCTGCTCTTTCTTATTAACATTTTTTTTTTACTCACAGATCTACCTCTTACTGAAACTTTTTGTTTAGTGCAACAAACTGTACAGACTTAGACACATAAACATTCTAAGAAGGCAGCTGTTTCTAGGATGCTGGAATAACCACTACTGACACTAACAGTTACATCAGTCAACATTACATGAATCACACACCTCCCTGATTATGTTGATATGAGGAATAAGTATACTGTATACAGTAATCCCTCTTCGATCGCGGGGTTTGCGTTCCAGAACGCCCCGCAATAGGTGAAAATCCGCGAAGTAGAAACCATATGTTTGTATGGTTATTTTTATATATTTTAAGCCCTTAGAAACTCTCCCACACTGTTTATAAATATTCTTCGCACAGTTATACAGTAAACCCTCGTTTATCGCGGTTAATCCGCTCCAGACAGATAAATGAATTTCCACGAAGTAGGATTCTTTATTTATAAATCTAATCTTTTCGCTGTTTGCAACCTTCTAAATACTTTTTTAACATTATTAGAGCCCTCTAGACATGAAATAACACCCTTTAGTCAAAAGTTTAAACTGTCCTCCTTGACAAGACAGAGATGACAGTTCTTTCTCACAATTAAAAGAATGCAAACATATCTTCCTCTTCAAAGGAGCGCCGTCAGGAGCAGAGAATGTCAGAGAGAGAGAGAAAAGTAAACAAAAATCAATAGGGCTGTTGGGCTTTTAAGTAAACAAAGCACTGCGATAAAGCCGCCGCAATGAAGGGATCAATGTGAAGGTAGTCTCTTCAGCATTTTTTACAGGCGCGTCCGTATCTTCTAAGCAAACAGCCTCTGTGCAAACAGCCCCTCTGCTCACACCCCCTCCGTCAGGAGCAGAGAATGTCACAAAGAGTGAGAGAGGCAGAGAAAAGCAAACAATGAAAAATCAATACGGGCTGTTAGAGCTTTGAAGTGTGCGAAGCACCGTGCAGGAAGCATATCGTATATCATTGAGGAGTTTTATTTAATACGTAATACGTGCTCTGATTGGGTAGCTTCTCAGCCATCCGCCAATGGCGTCCCTTGTATGAAATCAACTGGGAAAACAAACTGAGGAAGCGTGTACAATAAATTAAAAGACCCATTGTCCGCAGAAATCCACGAACCAGCAAAAAATCCATGATATATATTTTAGATATGCTTACATTTAAAATCTGCGATGGAGTGAAGCTGCGAAAGTCGAAGCACGATATAGCGAGGGATCACTGTATTCTGTATATATTGTAATAAGAAAACATAAACAAAAGTAAAGGGTTGGTCTCACACAATATATGTATACATTAGGGGGTTTGCCCCCTGCTCGCTTTGCTCACCAACCTCCCTCCCTAGCCTGCGCTACGCGCCAGTTACTTTGCGTCTCTGCCGCTCACATTGTGAAGAGGGTGGCTGAACGCACCCCAAAGGTTGCTCCTCTGAAACCCCCTCTTAAACGGTGATACAATGGGAAACAAATAGGTTTTTTAGATCCTTTTTGCTCGATCAGCTGCTGGCTTGCTGCTGCTGCGCCACATGATCTGCATCTCACGCAGAACATTTAAAAGCCTGTCCAGCAGCAGTCCTATTCTTTGTCTTTTATTTGTGGCCCTGGGCATGGTTAAATCACTTGGCACAAAGTCTCGTCTCACGGGATGTGAGTTCTTGATATTTTTTAGTTTATAATTTAAAAACAGAATAAGAATCTGAAAATCTAACAACATCACATTAAAGTTTGATAGATTCTGAAAAGAATGATACCAAACATATGTGTGTAGGTTTTACAATAAGCCCGATTTAAAGCTTGACAAAAAACGTGACATAAAAATGTCACATAAAATCATTGCACAAAATGATTTGCACTTTTAGGCTTAGGATTTTATATATATATATATAGAGAGAGAGAGAAAGAGAGAGTAGATTTAAGCTCTACAATTCAGCATGAGAGCCTGAGATGATTTGGTGCCAACCACAAGCTTGTCAGTGTTTCGACTAGCATGTCTGTGAGTGTAACCAGCCTCCACTGCTGTGCCCTGGCCTTGATACTGGTTAACACTTAAAGCTTCTGCATTGTGATTTGTAATCAAAGGAGAAATGCAACCACAATGGATTCCTTTATTTCTCTATTATTTTTTTTTATTAACAGGCTGACCTGAAATGTTAAAACAGAGACCATAAAAAGAAATTAATATTAAAGCACTGCAATTCATCCTATTAATGAAAAAAAAAAACATGTGGAAAGGCCATTGAACGTTCACATTAGCACATAACCAAAATTAATAGAAAAACATTCAAAACATTTTGAAACAACAACAGTACACTAAGAAGATCATATTACTATTACTGTTGCATACAAAAAATTTAACTCAATCGATTTAAAATAATTGAATTAACTCTACCATACAGAGAATAACAGCACGCTTACCTTCTCTCACAGTAACACAACGGACACTAGGAGTGGCTCAGACTGATGACATAACATTAGCACAATAAACAGAAGAGGGAAATATAATAGGAACACATGAGGAAAACATACAACATAATGAATGTTATCAGGATTTAGTGAAGCTCCAAATAACTAAACTTAGTATTTTAGGCACCTGTTACATCAGCATGTCTAAATGAAAGGCAGAACATGTCTGTGCTGTGAAGGACAAAAAATAAAGTGCCTTTCCAAATGTCTTCAACTTAAAAGATGTGATATGTATCAGCTTTGGCACTGAACAAGAACAAGCAGATTTAAAGAATGGTAATTTGATATGAATTTATTTTCAGGTTTATATTTCCTATGAACAGGAAAAAGTTTTTAATCGAATTTTAGGAACATTCTCAGAGATAGTAATATATGTAATTATGAATTGATTTTATCTTTGGATTTTCTTATTTAGTTGCTGACATAAATGTCATCAAATGAGCATTGTTTTAATATTCCATTGGAAATGAGCTCTAATAATAATAAAAACATAAAGCCATACCATTACAAGAAGTACAAGTGACAATCCCCTGAAAGCAGACAAATTGGTATTTGCATTTGGGAGCTGCTGCTTCTTCAGACTGATTACTTTGAGACAGACTTTTGAGACTTGCTCAGAGTAATGAAGTGTGGTCTTTGAAAGGTAAACTTCATTTTTCATGGACTTCCCTGAGGACTGAGGACAAAATGCCAAGACACTAAACCAAAGATAACGAAGAAAAGATTAAAAATTCTTTTGGGGTATGATTTAGAGTTTTAAATTTACCAGTTTTCAAAATTTTTCAAATTTGCATCCACCCTCCCATTTAGGATTAGCAGGTTATAAAAACAGGCAAATAAAAGAAATATTTAAATTATTGACAAGTTTTTTTTATATTTCACTCTTGCATTCTTATGAAGAACTTGTGTGATCAAATGACCAAACCATACCATTACACTTTAAAATTTTTTTCCATCCTGCCAGTTTGAATCCCCTAAAAACCAGAAGTGACTCTACTCTGTTGAGCCTCTGAGCAAGGTATGACGTTAATCTGCATCCAGCCCTGCAAGCAGGTCCTCCAATTTACAGGGAAAGCATGGGAGATTGTGGCAGGACTGGCACTCCAGCTACTGTAAAAAAACTCACACTGATTTGGTGTGGTGCTGAGGTGGCACTCATAGCACGCGGGTCCCAATCCAGGTTGTTTGTCGTGTGGTAGGTGCAGCAACATGCTATTAGTGCAGGCTCCCAACCTCTTCCCCCTCCTAACACCACCATGGTTAGAAGTTAGAAGCTGTTTTAATCTGCCTAGCGGATGCTGGGTGGTCTCATGGCTTTGGAACCCCTGCAGATTTTTTTTTTTTTCTCCAGCCCTCTGGAGTTTTTTTTTTTTTGTGTTTCTATCCTCCATGGCCATTGGTCCTTACTTTATTCTTTGTGAATTAGTGTTGCCTAATTTTTATATTTTTTCTTTTTTCTTTCTACATCTTGTAAAGCACTTTGAGCTACATCATTTGTATGAAATGTGCTATACAAATAATTGTTGTTGTTGATGTTGTTAATCAAATGCATTATTCTGAATTATTATGTGTGTAATTAAATTCAAATAATTGTTATATAGCGTATTCACCGTTGTCAGAGTCAGATCATTGTACTTCTTAGCAAATTTAGATAAAAGGAAATATAAAATTCCATGTTATACATTGCACATATGCTAATTCATTTTCTAATACCACTTAATCTAATAAATAATTCTGGAGTACCGATCCAACCTTGGCAGTTTCAACATCATAGTGAGAAGCAGACACGGTAATGGTGCCAGTACCCTCATTAATGAACCAATACTAGAGCAATTAAGACTCATCTACCAAAATAAATAACACATCTCTGGGATGCTGAAAGAAACCAGACAATGTCCAGGCCAGGATTTGAATCTAAACATATGGTGCTATGAGACAGCAACCCCGACCACTGCACCACCATTCTGTTTTACTTTATACAGTATACACTTATTTTTAGGTTTGTTCACATATAATGTGGAAAGCACTTCCTTGTTGTCATCATTTCTGTCTGTCAGCATGGAACCACTCAGTTTCCAGTGAACTAATTTTGTTGAAATCTGGCACACTTATTCTTCAAAGAAATTTGTCAGAAAGGGTAAATTATCATATCAACAAGCTGTACAAGGTTTTGAAATTTCAAAAGCTCCTCTTGAAAAGCACAAGGACAATATTTAGACTAATCTATCTTAAAAGAGAGAAACATTCTACACAGCTTCTAATTTAACTTGAAGTTACTTCAGCTTGTATATTTTATATGTTTCCTCTTTTATCCTGACAACAAAACAGAACAGCAATACAAGTTAGTGTGAAACACCAGCAGAGTCATTTGTGGTGCAGCAGCGGCATTTGTACCTGATGCTGGCTGAAGAAATTACTACAGGCAGCTACTTGCCTGGAATTCTCTCACACCTGCTCCCTTCTCTTGATGCTTGAAATTCACTAAGGTAAACTACATGATCTTCACAACAGTAGAAGTAATAAAATACAGCAACTTCATTTGTTCAGAAATACAGTGTGACTCTATAATTTGTTTTGCATATAGAGAAATATACATGTACTCAATAAATCCATCATTTGTCATTACCTTTAATTTTTCTGTATTTCTCTGACACTATAATGTATCTTCAGGGTGCTACAGTGACCTGCTGTTATACATGGTCCAAGGCAGTCAATAATCTTAACTTAAAACTTCATCACAAAAGTTTCCTTCCTTTCAAAATTTTAGGCTAGGAAAGCAATGTAAATATGGTTAACCCTGAATGTCTCTCAGCTGTTATAATGCAATGCAGAGCGTTAAGCCTGAATAACACTCTGGTCTGAACTCTGCTGCTAGTGGATAAAATAAAATGTTGCAAAATTCCGTTGCTTTTTGTCGCCCTAAGGCATATCATTAATTTCCTTAGTGTTACATTTTTTCTCAGAAGAAAATGTAAAAAAGTGCAGTATTTTTTGGCTTTAAAAATGACATTCTTATTAAATCTCATCTTTCTACTGTAAAATGTGCAAAACACTAAGAGTACAAATTCAGAAGTGTAAAAAGTATAATAATGATACAAATAATAATAATAATAATAATAATAAAGAATTGTAATAATAATAGGAAATGAATAAAATAATAATAATAATTCCAATACTGTATATACTGTCAAAATGTGCTCTTTGTTTGGAATATCTTTGAAAGGGAAAACTGCTTAGGTGTGCAATTGTTTACCCGACACTGTTCAGCATAATGGATCATCTCAACAATCCTTTCAATCACATTGTCATCAAGAAATCACTTCAAGGTAGTAAATGGATCTTGGCTGACAACATTCACTTTTATTCCTGGCTGCTGAACAAAATCAAAATGAGATGGTGCTAGTTTATTTGAAGCAGGGTCAACAGAAACCCAAACACGAACGTCAATTTCGGATTCATTAGAATCACTTTCAGTTTCATTGTCTATTTCAATTTCACTGCTCGAAGGCAGATTCACTTTGTCATCACTGCTGATGAGAGACTCCTCAACATCAGTGCTTGTATCACTGTCAAGAGCATGCAACATCTGGGACCTCATGCATAACACCGTGCATAGAATTCACACTAAAACATGGCGTACGGACAAAAGCAAAAATGTGCGTATGCACAAAAAAATCCAGATGCATAAATCTGCACAAACTTCCACGTTCTTCTGCCCCATAAATCCCAGTCAGCATGAAACTAGCACATGTGAACGTGCCTTCTGCCCCACCCCAACCCCTCACAGAATTATGCCTCTTTGAATATGCAAATCAATATAAATAGCCCTTAACCTCAGCATTCTGTGAAAAGGCAATGGCAAAAGCACTGGGGAAACTAGAAGAATTTCAGCAAAAACCAAGTGGAGGCAAGGAAAAACGTACTATTTGTTGGTTTAAACAGTGCTATAAATAACCAAAGGAAGTTGATCAAGTGACATAGAGTGTCGGAGAAACTCGAAAGCTCAAGTTCACAAGGTTGAAAAGTGCCCTGAAATAAAAAAGAAGTTGTCAGATATCAAAGTCACCGTGAAAAGGTGAGTCATTTTCATGATGATATGCGATAAAGCGTGTTGTTAAACACAGGAACACGGTGGTGCAGTGATAGTGACAAGCTGGCACCCTTTCCAGAGATTGTTCCCACCTCCTGCAAGATGCTTGCTGCGTCGAGCGTGACCTTCGATGAAATCATTTATTGCAGCAGTACTGTCTCTTTCAAACGTACTAACCTCCAATTCCTGTCCTTCCTTTTCTTTCAACCAATCTACACACAATCAGCTCTGTAATAGATGTTAAGCTATCTGTAAGCTTAGAATGCCGATTCTTCAAAACCTTTAAGGTACATTAAAATATCTTCGTAGTACATGTTTAATTATTCTATTCATCTATCCTTCCAGTGTCACACCAGCCCCAGCAAGAATACAGAGCAAGGCAGGAACAATCCCTGAACTAGCTAACGCTGTGACACTGTGCCCTCACATGTTTAATTATTAACAATATAGATTATTTAAATGATGTTAACATTTTATCTGTATAATGTAAAAAGCATATTTTGCTGCATTTCATCTTAAAAATGATATTGTCATCATATGTAAATATGCGCTTTATAAAGTGGCTCAGGTTGTGCAATATTATAACTGTATTGCAAGTTTAAAGTGAGGTAATTGTACTAATAAGTACAAACAGTTCTACAAGGAGCACTTGATGGACTGATTGAGTGCGTTTATAGTTCTTGGGATGTAACTGTTTCTGAACCGCGATGTCTCTACAGGAAAGATTCTGAAGCGTTTGCCGTATCAGAGCAGTTGAAATAATTCATGGCTGAGGCAGTGTGTGCTTGATGTTGTATACCGATAATTCTCTTTCCGATCAGCTGCTGTAGAGCTGTGATTCCACACTCAGATACAGTGGGATAAATACTCTGAGTGGTGCATTGAGAGGAACAGCGCTAAAGCAGCTATGGTATTTGGAATAGTTTGGCCATTCCGTGGGCCATTATATTGTTACAGGTTAATTACAATCAGATGCCTTAAACTAATAAACAATATGCGGTTAATTTCAGTGTATATGATAAAATCGCGTCAGGGATGTGGATCTAAAAAAGAAAGGGAAACCATACTGGAACAAAAGCACTGCTTTGACACTGGGTGCCACAGCTTTGCATTTAGCTGGAGTGAAAATGTGCATGGCTTTACGCCAAGTTTAGGTTTTATACATCACGATTTGAACATGGAAATGGGCTTACATAACATTTTTGTACGTACGCGCAATTTATACATGAGGCCCCTGTGCTGTGGAAAAATGTTCCTTACAAGACACCATTACAAGTCTAGGGGAAGACGCACCTACACTACGCCCAGGTAACACTTGGGCCTGATGCTTACATAAGACACACCTATAACGTTGCCCAAGTAACGCTCAGGACTAACGCCATTAGTACTTTTACAGCCTGAGTAATCATCTGCTCTAACGCTTACACAAGACGTGTCCATACAGTTGCCCCAGTGACACTCTGGACTATCGCTTTTATCGCTATTATCATAGCCCAAATGACACTCTGGTCTAACACTAAGAAAGTTAATTTTCATGGGTGGACCAGACCTTTAAACCAAAATACAATGATGTAAATGATAAATTGTAAAGCCAGTTTTAGAACAAACTGAAACTGAGCCAATAATTGAATCAAGTGATAGTGATGATGATGTGAATTGGTCATCAGACGGTGACACAGATCCTGAAACTGATACATACAGAAAAGTACAACCAAAATCCTCTGATATGCCAGGCAAATTTGGTAGCTTGAAGGTTCATTGCAGTGAAAATAGGAAGGTGGCAAAAAGCTGAAATGATTGTGATCAGGTAGAAGGATGAGAAAGATGTTATCACCTACGCATTGTTCACAGTGCAGTAACTATAGTTTGTGTCAGAGGAAATGTGAAAGTCACTAAGCTTTGTACTGTGGTACCTTACAACAACACAATGGGTGGTGTTAATCATACAGATCAGACACTGTCATTCTACCTTCTCATGCTTAGCCAACAAAAAAAATAAGAAACACTCTGTGTGCTGGTGACTGTTTTAAAACATATCACATGAAGTAGTAAATCTGCATCAGTACAGCTGGTGGACGCTAGACATGTCTTTCCTACTGTATGTTTCCATTATAGTGTTTACATGTTTCTGTTACACAAAATATTTTTCTTTTTAAAAAAATCTGCATTTTTGATTTGTTTTTCCAGGGATAAATATAACACTAAGAAGATTAAGTTCAGATGAAATTGTTGATGTAGATGTCTGTAGCTGGAGAATATTCCACATGACATAAAAGTGTGAAAAAGATTAGTATATCAGAAAGTCAATAACTAATCTTCAATGTGATTTTTGTAGGCATTTTATAAATGCCAATATTTCTATATTATCCTGTAATTTTTATCAAGAATCATATAAGGGGATGACAAGTTTACTTAGATTTAAAGTGAGTTAAAATGTGAATTGCTGATGGTAACCGTCTTTTTCATTTTCCCCTGCTGACTACTCTTCACAGGCAGTTGGCAATGGAGGGAGGCTGCAAAAATTTTGTTTCTTTGGACTTGAATGTTTGTCTGATATGTTTTGTCTGCCTTATACTCTCATTTCTTCCATGCTTTTACTGGCATCAAGGTGACTCACAACTTAAGATGAAATAAATAAATAACTTGATTCTAATTGTGTTAGGTGCAGGAAGGGACGACTGTGGACAAAGCTATTGCAATAGAGAATGGTTATCCAAAAAGACAAGTGAATTTTATTTCACATTTACATTATGCTATATTTCTTTTCTAGTTATTTTGGGAACCGGAGAATGCACAAAGATGCAAAGGAAGGATTTTTATTCATTATTTGTTGGACAAAATGTTTCAGAAGCTATTTTCTACAGTATTCAATATTTTCCCATCTTGCAGCTTGTAACCAGGCCTGAGTGTGGGTAAGAGGTGGAGACTGTATATTTGCCAAATCATTTAAATATTGCTTATGTTAATAAGCATCCACTGTCTGCAGGCTTGCCCAGCACAACCTCTGAACTATTAACTTTGGTATTGTCTCCTGAATGACTAAAATATTCCAGCTGTGTTAGTGAGACTATGAGATCAACCACCCCCCACACACCCTTTCTCTATGCCGCCAAACTGGACATCAGCTACAAGTCCAGTCTGTGTTTAAAAATGTCAAGAGTGTTAGCTTCCATGCTGTGCTTTGGCAGCACATTCTTTTGGTTTATTAGTGTTTGTCAGAAGAGTGTCTGCAGTTTTCAATTGAGAAGCCATGTGCATAAACCACAACTAGCCAGCATATACAGTGGTTTCCACATCACAGCCCCTCTTTGAAAGACTCAAAATGTATGCTATATATTACGGAGTACCGCCTGGGTAGGGCCTTGTTTCTCTCAATCCCAGTTTAACTACTTATTGTTCAGTCCCTTTGGGAGTCTGAACAGGAAAGAGACACAGAAACAGAAAATCATTTGAAAAGAAATCTCCATTTTCACTTAAATAGAGACTCAGACTATTCACAACTTATGACCCTCCCCCCACTGTTATGGCCTTGTGATATGCCATATTTTTAGCTATGGCGTTATGACCCTAGGCATGTTGTTATTTGCTTATATTCACCTTGGTGTTCATGGCCCCGGAGTACACTACTCTGTAATTCCAGTGTCATACACTCTCCTCCAGTATCACCATTCTCAAAAAGACCATTCTGTTCATCAGCACAACTCTCAAGTCCTTCCATCTTATAACCAAGATGGCTGCACAGGCATTCCAGCAATGTAGCATCAACAACACAAACTCGCAGAGTGTTGCTGTGCCCCTTAATGCTACTCAGTAGATGTGATGCCCCTTAGATACACCAAAATATGCAAAAAGATGCCCGTTGTTTCCTGCTCTCACCCAATTGGATGATTTAGGGCTCCCCCCCTGCAGGCCAGAATTTTTCAACTTCATATCCATCTCAGGCCGAGTCAATTGCCCCTTCCCACCAGGATGGAATAAAAATAATAACAATCTGAAATTAGTTTTGGAAAAATAATAAAAAAAAATAGTTATTAAGAGCAAACACTTTAACAAAATTAACATAATCCTGGGACGAAATCCCAGAAATTACAATATCCTTACAGTTTTTCAGATCTACTACAGTGTGTTAATACTGTTAATAAGTCTCCATGGTTATAGAGAGTCTAATATATTTACAAATCCATAAAACCAATGGGTCAGGGTAACAATTTTTAGAGGTCTCATAATGATAATGAGGATCTCAAGGCATGGGACCTAAAGCTTACTTTTTGTTTGTTTCCTTGAAGATCAAGTTCCCAAAGTTCTCATAGCAGGCTGTAACAGCTGAAAAACCACGTTTCAAATTATGTTGAGATGTTGTAACTAATAATATGGTACGGCAACAAACAGGGGCTTAGCATGAAAGAGAAAATTACTGTTAATGGGCTCTCTGATCATTCTTACCAATGCACAAAGCTTTGAAAGTGTATAATATTTGAAAGGTACTTTCTTAAATGTGGTTCTCATGTGCCATTGATTCAGCTATACAGTATATATATATATATATATTACATATAGTCACACATATGCATTGAAAACTGCTATACTCCAAACCAGAGGGTGGCGCTGTTGTCTAATGCCCTTTCTTTTTCTCCCTTTACAGAAAAGATGATTGATAACTCTTGTATTTCTGATGTCACTTCTAGTTTTCGCCCTCCTAAAGCCATCTCTCCTGGCTTGTAGACATCATAACCAGCTCTAACGACTTCCGGGGTAAGTATGAAAAAACTAAAAGCTTGCATCTGAACATGACAGCTTTGATTACCACAATTTTGTTTCTGTTTCAGCCTCTAGATGCCCCAAATCTTTTTGATGATTCTTGTGTCTTACAATATATTTATGTATATATAGTCACACATACACATCGGAGGGTCACTTTCAAGGTTCAACTGAGATATGCAATACTAGTCCGGATTGAGAGAGGTTGCTGTCACCGGTGAAGGCAAATAACTCCGCCCCTCCCCGGCCAGGTCCTATAAAGCCTGGCAACACTGGATGAAGGAGTGTCACTTTGATTCCAGCCTAAATGAAGGATGGAGCTCCATAAAAACACAATACCCGCTCCAACCAAGTGACATTATCTGTTACATTAATTTCTATTTTGTTTCTTGTTTTGTTTTATTTAACAAATTAAAAGGCACAACTTGATTTCTTAACATTTATACTGTACATACATACACACACAAATATATATAGATGCCCGGACACAGACACTAAGGCAGCCGGAAGTCCAAAACACATATGTTTTTATTCTTCTTTTTCTGCACAGCACAAAATGTCCACAAATCACCAACAAACAACTCATTGCTCGGTCTTTTTTCTTATCTCTTTTTTTTCTGCCACCTCCATTCCTCTCTTACAAGCTCCGTCCTCTTCCACCCAACACCTACTCCCCAAGTGGAGTGTTCCGGCCTCCTTTATACTGCACCGGGAAGTGCTCCAGGTGCTTCCTGATTAACATCTGGCAGCGCTTCCGGGTGCAGTATAAAGGAAGCCGCCTCACTCCACTTGGGGAGCCGAAGTTGGGTGGAAGAGGACAGAACTTGTGAGAGCTGACCAGGCACCCACTGGCGGTGGCCACGGACCCCAACAGGGTTGAGCCTCCAACCTCCCAATCCGTGGAGACTGCCCTCTTGCGTCCCAGAAAACATATTGCCCCTCTCCTTCCCTTCTCCAGGCATCCCAGTGGGGCAAGGTCCCCGGTCATCTGCCATTATATATATATATATATATATATATATATATATATATATATATATATAAATCTATACTAATAAAAGGCAAAGCCCCCTCACTCACTCACTCACTCACTCACTCACTCACTCACTGACTCACTCACTCACTGACTCATCACTAATTCTCCAACTTCCCGTGTGGGTGGAAGGCTGAAATTTGGCAGGTTCATTCCTTACAGCTTCCTTACAAAAGTTGGGCAGGTTTTATATCGAAATTCTACGCGTAATGGTCATAACTGGAAGCAGTTTTCTCCATTTACTGTAATGGAGATGAGCTTCAACGCCGGGGCGGAGTTTCTGTGACATCATCACGCCTCCCACGTAATCACGCAGTACATAGAAAACCAGGAAGACCTAAAAAGCGCTGAAGAAAACATGCATTATATAATTGAGAAGGCAGCGAAACAATAAGAAGCGGCGAAAGTGACATATACAACCATATTCATGAGTTCTGCTACTGAAACAAAGCACGATGTAAACCTACACTTTAAATTAAGTTCATAGACAGGCTGCGCTGGCGTTTGTAATTTAGTGCCTGCCCATATAAGGCCGTCCGTCAGCGGCAATCCAATAGCAAACTCCACTAAATATTCACGGGTTAAGGACTGTGCTTATGCAGAGGAAGATGAGATGGTCAGGGTGGTGTTTGGTACAAACTCAGCGAAACTGCGAGAGAAAGTTTTAAGTGCCAGGACTAAGGTAACATTAAATACAGCCATGGACATAGCACGAGATGGCACCAGCACAGCTGGGAAACTTCGATGCATGTACACCGAGCGGCTCACGTGAACTGACGCAGTGCACAGATAAAAAGCAACAGTTCCAAAGAGCTGAACAAAACCGAATTACACAATTGAAAAGGCAGCAAAAATATGAAGCGTCTGATACATACAAGCATATTCATAAATCCAAAACAAAGCACACGTTGGAAAAAGTCAATGTCCGCTAAAGGAAGACAGTGTAAAAAACCGTGCATGCAGTGTGTCAGGTCTCAGATAAAGAAGAAGACGAGCTGTTTATTGATGCAGTAAGAAACGAATCGATGAATGAAACCTGTCATCTTTACAGCGATTGACAAACACGGAATGTAACTTGAACACAACACATCCTACAAATACGAACCTGATTGAAAGAAATAATGATAATCAAATCCTTGATGACAGCAACACTCAGTAACACTCACAAAACAAATACTGTATATTGACAGTCATGTTACGTTATTTTTAAAATGTTCCCTTTTCTTTTCATAGCTTTTTAACACACTACTTCTCGCTGCGATCTGGTATATATATATATATATATATATATATATAACCCGATCTACATACTGAATAATGGATACTTTATTAGCCATCAATGATTGTTTTGGTAAAGCCATACTCAGTGTATTCATTAGATGAGCGGTAAAAAGTAAGAGCGAGGAAGGATGACTTATTGAGGCATGCAGGCTGTAGTCTTGCGTCAACTCTATCTGAATTGCGATCACATTTGAAAAATATATCTTTTCAAGTTCTATTTAGTCCATATGTGTCAAACTCAAGGGCCGCGGGCCACATCCGACCCGGCGTGTAATTATATCCGCCAGCGAGATCATTTTATATACTGTATTATTGTTATTAAAGCCGGGTATATGAAGCGCTGGTAACACAATAAACTACAGATCCCATAATGCAGCGCTTCAGCTGCCTTTCTGAACACTTACCGAGTTAATCAAGTTATTGCGAAGCTAGCTCACACGATGCTGAAGAGAAAAGTTGATTCTGAAAATAGAGCCTTTAAAACCGATGGGAGGCTGAGTATATGTTTACTGAACCCGTGTGTCTCATTTGTGGAGCTAATGTGGCTGTAATTACAGAATTTAATCTAAGACGGCACTATGAGACAAAACATCAGGTTAACCTGAATGCAATGCAGAAGATACAGAAAGCAGCATAATTAAATAAGAATCTGACACTTCAGCGGACGTTTTAACCCGTGCACAATCACAAAGTGATTTCAAGTGAAGCTGCTTTTATGGGAGACACAAATGCACCAGTGCACCTTGCCCACTTTCCCTGTTGCCAAGTAATGTTAAACCAAGTCGTCACTACGGTGTTCCCAAATACGCACTTTGCTGATAAACTGAGCGCACTGAGTTTGCACGGCGCTTTGGTGACTTCGAAGAACAAAAAAAGTCCGTCTACATGCGGCTCGAACCTTGTGCATGTTTGGTAGCACATATCTGTGTGAGAAGCTCTTCTCAGTGATAAAGACTAACAAAACAGCACACAGGAGTCGCCTCACTGATGAGCACCTGCAATCCATCCTGAGAATCTCCACAACACAGAACCTCACACCAAACATAAACGAACCTGTGGCCAAAAAAAGATGCCAGGCGTCCAGCTCTAAAATGACATATGAGCAAAGAAACTGAATGATTTGATTTGTTATTGCTGAAAAGAACACATTTCATTTATATTTCTAGGTTTTGTTATGCAGCATGTTCATATTTGAATTTGTATCATTTTGACAGGATATATTTTTATGGAGAGCAAAATCTTTTGGGATATTTAAAATCTAAGTTTATTTTTATATAAAATTACATAAGAGTAAAGAAATTTGAATGTTTGTTCTTTTAACGTTTACTTTATTTCTAACTTGTATAATTTAGACAGGATAAATTTTTATGGAGAGCAAAATATTATAAGTTGTTTAAGGTTTGAGTTGATTTATTCACGAATAATATTCCTGTCTGTTTTTACCATTCCTACCAAACATATTTCTGTCGACTAAATAAAAATTCCTTCTATTTAAAATTTAAATAGAACTTGAACTGACTCACTCACTTACTGACTCACTCACTCACTGACTCATCACTAATTCTCCAACTTCCCGTGTGGGTGGAAGGCTGAAATTTGGCAGGTTCATTCCTTACAGCTTCCTTACAAAAGTTGGGCAGGTTTTATATCGAAATTCTACGCGTAATGGTCATAACTGGAAGCAGTTTTTCTCCATTTACTGTAATGGAGATGAGCTTCAACGCCGTGGGGGCGGAGTTTCGTGTGACATCATCACGCCTCCCACGTAATCACGCAGAGTGAGTGAGTGAGTGAGTGAGTGAGGGCTTTGCCTTTTATTAGTATAGATATATATGTGTATATGTATAGATATGTATATATATATATATGTTTATGTGTGTGTGTGTAAATATATATATATATATATGACAACAACACTCATCACTCACAACAGTGACAAAACAATTACATTGACAATCATGTTACGTTATTTTCAAAATGTTTCCTTTTCTTTTCATTGCTTCTTTAACACACTACTTCTCGCCAAGCTGGTATTTTGCTAGTATATATATATATAGTGACAGATAGGGGGCACTATCGCTCCCTTGAACCCTCGGACAATATGTCAGACACCAGATAAAAGTACAATTATTGACTTTATTAATTAAAAACAGTGCACAAAGCACCCTCTTTTCCACAATACTCATTAATAAACACAATACAATCAATAATCAATTCTCAACTCTCCCTTGAGTTATGTGCATGGAACAAAATGGGTTATTTTAAAGTTGGTAACTGAATCCCCAGCACATACCTCATGGTAGTTGTCCTACTCAGGAGGCCTTTCCTGACTCATGCAGCCCTTCTTCAGTTCATCCCGAGTGTCCTCTATGACGAGCGTGGAACCTCCGCCGAAGCTGTCGCTCTGCTTACCCTTCTTCTTCCCCATAATGGACTTGGTAAACGTGGGTTCTGGCGATGTTGCTGTGTGACCTGACGCTGTCGTCTTAGGGTTCTCTGCCCACAGAAAATTTTTGCACAGGTCCTCTGCCAAACGGCCGGCCAGAGAGTCCTGCTGACTATGCTACTGTAACATATTGGGGGCGCTATCACTCCCTTGAACCCTCAGACAATATGTCAGACACCAGATAAAAGTCCAATAATTGACTTTATTAATTAACAACAGTGCACAAAGCACCCTCTTCTCCACAATACTCATTAAGAAACACAATACAATCAATAATCAACCCTCCACTCTCCCAGACACATTGCCACCATTCCACCCAGCTCAGCTTGTCGTCTGAGGATTTCCCATAATCCTTTATAGTACTTCTCCCGGAAATGTTTCGCTCTCTCTGTCCACGTGACTAGGAACACTTCTGGGTAAGATAAAAAATCTTTCTTCAACCCGGAAATACGTCATTCTTCGTGTCCATGTGACTTGGATTTACTTCCGGGGTTTAGGGCAAAAAATCGCTTTTCCTCCCTACAGCAACTTCTAGCAGCCCCCGTGGTATCCAGCAGGGCTGTAGAGGAAAACTCCAATGTCCATAATTCCCTGTGGCATTCGAGGCTCCTCCATGCTGCAGGGAGGGCTACACCTGGCGACATGGGGGTAATGGCCGGGATGAACAGCCGGCCACATATCACTATATATATATACTCGCAGGAGTACCCGGCATTGCCCGGAAATCTATAACCGGTGAATTTCACAAATGAAAGAAACAGAAAATAGAACAAACAGTTTTCTGCAAAGCAAAGCGACACTACCCAGAAGATTTAGTGATAGGAATTTTGGTTTTGCTTCTTTCACAAAATTCTTCCTCAAATAATAATAAAATTAATTAATTACATTTATATAGCATTTGTCTAACCTACTCAAACTGCTTTAAATAGAGAGTGGGTAACCACTTCATACATCACCAATGTTCAGCATCCATCTGAGTAATGCGATGGCAGCCATTCTTGCACCAGTATGCTCAGCACACACTAGCTATTAGGTGGTGAAGGTGTGAGAGAGATCATTAGCCAATGGAGACAGGAGATGATTAGGGGGCCAGATTGGACAAAATCATGGTGGGCAATTTAGCCAGGTAATTGGGATACACCAATACTCTTTTTGAAAGTTCCCCTGGGATCTTTTATGACCAAATAGAGTCAGGGCCTCAGTTTTTTGTATCATTAAAATGATGGCACCAGTTTTTACAGCACAGTGTCACTGCACTGGGGCATTGGGATCCACACACAGACCACAGGGTAAGCACTTCCTGATTGTCTCACCAACACCTCTGCTATAAGCAATCCAAGTGTTCCGAAGTAGGTCTCCCATTCAAGTACTGGTTAGCTTCTGGTGGATCACCTCTTCTGAAGTGTAGGTGTGCATCATGTCTTGACCTTCTACCTTTCCCCTTAAACTAACAGTAACACCAAGATTCATTTAACAAAACATCCTGTGATACTTAAGAAATGGAGCACTGACAGGTTATATGATGTACCTGGAGTTACATAGTGTGCCTATGGAGAGGACTGAACTGAAAGGCTTGTGCTTGCAAATCCATTGCCTTAGCAACTTAGCCACATTGCTTTTGAAGAAGCCTACTCTTCATTTCTAACTATATAGAGCTTTCCCTGTGTTGCCTGCTCAAACTAATTTTTTTAATCTGTGTAGTGTACAATAGATTCATTCATTATGCAAATCCACTGTGTCCTTCTGTGGCATCTGAAAAAATCCTTAATGACAGACTACAGCATCAGTTCTTCGCCTACACTTCTGGAGAGAGATTCTAATAAAAAAAGACAAACACAAAGAGAACATTTAGACATTGGGCAGATAGGTGGTAACTGAGCACAGCTGTTAGCAGGCCCCAGTTCACCTAAGCCCAGAACAAAACAAATCCAAAAAAAATAAAGTCAGTTAAGATAATCAAAGAAGGGAAGGGAATATTAATAAAAAAATACAATTTGACAACCAATTAGGTCAAAACTGCAGACCGTCTAAGGTCTGTGAATGAAACCAACAGAAATTCATTAGCCTCACAGTTAAGATTCTGCCTGATTTGAAAGCCAGAAGTTTGTAGCTGCAGGTCAGAGCCGTGTTCTTTCATGACCAAACCTTGGCAAAGACAAGTTCTCTACACAGTGGCAATGAGGAAAGATTAGTTTTAAAAGCTGAGACAAAAACCAACAAGTATTCCTGGTAATAATCCACAAAAGCTGATGTCAGTATGAAGGTATTTGGATCTGACAAAATAGCTTTCATTTGCAAGGATTTCCAGCTGTGCACTGGAGCAATGGAAAAAAAAATCCTTTCACATAGGTGATATCCCAGCCCCTCTGCTCCTGCGGCGCCTTGACACACATTACACACAAAGGGCAAAGACTTGAACAGACAGCACATCATTCCTGCCCACACACAGTCCATTAAGGAAACAATGTCTGGGCCATGCTGACTTGCCAAAGGTGATTGCTTTGAAAGTATGTAGAAAAGCAAAGCGAACAGAGAGCAGAGAATGACGGCTTGTCTAATCCCAGGGATAGGATGGATGTCTTGTCAGGATTTGCTCAAAGGATTGAATGTGTGTGGCTGATAGAGACTCGTCACAGGTGACATAACAGGAGCACACAAGAAGCTTTAGCTAAAAGACATCTCTGCTTCTTATTACAAAAGAGAAATCCATCCATCTGCCCGAATCTGCTTTAGAATTTTCCCATAAATGTGGTCCGGGTGCCCACCATGTGCCTAAGAATGTAGTAAAAAGTATTGCCTTACAGCCTTAGTCATAATAGGTTTGGAAAAATATATTGTGTGTGGACCCCAGATGTGGGTTAAAGAATGGCCTTACGACTAAGGTAATAAAGTTAAAGAAACTAAAAACCATGGAGTTGTGTGTATTCTCTGCACAATATTTTACTGCTTTTGCAATTGTAATGCATGCAATTTCATTCTTGTCTAACTGTGAGTGGCTTTCCATTCAGGTTGGTGAGACTGTGGCTTACTGTTACTTTAACACTTTCAGGGCTGATGTCGACTCTTGACAAAAGGAGGAGTTGACGATGGTAATAGACTATAAACTGTGACAAAACCAACTGTTATGTTTTAGATGGACTCTCGTTGCCAGAAGGAAAGTTAGCTTCATTGGTTTGACCGAGATTTCCTGTGCTGGCAAATAGGAAAGACATCAAGCTTCTATTTAAACAAAAAAAACAGGGCATTGAACTTTTTTTGTGCTACATTGGCCAAATGCTTTAAATGACTTTGTTAAATACTGACAGTTACCACTGTTTTAAAGTGAAAATTGCAAGATGATAGGCACAGCCTAAGGGACACATCATTGTAATGGTTTTAACATCGTCTGCAAAAATGACAGTCAGCATGAAATTCTTTGTCAAATTCCAGGAACCAACCATTCAACTATTAATAAAAGAAGAAGTGGCAATCGCAGTTACAACAAAATGGTACACCAAGGATGTAAGGTAAGATCATAAGTGCTTTTTTTTATTTAATAAAAAATGAATAGTACATTATAAAAAGACATTGCTGTATTTATATCTTTACTAATTGCCTTTTTATTCTTTATTATTATTGCTGTGCGACAGGGGCAAGCATACTGTTATGAGCTTCTGTAATCATGCATTTTTCATATAGCTCCTAATGGAATATCTAGTCAATTATATATGGAATATGAGGTTTTGATACATGTAGAACCTGAATTCTGTTTTGTTGTATTTTACTTCATTAGAACCTTCATAATTTGTTTATTTTTTATCGCAATGGGCGCAGGTATTTTGGTGCTGTTTTGACTAAATCATTGATTGAATGTTTCGCACATATGGAACTAGAATGTATTTTATTTATGGCTGCCTTCCATTCCTTTGCTGAAATATTAAGCAACAAATCCTTTCCCCATTGTTCCCAGCATTCCCAAGAGTGCACTTCTTTGCGACATCATCCAGGCGCCATATTAAGGATAGTCCTCAACAGTTCTGGGGTGTCCAAGCTCGATGGATTACTTGTTGTCTGATCCTGATTTTTTGATTATGTTGTTGGCTTTGATGAAAGACCAATTTGATTCCTGATGTTGATTTTGGCCCATTCCTTCACTATGCATCTTCCTGTCATTTTTCCTATTACTGTCTCTTGCTAATCAGTATACATACACCTCAACCAGACCATGAAAGCAGGTCTAAAAAGTTTATGTGTTCTCCATACAGGAAGGTGAAAATCACCTTATGTTATGATGCATATTGCAATTTTCTGTTAATCCAATAAACTTAATGTCACTGCTGAAATACTACTGTTTCCATAAGGCATGTCATATATTAAAAGGAAGTTGCTACTTTGAAAGCTCAGCCAATGATAAACAAAAATCCAAAGAATTAAGAGAGGTTCCTAAACTTTTTCATATGACTGTATGTGTATCAGAAGCGTTATCACGGTATCAGCACACTGGTGGTCAAGGATTCAGACTGTATTGTAACAACTGGCGAGACAGAAAGACTGAGGCACACACTACAAATGACTGTTAAGCCCAGTGCATTTACTTACAGTAAAAATGAACGATTCACAGCCTGACGTTTAGAAGAATCACCTTGCAACTTTTATGGCCAATGGAAATGCCTCAAAAAGTAACAGTTATTGAAATTACTCACGGTTATTTTTTGTTTCTAAGGTTGCATTCACTCTTACAGTTGTCCCAAATGTCTTTCAGATTTAAATGCCATTAACTGTAATATGCTAGAAAGCTGTACTTTTAAAGGTACCTTGGGATGGTGCTCATTGCTACACTGTTAAAGGGTGCACTATGAAGCAGTGACATCACCAATTTAACCTATGTTTTCCTACATTGTGCCGCAATGAATCTTTTGCTAACTTTTTAGAAAATGCTTTTTTTTCCGTGTTAGTGTTCCCTAACCTCTCACTAGTTGTCATGTGAAAAATATTTTTTTAACAGCAGTGTCCAGCCATTTCTTGGGCATTCGTGCATGACCTTGAAGCATTCTACATGGATTTTCCCATTATTTTAGTTGACTTTATGAACACTGAAGAAGCACATTCAGTATAAATGAAATAGTTAATATAACCCTTCTGGAGGTATAGGAAGGATAATAGGAATCTGTCCTGGCAGTAATGGGCACAAGGCATGAACCAACCCAGGATGGACAAGTAGTACATTTTTTTATGTATTTTTTATTGATTTTAATTAGAAGCAGATAACATTCCACACAATTAAGTGAAACTTAACAAAGCAAAATTTAACCCTCCACCCAAAAGAAAGAGAAGGAGGCCAACAAGCGAAAGCTACTCTTTAAAAGCAGCAAGAAAGGAAGAGTATCCTTTTCCCTGAAATGGAAGCGTATTCTGAAATGTTATTGATTAGATCCTTCCAGGTTTTATAAAAGTTTTGAGATCCTCTAATTAAGAATTTGATTTTTTCCAGTTTCAAATAGTATATAATATCAGTTACCCACTGAATTAAAAGAAGTGGACTAGGATTCTTCCAGTTGAGTAAGATAAGTCAACATGCCAATAGTGTAGTAAAGGCAGTTACGATTTGTTTGTCCTTTTCCACTTAATGCCCATCTGGGAGTACACCAAACACAGCCGGTAATGGATTAGCAGAGATTGTGACACCAACGCTGTTTGACAGGTATTCAATGATTTTTGTCCAGAATGATGTTAATTTGGTACACACCCACAACATGTGGCCTAGTAAGGCTGGAGCTTAATTGCAATATCCACAGGTTGGATCTTACCCTGGAAACATTTTGGACAATTTTAAACTAGAGAAAGGCACTTGATAAAAGATTTTAAATTGAATGATTGAATGCTTTATACATATGGAGCTAGAGTGTATTCTATGCATGGCTGTCTTCCGCTCCTTTTCCTAAATATTAAGTGACAGATCCTTTCCCCAATGTACCCTGGGGTCTATGAAAGGAAGGAAATTTAAAATATTTTTATAAATTGTCAAGATGCCATTTGAGTCTTCAAGACTGATCAATATTTCTTCTGGAATAGGACAAGGTAGGAGGTAAGGAAAATTAGGCAAGTTCTATTTAGCAAAGTTTCTAGCTTGAAAGTAGTGTAAAAATTGTGTTGATGAGAAGTTAAATTTGAAATGTAATTGTTCGTAAAATGCAAAGACATTATCTTTGATTGTTTTAATCCCGGACATTTCCCAAACATTACATATTGTATATGTTTAAGAGAGTGGAAAAAGGTGGACGAGACAAGCAGTACATTGTAAAAAACACTACTGCATACATCTACACTCGCACGGAGCCCACCAGGGGGCATACCAGCTCCTCAACCCCAACACGAACAGACGTGGACACAAGTTCAGCGCACACTATTTTTTATTTTTCGCGTGGGTATTGCCTTCCTCTGTTTCCCACCTGCACAGCTTTGTTCCAAGTACAATAAGCACTGCACACACAAATGTCTTTTCTTCCCTGTTCTTCTCCTCCTCCCTCTCTCTTTCTCTCTCTCAATCCACCTCCATGCTTCCTGGCAAGCTTTTTCTTCCACCTCCTAACTGGCTTCCAGAATGATGATGGCTGTCTCCTTTTATGCTGCACCTGGGACTACTGCACGTGACTTATTAGAGTCATCCAGAATTACTCCCATGTGTGTTGGAAGGCCAACAAAATTGGACTCTGTATACAGTGTGGACCACAAAGGCTGACACCGCCACCTGAACCCGACACAGACAGGCGTGGGACACAAGTTCAAGGCACACACAATTTTTATTTTTTACCTCGTGGGAAATGCTTTCCCCTGTTTCCCACAGGTACAGCACAGTCCCAGCACAAGTACAGTACAAACACAATACTTTTCTCTCTCTTTCTCTTCTTCTCCACTCCTCTGGTCAAGCTTTTTCTTCCTCCTCCGAACTCTGGCTCACCAAGTAATGTCTGCTGGCTCCTTTTTATACTGCACCCAGAGGTGCTCCAAGTGCTTGATGACCTAGTTTCCGGCAGCACTTCTGGGTGTGGCAGAAGAACTGCCCAAAAGGGCTCAGCAGATCCTGCTGCTGCTCCCCCTGGCAGCGCCCACAGATCCCAACAGGGCTGCACCAAACTCCAACTCACATGAAGCCCTGTGGAAGTCCTGGGCACTGCTGCAATCCAGCTAGCGTGCTGGGGGAGGTAACGCTCTGGCCACGCTTGCTCCCCCGGTCCTTCCAGTTTGCAGTTGTCCCAGCCAGGCAAGGACCCCAGCTGCATGCTACAACAGTAAAGTTTACTTGTTAACATAGTTTTGCTCCCACAGTCTGGTTAATTCCAGGCTGGCCTACACTATGTGAATGAATATTGATGGATGTGTGTGTGAGTCCTTGAATGGACTCCGAGCATCCCTTAAGTGGCAGCCCTTGACACTGCACTGGGTTAAATTAAAAAAGAAATTTACACCCTTACAATACATAGAACATTGGATATTTCTAAGCCATGTTGTGGATTTCAAGAGGTTATCGTTTTAATATATTGCAGCAGTTTATGAGTATAATCATTTAGCAGTGCCAAAACATCAACCACCTTATTTAAAATAATCAGATTATTTCTGATTAGAAAACAGTTATCCTGAGTAAAACTGGAAAATGACTGTTAAACATATGATACTATAGATGATAAGTCTGTGGCTACCTCAGATCTTGAGCTGGAAAAATGTTTTTTGAAAATGGATGGCTATTTGTTCTTCCTTAGCGAGATAATCTTTTGTGTTTAAACAAAAGCAAATGTGCAGATCACAATAACAAATATAACAATAAGTAAAAAACATTATATTTGTTTAAAATAAACTAGAGTCCTATAAATTAGTTCTCAGTTGCTGAATTCATTTTCTTAATATCTTTTTAAGGTGAGTATCTGTTAAAAGAGCACTCCCACCATAAATGAGCCAACAGCGGCAACAAAGTTCTCAATTCATCCCTAAGGAATGTGTGCAATGTCCGTCTGGGCTTTACTGTTGGAAGTTGTCTACATATTTGCCAGAAGTGTTCTCTAATGAAAAATATTACCTCTATGACACCTGTGATTTTTTCATCAAAAATACTCAATATTCCTCTAATCATAATTAGCACTACAAATGCTAAGTATTTAAAAAAGAGAAAATTTGAGTAAAGTGATAAGGAGATATCCACAATAGTCTGGAATTTAAATAATAACATTAATAGAAATCCATTAAAACATTAATGTAATTTGAGAAATATGTATATATATATATATATATATATATATATATATATATATATATATATATATATATATATATATATATATATATATATGTATATATATATATATATATATACATATATGTATATATGTATACATATATATATATATTTATTATATATATACAGTGCATCCGAAAGTATTCACAGCGCATCACTTTTTCCACATTTTGTTATGTTACAGCCTTATTCCAAAATGGATTAAATTCATTTTTTTCCTCAGAATTCTACACACAACACCCCATAATGACAAAGTGAAAAAAGTTTACTTGAGGTTCTTGGCAAATTTATTAAAAATAAAAAAACAGAGAAAGCACATGTACTTAAGTATTCACAGCCTTTGCCATGAAGCTCAAAATTGAGCTCAGGTGCATCCTGTTTCCCCTGATCATCCTTGAGATGTTTCTGAAGCTTAATTGGAGTCCACCTGTGGTAAATTCAGTTGATTGAACATGATTTGGAAAGGCGCACACCTGTCTATTTAAGGTCCCACAGTTGACAGTTCATGTCAGAGCACAAACCAAGCATGAAGTCAAAGGAATTGTCTGTAGACCTCCGAGACAGGATTGTCTCGAGGGACAAATCTGGGGAAGGTTACAGAAAAATTTCTGCTGCTTTGAAGGTCCCAATGAGCACAGTGGCCTCCATCATCCGTAAGTGAAAGAAGTTCAAAACCACCAGGACTCTTCCTAGAGCTGGCTGGCCATCTAAACTGAATGATCAGGGAAGAAGGGCCTTAGTCAGGGAGGTGACCAAGAACCTGGTGGTCACTCTGTCAGAGCTCCAGAGGTCCTCTGTGGAGAGGGGAGAACCCTCCAGAAGGACAACCATCTCTGCAGCAATCCACCAATCAGGCCTGTATGGTAGAGTGGCCAGACGGAAGCCACTCCTTAGTAAAAGGCACATGGCAGCCCACCTGGAGGTTTGCCAAAAGGCACCTGAAGGACTCTCAGACCATGAGAAACAAAATTCTCTGGTCTGATGAGATAAAGATTGAACTCTTTGGTGTCAATGCCAGGCGTCACGTTTGGAGGAAACCAGGCACAGCTTATTGCCAGGCCAATACCATCCCTACAGTGAAATATGGTGGTGGCAGCATCAGGCTGTGGGGATGTTTTTCAGCAGCAGGAACTGGGAGACTAGTCAGGATAAAGGGAAAAATGCCTGCAGCAATGTACAGAGACATCCTGGATGAAAACCTGCTCCAGAGCACTCTTGACCTCAGACTGGGGCGACGGTTCATCTTTCAGCAGGACAACGACCCTAAGCACACAGCCAAGATATCAAAGGAGTGGCTTCAGGACAACTCTGTGAATGTCCTTGAGTGGCTCAGCCCGAGCCCAGACTTGAATTTGATTGAACATCTCTGGAGAGATCTTAAAATGGCTGTGCACCAACGCTTCCCATCCAACCTGATGGAGCTTGAGAGGTGCTGCAAAGAGGAATGGGCTTAAACTGGCCAAGGATAGGTGTGCCAAGCTTGTGGCATCATATTCAAAAAGACTTGAGGCTGTAATTGCTGCCAAAGGTGCATCGACAAAGTATTGAGCAAAGGCTGTGAATACTTATGTACATGTGATTTCTCAGTTTTTATTTTTTTTTCCAAGTAAACTTTTTCACATTGTCATTATGGGGTGTTGTGTGTAAAAAAATGTGGAAAAAGTGATGCGCTGTGAATACTTTCCGGATGCACTGTATATGTGTATATATATATATATATATATATATATATATAATATGCTATGACAGTAGATGGCACTATACCAGTGCTTAACCTGACACAGACAGATGCAGGAGGCACACTTATAAACGCACAAGCTTTTTAATTTCTTTTTCTTCCCTTGTGGAAAATGTTTTCCCCATTCCCACGAGCCCACAAAACAGTCCAAGCACAACTTAACACAATACTTTACTTTCTTTCTTTCATTCTCCTCCACTCCTCCTTGGCAAGCTTTGTCTCCCTCCTCCCGAGTCTGGCTCACTAAGTAGTCTCTGCTGGCTCCTTATATTTTTTTTTTATTTATTTATTTTATAATTTTATTGATTTTATTGTAATCATTTAATACAAATAGATCAGTTTTTACAAAAAATAGGATTGAAAACAAATCAACACCCACCCCTGAGAAAGAGAGCATGGCCAATGGAATTAAACTTAAAGCTAGTAAAAATAAATAAATTGATGAGTTTAATAGGAGTATAAAGGTAAATGGAGAAGTAAAAGAAATGGGAAGAGAATCTACATCCTCACTGCTTTAAGAGCTTATTCTAAAATATTACTGGTTAGATCATGCCAGGTTTTGATAAAGTTCTGCACAGATCCTTTAACTGAGAATCTGATTTTTTGCAATTTCAAATAATATAAAACATCAGTTACCCACTGACTTAAAAGAGGAGAGTTAGGATTCTTCCAGTTTAACAAAATAAGTCTGAGTGCCAATAGTGTAGTGAAGGCAATCACAGTTTGTTTGTCCTTCTCCACTTTAAGCCCATCTGGAAGTAAACCAAACACAGCTGTTAATGGGTTAGGAGGGACTGTGACACCAAGGCTGTCTGAAAGGCACTTAAAATTTTTTGTCCGGAATTGTGTTAATTTGGTGCAGACCCAAAACATGTGACCCAGTGAGGCTGGGACTTGATTGCAGCATTCGCAGGTTGGATCTTGCCCTGGAAACATTTTGGATAGTTTTAGGCGAGACAGATGTGTTCGATATATAATTTTGAGTTGAATAATTGTATGCTTTGTGCATATGGAGCTCGAATGAATTCTCTGCATTGCTACCTTCCACTCCTTTTCTGATATGCTGAGTGAGAGATCCTTTTTACATTGTCCTCTTGGATCTTTGAAAGGGAGGGACTGTAAAATAATTTTATATATTGCAGAAATGCTGTCTGAGTCCTCGAAACTGAGCAATATTTTTACAGCATAGAGGAAGGTGGGAGATGGGGAAAACCAGGCAGGTTCTGTTTAACAAAGTTTCTAATTTAAAGATTGTGAAAGAAATGTGTTGCTGGAAAATTTAATTTGGAATGTAATTGTTCATAGGATGCAAAGATGTTTTCTATATAAAGGTCTCTAAGCAATTTAATCCCAAATGTTTTCCAGATATTAAAAACTGCATATGTTTGCGAGGGTTGAAAAAGGTGGTTCTCATGCAGAGGTGCCAAAGATGAAACTTTCTCCATCTTAAAATGCTTTCTACATTGGTTCCATATTCTGAGTGAGTGAAGCACAATTGGGTTATTAGTATATTGGCGATAACTTGCATTTATTGGAGCACAAAGCAGGGAATATAAAGAAGTACTGCAGGATTTCATTTCTATTGCGGACCAAGCCTGTGTATGCTCATCTATTTGTGTCCAGTTTTTATAGCTTGTATGTTTGCTGCCCAGTAATAAAACTGAAAGTTGGGTAGAGCCATGCCACCGTCTGTCTTAGGTCTTTGTAGGGTCACTCTTTGGATATGTGGATGTTTTAAGTTCCAAATAAATAAAGTTTTGGTTGAATCTAATTGCTTAAAGAATGATTTATTTATTTTTTGCAACTGGAACTGATCCTTGCTTAGTAAGTGAGTCTCCTGTAAAAATACTATTTTAGTGTTTAGACCTGTTAGGTGAGAGAATACTTTCTCTTTAATTCATGATTCAGGCCTTTAACATTCCAGATCACAAAGTTAACTGTCCCATCATGGAGACATTGATTCTGAATGTTTGATGTCATTTTATAGTCTTAACTGGAAGTGAGACAGCTTTAACCTTAATTTCCAATTTTCCCACAAGTTATTGCCATGCAACCTATTGTTACATTGGAAGTTATAATTATAAGGATTAAAAGGATAGATTAAATATAGCTTGCTCTCTTTCTCTCCATCCCTTATCCCCCCACCACCCCATTTTGTCTCCCCCCTGGCTCCTTATATAAGTCAATGCCCTGACAATGGAAGGATTGGGGGAGAAAGCTTTTTCAGGAAGGGCAACCCCCTTGGCTTACAGCGGGCCACAGATTTGGACCACGGAAGCTCAACCCACATGGGGCCTGTGCCTGGATGTTTGCTGGGCCCTGTTTGGCAGCACTTCTGCCACACCAGGAAGTACTGCCAGAAGAAGGTCATTGGACACCTGGAGTCCTTCCGGGTGTCTTGTAAAAGGGGGCTAGTCGCCACTATTCAACAACCAGCATCATGAGGAAGAAGGAAAAAGCCTGTGAGGAGGACCGGAGGTGGAAGGACTGTGCTGTCATTGTTGCTGTTATTTGTATATTGCTGGGAATTTTTAGCTGAAGAATAAACACATGTGTTGTGTGGTTAACCTGTGTCCTGCCTGTCTGTGTTGGGTTGGGGTGGCTGTACATGCCCTGGTGGTCCGTTCCCATGAAAAAACATCCTATTGTTATTGGCATATTATACATTGATGGGATTGTATTAAATAATTTAAACACTGCTTAATACTAAAATAAATAAATACAAAAGCAATTAGATGAAATAAATGAAAATCTAACCTCAATTTACTTTTTATTAACATCTGTTTTTCACAATTGTAGATACCGTTTTTCTCAGCATACGGTATGCAGCAGCCATATCCCGGATATGCACGCCACCTTCATACTTTTCAACAACCAATTCAAATTTACGCGAAAAAACACAAAATCACGTAAAAATTCACAGAGAGTTACAGCACGGGTTGTTCACTGAATGCTAGCAACTAGCGTACTGACGCTCATGCACAGTAGTGGCTTTGTCTCGAGAGAGGTAAACAAGGGTAGTGTAGCATTCTCTAGACTGAAGTAGTGACACACTTTGAATAACATTTTGAATGCTGTTTATTTTGAACCATGTTTAACCAACTCTCCATACCGCGTGCCTTCTAAACTACACCCCTCCCTCCAGCAGTCATACGTCTCAAAAGATGCAGACCATAGCAATCAACACCCGAACATAAAGCAATGGACAAAAGCATCATTAAACAATCATATACAACAGGTAGCATGTGGGTTGTTCACTGAATGCTAGCAACTGGCACACTGACGCTTGAGGGCAGTTGTGGCTTTGTCTCAAGAGAGGTAAACAAGGGCAGCACGCGAGTCGTATTCCAAACAAAGGTCGTATACCAAGCAAAATTTTTCATGTCCAAACAGGACATATACCAAGTTGGACTTATTCCAAAGCGGACGTATACCGAGGTACCACTGTATAAAAAAAAAATGGATAACATGGGCTGGCATCCTGGCTGGGATGGTTCAAGGTTCCATACCCGGCTGGAAGGCTAAGCCAGCAATTGGACAAGAAGGAAGGCAGGGTGTTCCCTGCCTCAACCTGGTGACTGGTAGAATGTGCCAACACTATAACAACGATCAGAGATGCTGGAATCCTGAAAGGGCTTAGTCAAGGATCTTTACCCAGCATGCTGAAAAGACAGATGTAGATAACCTATATGAAGTATTTGCTTACCTGAGACTGTAGATGGAAGCATCCATTGACTACGGTACCTGTACAGACAGCATGCTGGGAACTTTATTTCTGTGAACTGGCCATGTAAGGTTGTAAGGGTGTCATCAGGAGGTGCTGCAGGGATTTGTGTTCCCTTACTATGTGAAGCTTCCACCTGACCCAGAAGTACTTTCTATGGACAATGCCCTGGTACAAGAAATACTTCTGGTTCTTGTACAGGAGGAGCAGTTCTGACTCACTCAGATTGAGTCGGACTCAGTAGAAGAGCAGGGCAACACTTCCTGGGGAGAAGTGAAGGAGAGAAAAGAGAGAGAAAAGATAGACTGCTGCACTGTGCTGTGTTAAAAGAGAGAAACATGTAGGTAGTCTGTTCTAAATAAATATTTATATCTTGAATCTGGGACTGTGTCTGTGAGGTTGTGAGTAAGGTTTGGGGTGCTGCAATGCCCCCTAGTGGTCACTTGATACTTTCACTTTTTTTCATCTTCTGTATTTTTCCATCTGTTGTTTTTCAAACACTACCATTTTTTCTTTCACCTAAGGACGAAACACTAATTATTAATTAGGATTTATTAGGAAATTAATACAATTAATGTTATTTAATTGTATATTTTAATGCAAAAATTGAGAGCAAGATAAAATAATATGTGCTTACAGGTCAAGCAAAAGCCTTCTAGCAGCTACCTGCTTTAGTTATTGTTTGGGTGCCATCTGGTGGTAGTTTGTTTAATTTCAAAAAGATGGCACTACAGCTGTTTTAAAAAGGGTTTGAGCAGTTTGTCTAACCATGCGTTTCCTGCTAATAGTTGACTCTCTATACCAGTTTCCTTTAATATGTATATTTTGCATAGTAGTTTGTGTTACCTTGTAAGTATTTATATACAATTTGATAGTATGAGAATACTTTGCAAGCCATTATGAGCAAATAATGGCTGCCTATAGTGATAAAGTCTGTCAATGTTCGGAGTGCTTTAAAAACAAATTGTCTGAAAGCACCACAGTGACAGGGCAGAAAGGTCTGGTGGATTAGTAGGGAGTTTGAATTATTCTCCAAGCAGGCAAAATCTTCAAGGCAGACAGACGGCCCTGCTCCAGAAGACTGGCCATGAACTTACAGTCTATGCAGAGTTTGCATGTTCTCACTGAGTCTGTGTCGGTTTTACTCCTGTTACTAACTTTCCAAAGATATGCTGGTTTAATGTGTTGGCATCAGCAGATGTTGGCTCCTGCCTTATATATAAGATGAGACTTGGCTGGGCTCTGGCACCTCGTGACACTCTGATTGGCGTCTAATTTCACCACTATGTATAGGTCTACCAACAGAAGCTTTTTATTAAGGTTTTCATTTCAATGTATCTTCTTTGTCCCTTTCACTTTTCCTTCTTTCTCTTTATCTTTCTCCTTCTTTCAAGTGTGACCCTACTGACCACCTATAATGGTAATTAAGCTGTAAAGATTATTTCTTCTCTGCAGTAGACTGCATTTTTTAGCTTTCTCATTTCAGATCCCAATAAGTCCAACTGCAAGACATCATGTGCATAAATTGAAGGTGCCATGGTGGGTGGACTGGCATCCTGACCAGGAAGGAGTGGTGTGTCCCTACCTGGATGGAACGCCATAAGGGAAAGATCTGGATGAATAGGCATCCTGGTATACTGGCATGGCCAGTAAGATATAATAAGGAGAAGGAAGGAGTGCCCCTTGAGGGGTCATATAATTCCCCAGTATGCAGCATTCCCCAGTATGCAGCATCTCTCTGGTGGAGCTTCCATTTGTACACCAGCAGGGCATCATGGGAGTTGTAGTCCTGATGGATAGCCCTATGGGGGTACTTGGGTGCTGCCTGAGAGAGCTGTGGGGAGAGGATTCCCAAATTTTAGGAAGGGTCTGCCTGACCTGGAAGTGGTTCATGGGTGTAATCATGTGACTCTCAAAGAACTCCCAGGTCTGACATAAAAGAAGTTGCTCAACCTCATCTAAGGAGTCTAAGTTGGGAGAGGAGTAGGACAGTTCTCACTGGAGGGAGTGGAAGCAATGGATAGAGAGGAATTGTATTGTGTTACTTAAAAAAAGCTTGTAAGTTATAATCTTTCAATATATCTTTGTATTTGAAGTCATGATTGTGGTCTTGGAATTGTGTTGTGCAGTTTAGGGTGCAGCAGCGCCCTCTGCTGGTCTAACATATATTGTGGCTAGAATGGGACGCACACAGACTCCCAAATCCAAAACAACCCAAACGAATTAAAATACAAACAAAACAAGGGGTTTACAATAAAATAAAGGTAATTATAATTGAGATACATAACTTTGGAAGAATGGATACAAAAATAAGGGACACAACACAACATGATCCTTCTACCTTTCTTCCTTCCTCTTTTCTTCCTATGAGCTGAACACTTGTACTCAATCCTCTCAACTTCAAGTTCAACTGCAATGTGGTCAGGAGCTTCTTTTAGGCCTTACCTTTGGAAAAGTCCTACTTTTAGAGAAAAAATCAAGAGTGCACCTGGTGTCATCCTAGCATAACTCTACTACGCAGCTCCAAATGTCTCTTCATTCTTCGATCCCAGTCTTCCAATATGAGATCAAGGAATCACTGGATACTTGTCCATCACACTGGAGATCAGAGAAACATGTACTAGAGAAAATGTTTTTTGCTGGCTCCTAACAGCATGGTGGATTTTGAAGCATGCTTACCCTAGTTTCCTGACCTTATACTGATGTCCCAGGAATCACTTGTTCTGGCGCACCATGGACAATATTGGGCCATACATCCTCTATTAACATTGGCCTACTGTCACTGGCAGTGGTACATGGTTTTGCACTATAATACCCGTGGGTTCAGACATTTCGTTTTCTGTAAATTTGCCAGCTGTTTTTTTTTTATTTTATTGTAATATAAATCAGTAGATGCTGACGCATGACAAATTATCTCACTATTACATGTGTTGTGGACATCATTGAATAAGTGATTTGCAAAAGTCCACTGAGCTGTCTGCTGGGACTATTCCTCTTTCTTGCTTTCTCTCTCTGCTTCTTGCTGGCTTTATATCACATACTTTATCTACCAGATAGGTCAGGTGTATACATTTTTATGACTGTACATAATTTATGCACAAAGGTATTTTTATAAGTCCCATAAGATTCTTACTTATGGTAGAAAGAGTAAATTAAGATAAAACTAAGCTGAGGCCAACAAACTATATGCCAAACAAAAATGAAAACTGAGTTACTACAGTTATTTCTGTCTCTTTCTCCTTAATCTCCTTAAGAAATCATAGTTATGCAGAGAGGCATTGTACATGTCTCTGCATTTGCTTGAATGGTTAATGAATCCCTGAAGTCTTACATTCAAAATAACAGTCTAACTAGAAAGTCACTTTTAATTTTCATTGTTTTGAGCTTATCTAGCTATGGGCGATCTCAGGAAAGCATTGCAATTAGTAGAGCTAATGAAAAGTAAAAGCCATAATCAGCTCTTGGTCAAAGGGGCCATCCACTCGACAAAGAAAACGACATTGGTGTGTAAATGGTTATGATGAAGGTTTATATGTAAGGTGTGGAGATCAGCTCGGGCACAGACAGAGACACAGATTTACAAGTCCCAAAATCATACGTTTATTTCTCTTTTTTCTTTACACAGCACCATACATAACCATCACAGGTTAGTCCTTTTCCCTCTTTTCCCTTTCTCTTTGTATTTCTTCTTCTCTGCTGCCCTCACTCCTCCACTCGCAAGCTCTGTTCTCTGCCTCCCAACTCCAGCTCCTTGAATGGAGTGAGGTGGCCCCCTCTTATGTCACACCTGGATGTGCTCCAGGTGTTCCCTGATGATCTTTCAGCAGCACTACCTAGTGTGGCAGATCTGCTGCAATCCAGAGTTCTGGGATTGTCCAGGCGCCCCCTGGCAGTGGCCATGGGCCACAGAGTTGAGTTTCTAAGTTCTGTTCCTGTGGCCCTAACGCCAACCAGGGAGACTGCCCTCTCATGTCCTGGGGAAGGTACTGTCTCTTTCCCGGTCCTTCAATTCTCCAGGATAGGCAAGGGTCCCAGCCATCTACCACAAATAATATTTGCAAACATGCCTCAAAAGTTAAGTGAGATTTCAAACCTGAAAAATTCCCATTCGATCATTGATAAAGCTGATCATTTGCTTTCGGCATTGTCTGTATTTTCTATATCTTAAAGATTGTAGCAGTCCGGTGCCACTAAGATTCACACCATCGAGGAGATGGTGATTTATTTATGTTTATGGTGGAGATTCCAGGGACGCACCCAGCCTTGGCCCAACCTTCATGCACTCAAAAAAGCCAGCGGAAATAAAATAGCAAATAAATGAATGAATTAACACTAATAATGAAAACAACGATCCCACCCCTGTTCTCCTTATGGTGATCATACATTAAATACAACAAAACACAAACAAAACATACACAGCAAAGTGCATGAAAAATGCCAACAGATGAAATGTAATGATGAACATAGATAATCCAGAGATCCGCACGTTGAATGGGAATGTAAAGATAGTCCTACCGGTAGTTCCTGAATTGGTGGGGTTCAGGAGCACTCCTTTCTTTGCAGTATGGCCAAGAATCCACTTATGGTCCTCATGTACACAGGAAGATGGCAGACAACCCAGGCCCCAACCATGAAACGATCCAGGACAATATGAATAAGTACAGGTAACCCAACAGAAGGCAGACAGACAGGAACTTAAAACACAAATTACAAAAAAAACTCCCTTCTTTTGGTCACCGGCCCCCTTTTTAAAAGCCGCCCTGACCTCCTTTGACCCCAACAGTCCCTGCACCCTCAGGAGAAGACCAATCAGAACTACTGAAGGGAATGCTGGGAGATGCAGTTTCAAATTCTAGTAGCACTGCTACAAGGTGGTGCTGCTGCATTTGCAAGTACAATGTCAATAAAAATATTCACCACCTAGGAATTTTCACATTTTATTGTTATACTATATCGAATCGAGGGTGGCGCAGTGGTAGTATTGCTGTCTCACAGTAAGAAGGCCAGGGTTCACATCATGGGACCTCATGGCATGGAGTCTGCAAGTTCTCCCAGCATCTGTGTGGGTTTCCTCCCATAGTCCAAAGACATGCAGGTTAGGTGAACTGGCAACACTGAATTGGCCCTAGTGTTGTGAGTGTGTGTGTGTGCTTGCCCTACAATGGACTGGTGCCCTGTCCAAGGTTTGTTTCTGTCTTGTGCACTATGCTAGCTGTCATAGCTAACCAACCCCCCTGCAAGCCTAGTCTGGATAAAACCGCTTTGCAAAATTACATAAAATGACAATATTGAATCCAAGTAGTTTTATTTGGGTCTTTTGACATTGACCAACAGAAAAGAGTGTTTAAAGTCAAAATAAAAGCAGCCCTCTGAAATGTGTTCTAAATTCATTTTACAATTAAAACACAAAAGGATCGATTGCATAAGTATTAGACCCCCAACACACCTAATCATCACAGGTGCAGCCAAATTTTTAAAAAATTGGCATGAATTGTTAAATGGAAATCACCTGTCTGTAGTGAAAGGCATTCATTTGATTGACGTATAAATACAAATCATCTAGAAGGTCCAACTTGCAGTCAGTCAGGAGCGTTGACCTACCTACACAATGAACACAAAACACTCAAGCAGCTCTATGAAAAGGAGGTAGAAAAGCACAAGCCAGGGGATGGAGACAAGAAAATGAACTGAATATTCTTGGCATTCAGTTAAATCAATCATTAAGAAATGGAAAGAGCATGGCACATCTGTAAATCTGCCTAAAGCAGTGAGTGATCATGCGAGAAGAAGACTAGTGAGACAGGCCACCAAGAGAGCGATGGAGACTCTGAAGGAGTAACTAGCCATGATGCCTAAGATTGGAGAGACTGCCTACAACTGTTACCTGAGTCTTAAAACAAAAAAAAACCTAGGCTAAGACCACTAAACGATATGCCAGACAAATGAATACTGCATATGACATTTCGATAAATTGGGAGACGCTGGAAGAAGGTTCTATAGTCTGATTACACCAAATTTGAGGTCTTTGCCTATCAGACTTTGCCCATCATTTTTAGTGTAAGCTAAACATTATGAAAAAGAAAAACAAAAAATGCCCATCATTTTGCATGGTGATGGCAACTGTGGGGACATTTCTCTGCAGCAGGACCTGGAAGCAGTGGTGTAGCTAGGGGGGGCCAAGAGGAGACATCTGTCCCCGGGTGCAGCATCCAGGGGGGGCCAAACTGATGTTACAAAATTTTTGAATGAAATGTTTTCCATTCTTAAATGCACTAAAAAGTAAATAAAAAAACATTTGCATACTCAGTCCATCACTCCAGCAGTATGAGGATATCTTTTTCCAATGTTTTTTGTCTCTTTCTGATTTTGAAGCACGTATTAGTTCTATATACCCAGCAGACAATAATTTATCCCCTCCACTACTTTAACATGCTTGAGTCCCACCCAGAAACATTTTTGACGTTATTAAACAGGTCGCGCGACTGACATGAGGCATTAGTGTATCATTGTCTAAGTTGTTGCAAACGCCATTTCTGTGTGCCAAGTGATTTGTGTTTATGTGTTTGATAGAAAATTGATTGGGCTGTGGTGAAGTATTCTAGTAGATGGCTGCAAAAGTCTAGATGTTTCCCCATCATATTTTCATATGAATGAATTGTAAGTGATGCAGTTTTTATAAATATATAATTATTTTGATTTATAATTTGCTATATACTTTCTTTAAAATCATTTTTACATGCGGAAAACACATTTTTTCTTACAAAAACTAATTACGGATTTAGATTTTAAAGAACACGAGGCCGCATTATCATTTTCAGAGACTTTTTATTTATTAAATTATACAAACATGTACAAACATTTGACTTTTTAATTACAATAAAATAATCAGGATCTCATGCATTCTTTCATAGTGGTATCTATTTTTTTCAATGCTTCAGACAACATAGTTTAAGTTATAAGTAATTTATAAATTTTCAATTATTATATAAATATTCTTGATTTTTGTAAGAAAAGATGCTGCAAAATCGCAAAATTACAAACTTTATTAAGTTTATTTAACAACCATGATTTGGCAAGAAAGAAGATATATATATATATATATATATATATATATATATATATATATATATATATATATATATATATATATATATATATATTTTTAACAATATTTTTTTCTTAAAATACTATTATTTTAAATACATTTTTTAAAATTTTCTTTCTCTTCCCCATTGCATTTTAGCAAACAGGAGGGGGCGCGAAATCTTCAGTTGTCCCCGGGCACTGAAAACCCTAGCTACGCCTCTGCCTGGAAGGCCTGTGACATTAGAGGGTAAAATTAGAAGAATGCAGCAAAATTCAGTGCAATCCTGGTTGAAAAATTGATGCAGTCTGCAAGAAACCTGCACATTGAGAGATGTGCTTTCCAGAAAGACAACAACCCCAAGCATAAAGTCAAAGCTACACAGGAATGGCTTAAAAACACCAATGCAAATGTCTTGGAGTAGCCAAGTCAGAGTCCAGATCTCAATGCAGTAGAGAATTTGGAATTAAAAAAGACTGCTCACTTGCATTCCTTATGCAACCTGACAAAGCTTGAGCAGTTTTGTAAAGAAGAATGGGGGAAAATGGTAGTGTCCATATGTCCAAAGCTGACAGAGATTTGTGCACACCGATTCAAGGCCTGAAGGGTATGAATGCTTATACGATCAACTATTTTGTGTTTAAGATTTGCAATTAATTTAGACCACTTTGCAAAGATCAGTTTTCATTTAATTTTTGTTTTCTGTTGATCAATGTCAAAAAAACTAAAGAAATCCACTGTTGTATAATAATAAAATGTGAAAACTTGTAAGGGGTGAATACTGTTTAAATACTGTTAATACTGTATATAACTGACAATAGTATTAATGAATAAGATTAAATAAAAAGGACAGATTGCTGTAAACTGGTGAGGATCTTCAGGATAAAATAGGGAATAAGCACAAGTTATGTTTAGTATGATGGAAGCCAAAAATAAGGGCTATCTGACATAAAACTAGATGAATGACATCCATTCTCCAAAACTATCCTTGAGGGAAGATATACAGTAAAAGGTTATCTCCTAATAAGTACTCGAAAGAATTTAACAAGTAAACTGTTTTTTTAAATATGTCAGGTTATTTTTCCAGCCTGCTTAATCCAGACTAGGGTTGGAGAGGGTGCTGGAGCCTACCCCAGCCAGCATGGGACACAAGGCAGGATCAAATCCTGGATAGGATGCCAGTTCATCGCAGGGACAACACAGTCACACACCAGGGCCAATGTATTGTCATCAATTCATCTGACCTGCATGTCTTTGGACTGTGGGTGGAAACTGGAATAACCAGAGGCAACCAACACAGACACAGGGAGAACATGCAAAGTCCACTCGGGGGGGGACCTAGGATGCAAATTCTGGTCTCCTTATGCTAAGGCAGTGGTATTACCACTGTGCCACCATTTTTTAAAACTATTATATGAGAAATTAGCTTCACTTTAATATCTTTAATGTAGACAAAATAAAAACAATGTTGGGGCTTTTAGATCACAGCACTAAATATGTTTTATAATTCATTGCATTTATGCAGCTGTTATCATAATGCAAGACATACACTGTATAATTTGAGTCTAGAGTGCCCAATAATGAAAGGCATAAAAATCTAAATGATCCTCTATGGGAGTTACGCAACTCTGGCTTCTTAATATCATCAAATATTAACACTCTAAATTCATAGTAAGCAATTAGTTTAGGTCTCTGTAGGGAGAATAAGCATTGTGTAGTCTTTATAATTACCAGTTCCCGTTTTAGAATACTGATGACTCCAGTTGATGTTATTGTCTTTACAGGTGTTTTGAATATTAAAATTGTGCCACACTGGAGCAGCAGTGCACTGATGGATTCATGGTTCAGGTGCCTTTTAAGTGGATGTGAGTTTCCTCTCTGATTTCCTTTGACATTCAAAAGACAATTATGTTGATTTGTGAATCATAACTGCCCTTAGGTGAAGCAAAAGACTGGCATCCCGTCCACAGCTGTTACGTTACTGCTATCTGCTTTGCCCATGTGCTGTGATTGCTTCTGTTATCCAGAAACTCCATACTGGGTAACTGAGTTTAGAAACAGGTGTATATGCAGAAAACAAATAGACTAAAATCAGGATGTTCATTAGAAATGTAATGATTTACTTCATGAGGTAGAACTACTTTCTAATGAGTCTGCCCACAGTTTGTGTGAGGACCTTTCAGATTTGGGTACAACTGCCGATCCTAATTTGATGTGGGAGACCTTCCGTGACAAGACCCTGAAGGTTGCTGAGGGTTGTGGAGGGTTGTGTTGGTGTTACCGGTGTTCTCAGAAGGAGGTGTTTCATCTCACAGGGCACCATGGATATCATCTAGAGGAGTTGCAACGCACGGCTCAATGGCAACTCTGGTTGTACTGGGAACTGAGAAGAACGGGTGCAAGGGCTCTGAGGGCAGATAAAGAGGCGTTTGTAAGTGGAATCTGTGAGCAAGTGACATACCATCTGTCGTCTAGTGATCCACGTCCTGCTTACAGAGGAATCAAAGCATTACACACATCTGAATCTGTTCCTCGGAGAGTCGCAGTCAGGGCAGCTGATGGAACAGTCCTTACAGATGACACTGCAGTTGTGACCCACTGGGCTGGATACTTTGAGCAGTTGTTCAAAGCTGATCCTCTGGCTAGGACGTTGGATATCTCTGGGTCCACGGTTCTTGGGGCTGATCCTCCAATTAGCTGTGAACCACCCAGTCTCACTGAGATTGCGCAGGTGGTGAACTAGCTGAGGTTGGGAAAAGGTTGCAGGGATCTGTGGTATCCGGGGTGAACTTCTCCAGGCTGGTGGTAAGTCTGTCCTCCTGGCTTTGCAAGAAATCTTTGCTTCCATTTGGGAGACTGGCATCATCCCAACTGACTGGAAAATGGGACTTGTTGTCCCTATCTGGAAAGGGAAGGGTGATCGCCTGGATTGCTGGATAACACTGCTCTCGGTGCTGGGTAAGGTCCTTGCTAGGGTCGTCCTCAATATGATCCATGATCACTTGCTCACCTACCAGCGACCGGAGCAGTCTGGTTTTATGCCTAACAACTCTACCATCGACCGCATCTTGGCACTGAGGGTTTTCATGGAGTGCAAACGCGAATATCGGCTGAGTTTCTTTGCAGCCTTTGCCGATTTTCACAAAGCGTTCGATTCAATTGATCGAGCTGCCCAGTGGAACATCGTGAGTGTTCTCGGGATCCCCTCAAAGTTGTTGGATATCATGGCCGGCCTGTACACTGGTACTGCGAGTGCTGTGCAAAGTGGAGGCAGGACCTCTGAGTTTTTCCCAGCTGATTCTGGGGTTCATCAGGGGTGTGTTCTTGCTCCTACTCTGTTCAATGCTGGTATGGACTGGTTGCTGGGGAAGGTCATGGGGTCCACCAGCTGTGGGGCATCTGTTGGTGAAGAAAGATTCACAGATCTTGACTTTGCTGACGATGCTGTGATCTTCGCTGAGTCAATGGAGGCTCTTATTGGGGCGGTTGAGAGACTGAGTGAGGTGTCTGAGTGTCTGGGCTTGCAAGTTTTCTGGTTAAAAACCAAGATCCAGGCCTTTAATGACCTCTTGGGCACAGTCATCAGCAGTGTGTCTGTTTGCGGAGAGATTGTTGACCTTGTTTAAAGGCTTACTTACCTTGACAGTGACATTCATGTTTCTGGTGACTCTTCCTATGAAGTCAGTAGATAGATAGATAGATAGATAGATAGATAGATAGATAGATAGATAGATAGATAGATAGATAGATAGATAGATAGATAGATAGATAGATAGAACTTTATTAATCCCAAGGGGAAATTCACATATTCCAGCAGCAGCATACTGATAAAAAACAATATTAAATTAAAGAGTGATAAAAATGCAGGTAAAACAGACAATAACTTTGTATAATGTTAACATTAACCCCCCCGGGTGGAATTGAAGAGTCACAAAGTGTGGAGGAAGAACGATCTCCTGTCTGTCAGTGGAGCAGGGCAGTGACAGCAGTCTGTCGCTGAAGCTGCTCCTCTGTCTGGAGATGCTACTGTTTAGTGGATACAGTGGATTCTCAATGATTGACAGGAGCCTGCTCAGCGCCTGTCGCTCTGCTACGGATGTGAAACTGCCCAGCTCCATGCCTACAATAGAGCCTGCTTTCCTCACCAATTTGTCCAGGCGTGAGGCATCTTTCTTATTTATGCTGCCTCCCCAGCACACCACTGTGTAGAAGAGGGCACACGCCACAACCGTCTGATAAAACATCTGCAGCACCTTATTGCAGATAAACGGATTGAGAGAGCATGGGTGGTTATGAGGTTGCTGGAAAGGGGTGTGTGGCGCTCCCGATATCTATGCAAAATGACAAAGGTCCAAGTCTTTAGAGTCCTGGTGCTTCCTGTCTTGCTACATGGTTGCGAGACATGGACACTATCCAGTGACCTGAGACAAAGACTGGACTCCTTTGGTACTGTGTCTCTCTGGAAAATCCTTGGGTACCGCTGGTTTGACTTTGTATACAGTAGAATGAGCGGTTGCTCATGGAGTCCTGAATGAGGCACATTACCTGCATTGTGAGGGAGTGTCAGTTACGGCACTACAGCCATGTGGCGCGTTTCCCCGAGGGTGATCTGGCTCGTAAGATCCTCATTGTTGGGGAACCGAGTGGCTGGTCCAGGCCAAGGGGTCGCCCACGTAACACCTGGCTGCGGCAGATAGAGGGTCATTTCCAAAGGGTGAGACTGGACCGCGTGCCTGCCTGGGGGTTGCAAACTGGGATCCTGAGTTGTTTCGTCGTGAAGTGGGTACGGCAAAGCACTGTACCAGTGCATGCTCCCCAACTTGTCTTGACTCGTAGAACTACATCATAAATAAGGAAGGTTTTGTCAAATATATGAAATGTTAAAATGTGTGCTTCAATTTAAATGTTTAAAGTATAAATATTCTTGAATGCCATAAAAATTTGTAATTTTCAATGTTTTGAAAGAGGTCCATAGATCTCTAGTTAAGGATCATAGTCACTGACATAGTCTGAAACAGTACCCCACATGCCTTCTGGCCATTTTTGATGAAGACACCTATTGGCTTGCTCATTATCATGAAGGTCTGGCCTAAGGACTGGCCTAACAGTGATGGTTTAAAAGGCAAAAAAATAGAGGGAAACCCTAAAACGCATGACGTCTTGCATAAATAGACATCAAGGCGCATTGAACGGTGTATCATATGTTGGGGTTTCTTGTACTGGTAAATCAGGAGGCATCAGACAAAAAAACTGAAGTGATTTCAAAATATCCATAAGTAATTATTTAAAAAAAAGACAATACAATACAAACTGGTTAAAAAAACATGTTCTATATATCTCTTTTGGCTTTAACTCTTTTTGATCATTTTAATATTATTCTGTGCTATTAGTAGCTGGACTAGTTCATGATAGTACAGAAAGTCTGATTACACCTCATGGGTACTGTAGCTATTCTTCAGCTCTTTGCCAAACCTACAGTCTTTAGGCTTGTCAGAAGTCTTAGACATTCAAACAGATGTGTGTGTTTATTTATCCATCCATTTTCCAACCTGCTGAATCCAAACATAGGGTCACGGGGGTCTGCTGGAGCCAATCCCAGCCGACACAGGGCACAAGGCAGGAACCAATCCTGGGCAGGGTGCCAACCCACTGCAGGACACACACAAACACACCCACACACCAAGCACACACTAGGGCCAATTTAGAATCGCCAATCCACTTAACCTGTATGTCTTTGGACTGTGATCTGTGGACCTGAAATGTAAGTCGTGTAGGTTTTTCTTCACCTGTCTTAACTACAACTCTATATGTTAGTTTTAACTGTCATTTTTAAAACACCATGGTTTGAGTGAGTGTATACAAGACATAATTAGGACCCTGTGATGAACTTGTGCCTCATTCAGAGCCTACCATTGACCCTGTGCTTACAAGAGGGGTGTTTACCCTAAAAGTCTATTAAGTGGGTTCAGAAAATGTATAGCTGGATTGAATAGATGGATAAATGATCTGTTTAACGACTATAGATAAGCTGAGAAATACAATTAGCTTAATTGAAAGATATTAAAATAGAGACAGAGATGTACATCATAAGCATGCTTGACAGGGAAGAGGAAAAAGAAATGAAAAACTATTATGATTACCCTTAAGCAAAACGTACCTGGAGTCTCCAAACCACTTCAGGAGACTGGGACAGAGCTAAATTCGCTAATGAAGGATATTGATTATGCAAAGAGGGACCCTGATGTATTCACAGTAAATAAAATAATAATTACTGAATATTATGTCTAAGCTAAAGCTGGACAAAACAATAAACATGGCTAGGTCTCCTTAAGCAAACAAGCAGAGGTTAAAACAATGCATAGCATCTTAAGTAGTTAATACAAAACACAAAAACACATTGACACTGAAAGTAATAAAGCATTCATCTCAAAGGGCATATAAAGACCAACCAGTGCACACCAACTAGGCCAAGGTAAAATAAAAACTTACAAAGATGTGCCTATTATGACAAGGCAACTCGTACAATAGATAACAGGAATATTTTATTTATATATATATATATATATATATATATATATATATATATATATATATATATATATATATATATATATATATATATATATATATATATATATATATATATATATATATATATATATATATATATATATATGTGTATCTATACTAATAAAAGGCAAAGCCCTCACTCACTCACTCACTCACTCACTCATTCACTGACTGACTCACTCATCACTAATTCTCCAACTTCCCGTGTAGGTAGAAGGCTGAAATTTGGCAGGCTCATTCCTTACAGCTTACTTACAAAAGTTGGGCAGGTTTCATTTCGAAATTCCACGAAGTCGCTAGCATGTAGCACCCGAACGGTGTGTTGGTGAGCGAAGCGAGCATGGGGCAGAGCCCCCTAGTGCCTCAAACAAAAGTCTGTCAGGTAGTAACGCCTTTAACGTTGAACACATCTGCACAGATATCAAACTAAAATCACAGGTAAAAGTGATTCATTTCAAATTGGATATGGGTGCTCAAATCATTAGTAAGTCATTTCTTCAAGACAAACTAGTGAACTGTCTGAATCTAGAGACTGTTGAATGCATCTTGACACTGTTTTTGATATTGAAATATTTTTACTTTTCTTTTTTTTCCACATTGTGATCATCTTATACGTAAGTATTAAAGATCCCACCCTCGTGATGCCATGCATGTTGGAAGCAAGGATCTGCTATATTTAATGTCAGCTACTTTTTATAAAAAAACAACCAACACTGAAAGGCTACATGTTTATTTAGTTCAAGTTGTCATTAGATCTGTAGCAAGATACTCATCATACAACTTCAAAAGAGAAGGAATATCATTTTAAAGCAACATAAACACCCTTAACAGCATTATGGCAGAAGGTGAACATTCACTCTAATGTCCTGAAAATGTAGAGAATTCAAAGAAGTATATTAGCTTTATTTGGTCATTAAATTGTGAATGCTTCATAGATGAGGAGTAGTAGAAATAACATGAACAGAGCCTTACCCAAAAACAGGAAACACATTATGGATCTTAATTAGAATTAAAATCAGCAGAAAACTGTATTAAGGAAATAAATAAATCATAAAAAACGATTAGTTTAAAAATAGGCAGGTATAGGGTATAATAAATTGCCCTTGATAACTGATCTACCAGAGCTTCAATATGATCTCTGAAAAATGGAAAAATTCAATAAAATGCTTGACCAGGGTCTTCAGGAGACCAGCAGAGCATGTTGAAAACTTATCGACAAATATTTGGAGATGCTGATACTGGGCCAGACCATGAAACCACTTAAAAAGAGGTCATATGTGAATGGTCACAGACAATTTTAAAGCCCGAAAGGGGATCTCTCCTCTTCATTTTACATGTCATGTAAACTTTCTTCATCTTTTGTACAAGAAGGTGTGGGTAAGCTTATGTGGGGTTTAAAAGAACACCTATTTAAAACCTTTTTGCTTGTTGTGCAGTGCATGTAGTATTTATTGTTTGTAAAGAAACTCCCATTTACATTTGCAAACTGCCTTGATTTCAAATTACAGCTCATGGCAAGTAAACTTCTGTAAGAGAAAAGAAAAAAAAGTACTTTGGACATCCTGACTTCATTTGTACAAGCACATTTTGGATTAGAAAATGAGATAAATTAACTTTGTGTTTTGTTCTGTAATAACTGTTTACATATGAGAAGTCTGATTTCTTATAAATAGGACTTTAAATATATTTAACTGGTTTGGGATTTTTCATATTACATAATTCAGAAGTGTGTTTCTAGGGAATACCATTTATCAAAAGCTGATTGGTGAAAATTAATATATATTGAAATGAAGAATCCGAAGAATCAATAAAAGATCCCTCGAGCTGAGTAAAAAGGTGGTAAATTCTTCCTTCGATCGATTAAATATTAACCTTTGACCCACTGAGAAAAGAGATGACTACTCTGACATTACATTTATCACAAGTTTGTCAGTCATTAAAGTTTAAAATGTTAATTTACTCATATTTACATAAGATACATCCAAAACTGACAATACCTAGATAGATAGATAGATAGATAGATAGATAGATAGATAGATAGATAGATAGATAGATAGATAGATAGATAGATAGATATTTGTCCCTAAATTGAAATTAAAACTTTACAGAAACTCAAGAAAACCCCACATGCACACCAGAACCTTTGGCGTGGCTAATGATAAGAGCACAGTTGCTGTCTATTAACAGACTTGTAGAGGCAACAGGTTAAAAGTTAAACAAAATTTAAGACTACCAATCATTCACTTACTGTATATATTTCAATGGGCAGAAGGTCCTAACTCCCTAAGACCCTGCAATGGAATATGCAAGTGCTGATGGATTGATGGATGGATGTGCATGCATGTAACTACTTGGTGTTCAACAATCAAAGAATAATTAAACCACTGAAAGATGTAAGAACAAAAAGCTGGAAGAACTACAAAAAATAATGCAGTGTCATCAGGAGATGGCTCATCGTATAGAGCATCAAGAACAGATGTTTGGAAAACTAATAGAAAATGCAGCTAAAAATGATCATATTATAGGTATGTCTGAAAGACTAGAAAAGACTGTTGAGAAAGACAATTTCCATTTTTAGAGACAGGTCAATGAAAGATGACATTAAAATGAACAAAAGGAAAACCCACTGTGTCTTATGTGGATTTAATGAAATTCCTGAAAAAGTGAGAAACACTCCAACCATGTGTCTTTATTATTTTAAGGTGACAAACAAATTAAGGTAGTGTCTCAAATTTCAAAGGATCGTTGCTTTGCAGTACCAAATAAAGGAATGCAGAGATTTCTTTGTTAAATCTGTCATGGGTGAAGTAATGTTACTTTGATTTTTAATACAAATCCTTTAGCACTCCCCCAAAAAATCCTTAACTTCTTTCAGTGAGATTAGAAAAGGCCAGTTAATGACTGGTTACACACTAGCTGATTCTTTAAAAAGTGCCACAGTGATTAGTGTGGGAGATTGGGTTCAGAACTCAGCCTGGTCATTATTCTTTGTAGAGTTTATGGGTTTGGATTTTTTTATCATCCCCTGTCTTTTATTTTGTTTTTATTGATATTTTACAATATTTAAATTGTGTCTTTGATGATATAATCTAATGTTAGCATTGTGCTAATTATCATAGATGCCTGACTGGAGTCATTTAATGGTAACATGGATGCCATATTATTAAAAAGTGAAGAGGTACAGTAATTTTTTGTTGGGTCATTACCTAAAAAATAAAGAAACCTTTTCTTGCAAGAATGAAAGGTATTAGTTATTTATTTTCAGCTTCTTGAATAAAACACCTTTGATTATGATTTTTTATGATTTTTTGTTCCTACTGACCTTCATTCCTCTTCTCCCTAGAGCATATCTCCACCTCTCCAGGGTCTCCTCAACCTGCTCCCTACTATCAATACAGATGACAATGCCATCAGCAAACATCATAGTCCACGGGGACTCCTGTCTAATCTTGTCTGTCAACCTGTCCATCACCATTGCAAATAAGAAAGGACTCAGAGCTGATCCCTGATGTAATCCCAACTCCATGTTGAATGCATCTGTCACTCCTACCACAAACCTCACCACTGTCACACTTCCCTCGTACATATCCTGTACAACTCTTACATATTTCTCTGCCACTCCCAACTTCCTCATAAAATACCACAGCTCCTCTCAAGGCACCCTGTCATTTGCTTTCTCCAGGTCCACAAAGACGCATTGCAATTCCTTCTGACCTTCTCTAAATTTTTCCATCAACATCCTCAGAGCAAACATTGCATCTGTGGTGCTCTTTCTTGGCATGAAACCATACTTCTGCTCACTAATCATCACCTCACTTCTTAACCTAGCTTCCACTACTCTTTCCCATAACTTCATGCTGTGGCTCATCAATTTTATTCCCCTGTAATTACTGCAGTCCTGCACATCCCCCTTATTCTTAAATATCGGCACCAGTACACTTCTTCCCCACTCCTCGGGTATCCTCTTACTTTCCAAGATTCCATTAAACAATCTGGTTAAAAACTCCACTGCTATCTCTCCTAAACACCTACATGATTCCATAGGTATGCCATCTGGACCAACAGCCTTTCCATTTTTCATCCTCTTAGTAACTGTCCTTACTTCGTCCTTGCTAATCCGTTGCACTTCCTGATTCACTATCTCCACATCATCCAACCTCTTCTCTCTCTCAACTCATCATATGCCTTTTCTTTAGCCTTCGCCACCTCTCTCTTCACCTTGTGCCTTATCTCCTTGTACTCTTGTCTACTTTCTGCATCTCTCTGATGATCCCACTTCTTCTTTGCCATCCTCTTCCTCTGTATACTCTCCTGTATTTCCTGATTCCACCACCAGGTTTCCTTTTCCTACTTCCTCTTTCCAGATGTCATGCCAAGCACCCTTCTTGCTGTCACCCTTACTACATCTGCTGTAGTTTCCCAGCTGTCTGCCACCCAGTGCCTGTCTCACCTCCTCCCTAAACTCAACCTTGCAGTCTTCCTTTTTCAACTTCACCATTTGATCCTTGCCTCTGCCCTCACTCTCTTCCTCTTCTTGATCTCCAATGTCATCCTACAGACCACCATCCTATGCTGCTTAACTACACTTTCCCCTGCCACCACTTTGCAGACTTCAATCTCCTTCAGATCAACTCTTCTGCATAGGATGTAGTCTACCTGTGTGCATCTTCCTCCACTCTTGTACATTACCCTATGTTCCTCCCTCTTCTTAAAATATGTATTCACCACAACCATGTCCATCCTTTTGGCAAGATCCACTATCCTCTGACCTTCTTCATTTCTCTCCTTGACACCATACCTACCCATCACCTCCTCGTCTCCACTGTTCCCTTCACCAACATGCCCAATGAAATCCGCTCCAATCACCACTTTCTGTCCCTTGGGTACACTGTTCATCACTTCATCCAACTCACTCCAAAAATCTTCTTTCTCACCCATTGCACACCCAACTTGCGGTGCATATGCACTAACAACATTCATCATCACACCTCCAATTTCCAGCTTCATAATCATTACTCTGGCTGACACTCTTTTCACCTCCAAAACACTCTTGACATACAGTTCCTACAGAATAACTCCTACCCCATATTTCCTCCCATCAACACCATGATAAAACAATTTGAATCCACCTCCAATCCACCTGGTCTTACTCCCCTTCCATTTAGTCTCTTGCACACACAATACATCAACCCTACTTCTCTCCATCATATCTGCTAACTCTCTCCCCTTACCAGTCATACAGCCAACATTCAAAGTTCTTACCCTCAGTTCCACTCTCTTTACTTTCCTCCTCTCCTCCTGCCTCCGTACACAACCCCCTTCTTCTCCTTCTTTTTCGGCCAACAGCAGCCCAATTTCCGCAAACACCCTGGTGGCAGTCGTTGTTAACCTGGGGCTCGACTGATCTGGTATGGAACTTTGTATTGTTGTCTGCATATAAATATCCCCTATGAGTCTATGGATAAATCAACCATGAGATGCAACAGCACCCCAATCCATTGTTCCTGCCTTGAAGCAAGTACTGTTAGCCCTTGCAACCCAGAAATAAATTAATGCAGTGACAGAATTTTAAGTAAATAATATAGCATGGAAATTTGTAAAATACCAAGGAAGACAAAAACTGAGCCATGATGTAGTAAAATAAACCCCTGAATCACATTTCTCACACTTACCAAAAACATTGTTTTTCCTCACATAGGAAAATTCTTTTGTCAAAATACCATAAAAATAAAGAAGATAACAACACCTCAAATGTCTGCAAATGAAATTTGATTACCAAATGATTGAAATGCACTATTAGATAATTCATAATATGTACAGTAATATACTGTTTAGATGATGTGAGGTACTGGCTGCAGCGCTGGGCTTTAAATGACAAAGCTGGGTGGTTCATTTCCCACATGTGCTGTACCCAAAGTCACCTTTAGTAAAGACATCTGACAAATATATAATAATAATAATAATAATAATAATAATAATAATAATAATAATAATAATAATAATAATAATAATGGTCTATTTCATGTCAAATCCATCTTGCATTCATTACCTTCCCTGATGTTTATTAAGTTATAAGTCATCCTTAAATCAAGTACAGAAAAAAAATCTTTATTCTTTTAAAAATTCAAGAGGTGCTATAATTAAATAAATGGCTAACTATTCTCCACAGTAACTTTCTGATAGCTTTCTAATCAATACAAGGTCAAAGAGGGCATCCTTTTCTCTTAGTGAATAAAACTCTTGACTTCAGAGGTCAGGGTAGGATTCATTTATTCAGAATGCCTTAAATATATTTTTCCCAAGGATTTAGCTTCTGGAACTTACATATTATGCCAGTCTTCTTCAAGTAAAATGTTAATTGCACCGTTATAACTATGGTGAGTAGATGAAATAAAATGTGTTACTTTCTGTAAAACACTCTGTGTACTGTGATGTGGCCAAGTGTGTATCGAAACAGAGCCATGACAAGAAAAGAATAGTTGGGACACCAGCCGGGTCGTTCCTTTTAATCTCGTATTTTTCTTCTTTAAACTAAAACAAGTGCCTTCTGACAACAATTGCCATAAGCCCATAGAGCAAAACACAAAAGAAAATAAGGGCTATGGTTAGCCTTATTAACAAATAGCAGGTCTCCCATGGAGCTCCTGTACCCGTCACGTATTGGTCCCAAAAGACACCTTAATGGAGGCAGTTGGGCTTCTTATAACGGGAGGACCGGAAGGGTTGGTGTTACTTTCATTCACTGGGTGATTTCTCGGAAGTGTAAGCAGAAAAGAAGACGACACAGTTAGTGACAGCACCCTTCTCGCCTAGGCGGGTTACATCCTACCCTGAATAAGCCAGCAAGGAGATCCTCTGACACGTATGCATGACAATACTAAGCAGGAATTCAATGGAACACAATTAATGAGATAGAAATCATACCAAATTTCCCATTGAGTTAAGACAACTGGTAAAATAATTTTGGTTTCAAAATCATTGATTTTTGGTTATTCGTTACACAGAAGGAGTTATTTCTCAAATTAAATCTTAATCTTGTACCTTATACTCTATTCCACCATGTCAATTATAAAGGTAATTTGCAACAGTTGTGCAGCCCGTAGTGAATATACAGTACCTATAAAAAGTATTCACCCCCTTATAAGAGGTTTTTTACATTAATTACATTTTTATTATTATATAACACTGAATCACAGTGGATTTAATTTGGCTTTTTTGACACTGATCAACAGAAAAAGACTCTTTAATGTCAAAGTGAAAACAGATCTCTGCAAAGTGAGATGAATTACAAATATAAAACACAAAATAACTGATGACATACAGTAAGTATTCATCCTGGTCTGTATTTAGTAGATGTGCACTGTAAGTATTTCCTATTCTTCACTGGAAATCTGCTCAAGCTCTATCAGGCTATATAAGGATTGTGAGTGAGTTTCAAGTCAAGCCACAAATTCTCATTTAGAATGAGATCTATTCTGTGAATTTGACCACTCTGGAACATTTCCATTGTTGGTTTTAAACATTTCCATTGTAGCATTTTGATTTCTTCTTGAGATTCTTTCTTGCTGGAAAATGGGTCTTGTCCCATGGTGTAGGTGTCTTGCATATGGAGTCAGGGTTTCCTCCAACATTTCTCTGTGTTTTGCTTCATATAATTTACCCTCTGACCTCAGAGGCCTTCCAGGTCCAGCTACAAAAGAGGTGTCCTCACAGAATGATGGTGCCACCAACAGGCTTCATGGTGAGGATGATGCATGTTTTTGATAATGTCCTGTGTTTGACTTCCACCAAACATGACATTTAGTTTAATGTCCAAAAAGCTCAGTTTTGGTTTTATTTGACCATAGAACCTGCTTCCAGCTGAATTGACTTTCTCCCTTGTGCTTTCTTTTAAACTCTAGCTAATATGTTATTTGTGTTTTTATCACTATCCCATATGCTGTGACTGGTGAAGCACCGGGACAACAGATGTATGCACAGTCTTCCGAATTTATACTTTGTGTCTCCTATAGAGTTATCAAAGGTCTCTTGGTGGCCTCCTTCACTAATCTTATTCTTGCACAATCATTGTTTTTTGTCTGCCTGCTCTAGGCAGGTTTACAGCTGTGCCATACTCTTTCCATTTCTTAATCATTGATATAACTAGACTCCAAGGAATATTCAGTGATTTAGATATTTTCTTATCTCCATCCCCTGACTTGGGCTTTTCAATGGCTTTTTCACAGAGCTGCTTGAGTGCTTTTTGTTTTTATTGTGTAGGTTACCATAAGTTGAAACTTCCAGATAAGTTGCACTTATACTACAGAATTGAAACCCTCTTATTACATTGAACAAACTATGTTACTTCTAAAACCAGTTGGCTGCACCAGTGATGACAGACACACATTTAGATGGCTGTGCTTAAGAGATCATTAAAGAAAGACAGAAAGTCCAAGAAAGACAAATGAAATCCACTGCAATTCAATGTTATATGTATAACAATAAAATGTGAAATACTTTTTATAGGCACTGTAATTAATACTATTTTATTGACTAGCATTGTCTGTGGTTCCTTCAATGTGACCATTGACTTTTATCAAAAGAAATCAAATCTTGTTTTGAATGTTTAATATCTTTGTAATGTTTTGAAGAAAATTGTAACTCTGACAACTCCAGTCTTATCAAACGTCCATTAATAGACAGTTCATTTTGTCTCTTGTTCCTCTATCAACAACAACTTTAACTCATTATGAATTCTAATAATCACTGCAATGGATATTACTATTATTATCATTCTTACAGGTCTAAGTTAAATTTTTGATCCTACTACACATACATGACGTTTCTTTACTTCATACCATCGAATCACTTTTTGAAACATGCAGAGGTTTAAGGGTAGAAATCCCCCATTTCCACCTGCAGTGTCCCTCAGGGCTCTGTACTGCGACTAATTTATTTCATTATGTGTCATTAGATTCAGAAACACAATATATCCTTCATTCCTCTGCTGAATGAAATAGCAATACAGGGGCGCCGCAGGGGACTGTACTTTCTCCGGTCCTGTTCAATCTGTATACATCAGACTTCCAATATGACTTGGAGTCCTGCCACGTGCAAAAGTTTGCTGATGACACTGCTATTGTGGGATGCATCAGGAGTGGGCAGGAGGAGGAGTACAGAAAGTTAATCAAAGACTTTGTTAAATGGTGCGACTCAAACCACTTACACCTTAACACCAGCAAGACCAAGGAGCTGGTGGTGGATTTTAGGAGGCCTAGGCCCCTCATGGACCCTGTGATCATCAGAGGTGACTGTGTGCAGAGGGTGCAGACCTTCAAATATCTGGGAGTGCAGCTGGATGACAAATTGGACTGGACTGCCAATACTGATGCTCTATGTAAGAAAGGTCAGAGCAGACTATACTTTCTGAGAAGGTTGGCATCCTTCAACATCTGCAGTAAGATGCTGCAGATGTTCTACCAGACGGTTGTGGCGAGTGCCCTCTTCTACGCAGTGGTGTGCTGGGGTGGCAGCATAAAGATGAAAGACGCCTCATGCCTGGACAAACTTGTTAAGAAGGCAGGCTCCATTGTAGGATTAAAGTTGGACAGTTTAACATCTGTGGCAGAGTGACAGGCACTAAGCAAACTCCTGTCAATCATGAAGAATCCACTGCATCCACTGAACAGTGTCATCTCCAGACAGAGGAGTAGCTTCAGTGACCGACTTTTGTCACTGTCCTGCTCCACTGACAGACTAAAGAGATCGTTCCTCACCCACACTATGCGACTCTTCAATTCCACCCGGGGGAGTAAATGCTAACCTTAATTTTATTTTAATTTTTTTCATTGTTATCACTCTTTAATTTAATATTGTTCTTTATCAGTATGATGCTGCTGGATTATGTGAATTTCCCCTTGGGATTAATAAAGTATCTATCTATCTATCTGAACACTATTGACTACTGACTGTATTTAGCAATTAAGTCAAATTATGCAGTATTCATCATCATCTCTCTCCTTTCTGAAATCATGATTTTTGGTGTGTGCTATGATGCAGAATGGAGCTGGGAAACCTGTCAGCCTTAAATAGTTGGAATGTGAGACTAGCCATTTAGTAAAAAGAATATATAAAGCAACCTATGCAGTTTTCCTAGAATCTTCAAAGGTGATACTTAGTGCCAAAGCTTGTGCACTGGTTGGAATTCAACATTGTGCCAATTCAAGAATAAGACTTTAAGATAAATGCTTAGTGGAAGGACAGATAGCATGTTAGAAAGAGTTGGGGTCTCAACCAGAAAAAAAACAAAAAATACTGAATTGCCTTGAGCAAGATGGAAAAAAAGAAAAACAAAAATCAACAGGTTTCAGTGATAAAACACTGCTCTTCCACTCTAAATAAACTGCTCCCTTGTAATGATTGGTTAGAAAGCTCACAGATCTCATTGATGATGCCCTGTTACATTTGTGTTGTCCCTTAAATATGGATGGAGAGGAGCTGAGAGTGCAGCAGAAGTGATATTGCTTATCTTCGGTCAAGAACTTTTCCACTCAAATGGGATAAGTGGAAGAAAAGTGAGTGAATGTATAACATCTTCTTTCTTCTTTGTGTACAATCAAACCGGTCCACGTAAGGCACTAACTTAACCCATATATTTGAGACATGTTTCAATTAAATTCTAATCAGCAACTGAATCAGTTAATGCAATTTTAATTGTATTATTTTACAAAAATCATATTCATTTTGAAATGCCCATCCTTCTTGCAGTACATTGTCAACAGAAAAAGTGAGAAAAAGAGTGCACACATACAAAGAGGTGGGCAGCATAGCACCAGCAGCTGGGAACTGAGATCCGTTTTTAGGTGAGTAGGACGGCACACTGCTGGAAGCTAAAAGGCTGCACCATATCATGAAGGGTGGTAAGTCAGCGACATTTCGGCAAGTGCCAGGAAAAGACAGGAGGCATGAGTGTCAGAAGAACCCCAGCGTGATATAACGCAGATGATGAAATCTAACAGACTATATTGGACCAGAGCCAGACTGTAACCAGGGGAGAGGCATCTCATAGTGAGAAAAACCTTTGAATGCCCCAAAGAATAGCATATTACAGTGTCAATCCAGATATTGACATGAGCAGAATTGCCTAGCTAGCTAACAGGAAGTCTGGGGCTTAGGGAGCATCAGAGATTGTCATATTGCTTACTTGTCACAAACTGATTGGTGTTTTAACTTAATTTATATGTAGATCTGTACTCATGTTTGCCTTGTAATGTGAATGGTGATGGTGTGCTCTGTGAAGGGCGATAGATAGATAGATAGATAGATAGATAGATAGATAGATAGATAGATAGATAGATAGATAGATAGATAGATAGATAGATAGATAGATAGATAGATAGATAGTATTTTATGGATTCAGAATTGAAAGTCACAATTTAGAACATAAAGTACACAATGACATAGTGTAATAATAATAATAATAATGTAATATAAACCAATACACATACATGTGCAAGACCAAAGACTGTACACACAATATTCCCAGTGTATATTTAGTTTATAGTGTCCATTAAGACATATTGACTCTGCACTAATGTTCTCTTATAACTATCCATGGTGACGATGAGCACAATAGCAGGGGGCATCATAAAGTTGATGGTAGTAGGTCAAAAAGAGCCAAAGTATATAAGTGTGTGGAAGATCAAACATATACAACAATAGTACTTCTGTAGGTATCCTGGCCAAGACAAGGAGGCTGCCAGTATGCCTAGGCCAGAAAATGATTAACAGGAACTGATCTGAAGAGTGTGTGTTTGTTTGGCCATGTGCTAAATGTTGTGAAACCCAGTGCTTCCAGTCCATTCACTACTTGGCTGTTGTGCTATGCCATATCGTTCTGTAATTAGCCATTTTCACATCAGTGGATAAATCTACTTCTAGTCCGTTAACCAGCAGCAAACGTGTTAATTCCACTTTCCTACTTTCACTTCTAATAATTGATTTTTGCAATGTAAGAAGCATTGCTGAAAAAGACTACACAATTAAAGCATCAAAACTGGACAAAGGCTATAAAATGTTTGAGGAAGAATTCCTTTAAGTATAATTATCAGAAGTTTTTAACTTAATAAATAAGGTAAATTACCTCGAGTCTCACAAGATAATCATATTTGATCAATGTTTGACCATTTATTTCCACGTTGTTTTCAAATGTTTTTGTCATGTTTGTTGAATGTGAATTATCAAGTTCCTGACATGAAATGTGAGGACATATAGCATTTAAGCTTATGGTTCATATTGTTAGTCAGAAAAATATACATTTAATCGCATGACAGCTATGGTGAGCAGGTGCTGTTGCACAGTCATATTCCATTGAATAGGGACATGTTTAATCAGTGGGAAAGTTGTTGAGACTCAGGAAATTATTATGTTTTTAATTTTAACATAAAGAGACAGTACAAAAGCTCTTCCTTCACAATTCTGTGATTGTTTTGGACAACCAAAAGAGAATTTACACATCGACGATTAATCCCAGAAGAAAAAAATATGGAAATTTGAAAAGAGTTAGATGAATCAGAGGTAGAAAACGAGACCTTGTGATGGACAGCTGGGGATCCTGCCCAGACGGGATGCCCTTTATAAGAGAAGACCGGGGGAATGGGCGTACTACCAGGAGTACCTCCCCCAGGACACGAGGGGGCAGCCCCCTTGGTTTACATCAGAGCCATGGATTTGGAGCTCAGAAGCTCAACCCACTGGGGGTTCATGGCCATCACCAGGGGGTACCTGGACAGCTCCAGAGTCTGGGCATTCAGACCTGGAAGTACTGCCAGAAGAGGAGGGGGGTTCCTATGCAGCACTTCTGCCACACCCGGAAGTGCTGCCGGAGGTTAATCAAGAGACACCTGGAGCACTTCTGGATGCACTATAAAGAAGGCCGCCTCACTCCGTTCAGAAGCCAGAGTCGGGTGAAGGAGGACAAGGTTGCAAGTGAGGAGTGGAGTTGGCAAAAGGAAGGACTGAGTGTTGGGTATATTGGAGCACGGTGTTGTGTGCAGGACATGTAAAGAAATAAAACGTGTGTGTTCTGGACATTCTGGGTCTGTGTGTCTGTCTGTAGTCATGCTGATCTTCTACAACCTTTATACCCACCATATTAGGTGGACAGATACTGGTATTATAAGTAGGATGAAAAGAGAATGGAGTCCTTGAACCGTGTAAGTATCTTTTAATAGAGTGGAAATGTGACACGTACAGTATTTCCTAGAATGCAGCTCCACGCAGTACGGTTACAATGGAAAGAAATGAGCTGTGTACCTCAAGCCTTGACATAAGTGACAATTTTACTGGTGAATAAAATAAATGAAATTGGGCATTAGCACCCTGAAAATTATTGAGAAAATGTCAAGGAGTTAAAGAAACATTTTACATCTTCTTCACCCAAATGCATTGTTCATGTATTATTAATGGGCAGAGAGGACAAATTAAGCTGAACTCTAAACAGAGGCCTCAGTACAGTTGATTGTTCCAGCTCCACATAACTCTGTCTCTCTTGGCAGGGTGTGCTGGGATGGATGAACATCTCTCACTTTTCTGTCATCTGATATTAACACCCCATCTCTGTACATCAGACTTATAATTCCCCTAGCAGGTTTTATTGATTTATGTAAAATGCCTTGTGAATGGATTCACCAGGAAAAACTCCCTGTAAAATTATTCATGGATTCCTTTTTATTTATTTGGCTTTCACTAAATGAAAGAAAACAAACTGTGGTTGTCTGTTTAAGAGTGTACTGCACCTGCTAGAGCATACTGTAACATAAAATGTAAAGTCACCTGACAGAATAAGAATTAAGTCAATTTCTAGGTTTCCTGTTTTACAAAACAATAGAATGAATAGGACTTATTTCTTAAGTGTAGGGATGCAGATTTGCTCTTTTACATCATCCTCACTTCCAGCAACCTAGCACTTGTAAGGATAATTGTCTCTAATGGAGCTATCTGTGGATCTGAAGATGTATAGTGAGATCAGTTCAAGAAAGGCAGACAGATTGGGGAAGTGGTGCTCATGGGAAGGGTACTATAAGATTTTTCATGTAGTCATTTTTGCCCTCCAGAACTGATGTCGCTCACCATGGCTAAACATGCAGTATATACAGGGTGTCCATAAAGTCTGTGTGCAATTTAAAATAGTTGTAACTTTGTAAGTATATGTGATAGAAAGAATTTGTAAAAAGGATTAGAAAGCTTGATGTATCTAGTTTTTGTTTTGTCTTTAGAAGATTTATTTTTGCCGTATTTTGGGAAGTGAAAATCCACATGAGTCTGTCGAACATGAATGAGATTCTACCAAAATTAATGCATGGTGTGCTTTGGGAAAAAATCGAGTCATTGGGCCATTCTTTTTTGAAGGTGTTGTTAACAGTGATAGCTATTTAGAAATGCTACAAAATTACTTTATTCCTCAACTTGAACAAGTAGGACTGATAGAGAATACAGTGTTTCAACAAGATGGTGCTCCTTGTCACTTTGCTTTGCACGCTAGACAGTTTCTACATGAGAAATTCCCTAACAGATGGATTGGAACAGTTGGACAATTTTCTTGGCCTCCATGTTTGCCAGATTTGACTCCATTGGATTTCTTTTTATGCGGACATGTTTATTCAACTAAACCTCGATCTTTAGAAGACTTGCAAGCTAGGATAACAGATGTGATTGTTGGTATTACTGAAAATCAGCCTGAAAATGTTTTCTGAGAACAACAGAATCGTATTATCCTTTGTATTAGTAATGATGGTGGACATGTTGAAAATTTACAGGAACAATAAAAAATGTAAGTGTTTTTTTCTTTCTAATGCTTCTCACAGATTCTTTCTATCACACATACTTACAAAGTTACAACTATTTTAAATTGCACATGGACTTTATGGACACCCTGTATAGTAAGGGTTGGGTTGTGCTGATAGCGTGTTGCTGCACCCATCACCACCTGGATTGGGTTACAACTAAGCACCACACTTCAACAGTGTGAGTTTTTTTTACGGTGGCTGCACATATAAAGTCATTTTACATTGTACTTCAAGGTTCTGGATAATAATTTTACTTTTCTTTACTGAAGCCTAATTCACAAAAGACAATGGTGATATGCGAAAAGAGATTATCAATTCTACAATCCTGGCCAAAAGTTTTAAGAATGAATTATACTGAAGTATAATTACAAGCACGTCATACGTTACAAAGGCTTTTATTGACAACTAGCAAAATACCCGCGCTTCGCAGCGGAGAAGTAGTGTGACAAGACCTTTATTTTTCTTCACCCGTGGGCGCACGTCTTCCCCGTGACCCACAGGCAATACACAGTCCCACAAACCACCAGTCCAACTCACAGCAACAACACCTTCCTTCCTTTACCACCACTCTTTCTCAAGCTTTGTCTCCTTCCTCCCAACTCTGGCTCCTTGAGTGGTGGTGGCTGGCCCTTTTTATAACCCACCCGGAAGTGTTCCAGGTGCTTGACCACCTGGTCCTAATTGCACCTCCGGGTGGGGCTGAAGATTCGTCCAGCCAGGCTGCTGAGTCCATGCAGCTCCCCCTAGCGGCCATCCGAGCCCCCAAACAGTCTGTGGAGGACTCCATCTCCCATGGAGCCCTGCGGGTGGTTGGGGAATCACCGTCAGCCATGGAGGCTGTAACCAAGCGTCCCGGGGGAGGTACTGGAGTACCCATGGTGGCTCCCCCGGAACATAAGCAGCAGGGGCGTCCCTGCCGGGCATGGGACCCGACTGTCCGTCACAACATATACACATCTACATATATATCCATATATATACACATATCAACATATATACACACATACATACACACACACATATACATATATACATACATACATATAAATATAAATATATATACACTCATACACATACATATATATATATACACATACATATATACATACATATCCACATATATACTATATATATACATATCTACATATATATACTGTATACACATACATACATACATATATACCTACATATACTGTATATATACGGTATATAGCAAAATCCCCATGCTTCGCAGCGACGAAGAACTGCTTTTAAATTTTTATTAAGAAGAAACAAAAACCTTTTTAAACTGAGGGAAAATATACCAATAACTATCTGTTAAGGATCTCTTTGTATACCATGTTGTCAGTTCAGCAGTCCCGTTGTAATATGACCAAGCTGTGCACTGAGATTACTTTTGAGAATGCAACGTCTAGTTTTGTCCAGGAGGAAAGCAATGTTGCCTCAAATCAATGGCAACCTTTTGTAGGGTGTGTCCCTGAGACTTATTAATTGTCATCGCAAAGCAGAGCCTTACTGGAAATTTGAGGCATTTCAATTGAAATGGGAGATCAGAGGGTATAACGGTGATGCCAGGAATACATTCAGAGTGTGGAGCTCTGCTGTTTTTTTGTGTAGCTGCCTTCACACAGCTTCTCTGCTGCTTTATAAACGAACGCCATATAAGACCATCGTTTCTCCTTGCTTCGCTGTTCTGTACTGTTTTATTGTTTGTTTATTATGATTCTTATAGTTATTGTGTAGCTATTCGAGACTTACTTTACTGTTCAGGTACCCATTTCCTTTATTTAATCCGGCTTATGCGTTATTTTTGTTCGTTTATTACGATTATAGATATTTATTTATTCCCTTCTTTAGCTGACTGCCTGCTCATATAAGGCGCTCCGCTGGTTTTTTGTGAAACAGCCTTTACACAGCTTCTCCGCTGTTTTATAAACGAACGACATATAAAGCCATCACCTTGTCAATTGTGTAATGCGTTTTTTGAACAGGTTTGATGCATGGAAGTGATCACTCGTACTGCGTTCAGTCAGTTCACGTGAGCTGCTCTCTTGTGTGATGTTGCGATGTCCATGGCTTTATTTAATGTTAGCTAAGACCCGGCACTTAAAAGTTTCTGGCTGCACTCCGGTTGTAATATGACAAAGCTGCGCAAGCTCACTCTTGAGAATGTAACATATAGTTGTCCAGGAGAAAAGCAATCTAGCCTGAAATCAATGGCATCGTTTTGTAGGGTCTGTCCCGTTAGACTTATTACTTGTCATCGCGCAGCAGAGCTTTACTGGAAATTGGTGGCATCTGAATTGAAATGGGAGATCAGAGGGTATAAAGGGGACGCGAGGAATACATTGAGTGTGGAGAAACTCTAGAGACAGCGTGTGTATTACAGTAACTTGTGGATTTTTCTGTGAGTATTTGGTGGCAGCGTGATGAAGTTGCTTCCGCAAGACTGCGTTAGCTGTGGAGCTCAACTCAGGGCATATTCTTTTCCTACCTTGTCAATTGTGTAATGCATTTTTTGAACAGGTTTGATGCATGGAAGTGATCACTCGTACTGCGTTCAGTCAGTTCACATGAGCTGCTCTCTTGTGTGATGTTGCAATGTCCACGGCATTATTTAATGTTAGTTAAGACCCGGCACTTAAAAATTTCTCGCTACTGCAATTTTAACTCCGTTACAAAGTGATCCAAAGTCTCGTTTATACCTTGTGTCTTCTCATTAAACTTGTATCTCGTGAATAAAGTATTCTGCATTTTCCTTCAGCGCTCTTTGGGAGCTCTTCCTTCTTTTCTACGTACTGCAGTCACAGTCAGTTCACGTGATTACGTGGGAGGCGTGATGATGTCACATGCAGCTCTGCCCCCCATGGCCGTCGAGCTAACGTCCATTACAGTATATGGAGAAAAATAGGTTCCAGTTATGACCATTACGCGTAGAATTTCGAAATGAAACCTGCCCAACTGTTGTAAATAAGCTGTAAGGAATGAGCCTGCCAAATTTCAGCCTTCTACCTACACGGGAAGTTGGAGAATTAGTGATGAGTGAGTGAGTGAGTCAGTGAGTGAGTGAGTCAGTGAGGGCTTTGCCTTTTATTAGTATAGATTACATTAAGTTTATGCAAAGAGTCAATATTTGCAGTGTTGGCCCTTCTTTTTCCAAGACTTCTGCAATTCACTTTGGCTGTCAATCAACTTCTGGGCCAAATCCTGACTGATGGCAGCCCATTCTTGGAGTTTGTCAAAAGTTGTGGGTTTTTGTTTGTCCACCTGCCTCTTGAGGATTGACCACAAGTTCTCAATGGGATGAAGGTCTGGGGAGTTTCCTACGATGGACCCAAAATGTCAATGTTTTGTTCTCCGAGTCACTTAGTTATCACTTTTGCCTTATGGCACGGTGCTCCATCATGCTTGAAAAGGCATTGTTCGTCATAAAACTGTTTTTGGATGATTGGGAGAAGCTTGGGGAAGTTTTGGTACCATTCTTTATTCATGGCTGTATTCTTAGGAAAAACTGTGGTGGGTGTGCATGTGTTTGCCCAGCAATTTACTGCTATACAGTCCAGGAATGCTTCCTGCCTTGTACCCAGTGCTGGTACACGTTGCATTTTTGTCAAGTTGAATAAACTTATAAAGATTCTTTGATGGCTCACAGCAGTCCAGGGCTAGAGCCCGACCCCTCTGTTCACTGCCATTGCAGCTTCTTGTGACTTCGAACTGGACCAAGCAGGTTTAGATAAAGGATGGAGAGATGATTATTTCCTTCTCATGACTATTTTGCAAAATGCAAGTGAGGAAAATTAATCTCTGTCTTATATTACGCACTCTGTTTTATGTATGTTATAAATGATTTCAGAGATAGGTATATTCAGGTCGAATTTGCTGTTAAATCCATCCAAGTGTTGGTTCCAAGCCTTATAATTATTTATTTTGGTGGCAGGAATTCTAATTCAGATTTTGAAAAGATACCTGAACTAAGGGTAGAAAACTCTTAGGAAGGAATGATTGAAGTATGCATCATTACACATTTTTTTTCAGATATTTAATACAGTAAGTGCAGAGATTGAATTAACTATCAAAGAAATCAGACGTTTATTCCCTTTAAGTGGTTTAAAATTAAAATATCCTACATATAACTGCCTACAACTTGCTTCCATTCATATTCAAATTTTTAACAGCTGCAGCGCAGTTTTGGAAGATATCTTCTTTTAATGAATAATTACAGCGTGTGGAAATGCTGATCCTTATTATGGCCATATAAAAGTGTGTATGAGGCGCGCGAGGCCCCCTTCTGCAGTCCCAGCAGACTGCGCAGCTTCCCTGAGAAGCGCTTCATCCCCCCTCTCTGCTCGCGCCCTTGGGTGCATTTGCACATCAGTTGCTTGGTCCCCACGTCCTCTGCGGCAGTGCTAAAGGTAACAAAAGAGAGGTGGGAAGGGTCCAGGCACAGAGAGAGAGAGAGGAGAGATGAGCGAGGGGAAACATGAGAGCTTGGGATGTTATTTCATCCTCCGACCACGCTGAAAGGCAAACATTATAGAGTCAGGGGAAGAAGCAACGGGACACCTGATCTGCCCCGATCACTCAGTCCCCGATCACTCAGTCTGGCTGCCTAGCTCATGTATCTTAGCTGCACCTGAAGCAGCAGTATTATTAACTTACTCTCGATCACCTTACATCTCTATGACCAGAAGACGTCGGGGGTCGCTGATGCCAAGCAGAGCGTCGGAGAAGAGCGCGGGGACTTAAGGGGCAGGAGGCAGTTGCAGGAATTGGACTAGTTAAACGTATTCCTAACAGTTTAGGAGAACCACAGCCTACAAGACACTGCGCGAAACAGGGACTGACGGCAAGTTTGGGGAAGGAAAGGCACCGAACGGACCCCGAGATCCTAATCCAGCCGCCCTTCATCGCTATCTCGTACTCAGTTCTACAGTCCCGTTCCTCGCAGCCCCGTTTCGTTTTATCAAGATGCCAGTCCACATCCCAGACGACTCCGATTTCACCTCCTTCAGAGACCAGTGCGAGGACCAAGAAGGCTGGACAGTCCAGTACAACAAAGGAGGGGTGACGGTCTGGTGCCGAGAACAGGAGAGCAACACGGTCCAGAAGCTAAAGGCGAGTGATCGTCTTCATATCTGATTGTAACAGTACACACCGTATAACGCGTACTTCTTTGTGAGAGAGCGGATTTGCTGTAGTTAGACGCAGTGCGGTGAAGTAGCAGAATAAGTTGTCAGAAGCCGCGGGATGAGTGCATACAGTACAGCGAACTGGCCGGGGGCTTTTTATGGTGTCCCATACTGGGAATTCGATCAACTTGAATGTTTGAAGTTATTAATGTTGTTGATGTTAATAATGAATTCATCCTAAGATTCACAAATGTGGGGAACACGGCGTTTATTCTTGTAATGTCGCGTAGTTTAAATAGGAACCAACCTGGATGGTGTGCCAGCCTATGACAGTCTCACTTAAGTGCACACCAACTGCCACTCACAGCGCGACAGCTTTAGAGTCGCCGGTTATTCTAACACACACGCTGTGGTTGGAAATTCGGTTTATCCTGGTAAAATGTGCAGACTTTATTGTCCATCCATCCATTTTCCCAGTCCCAGCCAACACAGGGCGCAAGGAAGGGAACAAACCCCGGGCAGGTCGCCAGCCCACCGCAGGGCGCTCACACACACACCAAGCACAATTTAGAATCGCCAATTCACCTAACCTGCATGTCTCTGGACTGTGGGAGGAAACCGGAGTACGGGAGGAAACCCACGCAGACACGGGGAGAACATGCAAATTCCACGCAGGGCGAACCCGGGTCTCCTAACTGCGAGGCAGCAGTGCTACCCACTGCGCCAGCGGGCCGCCCGACTTTATTATTATTATTATTATTATTATTATTATTATTATTATTATTATTATTATTATTGTTGACAGTATCTGGACCAGCCAGGGACTGAATAGTGTATAACGGATGAGAACAGATATATCTGGATACGATTAAAAACAACATTTTAAGACTGCTTTAATTTTTTAAATTCAATCTTTGTCTTCAGATTGAAGGAATTTGCATTGGTTTTTGTAATCACAGGCAAAAAACCCAAACATGTATAATATATTGAGTTTCACTTCTTATACTGTAGTATTATATGACCTTTTCTATATTATTGATCATTTTTATACCTTATTGTTTATTGCAATCCTAAAAGTCATGCAGTACTTACCTGTATGTACTCTTAATTTGTAATGGCAAACCATGTAGATGTTTTTCTTATTCTTTAACTGTAAAGCCAGATTAAGGTTCCCACAGACCCAAGGTGTCACAAACGAACCACTCCACTTCCCTACAATACCCATATAGTCACAGAGTATGAATAATAAATCAGGTACAGGCACTGAAGTAGGAAAAAAACTCCAAAAGTTTATATTGGGTGAACTTCGCAGTCCTTTTTTAATCATTACTATAAGAAACTAATTGATGAGTGCAACATTACATCTGCAGGAAATCAACTTTCTACTGATAGCACAGTTAGTGAACATCGCTTAAATATTTTTAAAAGGCCTATGTCACTTTGTTGCAAAAAGATAATACATAAGTTAAAATTTTGGGCTCACATATTTGCACTAAATAAAATACAGGACCACACAAGGAATCCTATTTTTTGGGATTGGTGTTCTTTGGTGTGTCATATCTCCTGCAGTGGCCGTTGCTGTCTTCCACATTATTCTCCACTTCTAAGTCAGTGTTGTCAGACTGAACACTGGTGTCAAACTGCTAGAAGCAGTGGTATTATCTGTTTCTGAACTAGCCTCTGGCTCATTAGTCTCAACTGCAGTATGTAATGCTTGTTCAAATCATCATTTTGGTTTATTTATTTAAACTGCAAAGGTCAGGTATAGTCTTCGGCAAAACAGCATCTTTTGCTTCTCTCTCTTTAATATTTTGTTTTCTGCTGCACCACTGGATTATCTTGTTTAGACTGACCATCAATGTTGTCTTTTCCTCTTTTGTAGAACAGTAACACATTCAATGCTTATTGTATATATGTCACCTATTAGACTCCTGTTCGGTTCACTCCCTACTCACTTATAATTTTCCTTTAAAGCTTTCTATTTAGGTTTCATTGAACAGGACTATAATTGTTAGGATCAATGTAGGGTAGGGATGGCTATGGCTGTGAGGGCCTGTCTGTGACAAGTTGGACTTTCTTTGTTATTAGACATTTTTTTAATCAGATTTGCTGAGGCCCCTTCGTGAGTAGGGCCCCAGAGTGCCCCTTGATGACAGATCCAGCCCTGCATAGTGGTATTTATATTTATCCTTTTATCCATTTCTTACTCAGCTATTCAATTCTAGAATATGAAGGTCTAATGCATTGGGTGGAAGTTGGGAACCAGCCTTGAGTATGACACACTTCCATTGATTGGCAAACCGCACAAACCCACACTCAATCATATGGGTCCTGTTTAACTGAACAGGTACGTTTTTGGGATATTGGAGAATAAGAACCGGTCACCCAGGGGGTAAACCCACCAACATCCCAGGAGACAGATAGAAACCTGCACAGACACTGGCCAGGTTGGGGTGATATGCTAGGACTCAGGATTTTCTCATTTGATGAAAAACCTAATGCTTTGATTCACAATAATCATTGCTCTGAGAAAAATGCATAGTTATTTAAATCATTCATTTTTATTCAGAGGTTTACTGGCTAGAACCGTTAATCTGCCTTCCATAAACTCAGGTTTGATTACAGGCCTGGTCAACATCTGAGTGAAGTTCACACATTTTCTTCATGTCTGAGTGAGTTCTACTGGTAATCCAAAATCCTTTCAAAAAAGATTACATTAAAAGTAGTTTGGCAGCTCCAAACCATCCCTGTTTGAGTGTTGTGTGCTTGAGTGTCTAGTGTGACAGATTAACATTTGGTCCTGCGATGGTTTGTGCCTTTTCTCTTTGTACTTGATAATTAGAAAAGGAATGGATGTATGAAATGAGTGAGTAATGGACTATGAAACAATGAATACATAATTGTTTAAATGTTTCCGTGGTCTTGGACTAAAGCTCTGATAAAATTACTTTTTTTATTGTAACTGTCAAAATAAGTAAAGTCTCCAGACTTGTGTTTGTGTTGTGTAGCATTTGAAATTTTAATAAATAGGATGCCCTTGTCTCAATGCTTATTATTACCCAAAACAAAAGAGCCACTTGAAAACGACTGTACTTTGAGTTCTCCTAGGTTAAAGTGCTGACTGTCTGTTCTTTTATAAAAATATAATTATCAGCTGTTCCTTTATTCATCCATCCATCCATTTTCCAACCCGCTATATACTAACTACAGGGTCACGGGGGCCTGCTGGAGCCAATCCCAGCCAACACAGGGCACAAGGCAGGAACCAGTCCCGGGCAGGGTGCCAACCCACTGCAGGGCTGTTCCTTTATCGCATTTGCAATATTGTAGTTATGCTATCTGCAGGATGGCTTTTTGTACATGATACAACATGTAGTTATCTTTGTCAGCATTCTTAGGTGTAATCTGTGTGTTTCAATGAGAGGAAACTTGAGCCATATTGCTACAAGGGATATCTGGGCCATAAAACTGAATGTACATCCATTCATTTTCCAACCCGTTGAATCCAAACACAGTCAACACAGGAACCAATCCCAGGCAGGGCACACACACCAAGCACAATTTAGAATCGCCAATCCACCTAACGTGCATATGTCTTTGGACTGTGGGAGGAAACCCACGCAGACACGGGGAGAACATGCAAACTCCACGCAGGGAGCACCCAGGAAGCGAACCCAGGTCTCCTAACTGCGAGGCAGCAGCGCTACCACTGCGCCACCGTGCTGCCCACTGAATGTACAGTACTTGGTTATTCATATGCACAGTACTGCGGCTAGGCAGCCGGAGATTATCTAATATTTCTGAGATTTAATAGGAGATCTTATTTTGATTTTCAACTAACCAGCAGCACATTGGCTTCCCAGTAGCAACTGTATCTTGTTTCAGAACATGTATAAAATAAATATCCTCAGGTTTAGTCCACATGCTGTGTGTTTAGTGACATAAAACGAGTGCAGAAGGGTGTAAGATAGGGATGCTGGAAATGTTTATAGTAATTCCTGCAGCTTCCAAGAGAGGGTCGCAAATCTTGCTGTTAACAAGACAGCCTCTTTTTCTTAAGGCATCTGTAAATCAGTTGGTATTTATTTGTTATTGCACATTTCATGAGAAGTACTAGCGCATGGTGCTTTACAAAGAAAACAAACATCTTCAATTTAACGCAAAAAAAAAAAATCCAGATACAAGGTAGAATGTAATGTATATTGAGAATATTTTAAAGCCAAATGAATACAAAAAATGCATAATACCCAGCATCTCTTGCTTCTCCTGACCTGGGATGATGTGTCTCTTTATCATTTTATTTAAAATGGTGGCAAACTTAGTTTAAACTGTATGTACAAAGTCAGTTACCTCTGTGAGACTTCTATAACTCAGTTCATTTACTGTGCAATAGAGAAAGTTAAAAGTTTTCTGTTTAAATATTTAATTAAGTTTAATATTTTCTTGTCAAAGTTCATGATTGTTCATTTTACAATCATGGTATGTATTCATTTGTCATGGAAAATTGTGTTTTTAAGTGAAAAAAAATTTCCATTTCAAAACATACCATGGCGGCACGGTGGCGCAGTGTGTAGCGCTCCTGCCTCACAGTTAGGAGACCCGGGTCCTACCTGCGTGGAGTTTGCATGTTCTCCCCGTGTCTGCGTGGGTTCCCTCCGGGTGCTCTGGTTTCCTCCCAAAGACATGCAGGTTAGGTGCATTGGTGATCCCAAATTGTCCCTAGTGTGTGATTGGTGCATGTGTGTGCGTGCCCTGCCCGGGGTTTATTTCCTGCCTTGTGCCCTGTGTTGGCTGGGAATGGCTCCAGCAGACCCCCATGACCCTGAGGTTAGGATACAGTGGGTTGGATGATGGATGGATACTTTTTGATTTTCTGAGATATGCTTATGAAAGCAAAAGGAAACTAGAAGTAATACATTTTACCACTTGACACTATTTTGTCTAAGGTAAGGCTACATTCCCGTACACTTGTGTGTTCACAGCAACCTCTACGAGTGGAGTTTCCATGTAAATAAGTAAGTAAAATAGCACAAAGCCACACAGGTGACAGAAACTCTTCAACTGCATTACCTTTATACTTCTTCATAGTCAGATAAATCACTTAAATAAAAAGTGACAGTTCATTTGTGCAAATCTTTTTGGGAAATCCTACTGTAATCATTTAAATCAACTGCAGCATTCACAAAACAACATCTCAGGGGTTAATGGTTACCACTGAGGAAATGAGGAGAAGAGTATGCATGGACTTTTATAAAAACTGATAAAAGCTAACAAAAATGTTTATTTTTATGGAAAATGACCTGCATATGCTGTTTTAATGTTTTAATCTCACTTTAAAGTAACAGCCTGAATCCATAACACTAGTTCCTTTCATAATTAAAAAAATGAATCATCTCACCTCTTAATCTCTGTTTTTCTTAAATGGAAAAGGTTCAGCTCTTTAAATCTTTTTCTTTTTAGCCATAACGTATCCATTGCAGTCCTTGAATGAGCGTAGTTGCTCTGCTCTGGACTTTTTCTAGTGCTGCTCTGTCTTTTTTGTTGCGCAGAGACCAAAATTGCATGCAGTACTACAGTTGAGGCCTCACCAGTATGTTTTAAAGCTTAACCTCCATTGATTTGCACTCTGCATATGCTATATAACATTCTGTTAGCTTTCTTAATAGCTAAGATTAAAGATAGTAGTGAGTGCACTGTGACTCCTAAATCATTCTAATTAAGGGTTGCTTTCCAGTTTTACACCTCTCATTGCATATTCACATCTAACATTTCTACTTACTACATGCAATACTCACCATTTACTTACATTACATTTTTCCCCCAAAAATCTGGGTTCTGTCTTTCTGGCTGGTTCCAGATTATCTGCCATTCCACCTAGTTAGGTAAATACTGTACATACCCTTGAATATACTGTTGGTATTTTTTTTTATTTAATTGTATTGCTGAAATAACAAAAAATTAGAATATCTCAAGTGCCACGGTGGTTGGTTAATTTCCCTGTCTTAAGTTATTTTTCTCATATGTTATCATGTCAATCAACCTCATTGAGCATTCACTAAAACATTTTTAGATTCTGCTCACAATAAGCAGGACTTCTTGAAAGCTTGTGATCATAGTAAAGTAGTTTATCCAAAGTAAATGAGCGCTTTTTATTTTAAAATCTTCCATTTTAATACTTGCAGTTACTCATTTAATATACAGTAGTGTAGCTAGAATAAATGGTGAAGGTACAGCAGATTACTTTTGGCAGATGGCTTTCTGAACCGATCCCTCTAGAGAGATTGAGAACCCTATAGCTGGTTCATCCCTGGAGTGCTGTTGTCTCCTAAGGAAAGAAGCAAACTAAGCACCTTTGTAACAAAAGGCAGCTGCCTTATTTCAAGCGCAATTAGTTCAGATCATCACTCTCCATTCAGAAGGGGAATCGTTATCTAGGTTGCAAACACACTGCCGTTGTATAGGTTTACAAGTTGGCCTTCTTCTGAAATGTAATGCAGGTGAGCTTGTCAATGAAAGGTGCAATTGTCCTGTTCTCAAAGGTAAAATGTTTTGCCTCATTGGTGCACAGCAGCCATTAAATTATTAGCTGCTAAACGTGTAGAAGGCAGAATCCAGAACTGATTTAAAAAAGAGTTTTAGTGCAAAGAAATGTTCTGACCTTAATTAAATCAGTGTCTCAAGCATTGTAGCTTTGTTTTTTATTATTAAAAATGGGACTGCTAAAAGCCTAGATTGATTGTTTCCAGAATGTTTGGCAGCTTCCCTATTTCCTGATATTTTCATGTTTTTCATTTACATAGGATGGCTTGTAAAATCTGTGGTTTGTGCTAATGCCTTACAGCCCGAGGGTTCAAGGTTCAATTCCTGGCCCAAGTGCTATCATGTTCTCCTTGTGTGCTTGCAGGGTTTCTCCAAACACTTCAGTTTTCTTCCACATCCCAAAGATGTATGCATTTGTCTAATGAATGATCTGAAATGGACCCACAATGAGTAAATCTGAGAGTGCTTGAGTGTGATATGCATGTGCCACTTTAAGGGTGTGATCTGGGTCTATTGTTGTGGTAGTAGACTCCATTTCTCCACTACTCTTTAATCTAAAAATCAGGGTCAGAAAATTAATGAATTTTTTTAATCATTTAATTTTAAACCAGTAACTTAAGATCTATATATCCACTCATTTTCAAACCTACATGTCTGTTTAGGGTGTATTGCAGGAACCTACACGATACAAAGTGACAGTCCATTGCTGGTAAGATGTGAAAATTTATGTTGATCTTGTGAGTCCTAGGCATCGGGGTGATTCCTTGCCCTAATAGAATGGCTTAAAAAACGAAACTGGTAGGACAGGCTCTCTGACCAGATGGGAATGTGAATCCTTATCTGCCTGGGAGGCCAGTATGTTGGAAGGTCCAATATACAGTACTAGAGGGTAGCATCCCTGGGATTAGGTTTTTCTTCAGATACCCATAGGGAATCGTGAGAGTTCTAAAATACAGCCCTGTTAGGTTCTGTGGGTTGCCACCAGAGGGCATTACAGGGGAATATGGATCCCTAATTTATGGGACTCCCCTCTGACATGGAGGTGATTCTGACGGATCACATGCTAGTCCTAGAAGTACTCCTGGGTCAAAGATAAAAGGGGCCTTGACCAAGCAGTCAGAATCAGGAGGTGGTGGACAAGGCTTGACAGGAGGAGTGCAAAGGAAGAGGATTATTATATTCTGCACTTTGGATGTATTAAGATAATGTTTATTAATAAAAAGGGACTATATCTGACTAGTTTGAGTGTGATTGTGTCAGGAAGTTGGGGCTCAGTGGAGCACCCTACTGGTTACAATCTAAATTATTAATTTCATTTAAAATCATTTAAAATAAATACATTAACATTAAATGCATGTAACGACAGAGAGCCTAAGAATTACATGCTTAAAACAAAATCACGTGCAATTTGAAAGCAAAAGACATTTAGAGGACAAAATCAAGAGCAACAATATAGTCAGAAGCAGACAGTACATAATATCACAAAGAAGCATCAGGCAGCTCCTATGCTACGGCAAGCTGAATTAACATTTAGAGATATCTTGAATGAATTTCAGATGTCTTAAAATGTAGTTTACTTTTTATGATATTCGAAACTCATTTCCAGATATCTCAAAATAGATTCTTCGTATTTTACGATATCTGCAATACATTTTGAAATATCTTAAATACATTTCATTTCAAAATAATCTCAAATGCACTCTTAAAAATAATGGTACTTTAATGGTGCTTGTGGGTCCTTGAAGAACTATGGCTTGACAAAGCACCATTTTATTCTGGGAAGGGTTCTTTGCATATGAAGCTGGTTGGTTGTGCTTTGATAAAATTCCTAATATGTGAAAAAAGGAAATCTTTAAGTAATGGTAGGCTATCTAGCAGAACACTAGCAGATTAAGAAAATCTGGATTTGTTATTGTATGCAGCAAGAGTCCTTTTAAAATCAAGACCCATTGGTATTTCACAAATCTGGTTATTTACTGTATGAAGCCAGTTATTGATCTCAATTAATAAAACAACCTTAATGTGGATGGGCCAGCATTAATTAAATTCCCACAAATCTTAAAATAACATCAAGATTGTTTTGCAATATCTGAAGAACCGATATCTTAAATTAACTTCCTGTCAAATATCAGATATCTGAAATGCATTTCTGAAGAACCGATATCTTAAATTAACTTCCTGTCAAATATCAGATATCTGAAATGCATTTCTGAAGAACCGATATCTTAAATTAACTTCCTGTCAAATATCAGATATCTGAAATGCATTTCAAGATTTCCTATATTTGAGATATCTCAAAATCCACGGGAGCCTATTTCAAGATATCCAGAGGTGCATTTCAGATATCTTAAAATTAGCAGAGTATACCTTTAAATCTATTTGCGATAATTTAAAGAATGCATTTAAGACTTCTCAAAATTGACATATTTTCAGATATTTGTGGTTCATTTTAAGACATCTTAAATGTGATTTCAAATATCTTAAAAAACATTTCGAGGTAAAGATTAATTCAGCTTGTCATAAGTTCCACAAAAAGATTGGCAATAAGTACTCAGTTTGGAAAGCTCTGGTGTAATAGCTGCATCTACTAAACTTGACCCTTTTAACACTATCTCTTTAGTAAGATAGCACACGTTCCCATGTAGAAGTATATTGTCTGGCAACTCCCAAGAATGTAAGCTAGAATCGTACTTTAAATATTGGTAAGGAAATAACATTAGTGTTTCTTAGTGATGGATGTTATAGTTTATATAAGCTTTATCTGCATATGGCAGACAGTGTATTCCGTCATCCAGGGCACTGGGCCTGAAATGGATCTTTGCAGTCAGAGATCTCAGTTTGATTGCTTCACAGGTTGTGAGAGGAATGGTGATGTCATGGGTAACATTTATTTTGTTTTTGTAGCTTAGAAATAAAAGCTATTTGTGATGCATAAGTAGTGTTGCTTATAGGCAATGGCTCAGATCACATACTACCAAAATAAATAGTATGTTAAACCTCAAGGCTGATTTTTCCAGTCCACTGTCTGACTCGGGTCAAGTTCACTTACCTGCCAAGCTTTGAAAAATGTCAAGAAATTGTTGCAATGTATTTTGACAGGAAAAGCTGTCTTGGATAAAGGCATTAGAAAAACATACAATAATTAACATGTATGCAGTTGTATGCTGTGATGTGCAGAATGAATGGCATATCAACTGCAAATAAGTAAATATATTAACCAATCTTTTACCTGACAATGGAAAACATGACTCATCCAGATGATTTGTGTTTAATAATGTATAAACAGATTCTCAGAGCATGTTGTTGCTGCTTGCCTTTTACTTTGCTTAATGCTCAGATTTAATTCTCTGTTTTGTGCATTTCATTTTTAGGGTGATGATCATGGATAGCAAATATGTAATTCCATTTCAAAATTTAAAAAAATAGCCTTTTTATTTCCAAGTTAAAAAGTTAATAAATAATATCTGAGGAGATTAAAACTGCCAGTTTGTATTTTAGTAGGCGGGTCTTACAGATGAATTGTTGAAGATATGAAAAGAATAAATAAATCAAGAACTTGCTCAATATGAATATTAAGTAAATATGTTAATTAATTGAAAAATTACTAGATACTGTATGTTACAAATTGTTTATTGTAGATGCTTAATCAATCTGAGATGTAAGGGACAAATGTCAGTTTATAACTCCTTGTGGAACTATAGTCAATGAAGAAACCATTGACATGTCAGTTGCATTCTTTCACTAAAGGTCATGTCATTTTACATAACTTTTCCAGTGAGTTTCATTTGTAGCCTTCATAATCTTAGCGAATCGGAGGCTGTTGGATGGTGTTCTCCCATCAACCTAATCACATAATGTGACATGCCCAGTGAGTAACTCCGACTAGCCCACGACTTGTTCTAATAAATTTAAACAGAGTTGATTTTATCTTTAGTCGCAGGCTTGGACTCTGTGTGCATGAGGGCTGACAACTAATCTGGAAGTATAATGCTTATAATGCATCGATGAGGAATAAGGTGTTTTGTACCTCACAAGTAGAAGAGATGTTGCATGTTTTATATATAAACGGCTGAACCTATCATACCTGTTTACCCTTCATACAGTGTCAGCTCTGTCAGACAGCGTGCTATTGGCTGTCAGAGAAAAGTGGCAAGCACAAATGTGCTGGAAAGTCGGCATGCAGTCGGTAAAGTATACATGGGCAGCGATTTTCGGTCAGGCAAGCTGACATGCGATCAGCAACTTTGCTTGGCAAATGTGACGTAACCCACAATTAGAAGTTGCGTAATGTAGCATGGGCTTCAGGGAATCCCCTTTGAGGCTGCTGACTTTTGCCGAAATGCAACAAGCTAAAAATTCACTGGAGTGTTGTCTTGTCAGGTTCATCCTTCAAACATATCCGTTTCCACATCTTTGTCCATGCTATCCTTGATCTGTTTTTACCTGAACAAATCCCTTCTTTACTGTTGCTTAGCAAATGTAATTGTTTGGCTGTCACCTTGGGCCTATTCAGGCCTAATGCTGCTTGGCCTTTTCTTGTGTTTTCTGATATTTGTTCTGTTTTCTTCTATGTTTCTGATCTTAGCTGAGTCATGCGGATATCAGCTATAGTTATTTGTTTATAATTTTGGAGATCTGGTGGTTTAGCTGTTGAGCTCACACCTTTTTCAACTGCTCTCATTTCTGCTTCTTGTTTATCTAGTCGTATAGCTGTAATATATGTAGGAATATTATGGAATTCTTGCTTGCATGCAATGTGAACCATATTGCCACTTTATTGTGTCATGACCAAGAAGAAGGTATTGAAATATGTAACTTCACATATTTTTCATTCCTTACTCTTTTTTCCATTTGACTTGTTCAGGTAGGCTCCCGATTCATAAACTTTCCAGAAAAAGCTCTGATATAAACTGCAGTATAGTTAGCATTGTTGTGTTGAAGAAATAACAAGTTTTAGTGGACCCTACTGCAATTATTTTAATGATGCTACATACTGCAGTATAAGGAAGAGAAGGCAACCTTTGTCCATGCTGACCACATCTCCTGATCCTTCAGTCATCAGAATAACACCAAATGAATCTCCCTTTAATAAATATCTTAAACAGCTCTCATTTCACCTTATCAACACCCTTCATCCCACAGGGGCTAATGGGGAATTGCAGTTACTGAAGTAAGGAAATAGCCGTTCATCACACTTACATATAAAACTGACATTCTTTGACTCAGTCCTACAGAAATGGGTCAGTGGATACCTGAATTAACACATCTTCTGAATTAACATCAGCAAATTATAACACACGCATTCCAGGGTGGTATTTATTATAAGCACACGATTAAAATAATGCCATTGTGGAAATGTTATACAACAGAAAAAAAAAAAAAAATAAATAAATAAATCATACACCTCTGACAGCTGGCTAGTCTTAAGAATTTTGCATCTTCAAAGGGAAGGTCATGGCTTTTGTAGGGTTTATTCATAATGGCACAATATTTTAAAAGATACTTTATTGCATTCTAACATTTAAAAAACATCAACTCCTCTACCATAATGTATACTGTACTTTACAAGTACAGAAAGTGTATAATTTCTTTATTTTTTTGGACTGCATACAAGAAGGTTAAATGACCTGCTCAGGCTCATATCAATGATTCAGAAGAAGAACTCAACTGTCAGCCTTGTACTTAGAAGCCATTGTTTTAAACACAAGGTCACATTTCCTGCCGAAAGCATAAAATCGACACCATTTCACAAATACTCACATCTCAGAACTGTGGGCTCAGGGTATGAATCAACCCTGAAGTGGGTGCCAATTCATTGCAGGGTAAATTTTAGCACCCACAAAGGATCAAGTTACACTTCCCATTCTACAGTCTTTGGGAAGCAAAGACCAGGCTAGTATTTAGAGCATTGACTTTAGACCTATGAGGCAGTATTGATAATCATTGTAACTTCATTTTATAAATACAATATGCAGAAATTTCAAAAGTTAATTAAGTTTAGGGGTGGGTTAGGCACAACTTATACAGTAGTATTAAATATCGCAAGTAATGAGTGAAGTGGATCTGGCAAAACTGAATTCTCAGCAAAACTGAAATTTTTTACTTTGCAGTAAAATTAGTGAAACAAATGATGTTTCACCTCAAGAGAGGTACATGTCATTAGCAGAAATATTTTCATCTCATCTGCAACCCTTTCTTTCTACGGAAAGGCATAGCAAAAAGTGGAAGTGGAAAGAGCCACATCTTGAGAGCAGCTGCAGGCAAAGGCATTTTTCTGCTACTAAATATCTATTGGCCTGGGTATGTGGAAAGATCTAGACGGTGCTGGCTTGGACTGGTTTGTGGATTTGTGGACAGTGAGTCGTGTTACTTCTGACCTTAAGTAAGCAGTGCGAGATGTAACTGGCACCAGGAATGTCTAACTAGACAGTACATGAGATAAGTGGGAGCACATGGAGCTATATGAAAGGAAAAATGGGGTGGCTTTGGAGGATGGCTAATGTAGGAGACAGTGTCTTTGCTTGCAGAATAACCCTTAGGGAGCAATGTTTTTGGCTTTTCACCACAAAGATCTCTACAAAGTGGCAAAAACATTATTTTGGTATGATTTATGTTTCACAATTGCAAAATGGCATGCAAAACAAAATGTACAGTAGAGCCAATTTCATAAAACTGTGTCCAGAACGATGTTCTGTTGTTTGCTCATCACTAAGTTACACACTCTTAACAGCAATATTTAAAATGACATTGATGGTCTATAAATGTCCGTAAGTTGTACTTAATGTGCATGAGCCTTGTTAAGAGTTATTAAATCTTTGACAAACAGTCTTCTAAAACTGCTAAAATCAGTACTGACTGATGAACAGCTTCATACTGTGTATCTTCCATTAGAGGATGTAAAATGAGTTTCTTATTTAAATTCTGCAAACCTGTTGCAGTTCAGAAGAGCTCTAAGTGATAAAAACTGTCAAAAATACAACTAGCAAAAACATTATAGTCCCATGTCTTAAAATATTTTCTACCACTACATTTTTCTTTTGCAATTTACAAGAAGAGGAAATTGTCCTTTAGAGTGCAACAGGCTATACTATTAATGTAATTATTCAGTCCATCATACATCTAAGTGCAGTTGTAATTTATTTTTTACTGTTTTCTCTACCAAAAAGTCACAGCTTGTGTTATTCAAAGACAGCCTCAGGCAAACAGCCAAAATCTCTTAACCATTGGAAGAGCATTTATTGCAATGGTGTTTTATCTGATCACTGTGTTGTCTGCTTAAAAGGAATTCTGTGAATTTTTAAAGGGTCATTTGATGATATTGTCAAGTATCCCAAAGTTGTCTTCTGTTTCAGCTTGCTATTGTAGAGCAGTCAATTAAAGTAAATGCTGTTAAGACAGGACTGAGTAGGTTCTCATTATGTCCTCTTCCTTCTGATCATGTTTTGGTAAGCAATTATAAGATTTTTTTGACATCTAACACAGTAAAGTTTCTGATAGGCCTTTTGTTTAATCTAATTAAATATAGCCATCATATTTGATATAGTAATATTTAATATATTAGTTAAAGCAGTACCTTTTCTGCAGTATGATGCATGACAATACTACTGATGGGCACAGAAATAGGAATTAAAGCTTTCATGTTTCACGTTAGCATGGTCAGAGAAAGTAGAAAATATAATTTTAGTAATTTGTAGCAAATTTATGGTAAACCTGGGGTTATTTTTCATTATGGGTATAAACTGACTAGTGCCATGTTGTGACAAATGTTGTGTTGAAAAATCTTCAATGGCACTTTATAGGTGTAAATATAAGTATACAGTATATATATATACATATATATATATATATATATATATATACAGCCATGGCCAAAAGTTTTGAGAATGACACAAATATTAATTTTCACAAAGTTTGTTTCCTCAGTTAATATGATGGCAATTTGCATATACTCCAGAAAGTTATGAAGAGTGATCAGATGAATTGTAATTAATTGCAAAGTCCCTCTTTGCCATGAAATGAACTTAATCCTGAAAAAAACATTTCCACTGCTGTTGTGAAGAAGGCTTCAGGGTGCCCAAAAAGTCCAGCAAGCGCCAGGACTGTCTCCTAAACTTGATTCAGTTGCAGAATTTGGGCACTACCAGTGCAGAGCTTGCTCAGGAATGGCAGCAGGCAGTTGTAAGTGCATCTACATGCACAGTGACAGAAAGACTTTTGGATGATGGCCTGGTGTCAAGAAGGGCAGCCACTTCTCCCCAAGAAAAACATCAGGGACAGACTGATATTCTGCAAAAGGTACAGCGATTGGACTGCTGAGGACTGGGCTAAAGTCATTTTCTCCGATGAATCCCTTTTCTGATTGTTTTGGGGCATTCAGAAAAAAGATTGTCTGGAGAAGTAAAGGTGGGTGCTACCATCAGTCCTGAGTCATGCCAACAGTAAAGCATCCTGAAACCATTCATGTGTGGAGTTGCTTCTCAGCCAAGTATGACGATGCGGGTTCTGCTCCATATCCGCTGTTCGGGAGCCCTTGAGCCCAACACCATCAATAGTTACTGTATAACCAAGATGAGCTAGACAGTGAGGCAACAACATAGCAAGGGGATGATGTACAAAGCGCAAAGTGCTTTTATTTCAAAATCCAACAAAACAAAGGAGTGTTCAAATAAATAGTGCAGTCCAACCAATAAATAATTCGTTAAAACAGTAACAATCGTGGATGTTAAAAAAGCAATAAATAGAAGAAAAATAATCCTTTAAAACCCGAGGTTAAAATGATGCTGGAAGCTGTCCTTTTAAAAATCCAGTGCATCCTTTTTCTACTACTGGCGACCCCCTACTTCCCCTGTCTGGACTTCAATAGGGGAGTTGTCCTACATGCAGCTGAGCTTCTTTGTACCAGCTTCTGCTGTTCCGATTGTCTCACAGATCCTTGGCTTCAGTCGGCTCCTCCGGACAGTGACTTGGGAATTCCCCCGCGACCAAGGCTCTCACGCAGGGGACACCACGACCCAAGTCCTGACTCCCACTGCCTTCCGTGGCCTTAAGCGGAGAGTCACCTGCCTTCCAGTCACTCCCGCCCTCCAAAGCAAACTCTGCTGGACCGACCACAACTACTACTTCCCCGGGTGTCGGCCAGACACGCAGGCGGCCTGCTCAGCTGCTGCGAGCCTACTCTCGCTCGCTTCCTGCTTCCTCCTGAAACCTCGATTTCCTTCTCTTATTTTTCTCTTTCCTTTTTTTTCCCCCTTTCTATCCGACTCGCGCTTCTATATGTTGAGAGGGCAGAGCAGCTGCAGCACATTAGCAGCCTCAGGAACAATCACGGATGTGAGCAGTCTCTCATCTGTGCACCTAGGTGAGAAACGCCCACACTGCAGATCGCCCCGAGACCCGCTACAGCCACCACACTGGCCTTTGCTGAGCAAGCTGTGGACCCATAACACCACACCAAGGGAGTGGACTCACTCACAATTTGGCCTAAGAACACAGCCATGAATAAAGATTGGTACGAAAACTTCCTCCGAGAGCAACTTCACCCAACCATCTAAGAACAGTCTGGTAACGAACAATGCCTTTTCCAGCATGATGGAGCACCGTGTCATAAGGCAAAAGTGATAACTAAGTGGCTCGGGGAACAAAACATCAAAATTTTGGGTCCATGGCCAGGAAGCTCCCCAGACCTCAAGAGGCAGGTGGACAAACAAAAACCCAGAACTTTTGACCTACTCCAAGCATTGATTATGCAAGAATGGGCTGCCATCAGTCAGGATTTGGCCAAGAAGTTGATTGACAGCATGCCAGGGCAAATTACAGAGGTCTTGAAAAAGAAGGGGCACAACTGCAAATACTGACTGTTTGCATAAACTTAATGTAATAGTCAATAAAAGCCTTTGAAACTTATGAAATGCTTGTAATTATACTTCAGTATACCATAGAAACATCTGACAAAAAAATCTTAAAACACTGAAGAAGCAAACTTTGTGAAAAAAATACTTGTGTCATTCTGAAAACTTTTGGCTTTGTCTTTGGCTCAACCATGCCAGGATGCCCATGAAATGGAAGGATAGGGGAAGGCAGCTTTTCCAGGATACTGCCTCCCCCAAAATACTAGATGGTAGCTCCCCTGGAGAGTAGCAGTGCCCCAGATTCCTGCAGGGCATCCTGGAACTTGGAGTCTGGTTTCTCAGTGGAGTTGAACAACAACAACAACAACATTTATTTATATAGCACATTTTCATACAAACAGTAGCTCAAAGTGCTTTACATATTAAAGAATAGAAAAATGAAAGACATAATTATAAAAAATAAAGAGTTGAGTGCCATGGCTGCTGCCAGGAGGAGCTGTGAAAGGACTTGGGCAGCCATTCTTCCCTTGCAGCCCAGAAGTACTAGGAAGTCATGAGGCCAGAAGCCCCAAAGTACTTCCGGGCTAATTAAAGAATTGGGATTCTCCATCTGACCCAGAAGTGCTGGCAAGTCACATGGGAGGAAGAACAGAAGCACTTCCGGATCAGGAACTACATAAAGGACTGCTGGAGACCCAGCAAGCGAGCCAAAGTCGGGAAATGTAGGACAGGGCTTGCTGGGAGATGTGGAGGAGAGATTAATTATTATTATTGTTATTGGTGCTTCTTGCCTGTTTATTGGTGGCTGTAGTATGTGAAGGGCTTAATTTTAAAGAAGATATTAAACAATTTCTTAGTATTTTAACCTGTGTCCTGCGTCTGTCTGTTGGAATAAAAGGGAAAATAATGCCACCTAGTGTCCACGCTCTTATATAAATATATATATATAAATTCTAAGGGTGCTCACATATAGTGTGTACGTTTACCACAGTAAACTGTCATCTAGGAGAATTTGCATTATATAAACTGGAGTTGCCTTTCATTTTACTTTAGCTAATTTAGGGTTCTACTTCCATTCAGTAGTCCCTCATTGATCATAATTTTTTTGACTAACAGGACTCCATTTACAAAGTATAAAACAAAGGTTCAATAAACCCTTGTTTATTAACACTTCACATTAAATCAGAGATGAAAATCTGGGCCTTTTTAAGTGTTTATTGAAGGCTTAAGAAAAAATCATTTACAAAAGTTGAAGTTTCCTAAATGAGAGCAAAATGTAGATTTTTTTTAAGGTACTTCATTAATTGTTTTCAGAGATGTTTGTTTTCCGCATGTTTTATATTTTACTGTATGCTTCAGTTTGCTATGTAACGATAAGAACTGGTTTTAAAGGATCTGTGACAATGTCAGCAGAGTTTCTGTCTTTGAAACACATCATGTGGCCTAAGCAAGATTTTAATGCTGCATCTATAGAATACAAGGACAGATTCCTTAGAACTTTTGATGTTTTTTGGGAGATGTTCTTAACATTTCTCGTACTGATGAAGGCCTACAAGGAATTCTTAAATTTGCCAATGTGTTGCTCAATGTTTGTAGCCAATGCATTAGAACGCATATGATTCAAGCCTTAGTATACTTGTTTAAGTGTGCATGATTTATTTTTTGTATATTATTTATTCATTATTATATATCGGTCTAATTTTAATTTGCTTCTCTTTGCATGTAACTAGCTCTTTTGACTTGTAAATCACTTTCAACTGCATCATTTGTATGAAAATGTGCTATAGAAATAATTATTGCTGTTGTTAGTGGTCTATTTATCTATCCATCCATCCATTTTCAGTCCACCCTAATATAGTTAAGTATATAAGAGAACCAAAACCTAATGTTTCACATTGTCTTCAGCCCATTACAAAAATGAATACCCACACAAAAAACAAAGTAGTAAAAAACCTTCTTATTCCCAAGCAGTTTTAATTAGCATTTAGTGCTTCAGCTACAGTCTGCAAAGAGAACATTTTCCTATACTTGCATTTTCTATTTAGCAAGTCTCTCACTAGACTGATTCCACAAAACTTAATGCTCTGTCAGGTCGATGTCAGTCAATGTCAGTTTGGTGAAGCTGATGCAAGGCAACAGAATGGCAGTTAATTCTGACTTATCTGAACCTGTCAGCCTTTTGTCCATGAAGTCAAATTGGATTGCTTTTCACACAGTGGTAGGTTTAAATGGTAGATACTTGTGCTATGTGTCCTGCTGCTTATGGCAAATAAATTAAATTTTTAGAGTAGCTTAACACTTGCCATTTACTCCTATCAATATAAGCACTACTTCATAACAAGGCATTATAAAATATTCAAAAATTTTTAAAACATGTAAATAAAACTAATATACCTTAATGTGTCAGAGTGGTCATCCTGCATAACAGATCCATTAGCCTACATTCCATTCTCACCTATGACACCTTTATGAAAAAAAAAGGATTGAAAACCGGAAAGGGACAATAATAGCTTCCGGGTCACGAGAGAGCAACTGCCCTGGACTAGTAAAGGACCACGGGAAAGGAGAAAAAGGGTTTTGGCCTGTTTGGACCCGTGGCCACCGCCAGGGGGCACCTCAAGCTTCATCGGACCTGGAGAATTGTCACTTCCGCCACACCAGGCAAGAGGCGGATGAACCTGCCATGGACGCACGGAGTGCTTCCGGGGCAAAGGGCAGCACTTCCGCCACACCAGGAAGTGCTGCCGGAAGATCGTTTCCAGCCACCTGGAATGCATCCGGGCGGGTATAAAAGACGCTGCCTCTTAACAGTCAACGAGCGAGAGTCGATAGTGGGAGTAGGACGAAGCTCCTAGGAGAAGAATAGAGGCAGCGAAGGACTGAGAGAAAGAGAAGGTTTATTCTGGGGATTATTGCTAAGTGCTTTGTGTGTTGTTTGGGACTGGATCCTGTGTTTATTTGGGGAAAAATAAACATGTGCATTTATAAAGATGTGGTCTCCGACTGGTGGTGTCCGGGCAAATATCACACTGTATATTGGAATGTTAAAAGTTCATTGAGTTTTATACACATATAAAAAGAAGGGATAGGATTCCTATGCATGGACAAATAAATTGTCCTGACAAAATGTGAAGAAAACAGATCAATTTAGTTCATAGTGATACTAATGTGTTTTAAAAGTAAAATTTGAAAAGAAAAGTTTGTTTCAACTTAGCTGGCACAAAATAAACTATAAACATTTACTAGTGATATTGTAGATGCAACACAGAGAACATGGTGTTAAAATTCTAGCAAGTCCTAATATTTGCCTATAAAATAGAACTGGAGGGGAAGGTTTTATGTTTGAGCCTTCCAAGGTTTTCTTTTCTCACCTCACCCAAGTGTTGTGATTAGTAGTTTATATATTATTTTATAGTTTAACCTGAATAAATTCTGGCTAATTATACATCTCTTCTGGGGTTTTAAAACTCAGTGACTCTCTTTCTGAAGTCAGATTTCAAGTTTAATGCATTTAAAGAACTTATAATATATTTGTGTTTTACCATGATGGCATTTTGTTTTTCCTTATGTGTTGCCATTCTGTTGTCATGATATGGATCTGGGTTGCTAGGGGTGTGGCCTCTAGGGTCATGACTTCAAGGGGTCAAATGGTAAGAGATTAAAAGGTTATCTCGTCAGCCATTTTGTATCCAAATTTTCAGATAACAAACTTGTCTTCTTATGCAACTATCAAGACTTTTATTTTTGATTTCCCAGTTCTGAAATCTTTTGCACTTATCCCTGACCTTTTATTGTGCTCTACTTTTGGCTTTGTTGATGGATTTGGTGACTTATGCTTTTAATCTTGGCTAATATTCCCACTTTGTATACCTCCTTGTTCTTTTCATCAAAACATGTTCTGTTTGTCTTCGAGTCAGTATAATAAATGGGATCATCTGCCTAAACAGTCTATTTCTCATCAAGGACAAGAACATGTGCTTAAAGGCGTTTAAATACAATATGCAAAAGCACAAACAAATTAAAATTGCAAAAAATAGGAGAAAAAAATGGAATATCAAACAATCTTCCAGCAAAGATCAGAGAGTCTTCCCCATATCCAAACACCTTGTGTCATGGTTTGGCTAATTGTATTAATTCATTTTTTAAATTTAATTTCATTTATGTTTCCTCTTTTTAAAAACTGTTAGGGTTTTTGATATATGGGAACTTTGAATGTATTCATTTTCATATTCAGTTTTATTTTGATCTTATTTATTATTTTCCATACCACAATTTTGTTTATTATTGGTTGCCAAAAATATTTTTTGTATATTGTTGGTAGGGTGGTCCCTGCCACGAGATTATAAACTGTTGTTTCTTCTAATGCCATCAGGTCTGCAGTGTAAAGGTCAATGTTACATTCTTTCTAGTTGTCCAAGATTGTGGATAACAAGCAAACTTTTGAGTGAATGTTTCATAGATTCAAGTTTAGGGTAAAAACTCTAGCAGTCCAAAATATTTTTAATTTCCTTTTGGGATTACCAAGTGTTTTTAACATTATGTTCATCCTCAACTATGATTTTGTTTTTCAAGGCCCCTGGCCCTTAAACAATTGTTTTTCTTTTTGATTTTCCTCCTGTATCCTGGAAACTTGCAGCCATGATATCACATGCTAAGGCATATGACCATACCCATTGTTTTATGCAACCGACCCCGCTGTGTTAAATTTTCATGTCTCATCCATCCTGAGTGACAAAAAACAAATCAAACAAAGAAACATGAAATTAATCAAAGCAGCCCAAATATGTGCCCAGACCAGATCAGATTACAATGATATTTGGCATATTTCGCCATAAGGGGATTACAGTTAGATGGTCAGAAAGAATTATAACTTAATTCCCAAGGTAATTCAATAAACAATATGCATTAACAATTGCAATCTTCTTGAAATGTTATCATTATTGTATCCAATTTGTTCTTAGTTCTTATTCTTGATCTGTCTCAAATGTATCATCCTGAACCTCTTAATTACAGATGGCGCATACTACCTTTCATTCCTGCTTTTCTTGTCAGGCCTGAGATCAAAAGATGTCAAGGACTTAGCAAGACTTCTCTTTGGGAATTATTTCTCTGCAAGGTGCTTAGAAATTGCACCTTGATTAATTAATCAAACATACCTTTTGTAATGGTTTTATGAGTATACCATATTTCATTATGATGTTTTTCCACAGTTTAATCATTAATTACCTTTTTACCCTGTAATATTCAATATTCTAAAAACCGATACTCCATTTCAGAAAATCATATTGAGAGCACTTTAGAATAGTGTCTTTCTAGATGCATCTTTTTCTTTTTCATTGTTCCTGTTAGGGGTTGCTACAGGAGATCATTGTGTTCCATATCTTCCTGTCCTCTACATCTTGTTCTGTCACACCCATCACCTGCACGTCTTCTCTCACCACATCTATAAACCTTCTCCTAGGCCTTCGTGTTTTCCTCTTGCTTGACAGCTCTAAGCTTAGCATTTTTTTCCAAATATACTCTTTTCTGCACATGACCAAACCAATGCAATCTTGCCTCTCTGACTTTGTCTCCCTCTCTGACTTTGTCTCCTAACCGTCCAACGTGAGCCGACCATCTAATGTACTTCTTTCTAATCCTGTCCAATGCAAATCTTAGCATCTTTAACTCTGCCACCTCCAGCTCTGTCTCCTATTTTCTGGTCAGCGCCACCGTCTCCAACCCATATAACATAGCTGGTGTCACTACCATTCTGTAGACCTTCCCTTTCACTCTTGCTGATACCCGTCTGTCACACATCACCCCGACACTCTTCTCCACTCATTCCACTTGCCTGCACTCTCTTTTTCACCTCTCTTCCACAGTCCTTGTTACTCTGTACTGTTAATCCCAAGTATTTAAACTCATCCACCTTTGCCAACTCTACTCCCTGCATCCTCACCATTCCACTGACCTCCCTCTCATTTACACACATGTATTCTGTCTTGTTCCTACTGACCTTCATTCCTCTCTGCTCCAGAGCATATGTATTCATTGATTAGTGCTATGAAAATATACCCGTAATAAGCAGTTTGATTAATCTAAGTATGACTTACAAAACACCAACAATCCTTTAGAAAAAATAATGTATTGTGCATCTGTTATTCACTTATGCTAAGTGACAAGATCATATCAAACATTTTGTGTTCTGTTTAGACAATATTAAATAAACAAAAGTGATTATCAGGCCTCAAAATAAAACTCAAAGTAGTAGAATTTCCTTCCTGCACAGGCCCAAAGTGTCCTTCAGGGTAGAGGATGACTGTAAACCTCTGGTTTAAAAGACAAAAGCAAATACAACTCCTTTTTATATAAAGAATTTATTCAAATGATTTAAAACAAAAGCAGAACAATGCAAGGCAGGGAAAAACAGCAAGGTGGAGCATCATTAAACAATCTCATAAATTTTATAAGGTAAAAAAACATAAAATGTAAAACCCAAAATGTACATATAAAACATATAAACTGTTACACCAGTGAAACTACATTGAAACTGAATAAATGGAACATACTTTTTTCTTTAAAATGAAAAAAATTTGGATGTAAGCGTCAGTAGGCTTTATTCCCTAGGAACCAAGTTACCTGAACTATTCCATAACATTTCAGTAATTATTTACTCTGATGCTGATCTTTCTGATCATAAATTAGGTTATTAAAGTTGACAAGAAGAGTTCATAATTAATTGCAGAATTACAGTATTTCAGGCATATAGGGTTCCGCTATAGTGCCTCTTTCTCTTGCACGATTTGTCTCAAAAACTAATTAGCACATCATCATCTCATAACAGGCTTAATTTTCAAGTTTGGTATTTTTCCGTCCAGCTGTTTTAGCTCTAGACCACCATCAAGAAACTGTGACACAAAGACACACAAACCCACAGGCAGACACACACCCATCATCGAGATATCAATGTTTTTATGGTATCAGGAGACCCTAAAATGTTGAGATCTGTGGAAAACAGGAGATCGAAATTTTTGACTCCCCCATAAACAATAGGTTATGGTGGGGTAGGACACAAATCAAAAAGTAGCATAGAAATGGTTTGCCCAAAAAAGAAGACACAGCCAGTCTAAAATCCAATGACAAAATGCAGTGGCAAATATCCACAAATGAAGAAAATCCAAACATTGCTTGCCATAATGATCTGAACTCCATAACATTGACTCTGTGACGGACATTAGCCCTCAGCTGAATGTAGAAAAGGCTCAAGGTGATCCTTCAGCAGTGGTCACTGTGGGTCCGCCTCTTTGGTTTTTGCCTGCAAGACCAAGGCATTCAACTGAAAATACTAAGCCATAAAAATATCTAATATATAAAAACTAAATAATCTGATACAGCAATTTTCAAAACAAAAATTATAGAACAACAAAAAACATAATATGTAAAAGCATCATTCAAAACAACAAAAATTACCAGAAAAAAACAAATACATTTATAAAATATTAACACTTTGTCATGTTTCATAATCATATGTGAATAACAGCTACATTATAGTAAGTCAGTAAAGTACCTTTTCTAAAGAGTTTTAATAACCATATCTCTGCAATTAGTAAACAAAATATTTTTCAAGAAAATGTGGGACAGAAATTAGACTTGTTATGCTTCAGTAGGTTGAAAAGTGAGCAACATTTGTAACTTGGCCAACATCTAAGTTGTGCTCAAATTCTGGCTACCTCTGATTGATGGTCTGGCATGATGGTTGCTACAGCTGCAGCGATTCTCTTCTGCGATTGTTCCAAGTCAATTTTTTTGAAAGCAGATGTTTTTTTCACATACCCACATGATAAGATGTGCAGTAACCAGACAGCTGATCAGGTTATCCTTTACATTGACTGGGAAATGTGTCATTCAGAGGATGATGCATGTGTCATTCTGGTAGATCCAGTGAATCGTTTGTTAACAAATAAAGAAAATGTAATTTTTTATGGTGTACTTTCATGAAAATTTCTGAAATTTTGTGTAGGATTTATAGGGACACAGAAATTTTGAAATGCTGTCACAAATTCATTAGTACTGTTAATATATATTATCTCATTTGTCATCCACCAGTTAAATTTGTCTCTTTTTCTGGAGTGAGAAACCAAACACTGCCTGAACAGAAATAGTAGTAAGGAGGAAAAAAAAAGCAATTTCACCACGGCACATTATGGCACGTTTTCATAGTCATTCCTGACTATGAGTAAGGAACCCAGATTCAATATCCATTTAAAATTTTGTGTGGGATTCCAAGATGGCAGCATTGAATTTTGTAACAGTTTTATTTATATGTCCAACTGTCCATTTTCTGAACCTTCTTTCTTCATTAAGTACTTGTAGGGATGTAGCATCAATCCAGGCAGCTTAGGGTATAAATCAATAAGTAACATCACCCTGTGGCAGAGAAAAATTCACACATAGGCACCCAGACCAGGATTATTTAGTGTTGCTAAATAATTAAATATTCAGTAACTCTTTGAAGAATTAATGAGTCTGCTAGAGAAAATCAAATTCAGACAAGAAGTAAATGGACATCATTCACATGTCACAGGGAAATGAGACAATAGCACTAACCACTGTGCCATTCCAAATATTACAATAGTAAAATAAATCAAAAAAGGAAACCATAAATAGAAAAGTACTGCTTAGATTAAAAAGGCAGAAATCTAACATACCACCAGGACCTGATAACATTAATCCTTGAGTGCTTAGTCAAGAAGTTAGTAAGTATGTAAGTAAATCCTTGGCACATATATTTTGGAAGTCTCTGCACACTGACGCAATTTCTAAATATAGGAAACTGGCAAATATATAAAGAGTAAGCTTGATGTATCACAGGTAAATTAATGTAAGTAATCATTAAGAAAAATCCTGAGCAGCATGTGTTTAGAAGGGGTGTATTAACAAATAGTATGAGTTCAAACAAGGAAGGTCATGTTTCATTAATATGCTAGAATTTTATGAGGAGGCAAACCTCGAAAGCTTGCATATTGTAATCCTTTTAGCTCGCCAATAAAAGGTGTCATTTTGCTTGGCTTTTCTCTACATTCACAATGGCTAACATGGTACAACACCCTAGTACTACAGACATGAGGAGGCAACAAAAGCATATGATAAGAAAGGTACATATGATATTATTTATCTTGATTTTCAGAAGATTTTGGACAAGGTACCTTTTAAAATGTTAGTGAGTCTGTAAGTGGGTACAAAGTTAGCTCTAAGCCAAGAAGCAAAGGATTTTGGTGAAGGAAATTTTTTCAGAATTAGGTGATACTAAAAGTTGACTGACTGAAGGATTCAATGCTAGGACCGCTGCTCTTTTTAATATACATAAATGATATGAACAAGAATATAATCAGTAAGCTAGTTAAGTTTGCAAATGGTATCAAACTAGGTGTAAGGGCAGATAATGTAGAATCAGATAAATTATTATGGAGGGAATTGTATAGCATATGGGCTTGAGAAGATTTGTGTCAAATGAAATTTAGTGTACATAAATGTAAAGTATTAAATGTAGGAAGAAAAATGTCAGAGTTTGAGTGCACAATGGGAGATCTGAAACTTGAAAGTACTGCATCTGAAAGGACCTAAGCGTTGTAGTGGACTCATCACTGTCTACATCTAGTCAATGCACTGGGTGTAGATGTAATGTCAGTGTACAGAAGCAATCAAGAAGCTAAAAGGATGTTAGGTTGCTTATCACAATGTGTGGAGTACAAGTTTAAGTCTAAGTTTAAGATTTATAATGCAATATTGAGGCCTTTTTTGCAGTATTGTATTCCATTTTGTCTCCATATTACAAAAACGATACAGCAGCTCTAGAGGGAGTCCAGAGAAGACTTACAATAGGTGGTATGAGCCAGGAGGAGAGATTGAAGGAGTTGAACCTTTTCAATTAATCATACGGAGATTAAGAGGTGACATGATTAAAATGTTTTAAAATTCTGAAAGTAAATGGTAAAGCAGATCCAATTTGTTACTTTAAAATATATTCTGCTACAAGAACAAGGGGGTACAGTTGGAAACTGGTTAAGAGCAGATTTCACACAAATGTCGGAAAGTTTTTTGTAATGCAAGGAACCATAGACACATGGAATATTTTACCAAGTAGTGTGGTAGAGATGGGAACTCTTGGGACCTTTAAATCTCGACTTGACTTTATTTTGCATAATCTACATCACGGATGTCAAACTCCGATCCCGGAGGGCCGGAGTGGCTGCAGGTTTTCATTCTAAGAATCTTCTTAATTAGTGACCTGTTTATGCTGGTAATGAAGTCCTTTTCTCTTAGTTTTAGTTAACCTGACTCTGACCCCTTAGTTGTGTCTTTTTCCGTAATTAGCAGCCAAACAATAATGAGACACAAAACGAGTCACCACATGACCATCTCAGCTGTGCCCATTTCACAATATCTGAAAATAAAGAAAGGTGAAGGCCTCACTAAGGTTGATCTCTCAAATCACCAAAACATCTTGACGGTGTTCTTAGAAAAAAGAACAGAAAATCAACAGTTTTGGAATTGTCTGCTTTGGCAGAATAAGTGCTACAACAAGCCATGGAATGAAATAACAAGCGTAATTAACAGCAAGTATTGGCTTCTCATTAAGAAACTGGTTGGAGTGAATTTGGTTGGAGTTTGATGCCCCGATTTAGCTGGTCATCTGTTGGCTCATTTCACATCTCATTTCTGTTTGGCTGCCATTTCATGAAGAAAGAAATCAATTCAAAAGGACTGAATCCTTAAAAACAGGGCTATTAAAATAAAGGGAAAGGGAATTCATTAGGAGTGAAAACTGCTCACTGATTAGAAAAAGTGTTAGAATGAAAACCTGCAGCCACTGCAGGAGTTTGACACCCCTGATCTACATAAATAGGATGGACAAGCTTGTTGGGCTCAACAGCCTGTTCCCTTGACAATTTCTCTAACGTTTAAGCTTGTTTTAGAGTATTTAACTAGGAGAGAAGGGGATGAAGAGGACAAATATTAAGTAATAACAACTGAGCAATGCACCACCTGCGGTCCTGTGTAGTATTAACTTATTTTATATTTATTTTCTACCTGAATTTGTGACATAGTGGCTCACATAACTTCGACCAGGGAGCCTTCTGCGTGGAGTTAATTTTTTTTTTAATTAGGGACTTTTCCCCCAAGTTTACTGGAAATGCTATACAGACCCCAAGACATGACTGCACTCTGGAATGGACTGTCCTCCCATTCAGGATTATTCATGGCTTTCAATCTTTACTCTGACCTTGTATTGTTAAAATCAACTAAAAAAATGTATGGATATTTGGCTTTGGATGTCAAAAAATGAATAAACATTAATTTTGTACAACAGTAAATATTTTATAAGCTGTACTTCTTACACAGAATAACTAAACAAGTTATAAAAAAATAGAACTATTAACACTAATCAGCTTATAGCAGTCACTGTTGATTTGGTCATTAGAATTTCATTCCTCTCCTTCCTAAATTGTCACCTCAGTTTCCTGTCATCATCATCATTAACACCATCTGCTCATGCTGATTCAGTTTTTTGACATTTCAAAGTAAATCCTACTGCTTTTTCCAAAATAAGCATGAACTCTGAAATGGTCTAATGGATTTTGATCTAAATTTTTGAGTTGTCACCGATATTTATTTAGCACAAGAACTCAAGAAAGGTGTTACTGTTTTTATTAGAACGTCTCATTATGAATCAAGTTAGACCTTAAAATAAAGGGTACGTTTTAAATCACAGAATCACATGACATCATCATGGCAGTAATTAAGAAAAAATAGCAAAATAAAATGTTATTTAGTTTCAAAAATAACAAATTGCAGTTTTATCACTGTCAAGAAGTGTAAAAAGTACAATATGGGACAACCTTTCAACAATGAGGAACAATTTGTGATGGCCTGCTAAACTATTTTAGAATCTGTAGCCAGGAAAATGCATGACTGTCTGTTTTCAGATCGCTCAGTGAGCAAAAGCACCATGCATAGGAGTGATCAGGAAGGAACTTTTATATGGAAGAAAAGACAGCCTGTGTTATTTAATATAAACAGATGACTTGACTCAGTGGACTGATTTGAATCCATGTTGAAGTATTTGGTCTGGATCACTCGTGTTTATGTTTGAATTTTATCAAATGACTTCAGATAATTCAGACTTTCGTTTTTCAGTGTAAACACATCTAATGGCGGTCTAATACTGCGAGTGGGCATAAGGACACCCTCTTTGACACCTACTGCACACCCAAGCTACCTGGAAAGGGATCTATCCTTGTACTGCCTTTCTCAAGGTTTCTTCCATTTTTTTTCCCAACTAGGGTTTTTTTGAGAGTTTTTTCTTGTCTTCTTAGAGAGACAAGGCTGGGAGGCTGTCAAGAGGCAGGGCCTGTTAAAGCCCATTGCAGCACTTCTTGTGTGATTTTGGGCTATACAAAAATAAATTGTATTGTATTGTATTGTATTCATTCATTTTCTATCATTTTTTCCAAGTTACGTTTACACCGCATGAGTAGATCCTGGGTTTCCCATCAGAAGTTGACAAACAACATTTGAAATGAGTTTCCGGTGTGCTGACATTGCACTGCATAGTACTTAGCACTTAGGTGTAAGGGCAGCTGCAGGAAGTGAAAATCTGATTAACAAGGGGAATAATAAGAGTAAACCAGCCTTTATATAACATTACACTACATATCTTGAATGAACACCTACATTTTTCCCAAGCCGGTGACACAGTCATGCAGTTGTTAGCTCTGCTGGCTCACAAATCAGTTTCTTTGGTTCATGCAATTGAATCAAGTTGTGCTATTGGGACAGACGCTGGGTCCTCCATAGCTCTGTTTTTAACTAAGGAAGCTTGTAAAATAATGAACAACTTTATCCAAAGTGAATCCCAAATTAAAAACAGAATTGTTTTTATGCTTCCACACTTTAAATAACTTCAAGGTCCAAGAGTAGTAAGGATTTATCCAGTCCAGAGCCTTGGCCTCCAGTGTTTTTGTCAAAATATATGACATCACACATTCCTGTAAAAGACATGAAGATTTTAAAGAAATGGCTTGCTAAATTAAAAAGAAGGTAAAGCAGCATTGACTAGCTGAAATTGGCAAATACTGGAAATTCTCTTTGAATTAACTCGTAATGTTCTCTCAAACCGAATGAAGGAAGAAGCTCAACTGGATTATTCATAATCATATTTTTATGTTCCTTCACAGCACAGACATTTCATTTCTGAATGTCTAACATTTTGTTTTTATTGCCCGGCTTTTAATTATGTTTTTGGTATCATTTTTCCTTTTCAATATCCGACTTTGCTAATTGCAGAAACCATTCAATCATATACGTTTGAATTACTACAATGAACTGGCAAGGGGATTGTTCGCACCTTATTCCCAAAGAGGTTAGGATGGGCATCAGTCATGTCTTGTTATGACTTTAAATTATGACTGGTGTGACTTTGAATTGGATAACTGAATATAGAGAATGAAGATACAGTAGGACTCCACAATGAATGGTGCACCATCACAGACTAGCTAAGGCAACCTAGAATTGAAATAAGCAGGACCATAAATTGGAAAGATAATAATAATCATAATAACTCTTTACATTTATATAGCGTTTTTCTCACTACTCAAAGCGCTCTTCGTGTAGAGAGGACTTTGGACGTGAACCCATGATCTCCTTACTACTACTGAATGGCTGGACTAGCATTGTGGTTAGCACTGCTCCATTCCATGTTTAGGGATAAATAAAATGAGTTTTATAAATAAAATAAAATTTGAGTATGCCCTCCAGCTGATAGACATCCCATCCAGAACTCTTTCTTGCCTGGCTTCAGCTCTCTGTTGTTATCACATGCTGGTGCTGAAGGATTATTATTAGGAAAAATATGAAGCTAAAGAGTTTAAATCGCATGAGAAGCTATTTCAAAGCCAGAGGGCAAAATGAGAATAACAAGGTGAAGTCAAAAAGGAGATTTAAAACCAATAAAAAAAACCTGACCCTAGTGCCAGCTTAGTATTGAAGCCATCTAGAGGAGAATTCAAGATCGAGGAGAGTTATCCACTGAGGCGTGACGTGTAAAGTGATCTCCGCCATATTTATATTGTCACACCTGTGTATTAACTAATGCACCAATTGCAGTCACGTGGCACACTTAGCCATACAGCATAAACAAAGAAATGAAACGAGGCAAAAATAAAACTTTTAAAACTTGCTAGCAATGATCTCATAAGCAGATTTTGCAACGCAAAAGAAAATTAAAAATACTCATATAAAATGTGTTAATTGTAACACCTGTGAAACTGCAAAGAATAAAGGTTTACAAACTAGATAAATGGTTCAATTATTATTCTTTAAAATTAAGATAAAAATGACAAAGAAGCACTGTGAAGAAGTGGGTAACACTGCTGCCTCATTGCTCCATAGCTTAAGATTGTAAATAGAAACACAGATGGGGCAATATAAGAAGTGTTGGGCTAACAGAGCTAACACCATTTACTTTCCATAGGCAGTTGTTACAGGAGAAAAAAGGTTGTAAATTCAATCTTACAGAGTTGGCAACCTTCCTGTTCGGTCTTTGAATGACTGATAACATGCTGAGGACTAGGGGGAACACAGAGTAAACTGGAAGTAGAATCCAATGCAATGCCATTGCTTTTATTTCGGATCCCAGTCTTCCTGACTACGGATGGATGTGAATGTGGCTACCAAATCTGCCTCCATTACCCATTTGTATCACACATACGCACAATGTTTATACATACGTACATCACACAACATTTTAAGGTACTGCTCAATCTGTACTGCACATGAGTAACCATTGTATGCTACGTGAAACTCATGTTTTCGTTTTATTGGATAATGAAAACTTTATTGCCTCTGTAACTGTAATTTTTTATAAGCTTTTTCATAGGTAACACAGAACAGAAATATAGCCTAGTTACAATGAGTTTATTTATATAGTTTGTAGACACACAGAGTGGGTTGATTTCAAGCCCTTATCATTACACTTAGGTTAAATTCTCCTCAAAACATATTCTTTACAGTTTACAGGAGATAGCAGAAGAACCTGTGACCTGTCTTGGGTGGTGGCTGGTATCTCTCCTTGCCAGTAATCCACTATAATGGAAGGTTGGGGGAATGTTGGCAACACCTTGTAATTCAGGTAGGCAATCCTGTCAGACACCTTCAGGGGTGCTGGTGGAGCTCTAGTTATATGGATTCACTGTCAAGGGTTGAGACTCAGAATTAATTTTAGGAAATTCTCCTAGTGTGCTGGACATACTCTCCAGTTGAACTTAAAAGGTAAACTCTTTTCCTTGGCTATGGGAGTTTGAATTTGAAAGGTTGGGACTGGCAAGAGCTTACCTGGCAGAAGAGAAGGGGAGAAGGATGATGACAGAGAAGTATAATGGAAAGGAAAGGTCTTTGTCTGAAGGTGTCACACACGTGCGATTGGGAGGCAGTCAGAAAGCCCAAAGGTGAGTGAAATATCGCGAGATGAAGGATTGTCATGTGGTACTTACCTGGACCTTTTCTCCCACCAGGAAAACTGAAAAAAGATAATAGCCACTATTTCTGGGTTTCAAAATGGCCACCATAACCTCACTTCCGGCGACTCCATTTTTCATCACTTCTGCCTGTCACCATGGACATCAGTTCTGGTTCCTCCACAATGACGCTGTTTCTGACTTCCGATCTCAACGTCACTTCCTGCCATCCAGTTCCTGTTCCCATAATGCAACCTCTGTAAAAATGAAATCTTGTCACATCTAATTTGTCATCTGTTACTGTATACCAGTGCTTTTGATCAATTTTGCATCCATTTTGTCCGCAGGACAATATACAGGGACAGTCCCCAAAACTTTATTTTTGTGGATATCTTTTTCTTTATTGAGTATTTACCACAAAGGTATTTTTAAAAAACAAAGTGTCTTCCAGGCCAGTTAGAACATTGGAACAATCAGGATGAGAACAGGGCATTCAGCCCAACAAAGCTTGCCAGTCCCATCCACTTAATTACTTCAAAATAACATCAAGTCCAGTTTTGAAGGTCCTATTGTCTACCAAACTACTTTGTAATTTATTCCATGTGTCTGAGATTCTCTGGGTAAAGAAAAACTTTCTGATGTTTGTGCAAAATTTATCCTTAATCCAATGATTTATTTATTATTGATCTATTCTGAGATTGGGGTGTGAGATATCCCTATCATCAACACGGAGCATTATACAATTCAAAAGTTGTCACCTTTCAGAGTAACAACTGAAAGATTTATTTTCTGTCTATTATATTAAAAACGTTTTTCTTCATGTCCGCGTTCTCCACACCGCTTGCCCAATCATTACTCCTACTGCACACATCCTCTCTCCATACCACCTCGTGACACTCGGCAGTCGGCTATAATGCCAGATTATCAAATTATCTATTCAAGAATTTCAAAATTTAGATTGCAATAGAAAAACAGTGGGGCGGCATGGTGGCACCTTGCAGTTAGGAGACCTGGGTTTGCTTCCCGGGTCCTCCCTGAGTGGAGTTTGCATGTTCTCCCTGTGTCTGCATGGGTTTCCTCCACGTAGTCCGGTTTTCTCTCACAGTCCAAAGACATGCAGGTTAGGTGCATTGGCAATCCTAAATTGTCCCTGGTGTGTGTGTGTGTGTGTGTGTGCGTGTCCACTGCAATGGGCTGGCACCCTGCCCGGGGTTTGTTCTTGCCTTGCATCCTGTGTTGGCTGGGATTGGCTCCAGTAGACCCCCGCGGCACTGTGTTAGGATATAGCAGGTTGGATAATGACTGACTGACTGACTTGAAAAACAGAGGCAAGAGCTGATAATGAACATTGAAAAAGAGAATAGTCCAATAAACAAAAAAGAGAAAAATGTCCTGAACAATATATGAACATAAATGCAAAAATCAACATTTATAGAATGTAAATTATAGGATGAAGTAATTCATAATATTGTTTTTGATGAGGCGTTAACATAATTAAATTTTTTATTTACATTTTATTACATTTTACTTTTTTGATTCTACTTTTTAAATTTTATTTTGTGCTATGTTTTATTATTCATTGGTATTTAAAATAGACAGTTGTAGTGAAATACTCAAGTAACTGATTTTATTCTATAATAATTAAGGACCAAACTATCTTTCTTCCGTGCTCCACATACTCTTCTATATACCAACTCTTTAAATACAATCACTTTCTCTAATGGAGGGGTGCCTCAGTGGCTCAGCAGCGAGATAGTGTGTGCTCAGCACCCGAGCCCTGGGGTTGGCGAGTGAAGCAAAAAGGGGGCAGAGCCCCCTAGTTTAATAAAAGAACAAACTTGAACTGAATCAAATCTTGAGGTAAAGATAAATATCATGTAATGTCACAAAATATTACACACCCTAGACTGAGAATAGCAACAAATGTAAAATAGTACAGTATACTCCTGCATGAAAATACTGCAGATGAGTGGTGCAAATGGGCAGGGGATGGGCAGCAGAAACTATATAAAAGGCAATGCTACATCCACATTGCTCCCATGTGTACCATTTAAAACTGTTCTTGTTACAGCTGCGCAAGATGTGCATGGTAGGTTGGATGGTGATCAAAAAATGTTTAGTTGTATTCAGGAATGTACCTCAGCATGGAATGTCTAGAGCTGATTCCTGCCTTGCAGTCGATACTACTTGGATAAGCTCTTATGCTTGCAGTTCTATTAATCAAGATTAAAGAAAGTATTTTATGCATGTGTACATGTGTATATTCACAGAAAATAAGTAAAACAAAGAAAAGGGTTGTGAAATGTCAGAACTTTTTCCTTTCATGAGGACTTTATAGCATATACAGTAGATTTTAAACTTCACAGTTGTCAACTTGCCATAGTTCATCAATTAACTAATGGACAGATATTGTTATGTGTGCGTTTTAACAAATTTGCATTTATATGTCTATCAGTTCATTCAATTAATTATAAATCCATCCATTATCCAACCCGCTATATCCTAACTACAGGGTCACAGGGGTCTGCTGGAGCCAATCCCAGCCAACACAGGGCGCAAGGCTAATTATAAAATATTAAAGCTAATTATTAGTATAATCTTTACTTGTATTTTAACTGAGACTTGTTCACAGCACTTTGCACCTGCACTCAGTGAAGAGTGCTATACAAAAAGTAAGTTGTATTGTATTGTATTTTGGAATACATAAATGTTAGAGGCTTTTTGTTGGGAGTTATAATTACATAAACAAGTAAAAAAGAGCTAATTAAATTCTTAAATTCTTAAACACCTCCTTCTGTGAATTCTATACTATTGCAAATGTTACAAACATTTTATTTGATAGGTTTTTTGATCTCCGTGTCAATTATGGTTGCATAGGGAATTGGAGAGGGTCCTTATCATTGATCACCTCCTTGACTGAAAAATTCACAATGGAAAACAATGGTAAAAAGCTGGGGTGAAATTTCCGAACATGTTGCCTTTGTGCAACTCAAGTTGCATTGCTGTTCAGAGGCAATCCTTACACAGAACTCTTGAGTAGTTCTGGTTGAAATATTGGGCAAGCAATTATTTGGGTTTTGGAGACTATGCTGTAGCAGATAAGTAACATACAGTATATTTAAAAAATCTTACACAGCAAAAGAGCTAATAGACAATCTTCCATAATTTATTACGCTATCTTAGCAAGTACGGTACCTTTTCACCATCAATAATTCACGCATTTCGACAGGAGACTGACGATATTCCATTCAGAGGTAACTGACAGAGCGTTTTTTTGGGGGTTGATCTGTATGTCTGTGCGGATCAGTGAGAAAGCTGAATTAAAGAAGGGGTTGGGGGATTGAATCTCATAAATAATGCAATTAGATGTGAAGGCACAGTGCCAAGCCAGCGATTGAATTACACAGAGATGGACTGTTTCCTATCAAAATATCATTTGGTATTCTTATCTCCTACGTGGGTCGGAGTTAAAATTCAAATAAACCACACCATTGATCTGCTGATATTATAGTCATACATAAATCTTCCATTTCAATAGCTTCAGATGTCAATAATTGAATTGATTGCTTGCTCTTCTTTGTAAACACTTTTGAACTGTGGTTACATATTTCCAGTGAGCTGAGCTAGCCTTATAAAAGAGAGTGTTACTTATAATGTTTACTCCCACCATAAATTTAAAAGAAATCAATTTTTATTAGTCCATGTTGACATGTTCTAATGCGCTTCCAGCAGATCTGCAGCCGAGCAGTTTAGATCCTATTTGCCGCTCAGCTGGTGTGACTGATGGCATAATTTTCTGAAGTTCACTGCCAACATTATTATTGTGTAAACATTAACATTAAGGCATGTTTTTGCTGAATTAACCTAGTCATGCTGATCATTTTTCAGTACATAGACTGCCATTTCATGGTTTGACTTCTGATGTATTTGTTCTTGCAGACTATTTAATGTTGATTCACATAATTTTAAAATCAAAAGGCTTGCAGAGAGGCAAAACCTACACTGGGTGCTTTGGGAGCAGCAGAGGAAGCAGTGCTGGGAGCAGTTGCCAGGTCATCACAGGCGGCACATTCACTTGCATCCGTTCAAAATCTGTGATTAACCTACAGTAACACCCCAGTCTTAGAATGGGGGAGCAAAACCTGAGTGAAACACATCCACATGGGTTCTTCTTTTCACTGATGTCTCTCATTCTGCATAATCCACATCACAGACTTTATATGTCAAGTTTTTTTGTGTTATTATTGGCACTTATTTCTATTTCCGAAATTGAAAATGTTTCATTCTGGACTAGACTGGTTTCTGCTGATGCATGCTGGTAAGCAGAACCAGGATTGTAATCACTTTATTGTTTGATTTTGTTTGAGTGTGGAGCAGTTCGCTAGGATAACTCATTCCTAAATTCTAAACAGACCGTTCTTGTCCAGGATTTCATATACACAGTTGTCTCCTGTAGATATGAACAATGCTTTACAGAAGGCAATTACTTTTACACGACTGAGCATAACTCTAATGACTTTAGTAAACTCTGATGGGCTATGGGAATGGGTTTCACTATAGAGCAGCAACGTGGTGCAGTGTTTGGTGGTGCTGCCTCACAACACCAGGAGACTTGATTGAAGACCTGGGGCCTCATGTATAAATGGTGCGTACACACAGAAATGTTGCGTAAGAACGTTTCCATGTTCAAATCGCGATGTATAAAACCTACACTTGGCGTAAAGCCATGCACTTTTCCATGGTAGCCTACCTCATACCCTGTCGTAAGCAAGTTCTTCACTCGGTTTTGCAGACTGGTGGCACCCTTTATTTCTTAGAACCACATTCCTGACGCGGCTTTATAAATACACTGAAACTAACCGCATATTGTTTATTAGCGTAATGCATCTGATTGTAATTAACCTGTAACAATATAATAGTCCAGGGAATAGCCATAGTATTCCAAATACCATAACTGCTTTAGCGTTATAACTCTCACTGTACCTTTTTTTTCCTTCTTTCAGCTGCTCCCATTAAGGGTTGCCACAACAGATCATCTTTTTCCATATTACTCTCACTGCACCACTTGGAGTATTTATATGACTGTATCTGAGTGGGGAATCACAGCAGCAGCTGATCGGAAAGACGATTATCGGTATACAGCATCAAGCACACGCTGCCTCAGCCACGGCAAAACATTTCAAAGCCTTTCCTGTACGGACCTCGCGGTTTAGAAGCAGTTTCATCCCAAGAACTTTAAACGCACTTAGTCAATTGCTCCTTGTAAAACTGTTTGTACTTATAAGTACAATCACCCCACTGTAAACTTGCACTACAGTTATAATATTGCACAACCTGCGCCACTTTATAAAGCACATATTTACATATGATGATGATATCACTTTTAAGATAAAATGCAGCAAAATAGGTTGCTTATATTATACAGATACAATTTTAACTTCATTTAAATAATCTATATTGTTAATAATTAAACATGTGAGGACACGGTGCCGCAGTACTAGCTAGTTCACAGATTGTTCCTGCCTTGTGCTGTATATTTGCTGAGGATGGCGTGACACTGGAAGGATAGACGGATAGAATAATTAAACACGTACTATGAAGATATTTCAATGTTCCTTAAAAGTTTTGAAGAATCGTCATTGTAAGCTTACAAATGGCTTAACATCTATTACAGAGCTAATTGTGTGGCAATTGGGTATTTGGAGAAAGAAAAGTAAGGACAGGAATTGGAGGCTAGTAAGTTTGAAAGATACAGTACTGCTATAATGATTTTATCGAAGGTCGCACACAATCAGGCACTGTTTTCCCCTGTTTAATAACATACTTTAACTCCTATCATCATGAAAAAGATATCGCGTATACATCTCAGTATTTTAATTATTCAGAGAGCTGTAATATTACGAATGTAATGGATTCTGTGTCCTGTCGGAGAAAGAGAAAGAACGGAAGCACGTTGTGATTCACACACATAGATTACATTGAAGATCAAATACAAAACAAAACATTTAACATGCTACTTTAGTTACAATTGGATTTGAGAATCTAGTAAATTAAACGATTTTAAGATGAAGTTTATGTTCTACTTAAATGACAAAATAAACTACGTGATTAAAGTGGATATTTCGAGATTCAAGTTAGCATTTTGTGCATTTTTCTTACTCTGTGCCTTTTTTTCTCACTGTACCCTAAAAAGCTTCCATATGACACTCAGACGGTGGGCTACATCTCGCCTTTTAACGGCGACTTTGATATATGACAACTTCTTATTTATGTCGGGCACTGTGTGACTTTGTGAACTTCAGCTTGTTTCTCCCACACGCTATGTCACTCGATCAACTTCCTTTTGTTGATTATCCCACTGTATAAACCAACAAATAGTACATTTTCCTTTGCCTCCACTTAGTATTCACTGAAATTCTTATATTTTACATTTTGCTTTTGCCATTGCCTTTTCACAGAACGCTGAGCTTAAGGTCAATTTATATTGATTTGCATATTCAAAGAGGCATAATTCTGGGAGGAGATGGGGCAGGACAGAAGGTGCGTGAACTAGCGTTAGTTTTCACGCTGATTGGGATTTATGGAGCGGAAGAATGTGCAAGGTGGAGTACACACAGATTCCTGCATCTGGAATTTTCTGTGCGTAAGCACATTTTGGCTTTTGTGCTTATGTCATGTTATAGTGCGATTTCTACACACAGCGTTATGAATGAGGTCCCTGGCCATGCTACCGCCTGCCTGTGTGAAGTTGCCATGTTCTGTAATGGTGTAATTCGGAATGGATGAGTGAGTCAATATGGCTGTCAGGATAAGATTCAACCCCCTTGCAGCAACATAGTTGGATTAAGTCTGTTGGAAACTGGATGACTGGATTTCATTGTGAATTTCCCCTTGGGATTAATAAAGTATCTATCTATCTATCTATCTATCTATCTATCTATCTATCTATCTATCTATCTATCTATCTATCTATCTATCTATCTATCTATCTATCATTGTAGGCTGACCAGTAACCATGACACCTACATCTGTTTACAGTAAAACATAAAACTCCGGGCTACCTGGCTGTTCTACAGTATATTATCTGCAAACTTTGACGAAGGAATACATTTACCATGCATTACATTTGCTGAAAAGTGAAATCACTGAAACAAGAATTAAACAAGACACAGTCAAAACAAACAGGCAAGTTGTAAATGAAGGGAGACCAAAACATGACACATTCTTCATTTTTTAACTTTTTCATCTGATTTGTTTTCTTTTTTCAAATTTTGCTTAATTTTGAAAGCAGAACATTACAAAGTTATGCTACTCAATCAAACACAAAAATAACTGCATGACACTTATAACCATTTACTTTAAAAACAAAAACATGATCCATCTAAGACAAACAGTAATGAAGAGAGACACACATGAGTAAAATAAATACTTACATTTTTAAATATAATAGAACTATTAATAATATAAGAGAGTCAATCAAAAGTCTAAGAGTGCTTATTCTAAAATAATGTTAATTAATTCTTGCAATGTTTTGTGGAGCTTTTGGACATACTGTATCTTCTAGAAGAGCATTTGTTTGTTTTTTTTTTTCCTAATTTGAGATAATGTAATGCTTTGCTTACCCAGTGAGTTTTAAAAGGTTAGTTGTTTTTTTTTCCAGTTGATTCAGGAATGCCTGCATGTAAGTAATGAAGCACAGACTGTCACAATTGACTTATCCCTACACACTTTAATGCCATCATATCACTGTTGACGGATTAGCAGCGATTATAACACAGAGGCCATCTAAAAAGTATGTATGGAGCTTTGTCCAAAATGATGTTGATTTAGTGCATTCCCAAAACATATGGACTTGTCATGCTCGACATAACTGATTCGTTTTCAAGTGAAGACTTTCTTTCATTATTTCGATGGGAACACCATAGCCTCTCATTTATAAATAAGCCAAGCATGTGGACCAACTCCCAGGTAAAGCAAGGAAAAGCATCCAGGTAACAACTACAATGCTCAGACAGGATGACATCATTAACAAATATAGTATATACATATAGCATTGCATTAAAATTTCAAAATACAATTAATTTGAAGAATGCAAAATAAAAAAAATTCTTAAAACACACTGTGGTATAGCGGGTCCACAGCTTATGTCAAGAGGCCAGTTTTTAAATATATAATCACCGCACTCGCAGCTTAGCGAGTGGTCGTGGAGGTTGTGTGGCTGAAGCGATTCCAGGGATGACTCATGATGTGAGTGTTTCGCACCTAAGTGTACAGGTGAGAAATCGTCCACATCCGTGATTGTTCTCGGGACTGCTGATTTGACACAGTGCCACGTCCTCTTCATAAATAGAAGCACAAGGCAGCTAAGGAGGGGAAGAAAAGGAAGTGAAAGTGGAAGAAAATGAGACAGAGGAGGCAGGAGGAGAAAGCCGGTGCAGGAACAGGGAGCCTGGGTGTTTGGCCAACCCCCGAGGGGCAGTTGCAGTGGTTGCTCCTGCTGAGTTTATTGTGAAGAGCAGGAGTGACCGGAAGGTGGATGACTTGCCGCGTAAGGCCACGGAAGGCCAAGGAAGGAGTCGGGACTTGAGATGTGTATTCCCCAGTGTCGCTAGGGAGCCCAAGTCGCTGTTTGGTGGAGCTTACCAAAGCCAGGGGTCGGTAAGGCAAACTGATCAGCCGAAGCAGGCAATACGGGTCAGCTGCAGCAAGGGTGGCTCCCCTGGTGCATAGCCAGAAGGGAGAAATAGGGGAGTCACCAACAGTAGGAATGCACCGGGCTTTGTTTTAAAAAGACAGCTTCCAGCTGTTATTTTAACCTTGTTGTTTTAAAGATTTTTTCTAATGGATTTTAACCTCCATTTTTCACCTCTGTTTTTAATGGATTATTTATTTATTGAAGATTTGAAACACTGCACTATTTATTTGGACACTGTTGTTTTGATTTGATTTTAATAAAAGCACTTTGCACTTTTGCACCATCCCCTTGCTCTATTTGTTGTGCTTCACTGCCGTGTTCATCAGTAACATTACCAACGGTGTCGGGTTCAAGGCTCCCAGAAGTGAGATGGGAGCATGCAGTGAACCTGCATCGTCACACACACCAAAATAATTTCAAACTTTGATCCATTAGACTCAAAAAGTTAAACGTAACAGCAAAAGAAGCTTTCTAAGAAGATACAAATTATGTTTCATATCTAAGTTAATAATAGCAACCTGATATATTAACAACACACAAAACATCCATCCATCCATCCATTATCCAACCCGCTATATCCTAACTACAGGGTCACGGGGGTGTGCTGGAGCCAATCCCAGCCAACACAGGGTGCAAGGCAGGCAACAAACCCCAGGCAGGGTGCCAGCCCACCGCAGGTTGCACACACCCCCTCACAACAAGCACAGACTAGGGACAATTTAGGAACACACAAAACAGAAACTACAATTTAGGAAATCTGCCCAAATTAACCCCAATTCCATTTTCTGTATTTAAAATTCTTCTGCATAATGTTGTAGTTTAAAGAATGTTGTTCAGCTATATCCAAGAACATGAAGGTGAGAAGATCAGTCAGTCATTTTCTAACCAGCTAAGTGCTGAACAGGGTCACGGGAGTCTGCTAGAGCCCATCTCTGCCAGCATAGGCCAAACAAAACACTGGACTGGGTGCCAGTTCATCATAGGGCAAACACACACACACCAAACCACACATTAGAGCCAAGTTAGTATCACCTATCCACCTAACCTGCATGTCTTTGGACTGTGGAAGGAAACCAGAGCATTGGTAGGAAACCCACGCAGCCACAGGTGGGTCAGAGATGGCAGAATATTTTTGCCTCAGGATTGCTGTCATCCAGGTAATTCATTTTTATTTCAGTTTCTGTGGATCCAAAAGAGAAAAAAACAAAGCTCGGCAGAGATCTTAAACATCATTCCTGCACAAAAGAATGCAGTGGAATATTTAGGAATGGAATTGAATACAGTCAGAGATTCCTTTGGATATGTGTGCTGTGAAAGATAGTTTCCTGTTGCAAAGTGTGCTTAATAAAACAAAATCACTTTTGTTTGCAGATTGCTTGGTATTTATTATTCTGTCAAAGAAAGCTGACATTTTCAAGCCTTTTCAGCTCTATAAGGTCAGGCAAGATATAATGTTAAAAGGACCAGATTGTAAACAGTACTGCCACAGAAGGTATTATATTTAAATTGCTGGGCTAAACAGCAACAAGACAGGGTTGTCTCAGATAACCCTCAGATATCAGCCAAGTGTATCTGATAATCAGTGTGCAGTATAAATGGCCTTCAGTCATGTAGGGTAGCTGCCAGCACATCCAAGTTCACCTTCTATCAGAAGTGGCTGCCTGTAAGAAACTTTAACTGTACCACATATTTGCTTTCAGTAGAGAGTTGTGCCTTTTTAATAAACATGAAAGTTGTATGAGGGCTATTTGTTGTAAATAATGGCCCTGTTGAGATGAATGTTTCTATTGGAAAACACTCATTCCTTAAATTAGGAAAAAATAATTTAATTGTCCTTCCATGCAGTTCAGGTATTTGTAAAATGTGTGGACTACAATCACTCATTCATGATGATAGAAACACATTTGATATGTGTATATTTTATTTACCCTGAACCTGAATTGGAAGAAGCTTGTTGGGAAAAATGAACAAATGAATGGATAATTCATCACATATCTTTTTTTTTCTTGTTCTGGATATTTACACATGGCCAACAGCATGTCAACTTTTCACCAAGCCTGAACATTGACTTTTTATACAATTCACCCTCATAACTTTGCTCCCTTCATTAAACCTAAGTAATTTACTTTGAATAATCAAGATCCAGTGACTGTAATGATCCACATTTTAAGAGGGTCAAATTAGAGCTGAAGTGGTATTGCTTCATATATGTATCACAAGTGCCGTTTAATTTGTTTGGATGAGTGTTCAAAATGCAATCATGGGTCAACCGAACTTTCTCCAAGTCATCTAAAAGTCTTAAATCCATCTATCCTTTTCCTGAACCTCTTAATTCCATCAGAGAGAACTACAGGATCTTCCATCAGCATCAGGTAAAAGTTAAACACAGAGCTAGATGGAACATCCACCCATTCAGTGTCACTCAAGGAAAGACCAGCGATCAAGCCATCACAATATAAACTATTGAATCAGCCTAACTTATAAGTCTTTAGGATGTGGGAAATAAATCAGAATACACAGCAGAAAAATCCCATGGAGCCATGAGGGAAAAAACAAACTTAAGTAAACAGGCCAGAATATGAGGTCAGTCTCCTGAAGTTGTGAGTCAGCAGAGCCAACGCAGTATGCTGTTCTTTAAAGGTCTTCTATGCTTGTTAACATTAACAGCCTCAGTTTATCTTGCTATCAGTTCACTAGCATTTACTTAATTAGAAGGCAATTTTATCTGAAGAAATAACATATTATAAATTTATGATGACAAACCATTAGTGCCATACTGAGTTTTTATTTAAAGCCCTAGTCTAGCAGATAAATCAGAAATTAAATCCATGATTGGAACAAAACCTTCAGTTCATAAATAAATGTCATCACAAATAAATAACATTAAGGGAAATTTTTTATCAACTGTGTTTTGATTATATGTGCAATTTACAGAGTAAGTTAATGTGTAATAGAGGTTCAGTTAAGCGGACACAGAACAGAAATGCAGTGTTAAACCAAAAAAATGCAGAAAGTGCCTGCAGCTCACACAGATTCCATCCTGTGTCAATGAACAGAGTCTTCTCTGATGCTTTAATGTCAAGGGGCTAATTTAAAAAAAAATTATCAAGGATTCCTATATGAAAAAAATAGTACTTTTCCCCCAACTTATTGTTATGTCTTATACTGTATTGCTAATTATTCCAGATAAAATGTGCTTTGTTCAGCCAAGTGGTGTTACTCAATAGTGTAGTGGTTTTCCATTTTGATTATCTTTTACTTTGTTTTACGGAACACATTCAGATAAATGGGGAAGCTTTGGGTCAGATCTTGTCCATAAATAGCAAGTATTCAATGATGCAATGAGCTGATACTTTGCATTTTGCATCATTTTGATTAAGTCGCAATGGACCAGTGAGAGGTAGAAAGAAGGCCATTTACATGAAAAAGGAACGACCAACTCTGAACCGAGGAGGGGGCTTAAGAGTAAGAGGTGTAATTCTGGGAGGAGTCTGGGAGGGGACAGCAGTCGCGTGCACGTGCATTACTTTTCATGCTGACTGGGATTTATGGAGCGGAAGAATGTGGAAGTTGGCAAACGCACAGATTTATGCATCTGGAGTTTTTTGTGCGTAAGCACATATCCGCTTTTGTCTGCACGCCATGTTATAGTGTGAATTCTACACACGGCGTTATGCATGAGGCCCCTGGTGTTTTGAAAAAATGCGTCTCAGCTGTTCCGATACTCCTGACACATAAGAGATCACCAAAGGTTTTCGCTTAGGCAGCAGTTGTCCTTCCTCTCTGCTGGATTGCTTAGAGCATTCTTTTGGTGTCTTCCCTGCTTTGACAAAAGTTCAGCTGGGATAACCACATTTACTCAGGGCCTTTTTGATACGACGTTCTTCTGCTTCCCTAGCAGCTGAGTCTGTGGGTATGATGTTTGCTCTGTGTTTTAGAGTTCTGATGACACCTATTTTGTGCTCTAGCGGATGGTGAGAGTCAAACCTTTAATACTGATCCGTATGCACTGGTTTACAGTACACATCAACTTTCAAATTTCCCCCATTGCTGATGGAAATTTCACAGTCTAAGAAGGCTAGTCTTCCCAGTTTCATGCCCTCCCTAGTAAACTGGATGTGTTTCTCCACTGAGTTGATGTGGTCAATGAATTGTGGTACCTCCTGAGATTTGATTTTCACCCAGGTGTCGTCCACATTCCTGAACCAATGGCTCGGTTGTGTTCCAGGATAGGATAATAGCGCCCTCTTTTCCACTTCTTCCATATACAGATTGGCCACAATAGGTGAAACTGAGGAATCCATGGCGCACCCATGTTTCTGCCTGTAGTACTGGCCTTTGTATATGAAATATGTGGATTGAAGACACAGTTCCAAGAGCAAACACAATTGATCGGTGCTGAGAGTGGTCCTTTTTCTGAGTGTGGGGTCATCCTGTAGTCTATTACGGACCACCTCCACTGCTTCCGTAACTGGAACACAAGTGAATAGAGATGTAACATCATATGAGACCATAGTTTCATCTACCTTCATAATGGCATCTCTCACCTTCTCCACAAAATCCAAAGTGTTCTGAATTTGGTGTTTTGATCTGCCTACCAATGGGTTGTTGGCAGCAGCCAGGAACTTTGAGATGTTATATGTAACCAAATGATCATGCAGACAATGGGTCTTAAAGGTGAAACCTTTTTATTTATCTTCGGTAAACCATACAGTCTTGGTGTAGCTTCCCCTGGGTATAATCTGTGGTATGAGGTCCGGTCAATGGTGTTGTCATGCACTAACTGCTTGAGACAATCTATCACCTTTTTCCTGTAACCACTACCTGGATCTTGTTTTAGGAGTTCATAAGTGTTTTTGTCACTAAGCAGTGACAATATTTTCTCATGATAGTCCGTCTGGTTTAGCACCACTGTGCATCTCACCTTGTCTGCCGGAAGGATGAAGATGTTGTCGTCCTTACTGAGTGCCATGAGAGCCTTCCTCTTCTCAATACTGATATTGGGTGCAGGGGGCTTAGCATTGCTGAGACATGCCAATACTTTTATCCACAGTTGCTCCGCTTCTACCTTTGCAATGTTATTATTTCTGATTGCTGACTCTGTGACTGTGATCAGTTCCACTAGAGGGATTTATTTCTGTGGAACAGCAAAGTTGAACCCTTTAGCAAGGACATTCTTCACCCACTTGTCCACATCATCGGTTTGTGTCTGGCATCCTTCTCTCTGTTGGCTGTAGAGGTCACTCCCTATTGTATGCTGATGTTTCTGGCACACCACAAGTAGATCAAACTTCCTCTGCTGCCTGGTCTTAGACTTTTCATGCTATGCTAGACAAGCCTTCTCAGTGAATTCAAATACCTGTTGAAGCGTTTTCTCATCTAAAAGCAATGAAAGCTTTTGTCAGATCTGCTCCTCTTTAGATTTTAAAACATCAATAATAAAATTAGTTTGTCTCACCTGTTCGTTTAGCAGCTGGCTCTGTGCGTTCTGTAAGATTTTTGTAGCTCAGAGACCCTTCATTGACGATTTCATTTTAGACTTTTAGGACAGTAGTCACTCTTTCAGTGATGAAGATGTGCACATCTTAGACAGGGAGGAACGCTGGTTTGAGCGAGGAGTTAAGGAGGCCATTTATGTGCAAAAGGAACGACCATCTCTGAACCAAGGAGGGGGCCTAAGGGTACATCTTCCACCATCTTACAATGCGGTGATTGCAGCCATTCCCCAAATCTCAGTGAATGGTACTCATGGCCATTGATCAATGGACAATTTGCATACCATTAATCACATGGCCCATTGTTAGTTAATGGTGCTTGTTCGATCATTAGGCCAAGGTACTGTTTATAAGGTTGGAGAAACCTGCAGTCAACTGAGACTGAGGAAGTCACTTGGATGAGTGATGAAATGTATCAAAAAAAAAAAACTGTCCAGATGAAAGGAATCAACTTTCAAGAAAAGAAGCCTGCTTTCTTTGTACATTTCTTGTCTATTTTCTACCTAGAAATCCAGTCCTGAAAATGTATGGGTCGAGAGTTTTGGTTGGGTTATACAAATATGCTTTATGCAGATTCCTGGTAGCAAACAGCCAAGATATCCTGCCAACTATGCCAATTTAATCAGCAGGGTCACCACCAAGCCCCAAACCCCAGACACCAATACATCAAACACAGTCCCGGGTTCATATCATTCTTTTTTTAATTCTTATTACAGTACCATCCTACATGATTAAGATCCGCTTTCATAGCCATCAGCTACATAATATTCTTTCCCCTCCTTCCTGTCCTCCAGGTGAGTGTTGGTTGCCTTCTGCCTCCCAACTCTGACTTTACTGGAGGAGTCTGGACAGCTTCCTTTTATGTTGAATGTGGGAATACTTCCAGTGTCATAATGCTGAATGAGAGAAGCACTTTCAGGTTACTCGGAAGTCCCATGAAACAGGGAGTTACTCTCCCTGCAGTACTCTCTGGTGGCAAAAAAGGATCCTGACAGGGCTGTTCCTTAGGACTATGAAGGCCATGGATCCCTGCAGGTGTCCAAACAGGGTCGATACCTTGTATTGTACCTGGAGAGAAATTGTTTTGGATAGATAATTTATCCTTGTCCATCCACTATGGCCAGGAAAAGCACCAGGGTGGCAATTGGAAGGGGTTCAATGCATGCTCATGTATACATGTTTACAAGAGGATTGTTATTTATAAAGGTAAACTGCATAAAAATGTGTGTATGCTGCATTTTATAAATTAGTTTTTTAGCTTACACATATTTTCACACTCAAATACATACAAAGTTTTATAAATTAGACCCCTGTTCTTCTCTCCTCTTTATTGATATTCCACTATTTTCTAATCAGATCCTTCCTGTGTCTCATATTTTACATGTGGAACCATATCTGTTTAGGCAGTCTTGGTACTAAACTACCACTTGCCACACAGTGCAAATCTCATGGAACTTTCACAAATTATAATTGGGTATCTAAATTCTATAAGTCATTGCATATGGAGCCATCTGCATCTCACATTAACAAATTATCCATAAAAACTATTGAGGGTTGGTCTAGATCCAGTCCAATTCAGGTGATATAAAAACGGCATCAGTTGAAGTGTTATTGTTAGTTGTGGAGAGTCTCTGATTAGCTGTTTCTTCAAATTTCTTAAACAACATTTTTAAAAGCAGTACACAAAGGAAAGCTAAAATCTCTGCTGAAGTTGCCAGGTAAAATTCTCATCTGCTTCAAGCCAGGATGGAGAGCAGGTCTGGAGATTTGCTGATAAATTTTAGTATCAGATAAATGTTGAATTATTATGTAATTTAAGTTATCTTTTTATTTAAAAACATGAAAGATCTTTTTTTAATAACAAAAGTGATCCCTTACAAAAACCAAAAACCCCAATAAACATCCCAAGAAGAATTTAGTGCAGTAATCCCCTCTTTGTCAACTATAATAACAGTACCACGCCACTCAGTTAACCACTAAATGCCAACGTTTCAATGATTAAGTGAAATTATCAAAAAAAATAAAGCTATTAATGCAAAATGACCCATACTAGCATAAAATCACTATCAATATTACTCCGTAAAAGCCAAAAACACAACTGCACTAAGTTCCCTGTTTAGCTATTAATATTAGTAAAAGCCCAACAATTAATTAAACTTTTCCAAATAACTGAGAACTTGGAAAGAAACTGATTTTTTGCATAATGAGTACCAAAGGTGACATAAATCTTAAAGATTTGAAATTTCATTCTCAAATAGAGAGGCTCTTTAGGGACATGCTTAGTTTTCGTCGTACGTTTTACCTCTACGCAACTCCTTCAGTACAGAGCAAGCTGTAACTTTGCTCCATCCTTGCGACCTGAGGCACAGTTAGTCTCTCCATGCACAATAGAAGCTGAATGTCACAGCACAGTTCTTTTTGCAGACCCATGTTTCCGAACTTTTGCCAGCTTATGATTTGCTGTTCCCTATCTAAACCCATTTATATTAATGAAGGGAGCTGCACCTTTCCCGTTTAATGAATTACTTCAAACACCTTTTAGCTCCATGTCGTAACGGTCTATTCTTTAAATACTAATGTACATACAATGCAGCCATAAGACTGTATTTAGTGTAATGTAAATACTGAGAACATATTTGCTCAATCTGTGCTTACAGAGTGACCCTAAGATAATTCAGTTTCTGTTCCTTTGACTTCCAGGTAATAAACTTTCTTTTTTTTTTTTTTTTTTAAACGTTTACCTAAAAGCAGTAGGAGGCATGAGTTAGTGAATGAGTTGACAAGCATTTCCTGGGGATTTGAGTGACTGTTGGACTAGTTAATGAGGAAAAATAACCAAGTTGAAGCAAACCCTATCAATGAAAATTTGAAACTGTAAACTGAAGTTATACATTATGTCTTTTTAATTGCTTCTTTAATGCTTTTCAATGGGGAGATTTAAATTAAAGAACATTTCACAGCAAGCTCTATTTGAGATATCACTATAAAAATTGAAAAATTGTCCTGACAAATTTCTTCGAAGAGTAACCAGACTGGTTCACTGTGAGAAGAGTTGTTTCAAGTGGAGAGACAGATATCCAGAGAGACAGAGATTGGTGGTGCACTTGGTGGGTTTGACATTATATGAAAACACACCTAATAAGGCTGTAAGCATTGTAAGGAGCATCCAAACTTTGAGAAACAGCTTATGAAGAAGAATAAAATGACTATGCTCTTCTTCTTGTTTTTATAATGCTCTTCTGGTTACTATTTTTTTTTTCTGCTTTTGCTAAGAGTCCACTGAGTGTTATGAAAGCATTTCATCTGACACCTCATCGGCCTTCAATGAACTTTCATATTAAAGGAATATGCAAGATATTGTACACTTGTCAGAAGTATTTGATTTACTTTGGAATGTGATAAATTTGCTTGAATATGACAAACATTTGCCTGTTGCCTGACTGGCATTGCATTTGACACTCATCTCCACATATCTTTTTCAGGCTTAGGCCAATTGGGCTATGAGAGTCACCCAGCCAACTTATGGTCCACAGAACCCCTGTTCTGGACAAGATTCTTGTTGAAACTACCCTGAAAGTTATTTATTGATTGGCTTTGTCTGGCAATTTCCCTTAGACCAATTTGTCATGAAAATAAACTATCAGGAGAACATGTTTGGAGACAGCATAGTCCAAAGGAACATTGACACATACGGGCGCCTCTACGAGGCCACAATACAAAAGCTCAACAAAACGGGAGGACCTTAAAGTAGAACCACTTCTTCTCCAGATTGATGAGAGTCATTTGGGATGGTCTGAGCATGTAGTTAGAATGTCTCTTGGCACCTCTTATGGGAGTTGTATAAGGCACAGTCCATAGGCATAAACCCCAGAGCAGAAACAGTACTTGGAGAGATTATATTTCTTAGCTGGTCTGCAAACATCTAAGAAGGGTACAACAAGTTGCTGTGGAAAGTGTGGGCTGAATAGTCTCATTGAACATGTTGCCATCAGAAAAAGTGGAGTGAATATGAAGATGAGGAGACTGATCAATATCTAACATCCTTCCTAGTGTAGAGTTACAATAAATGCCTTGTCTTTTAAATGTCTTTTACATATTTTGATTGGTTGTACAAAATAAAAGTGTACTTTGCAATAATCATACTTAAAGATATTAAATTATGAATGCAATGACACAATGGTTAGTACTGCTGCCTCCTAGTTTCAGTAGAATGTGTTCTAATCCGGGCCCAATCACTCTTCTGCCCATTTCTGCATGAGAGTTTCTGTGGTGCACCTTCATCAACCCAAAAACATGGTCATTAGGTTTAGTAATGTCTGTAAATTAGCTGTGTGGCTGAGTGTTTCCTGTGATTAACTGGCACCTACAGTAGCTCATGTCTAATGCAACAATTTGCTGCAGATCTGCATTGCCTTGGCTCACTCATGCACATTCCCACACACCTTTGGAATTAAGAGTCACTTATTAACTAAAATACATTTATTTTGGTGAAAAACTTTTATAGCTAAATTAAACCCACAGATTTGTGGACAGAACAAACAAATACAACACAGTGATTGCACTAGAATTGCACCAGAAAACGCAGGATGGTGGTTTAAAGCAACAGTACTATCTATTACACCAGCATATCACCCATGTTCTGATTATGCTCAGTAAGGGTTCATAAGTAATTATAGCCATTATTAAGATTTATCTCCATGTAAAGAGAAGAACAATAGGAGAACTCAAGTATTTCCTGTGTGTAGTTTGAATGATGTCCCTGTTTGAAAATTAATTTGTGGCAGAGGCCCAGTGTGATGCTCTAGGTGTCTACATTGTTGGGCCTCTTTCATTCTCCAGGACATCAATAGTCATAATCGAGATGGACGAGGGCAAATAACGGCACACAGCAACAAGTCTTAATGTACAATAGTGCATAGTGTGTTTATTAAAAACAAAGCGAGTTGTGCCATGCAGTTCAAAGATACAATAAATAATGCATAAAATAATACCATGAAGATAAGAACAAAAATAGATTAATCAATATATTTAATAGTTCATAACAAGAATAAAATGAAAATCAGGATTGTCACCTCCCTGCCTACTTCCTGGGTCCCACATTAAGGCTGAGATGTCAGCAAACGTGATCAACCTTATGACTATTCTGTCCCATCCACTTATGTCAGTACTCCCTGAGATCTTCCTGCTGCTTCCTTCTGTTTCCCTAAGTCTCTTGAGATTGCTTCTACTCTTCAGCTCAATAGCGATGGTCCACACCTGGCACCTTCTCTCCACTGTGGGGTATCCTAACTGCCTCTACTCCTCTTCTCTCCTCTCCTCTCCTCTGTCCTCCTCTCAGCACTGGCTTGACCTCAAGTTTTCCCTTTGGTCTGTTTTTCTTTTCTCCCATTTTGATTTCCTGTGAGTAGTGGTCTTACCCTAAATGACCTATGGAACTGCTTTTAAAGGATGATTGACTTGCCTGTACCTAATTAATTAATCCATTCCCCCGTTAGCACTCTGCGGCCACTCTTCTTTCCAGCATGTACCCTCATGTGTGTGTCTTAGGCATGCTATTTCAAAACAAAACCCTTCTCCTGCTCTAATCTGCCACAGACCCTTGTCATACCTTACCACACCCTGGTTTCCCACTATACAATTAGGCTAGTGGTCTATTTGAGTCATTACGAGAGTTTCCCTTTGAAGGATTGACATTCCAGTGCTGCTGTAATGGCTGATGAAGAATAATTAAGCTTAGGAAATAAGTGGATAAAGAGATTTTTCTCGGATGGGGTTCTCTGTGCTTTAGGTATTTGTTGTAATATTTGTTATTTGCACATTTAATTTCTGAACATAGTTTTAAATCAGTGGGGGTTGTATTTGTTCATTCATTTTGATTAACATAACTGCTATAAAGATTATCTGTTGCTTGTTGATTATAAAGTCGGAGTGAAGGATAAAACAGACATCAAAAGTATCTGAGCCATGAAAAGATACACTGCTTGAATGGTGCTTGAAAGATTAAACTGCAGGATGCCAAGGAAGTCCTTATTATGTATGGATGCCATTTAGGCAGTGTGTTTGTTGGAAGGGTTAGAAGTGGAATTCTAAAGGTTATCCAGCTAAAACATTTTTTGACATATTTAGATGTACTCTAATGTTAATTAAAACAGCCATGATCTTCTTATATAATACTCTACCGTGGCTGTCCGATTGTCTGTCCAGGATTTTAAATCACCGTTTGAACTATTAACCTGAAATTTGGTACACATATACTACGTGACGTCTAGTATCCGCTTTCGGGGTAATGATTGACCTCCAAGGCTATTTCTCTTTTATTTTTATTTTATTTTATCATAGAATCAACTCTAGGCAGCGGTCAACAGGATGGTCGTACGGCTCGTGTACGGGCGCCGTTCTCATCCCTACCACCTTCGCCGTCACTTCCCCTACCGCTTCATATCTTAAATCATTCTTGAGGCAGATTGAAGACTTAAGTACCAGCTTAAGTGAAAAATTAAAGAAAATGTACTAAGTAATTGCAACACAAACACTGACTTAGTCAGTTTTAACGCGAAAAGATGCCGTCAAAAGAAGAGAAGAAGCGGGGCGCTAGGGTGGAGAAAAGCAGAGCTGCTCAGGAAGCAGCAAGCACATCAACCTCTGAGCAAACGAATGCTAAACGTACAGAGAAAGAATGTGAAAACTATGAATTCTCAAGTCAAGTGTATTCACTGCATGTTATTGTATAGTGCACCGTTACTGGTTAATATTATAATATAACCTTTGGATAAATATCTATTTCTACAATTCATTTATTAATGGTAATGTGATTGTTTCTCATGCATTACTGGCCAAATCGTGGCTTTCCTCCTGTGCAGCAAGTTTTTTCTGGAAACTCCCATTTCCCACCATGTTTCAAAGGCTTGCAGAATAAGTTAGTTGCTGATAGTAAACTGAGTGCATATGACCCTGTATGTGCAGTACGTAGCCCCTGTGTCTCTGTCTGTGTGTAGATAGTGATGAACTGACACTGTGTCCAGTACTGTGACATGTTGATGTTGCCAGTACAGGCTACAGCCCCTAGAACACTGAAGTGATTGAAAGGTTTTTGCAAACATTTTTGCAAATTGGTTTGGCTTCATTATGTAATAACATTTTACAGAGACAAAGAACAATTCATAAAGATTCTTGTGAACATTTTACCCATAATCTATGATAGGGCTTAAAGCTTGTTATTTTAGACTGTTGGAAATCTTTAGAGCATAAATCCTGCAAAGTTGAAATGGAGAAGTTGGAGAGAAGAGTCAAACTCCTTCCAAAGCAGACAGCAGATCTGTGACTCTTGTGGTTCCAAACACGCTACTTGCACAAAATAGGGAAGCAAGCTTCCTAAAGGCTAATATCATTTTTGACTGATTAGAATCCACCCCTTGTGGACAACACAGTTTATTATTCAATTCTTATATCGATGATTTTTCTTTTCTCAGAATACCTTCCAAATGATTTGTGGATAGTAGCAGATTCGTAATTCTAGTTTCACATTACCTTGCTGAAGTGACTAAAATCTGATTTTTTACCTTAATTTGACACATATCTAATATGTTCAGAGCTGTGTGGAAACAGAGATCTGTTTTTTTCATATCAGATTTGAGTCACTTTCATATGTAGTCCCAGACTTGATACCTGATTTGAAGCCATGTGACATGAATGAGAAACTCAGATCGAAATTCATGTGCTTTTTTGCTGGTATGCATTGGCTGAATGCAGCAGCCATCACCAGCCAGCACTTGCAGCATGGTTAAACAACAATGGAGGACAACAATTACAGCTCTGTACAGCTGTGACAACCATTGCTGCCTCCTTTCTCATACCCACACTTGTTGAAGCAGTGCCAGCAATGGCTGTGCAAACAGCAAATGATAGGCGTTTGGCTATTTTTCACATTATCAGCCTAATCATGTACAGCTGACAAACTGTTTGCCTTCCTCCAAAGCATTTTGTCAGCTTGAATACCATGAGTCGTCAAACAAATGTGAAGTTTTCTGTTGATGGTAACACAACGCACAAACGTATCAGTGGGCACATGCGTGCAGTGCGTTTCAATTACATTTAGGTACAGGTCACTTATACTTATGAATGTGAACCATCAGGAAAGGAAAATTTGATCTGAGCAATAAGGCTTGTAATGTGAATGTAGCCTTAGTCTTTCACATTTTTTTTTTTAATTTTCTATTAAGACACACTTTAGAATGACTGCAGACATACAGATTTAAATGTCACTGGGGTAGATGGTTAACCTTTGGTTCCTTTATCTTTCACATCTAATTGTTAATTTGTAGATGTTTTGAAAACAAGAGGCAATTTAAAACAATCAATGCAGCTGTTTAAGGCTATGTCCATACTACTACGTTTTTATTTAAATATGGCGTTTTTAAAGTCAAACAATCTCCATCCACTCTAGTGTTTTCATATTATTTACAAAGGACTCTTTTTCCCCACAAAAATGACTGGAAACACATATGAAGTAATTTGTTACTAATACTGGGAATGTATGCATTAGCAGAAGGAGGAAGAAGAAGTGTCCTCCACACTAGACATTCATTTGCAGCCTATGTTAAGATGGGGAGAATAGCAATGGTGACTGCCAAAAGCAAAAGACCAGATTGCTTTGCTTGGACTGACTATCATATGGAATTGCTATTGAGGTATAAGGCAAACAAAGCAACTGAGAACATGTAAAGAGCAAGATTCTATCACGGAATTGCCACATAACAAGCAAAAACCAATCAGAGTGCAAGTAGAAGTCTGCATTTTCAAAACTGTTCGTTTTCACCCATTTAAACTGCAATGCTGAGCTGACACTTTCAGAAATAAATGGTTCTGAAGAGCATTTTCAAAAGTCTTCATTTTCCAAGGTTAAAAATGTCAGGATAGAGGGGACAAAAGGCAGAAACAAAGACTAATTTATGAATTTGAGGACCCCTGTTGGACACTTCTAATATCTACAGTGACCAGGCAAAAAACTGTTAAGCTGTTTGGGTGACACCTTTATAAGAATGCTCGATGAGCTTCTGACCGCCATGTACCAAGTTCTTACTTAAACCAGTGTTTGACATGTGAGAGGAAAATAAATGGTAAGCACCATGACCACACGCAGCATGCAGAAGTGTGTCTCAAGAAACTGTAAACCTGTAATTGCGTTACCTTTTACTACACTAGATTTAAAATAACACATTTCAGTGCTAAATGCTAATGTGATATCCCTGCAGATGAAAAGGAAGTAGACATCTGAACGCAGGATATTAGTGAAGTGCTAAGGGGAAAGATGAGCCTTCAGATTAATTTTTTCCAGAGATGAGACAAGTCCATCAGCATTCTTATCCACAATCTTTCATGAACACTGCTAGCTATTATACATCTATCATGAAGTTAGTGTTGATTAGTTTCAATACTTCAAGTCAATAAAATATATGTGCCATTTAGCAGTAGAATATGTTGAATTTCCAAAAACGCCACGCTTATAGACATCCAAAGCAGGTTATTGTTTTTTAATCATTTACTGGTAGTAAAAGTAAGCAGCTGAAGTCATAGTCATACATCCACCTAACCATCCATTTTCTAACATTTTGGACACAACTTCATGCTTAATTGTTTTACTTGTCTATCCCAACAGCAGCAGACACAATCAGCCTGGCACGTGATGCCAGGACATTACACGTCACACTCACACACAGGCAAATCTAGAAGTTCCAGCTAATCTAACATGTTTTTTTCTTTTTTTTATTGAATTTATTAAAAGCATGTAACATTCCATACAATCATGTCAAACTTAACAAAACTGAATTCAATTCAACCCTTACCCCTGAGAAAAAGAGGAAGGCAAATAGCCAGAGTAAAAACATTTGAGAGTAGTATAGAGGGAAAGGTGTCTATCTCCCAAATATAAGTACTTTTTCTAAAATATTATTGATTAGATCCTGCCGGGTTTTAAAAAAGCTTTGAACAGATCCTCTAAGAGAGAATGAATTTTTTTCCAATTTCAAATAGTATATAACATCAATTACCCACTGACGTAAAAGAGGTGTGCTAGTATTTTTTCAGTTGAGCAAGATAAGTCTACCTGCTAATAGCAAAATAAAGGCAATTACAGTTTTGTTTGTCCTTCTCCACTTTAAACCCATCTGGGAGTACCCCAAACACAGCTGTTACTGGATGAGGAGGGATTGTGACACCAAGGCTTTCTGATAATCATTTAAAAGTTTTTGTCCAGACTGATGTTGATTTGGTGCACGTCCAAAACATATGGCCCAAAGAGGCTAGAGCTCGATTGCAACGCTGGCGGGTTGGATCTTGCCCTGGAAACGTTTTGGACAATTTTAAATGAGAAAGATGTGCTCGATAAAAAATTTTAAGCTTTGTTCATATGGGGCTAGGATGAGTTCTGTGCATGGCTGCCTTCCACTCCTTTCCTGAAATGTTAAGTGAGAGATCCTTTTCCCACTGTACTCTGGGATATTTCAAAGGAAGAGACTTTAAAATGGTTTTAAGTATTATAGAAAGTCCCCAAGACTGATCAATATATCTTCTGAAATAGAAATAGGCGGGAGGCGAGGAAAATTGGGCAGATTTTGTTTAGCAAAGTTTCTAATTTGGAGATAGTGGAAAAATTGTGTTAATGGGAAACTAAATTTATAGTGTAATTGTTCATAGGATGCACAAACATTATTTATATACAAATCTTTCAATGATTTAATCCAATACATTTTCCAGACATTAAAACTGTGTAAGTTTGAGAGGTAGGAAAAAGGTGGTTATAATATAGAGGTGCCAAAGATAAATATTCTCTAACTTGAATTGCTTCCTACATTGGTTCTATATTCTGAGTGAATCTGAAGGATAATTGGGTTGTTAGTACAGTATATTGGTGATATTTTGTATTTACTGGTGTACAAAGCAAGGAATATAAGGACGTAGTGTGGGATTTCATTTCTACTGTATTATAGACTAAACCTGTATGTGTTCATCTATTTGTGTCAATGTCCAGGTTTTTGTAGCTCTTATGTTTGCCGCCCAGTAATAAAATTGAAAGTTAGATAGAGCCATGCCGCCTGCTGATTTAAATCATTGTAGGATCGCCCATAGGATGCGTGGATATTTTGAATTCCAAATAAGTGAGGTTATTATGAATCTAATTTCTTAAAAAAATCATTTGTTAATGTGTATGGGGATGTTTTGAAATAGAAACAGAAGCTTAGGGAGCATATTCATCTTGATAATGTTAATTCTAATTGCTAAAGTAAGATGGAGATTAGACCATCTATGCACATCTTGTTTTTTCTAAGAAAATGTTAAGGCTTACTCTTTATTTAATAAATATGTTGAAATGCCCAAAAGGATAGTTTTTTGTACTTTATTAAAAGATCATTTCAAACAAAAGTGCAGTGCTTATGGTGACTAGGTTTCTCAAACAGAGCAGTTGTTGGTGCCATTTAGATTATTTTAAAATTGCCCACCATGGCCTAGTCATTCTGGCCCCCTAATCATCCCCTCCCTCTAACTGGCTATCTCACAGCTATCTAACAGCTAATGTGTGGTGAGTGTACTGGCACAGAGTGGGTCCCGTCGCATCATCCAGGTGGATGCTGCACATTGGTGATGGTTGAAGTGTCTTCCCCACTCTTTATATTGCTTTGAGTAGCAAGAAAAGCGCTATATAAATGTGATGAATTATTATTATTTTTATTGTTATTTAATGCTGACATTAGTTTATCAAATTTTCATTACCAATAGGCAAGCATTATTAGTGTCATAACCTTCTTATTTTGAAAATGATGGAATAACAAGCTTTCGTGTCATGTCTGCACCTTACTTGGTGAGGGCACTAACTTGAAAGGCAATGGCTTAATGAAATTGTTCACTACTTTTGATTTCATCTACACTTGCTTAGTATTCGTAACAAATAAATTTACATTTTGATAACACTTTAGTTTAGGTACAGCAAAAATGCATCTATTACCCATTTACTGTTATGAAAGAAGACCTTAACAAAGGCTATTTATGGTCCTCATTAAACTTATAAAAAATCATTAGATGGGTTATTAATTTCTGTGCAGTGTGGCATATTAATATGATGGTAAAATTACTTGCTAATATGAAGTATTCACAGGTCTTATACTAATTATGTAATATTAAAGAGAAAGTGTCTCATTTGAGCCACTTCAGACCACTCCAAAGTGAAGTTTTGTTAGTTAGTCACACTGCAGATAATGAAGAAATACTTTACTGATGCTTTGTTAAGACCCAAAGACGTGTTTAAGATCTTGTGCATAACAGTAAATGAGTAATAGATGTATTTTTTCAGAACCTAAACTAAAGTGTTGCCGATTGTAGATGAATCCAGAGGACATGTTGGGTGTCCCACCAAAGATGGAGATGGAGTCCTTACCTGCCTGGGATGCCATAATGGAAGGATGGACTAAATGGGGGCAATACCGGGTCGGGATGCCTTAAGATCCCTGTCCTGGGTGGGATGTATGAAGAGTACAAGAACTGGCAGGAGAGCACAGCAGGTAGCAGTTCATCCCCCACTTAAATAGGTGGCAGTGTCCCTCATATAGAGTCCCAGTTTGGACACCTGCAGGAGCAGCCCTGTAGCGATCTCTTGTGGATGGTAGAAGCCACTGCCATGGGAGAATTCCTCGAGCTTTCTCATAACCTGGAACTTCTTCCAACTGGCTATGTCATGTCACCAGAAGCACTCCCGGTTCTCAATAAAAGGGGCCGCGCTGTAATGTCCAGACAAAGAAGGGAAGAAGGCAGGGAACACTCGACTGGAGGAGAGCAGTGAGGTAGAAAGAGGGACAGTGAGAAAAGGAGAGACAACTTGCCTTTGTGCTTGTGTATATAAGGTATTTGTAATAGAACACCACTTTATTTGAATTTGAATCTGTGTTGGTGTGTTCATGTTTGGGGTTTGGGGCTCCATAATGCCCCCTAGCCTTCATGCCGTGTTTTTATTTACACGAAGGAAACCTCATTAATGCTAAAATGGCAATAACACATTTTATTCAGGTACCACTTTTCCCATATTGAAAATGTTTTGTAAATATTCAGAATGGCACAGTGGAAACATAAGCACGGAACAACTTTAATAAATAACATTGGATAGAAAGTAATTTCAAAGTCTGTACATCAGAATGCTTTAGGGATGTCATTCATAAGTCTGGGTACAAGAGAGCTGAATGTCCTGTCACTTGGGATATATCAGTTGACTGGAATGTAGTGATGCAGAAGATCACAGAAATGGTCTGGCACAAGGTCAGTTAAAGCTTTATAGGTTAGTAACAGGCTTTGGTATATGGCACAGGGCGCCAGCGGACATTGAACAGAACGGGCATTATCTGCTGACTGCTGTGAGACTGAGTGAGGACTCTTTCAGCAGAGGTTTGATCTAGCTGGAGCTGAGATAATTTATTAGAAGTAATTAGGCTCCTTAAGGACAGCGCAGCCCATTAATTCCCCCTTTGTCACCATTTTACATGATGGGAGCACTTGAAATATTACCCGTAATGTGAGCAGGAGCTTCACACACTTTATTATAAAGGGCATTGAAAGGAGACAATAGACCACAGTGTACAGAAACTTGACCATTCTAATCTTTTATATTCACTGTACAATTAGTGCCAATCATGTCGCTCTCCTCACGGTCTGCTGCTTGAGTAATGAGTACACTAGAAATAAAGCGTTGTCCTGAGTTACTGGACAAATGATAGATTTGGTCACATGGAACTTAATGTGATATGCACATATTTGAAGAATTGGTAAGTTGTTAAAAGTGATCTGTCTTTTAAGAAAAAGACTAATAAAGCTGATCTACTGTCTATAATAATACACATGGATTTTTGCTGAAGCATTCCTGGCAGAGTGACATCCATGACTAGAAAAGTAATTAGAAGATTAGTTCCATGAGCCAATGCTGATTTTGGCGCTTTTTAAGGAATGAAAGTGCCATACCATACCACTTAAGGCCACTTAAACCTGAGCAGGGCTGCAGGGGGCTGGAGCTTGTCCCACCAAGCATAGGGCGCAAGGCAGGAGCAATCCTCCAGACAAGGCACCAGCCCATCGCAGGGTGAGCACACTCACGCACATAAACTTGGGCCAATTTAGCACCACCAATCCACCTAAAATGTATATTTTTAGGCTGTTGGAGGAAACCTCAGCACTCAGGGAAAACCACACAGACATAGGGAGAACGTGCAAACCATTTAGGGAAGACCTGGGACATGAACCTTGGACTCCTTACAGCAGAAAAGAAATTGAAACAGTTTTTCAACAGAGTGAGTGAGTGAGTAATTATAGTCTGCCATAAAATTTCATACCCTACAAAGCTTGTTCCTACATCACACCTTATGCAGCCAGGATAGACTTCAGCTCCTCACAACCTTAAAAAATTGTTTTATATAACTTCAGTAATAGATGCATTGGTATTACTTTCAATATTTATTTTATAAGAAATTTTTGTTTTTCTAAACTTGCTAAATCCAGTGTATTTTTGTGGGAAACCAAAACCTATCCTGGCAACACCAGATACAAGGCAGAAACCATCCCTGGACAGGCTGCCAATTCAGCATAAGACCTAGTCAAGCATACACAGATCCATTTTAGAATCACAAATTACCTAACACACATACTAAACTAAAGTACCAGGATACACATCTAGACAGACATCAGAAAAATGCAGACTCTACATGGACAGCAGCTTGTGTGCTGTGAGTCTTGAGTGTAAGTTATTGCACCACAGTGCTTCCCTTACCTAAAGTAGAAAGACTTAAATACAGACAGTAAATTGGACAGATAAAATGAAGTAAATTAGAAAAATTTGTTCCTGTTGCAACACCCTAGCCTATGATAGTCAGTATACCACAGAGTGGTGGATCTCAGGCTAGGGATCTGAGCTGGCAATCAGAACGTTGCTGGTTTGAATCTTGTAAATGCCAGACGTGATTCCATTTCATTGGGTCTTAACCTGTAATTCCCCCATCCTGGGTATGACGGGATGGTGGCTGTAAAACACCTCACTCTGTTCAGTTCCAGTGTGGTGCTGAGGTGTCACCCATTGCACGGCTACACTCAGGTCCTAATTTGGGATCCTGAGGTGGTTTGCCATGTAGAGGGTGCGGCAACACACTGTTTCAATGCATGCTCCCAATCTTCTCATACCAATACTTTAATGTACAGCAACACCACATGATTACTTTTTATAAATGAGGGCAATCAATTAATAAGAGCCTAATTGCTTAGATGTGCAATAGTGCCTCACAGCTCAGAGTGTGATCATGGTGCTTTTACGCATTTTTCCTATTTTGTTGTCCTCTGCTGTATCTTCCTCTACACCAAAGACATGCCTTTTAGTTGGATTGTTAATATTAAATTGGCCTTGTTTAAGTAACTGAAACTAACTAGCAACCCATTCTGGTTTGGCTTCTGCCTTCCTCCAAATTTTGCCAGCATCTCATTTTATCTTGAATCTGTTATGAGCTGTGCACATTTAGAAACTGAAAGGAAGATAGTAAAGGAATAAGTAGAAACAAAAGTTACATGAAAGAATAAGGTTCCGGTCGGGATCTGTTTAAGGCAATCAAGTTTTAATACAAGCTTTGATGGCCAATATTTTTTAAGTTTTAATTTAATATCAACTTTTATTTATATGTTTATTTTGGGATCAAAGAGTTTTCCATGTGAGAAACAAACCAAAAGATTGTAATAAACATTAGTAGTTAGTATAATCTACTTGTGTTTTAACAGAACTCTGCTCCTGCACTCAGTGAGGAGCGATATACAAAAAATATTGTATTGTATTGTAGAAAGCTGGAATACTTCTGCAGACCTCTTATGAGATAGATATGCTCACTTTTCACATAAAGCCTGACAGTAACTAACAAAAATCTCTATCCTGATATAATTAAAAATTCTGATAGTTTCAGTAGGCACCAGTATATTTGTATATGCTTTTTAGGCTGAAATTTATTTTTAACAAATAACAAATGTATAAATGAATAATTGTGCACACCTATCCATTGAAATGCTTGTTAACAGTCTTCTACTCAAATGGATCTAAATGCTTCTTTGTCCCTCGTTCCCTCACACTGCCACAGAGCAGACACAGAACAAGACATGTCCTTCTCTGTGCTTCAGATCTCCAGCTTTTAATACAAATACATTGTGTAACCCACTTAACCCAACATAGAGTCATGGGGGGCTGGAGCCAGTATTGACTCCCCATCAGGTTGAACTGCACATCACTTCAAGTAATATTATAAGACACTCACACACTGATCTACTATCACATTTGATGTCTAGCATTGCATGCATAGATAAATGAGTTTCCAAGTCTCCAACTAACATTTATTATGCGGGTAAAACTTTTGTTTTCTACATCCATGCCATAAAAAAAAATTTGTCCAGTGTATCAGTTCAACCAGTACTGCACCTCACCCACTGCTACTGACACTACTCTCATACTGCAGTTCAAACTGTGTTAAATGGAATCAAACCATGCCTACCTTCTGCCATTCCAAGTCAATAAAATAATTGGCATTGCAGACTCATCTCTTTGCCAGTTTTCAATCAATCAATCAATCAATTAATCAACTTTATTTAAAGTGCAAGATCACGATGCAGTATGGTCCCAATACCTGGCACAAATAAGAAGAAAACATGGTACAAAATATACAGCAAGCAAGTGAAAAATATAAATAAAAAAACAACATTAATGTTAATGAAATAATAATAAATAATCCATCCATCCATTTTCTAACCCGCTGAATCCGAATACAGGGTCACGGGGGTCTGCTGGAGCCAATCCCAGCCAACACAGGGCACAAGGCAGGAACCAATCCTGGGCAGGGTGCCAACCCACCACAGGACACACACAAACACACCCACACACCAAGCACACACTAGGGCCAATTTAGAATCGCCAATCCACCTAACCTGCATGTCTTTGGATTGTGGGAGGAAACCGGCGCCGGAGGAAACCCACGCAGACACGGGAGAACATGCAAACTCCACGCAGGGAGGACCCGGAAGCGAACCCGGTCTCCTAACTGCGAGGCAGCAGCGCTACCACTGCGCCACCGTGCCGCCCATAATAAATAATATGATTTGACATTAAAAACACCATGTTAACGGGTGTCAGCAAGTAATAAAATTAATAATTTAAGCGTTTCAGAAAATATTTCGAGATAATGAGCCAGACTGAACTCTAACACACGTTGCAATGAAGAGAGTAAAGTAAGTGCTTAGTCTTGATTTAAAAGTATCAACTGCGTGTGCTTCTTTAATGCATAATGGAAGACTATTCCAAAGTTAAGGTGCATGGTAGACAAATGTTCTGTGATCAACTATTTGTTAATCTTAAGTGGAGGAATGACCAGGAGACCAGCATTACAAGAGTGAAGAGAATGTACCACAATGTATGGTGTTATTGACTCAGCTACGTAAGGTGGAGCAAAGCCTTAAAAGTTAAAAGAAGAACTTTAAAGTCAGCTCTAACTTGTATTGGTAACCAATGAAGAGAAACAGAATGGGTATTATATGATCAATTTTTTTTCCTTTTTGTTGCGATTCTTGCTGCAGAAATTTTAACAAGCTGACTACTTCTAGTAGCACAACTAGGACAACCAATAAAAAGGGCGTTACAATAGTCAAGACTAGAAGAAAGAAATGCATATATTAATGTTTCAGTGTCATGCAATGATAGAATAGATGGGATTTCTGCAATATTACTAAAATGGAAAAATGCTGTCCTGGTAATAACTTTGATATGAGACTGGAATGTAAGACAAGCATCAAAAATAAACTTCAAGATTTTCCATGGTCAAACTTTTAGAAACACAGCAGCCATAAATGTTACCCTTGTAACCATGTAAGTTGTCAGACAGGTGTCCATACTTGGTTGGTCTCAGTCAGTCAGTCATCGTCCAACCCGCTATATCCTAACACAGGGTCACGGGGGTCTGCTGGAGCCAATCCCAGCCAGCACAGGGTGCAACTAGGGTGGTCTAATAACCGATAATGCTGTTTTGTTGGCATATAGCAAAAGTAAGTTCAAACCCATTTATTTTTTACATTTTTAATGACATACCTCTAAATTCAGGAGTTGGGACAGGTCATTTGTCTTTACAGGTATACTGTATATAGCTGTGTATTGTCAGCATAAAAATGAATATAAACACCTGATTTGCAAATGATGTCACCAAAGGGAACTATACAGATAGAAAAAAAGCAAGGGGGAAGGACTGATCCCTGGGATACACCAAACTTTACTCCAAAAAATTGACCTCTGCTGGATGCCACAATCTCTGATTCACCTTATTTTGAGTAGGATGATTCTACACGCCGGCACGGTGGCACAGTGGGTAGCGCTGCTGCCGTGTTGCAGTTAGGAGACCTGGGTTTGCTTCCCTGGTCCTCCCTGCGTGGAGTTTGCATGTTCTCCCCATGTCTACGTGGGTTTCCTCCAGGTACTCCAGTTTCCACAGTCCAAAGACAGGCAGGTTAGGTGCTTTGGCGATCCTAAATTGTCCCTAGTGTGTGTGTGTGTGTGTGTGTGTGTCCACCCTGCGGTGGGCTGGTGCCCTACCCTGGGTTTGTTTCCTGCCTTGCACCCTGTGTTGGCTGGGATTGTCTCCAGCAGACCCCCGTGACCCTGTAGTTAGGATATAGTGAGTTGGATAATGGATGGATGGATGATTCTATGCATTTTATACCACATATGCAAAAAAAGTATGCATAATCAGCCTTGCCTAATTCATTCTTTCTTTCATTCATTTTTCAATTTAATTTATTCAGTCTGTGCCTGGATTTACAGCATGGCAGGTAGAACTCAACCCTGGACCAGAAGCCAGCTACATCATTTTTTTATATTTTAATTTAGTGTTGTTTCCCCTAATGATGGCGAACTTGAATTAAGAATAATTTTGCATGTAATTACAATGTTTCAGCATAACTGGAGAAATGGTTTTGGGCAAATACAATTAGGAATAATGGATGGGAAATGTGCAACTACCCAAATAGTAAATACACTTTTAAGAGTACATTTTACTTTCACAAGTAATAACAGAATAGGTGCACTCTGTTTAATGAGGTGCAAACGTCTTAACGTCTGGTTACCATTAAATGCCGGCTGCCTGGTATGGATTTTAAATCAATTCACCAATATGCTATCAATGCCTTCTCTACCCCAGGTAATCAATACTTCATTTACTGATCACAATATTCCAACTTCCCGTACCCAGTCTTCTCATTGTGCTAGTGTAAGCATCTTAAACATTCAATAACATAATGACTGAATTGTCTGGTACCCTTAATTGAACACACAGCCTGGGACAATTTGTATGAATCCTTTCTGAAAATCATTTGTGGTTTTGGTTCTTTCCCACCAACTGCTTTGCAGGAAGCTTTATCTACAGGAAAAAGTTAAATCTAAATGTTTTTTTCTTTTCTTTAGATGAGAATCATTTGCAAGGATGTCACGGCTGAAACCCTCTATGATGTGCTTCATGACACCAGCTACCGTCGGAAGTGGGATTCCAACATGATTGAGACTTATGACATTGGGCGACTAACAGTGAATGCTGATGTGGGCTACTACTCCTGTAAGCTGTAGCTTGGTACTAAACTGACTTATTGAAACTAGTCACAGTAACCTTTGTACACAAGTTTGCATTTGCATTGTGATGCCTGAGTCACTGTCTTGCACCACAAAAGGCTGACTCTCAGTACTTTAGCAAAACCTGCTTTATTCAACTTGAAACAGGAACAACACAGTTATTTATTCTAGGGGGATCTACCACTTCCCTATACACAGGCACAGCAAACAGGCAGAGTCAGGGCCAGGTCAGTGACAAAGTTATACTGTTCCCTGCATTTATATTGTCCCTTGAATCACCCATCGCTTTAGCACGATCCCGATTGACTCGTAGTTGTTTCCGTGGTGCTCTGCTGTTGTGTTGCGAACCTGTATTTGCTTCGGTGACAGATAAGTAGTCCTTCACAGATGTGGCAAATGTGCTTCGCCATAGGGGATGCTCCTAAAAGAGTACAGAAACCTCACAGTATTAAAAAAAAGGTGGTTCTCCAGATAAGCTAAAAGTTAAGGCCTTTCCAAGCCAGGTTCAAGTTAGAATAGATGGTGCTCAGTAAAACTGCCCAGGCTAGTTATTTCTGTTTGTACATACCCACTACACATTTTTGCTAAAATAAATTTGTAAAACAGTCATTATGGGAAGGATGCTGCAGGAAATGTCATTGCCATTGATTATTATTTAAAATTATTTGGATTTCACAGGCTTGTTAACTATAGTTAAAATACAGGGGGTCTGGTAGATAGAGTCAGGGATTTCAACATGAAAACAATTAAGCAGACCCACTCACCTACAATTAATGAGTGGACTCATTTTTTGAACACATAATAGACGTGTTGGAAGTGCAATGGTTAGCACAACCACCTTACAGTAGCAGAAAAATGGGTTCAGATTTTCACAAATTATGATATGTTTTTCTTCTGGCTTTTCTGCGGGACTCTAGTTTTTCTCCCACATTGCAAAAAAATTGCTTTGCCTGATCATATTCTGCAACGTACAGTAGTTAAGAGTTTTTCATAAAAGGAAATGCCTAGTCACCCATGTCGTAACTCGTTTCAAGTCATTTGCAGTTCTACATACAACTGTTGTAGCTCATTAGGTGTGTTGGCTCATCCAACTCAATGTTAATGCTACACTGACTCAGAGATGCCTTGATATTTTGTGCCAGGTCACCAAAATGCTCATCATCATATTCTTGCAAAACAAGATAATGTTTAGGAATGAATGAAACATTTAATAATATGGTTGTAGCAAAAATGTCCACTTTTAAAACCCTTTAGAATGTGGCCTTATTCTTACAGCACTGAGTTTGTTCACCTAACTAAATTTGGAGACATTTTTGGATATATTGATAGGCCATTACAAGGAGGTTGGCATGTGCTGTGACCGGTGGTCAGGAAGCAGTTGAGACAACACAAAAATTTGGGGTATCACCCTGGTAACCCAGTTTACTTTTTAAGTCAGAAGAAAAAATGATAACAGAAACAGTCCCGACAATAACGAATGCAGGCTTCAAAGGAACTGAAATGGTCGTAACTGAAATTGCTTATATAACATTTAATCGCCCTCTGTCCTCCATGGTCCTCATCTTCCTGGGGTTCTGCTTTTTATGTTCCCAGAACCGGAAGGGGTGGGGCTTTCTTCTGACCTTACTGTTGGGCTTGGTTGTCCTCACTGGTCTATGAAAAAAGGAGAGGAGACAGTTAGTGACAGTCACCCCCCAATTTTGCAGTGGAACTGCTTGCCTTGGCTGAGCTGATCTGGTAGACCTCTGGGCATGCGTGACAGTGTATAGATTATTTCTCACGGCTTTAAGTTTTTTCATTTTGTACTGTTCCTTATAAAGTAGTAACATATATGTTTTGTTGTTTAAAAACTGAGACCTTCACCACTACTCAGACAAGTTTTAGATTAAAGTATACCTTCATTTGTCTTTACATTAACATTGCTTTGCCATATTTAAATTGAAATTACTGTTGGAAAATGCTTAATGGACGCAAGGTGACTCCTGGTGTTTAACTGGACACCTTTGGCATGTATCTTATCGATTCATTACAAATTCGCAAAAAAGAGATAATTGTAAAGCCTATATATCTTAAACTTACAACTTTTTCATAATTTTTAGATATTTATTACATTGTTATATATTGCTACATATGTTTGTTAATTTTTTGCCTCACAAGCCTTCACTTACATCTTACTACTCAAGCTCCTCAAGGTGCTGAGTCCAGAGATTATTCTATTTCAAAGAATTATCCAGGTCAGGGGACTTGAACATAAAGTAGTGAAGGTGTTATTTTCGGGGAAAAAAACAATTGCTTCATCTAGAATATATTGTTGTGGTTGGATTGTTACTGACTACTGTCTGAGTGCTGTGAGTTGTGTCCAGTTGACTTAATGCAAATTAACTTTTCTGCGCTGATGTTCACTTCATTGTATGCACATGCATAATTCCTTTGCTCAAATAAGCTTGCTGCACAAGAATACATATGTTGATACACGATGCGAGATGCAACATGAATAATTCACACCACGCTAAGTAATAAGCCAGCAAGCAGAACATATGTAGTATCTGATTGAAACGCAGGTACTAGACATGAATACTTTATTTATTGTAGACGTACACCTATCTGCATTTTCTGTTCATTGACAACACAAACTAGACCTGGAGTATGCAGATGTTAATATATTATTTGGTAGAATTTGAGCAGGTCTGACCTCATATTGTTGACAGCAGCGGTTTTGTATTATCCAAGCCAGAAGTTCTTATTTTAACATTCCCTTGGGATTAATAAAGTATCTATCTATCTATCTATCTATCTATCTATCTATCTATCTATCTATCTATCTATCTATCTATCTATCTATCTATCTATCTATCTATCTATCTAAAGAAACACATTTTCCTTTTTATTTGTGTTTATCTCACAAGCAACATTTTAGTTCTGCTCAATAGCACCATTTATAGACCACGACTGACGTATCTGGTGCCAGGCATATTTACTTACCTACCCAGTTAAACTATTGAGTGAAGGAACAGAAGGAGTATTCTTTAGAAGGCCTTGGTCCTTAATGTTTGCCATTTAAAATAGTTACATTAAATTTACTTTATATACTGTACTGTATGGTCATTTCTGCCTCCATTAAATTGCTCTATTTAATGTAGAGTACATGGAAAGAACACTTTAGAAAATGTCACGCACAAGCGTTTGTGGATCAATCTCTGGCCTCATCTGAGGTACACACTACGACACTGGGTTATAGGGGGTATTTGTGCTAAACGTTTCCCCTTTTGTTCCCTCAGCAGTACAGAAAAGACATCCAATGAGGGCAACTCACACCGCCCCTTCCGGTGTCCCACCAGCTGGAAGGAGGAGTTCTGTATTAAACGGATCGCACCACAGGAAGGAGCTCATTTTGCTCTGACCCAAATCATATGAATTATAGCCTGATGGCTTTCTTGTTTTTTTGATCATTTAAGATTTGCATTGGTGTGTATAGGAGCCCATTTTTTAAAATGTATTAAGCAAATTAAATGGGGATGCCTGTGTTGGCGCCCCAACATTTCTTTGTGGAACTTGAAATGTTTTCCTCAATCACAATACCAACAGTAGCTATAAATTGCTGTGAATCAGCGATTAACACAAAGAGGACTGTTATATGTTATGCATTGCATACATACACTGGAATTTCTATGGTTTCCATACTGATTATCTGTACGTTAAATGTAGGTTCATGCAACATTGCAAAATGCTGCAAAGAAATTCATGTGTTCTGTTTGCAGGATGTGTTGACAAGGTTAGAATGGTATTCTATTGGGACAATGATCCATATAACAAAAATTGATTTTCTGTCATTCCCAGTTCACCTGGGTAATTGTCCTGCAAGACTTAATGATCCAAAATGAGAACATATTAGGAATCTCACATGTATTGTTTTGTTGTTGAAATAAAATAAATGAAACATCACAACTTACTATTATTTGATAAGGTGAATAAACTAAAATTTTACTTGTAATACTGTACTATACAGACTATCTGTAGTTTTTAACAAATCTGCATTTAGTAATAAGTATAATCTAGACTTGAATTTTGACACAGCACACTGCACCTGCACTTGGTGAAGAGCGTTATACCACAAGTTTGTTATGTTGTTGTATCTAAACATAAAATGAGGTTATGATAAAAATCAAATTGAAGATTCATAACCAGAAAATCTGAAAAGTGAACTGAAAATTTCAAATTCATATATTACTGTTCTTAATCATAGAGAATAGTATAGACAGATTTTTAATGGGTAATCTGATAGCACTTCATAGTTTTAATAAAGTACTGTATTTGGTGACTTTGCAGCTTACTATTTCTAAGAATCAGTTTTATGGCAGGGCATTTCAAGGATGTTACAGGAAGTGGCCGCTGAAGCGTATCGTCACAGTCACCAGACAGTAGCTCACGTCTGGACAGTAATATTACTAACATGCAGCTGCAGACTTTCCACTAGAGGTGAATGATCAGGACACGATAAAAAAAAACTCAGGTTTTGAAATCATATCCTCATATCTGTTCTGCCAATCATTTTTTCCTCTTTAATATTAGTTTTAATACTTTAGATAGGATCTCAGCTGGGGAACTCCAATTTCCTTTTTTAAGAGTATTACAAGAGAAGTAGAGGTTATAACCGCTTATTGAAATTAATTTTCTAAACTTACTGTCTGAAGCTACACAGCAGAAGCCTACAGTATTTCAGGTTTTGTTAATCTAAAGGTCAAAATCAAAACACATTCCATCAGACCCATTTTTTCTGTTGCCAACAATATTAAAATGAAACACGGAAAAAAAACTTAAAGTTATACACCCTGGCGAAATAGGGGCTATAACTGAATTCAGAGTTAACCACTCACATTCCAAGGGATGAACAAAGTTAATTTACCTTCCCAGTGGCTTCATTTAAAGTTTCTGGCCTGCATAACTAGGGTTCACTAGAAAGAAGCAATTATCTTATTGTTGAAAAGCACAAATCAGGATAGAGATAAAAAAAGAATTTCAAAGGCATGACTTTTATCATGTGTGTAACAGTATGAAGTTATCATTAATAAGTGGAGAAACTATGACACCACCATACTTTGTAGGAAAGGTAGTTTAATTTATTTTACATTTATTTACAATACAATATATGCAGTTTGTCTAATTTGTAGCCTCAGCTCAGTTTCTCTGGCATTTGATTTAGTGTAGATTTTATGGTTCTGTCAATGATGGCAAGTAGTGATGATTAGAACAGTTCACACAAAATTAAATTCATGGTGAAACTCAATGTTTTGCTTCACAAAATAATTCAAATGAGTAGTGCTTCCCCACAAGCAAAATCCATTTTATTACCAGATAAATTTGTATCTAATCTGCAACCCTTTTCACCATTTGCAAAAGTATGGCAAAGTTTATTCTGGTGCATAACATGGTTGATACAGCTAGATAGCACTTACTTGAAAGCATATCCAAGGCGCGCCTCCACTGATAAAATCCTTAGGCCTGGCCTGGGCATTTAGCCACCCCTGATTCTCTGTCAGAATTCTGGCTTAAATTAATTTGTAAAGTTTGGAAATAGATAGAAGGAGCCCAGGAACACGGCATTGAATGCAGCAGATTCAGCTGTGGAATAACCTGTATGGAGCAATGATCTTTGCTTTCCACCCAAAAAGAAACTCATTTTAAAGAGTTTCCCATTTTGCATGCAAAATGGATCTGAAACTCAGTTTCCCTGAGCTTTGCAAAAGGAAACACTGATGTTTTGTTCATCACTAATAGCAAGTTGTCCACAATCAGTATTGATGAACCATCATGCTACTGGCACAATACTGGACCACCGGTTTGAGGATCCTACAGCTCAGGTTTACCTTTTCTTCAAAGATAATGACACAGTTTTTATGAAAGTTTCCACTTTTTGATTCATTTCTCCAAAGAGCTCTTGATGATCATCCACATTCATTTAAACAAAGCTGGGTGGAGCACGCATGTTCCTGTTTGTGAGTAAGGGCTTTGTCTTTGCTAACTGGTAAGGGATTCTGTTTTTGCTCAGTGTCATTCAATTGGAGAAATCATAAATGCTGACCTTAGCCATGGCAAGAGAGCCTCAAAATTGTTCAGTCCGGTTGTAGTGTTCTCCAGGACCTTGTGGGAAAGTGCTTGTTTTGCTCTCAGGGGAATTTTGGCAGAGAGGACTGATTATTGCATATAGAAATAAAAAGCCTTAATGATGTAAAAAGAGTTTCAAAATCATTTAAACTTCCTGTAAATATTGCCTTGCTTATGCAAAAATGTAAATTTTGTATATTATTTCTTTCTAAAATGCTTATCACGCAATTTGAAATTTGCGTTATGTCAATGTGTTTGTGCATATGTTGGTGTGTGTGTGTGTATGTGTGTGTGTGTGTGTGTGCCTGCCTTAGTTCTTGTCTTGAACTCAATGCTGTTGGCATAGGCTATGACAGAGACACAGGTATGATTTGATTAAGTAGGTCTGAGAATGTTCTACTGAATATAAAAATATTTACATATGGAATACTAAGTATTATGCCATTCAATAAACATAAACCAAAATGGCAGTAATTGAGACACTTGTAAATGTATAAACTTTATTTAATAAATAAAACTTCCTTTATTTAACAGAAACGTGTTAGATTTGATGTATGTAAATCAACATTTTAATTTAGCAAGCCTGGCCATCTTTGTACTGGCAACATTTTGTAGAGTTACTAATCCATTTCACACAGTAGTTTTGAGGAATTGTAGTCATTCATCCTCACACAGCACCTACAGTTGTTTCAGATTTTTTGGCAGTCTTGGACACACAACATCATTTAGTACTAGCCACAATATTTCCACTGGGCTGAGTTTAGACTTTCACTTTGCCTTTTTCTAGACACTTTGGGTTATTGTTTGGTTATACTGTGCACTTTTCACTCAACCTGTGGGCTGCATCTCCAAAAGCGTCATAACGCTAACAACATTGTAAACTCTGTCTTATGACTGATCGTTAATTTATGAGTGCTTACCTCAAGATCCATCGTAACTAAAGTAGCACGTTAAATTCTTTGTAATCTATGTGCTTCTTCACCCACTCGTTAATTGCTAAGTGCTTCTTTAACTGGATAACTCTTGCGCTGACCGTAGCCACGGGCAGTGGTAGCCACACAGAATACTTTCAATTCATGAAATCTAAGATTTATACTTCAGATAATATTATTTTCATGATAAAATGCTTTGAAGCATTTACATTATTACATTTTATAGCTACAGAGTTAATTTAATTTAAATAATTGATACTTTTAATAATTACAGATTTATAAGTTCTGTGGTGGGTTGGCGCCCTGCCCAGGATTGGTTCCTGCCTTGTGCCCTGTGTTGGCTGGGATTGGCTCCAGCAGACCCCCGTGACCCTATTCGGATTCAGCGGGTTAGAAAATGGGTGGATGGATGGATGGGTTAGAAAATGGATGGATGGATGGATTTATAAGTTGATGATATTTATATCTTTTTAAAATTTTTGAAGATTAGTGTTCTAAGGCTGCAGCTGGCTTCATTTTCACAGAAGTGTTTTCTTTCTTACAATTGGTTGTGCGAGGAAGCAGGATAATAAAAGGGAGGAGATAATGCGGCTGCAATAAAGAAAGCCTTCCCAGAAGACCATCCATTGAATTCTGTGTCTGTGTGTCCTACGGACCTGGATAGTTTGACATCTGTGGCAGAGCGACGGGCGCTGAGCAATCAGCAATCAATCCTGTCAATCATGGAGAATCCACAACATCCACTAAGCAGTATCATCTCCAGACAGAGGAGCAGCTTCAGCGACAGACTGCTGTCACTGTCCTGCTCCACTGATAGACTGAGGAGATCGTCCCTCCCCCACACGATGTGACTCTTCAATTCTATATGGGGGGGTAAACGTTAACATTATACAAAGTTATTGTCTGTTATGCCTGCATTTTTATCACTCTTTAATTTAATATTGTTTATCAGCAGTATGCTGCTGCTGGAGTGTGTGAATTTCTCCTTGGGATTAATAAACCATTTATCCTATCTATTGTGGAGGACTGCCGGCTTCTCATGCCGGTCCTCACCCCCAGGCCGCCAGGAGGAGCCCTTCCGACAGCAGGATAGTGCCCCGAGGTCCAGCAGGGCCTCATGGACTTTGTAGTATTTATACACAGCCCTGCTGGATACCTTGGGGGCCACCAGGAGTCACTGTGGGAGGGGTTATGGGCTCTTTTGTGCCTTATGACCCGGGGGTACGTCACGGTCATGTGACGGGAAGGAACGACGTGCTCCCGGGTTGAAGTAAAAGACTGATTGCACTGACCCGGAAGGAAAAAGGAACTGTGGACTGTTGGGACAGAAACACCTCTGGGTCAGGGGGTTTAAAAGGGCGGTGCCTCGCTCCAGACAATGAGCTGAGTTGGGAGACAGGGTGGCTAAGCGTCTGGGAGAGTGGAGGATTATTATTGGTTTATTGTATTATTATTGGAGTATTTGGGAGTGGAGAGTGCTTTGTGCACATTATTGTTATAATAAATATCACTATTGGACTTTTACCTGCTGTCTGACGTGGTGTCTGAGGGTGCAAAGGTGCGAGCAAGCACCTAATCTGTCACACTATCTATCTATCTATCTATCTATCTATCTATCTATCTATCTATCTATCTATCTATCTATCTATCTATCTATCTATCTACCACCACCTTGTGAAACTACGACTTACACATTATTTAAATTAAACCAGTCTGTCTTTGGGTCTAGTTACACCTGCTGTAAAGTTTCTCTGCATCAAACGTACAGGCGATTTTATAAACATTTACGACTTTTTAACTGTGTAACATAATGTAATGCTGTGGTAAAGCACTATTGTAATTGTTATTCTACAATGCATGTACATATGTGCTTTTAAAAGCTGCGGCATAACATTTACAATTGAGTAATTTAATTATAGCGTAACACTGTATTACACGGTTAAGTACAAGGTAATGACACCTAGTTTTTCTGTAATTATATATAAGTAATTACAGGGTAAGTACAGTGTACTAGGGACACCTAATCTAAAGTCAAACTCAAAATTCAACACATAGAGTTAATATGAGTTAACACCATAAGTTTCTTGCACAATGGAGTACAGTGGCTCAATATCTCTGAGTCAGCAAGGCAGAAGTAGATCAGCATAGACAAGAATAAAAAGCCATTTCACACCAACAATTAATGGTGTGATGTTTTAAGAAAGTTTGGCGTTACTAAATAAGCTTCATTTTAAATGTAGAGAGTGTGCCTGCTTCTTTCTATACATGTATGTCACATTGGATAGATGAACTGAAGAGCTTCATTTTCTCATAATATTAATAACAAAAAACACTAGGTTAAGTGGAACACTTAAAGAGGCTCTCTTCAGGAGGAGACATACTGTAGCTAATGTTTTTTTAAATGACTTGCTATTAGATGTCTGCTGAGAAAGAAATATAAACTTGCTCTAATTTGTTATCCACAGTCTGAAATTACTTAAGCAGCTCCAACAAGCTGAACTGGAAAATACTTTTAGTTGAATCAACAATGGTTTGAAAAATGCCTCTTTACAAAGGCGGCCATTTCTCTGCCGCATTTGGGTGCTTGGAAATCAATATCATTTAATTTAATGCTGCCAACAGCTTCATGGAACAGCACTCTCTGATAATGGTCATTGCCATCTGAGTAGGAAAGGTTAAGAGAGAATTAGAAACTGTGGAATGAGAGCTGGCAAAACCATTAGCCTTCTTACTCGCTGAGCTTCGAGTCATTTAATCTTCTATTGACTTCAAGGTGCCTCTGTATGACAGCCTTGCAAGGAAGCAGCAGTGCTTTGCTCATATTATGCAGAAAGAGGGTAAGAACATGACACATTTTATAAACATTAGACCATTAAGTCCATCAGGCTCATTTGGTTAACTAATAGCTGTTGCCAATATGTTTCATTCGGATCATTTCTAAATGATGTCAGGCATTCAAATACAAGGCTTAGTGATTCTTTTTGGCTCCCATATTGAATGCACTTGAATGCATGTCCCTAGTGTGGCCGTGGGCGTTAGGGAACGAGGGGAATCCTACTCTGCCATTTTATGGTTTCTCATCTTTTACCAAATCTATTTTTTCTCAAATGAGGCTAAAGACATGCTGTATTCGCATGCTATGGGATATATGGGCTTCTCAGGGGAAACTTTACATGAACACACTGGTAATTAGTAGCTCCCAGTGGGAGAATTCAGGGTGGTGTTACCCAGCTTTGCCCTGCTGTGATTTAATACACCTCATTTCACTATATAAAATAGTAATCACGATCGCTATCACTATCAAGTTGTATTTAGAGCAATGAACTACCCACTTGAAGAATTTCTTACGCTTAGAAAAAAAACATTAGTTTTAAATATACTTAGTGTGGACTGAATAGCAAACACAAACAGAGTAAACTGGGAGCATGGACATCACTAACAGTAACTCCCAGGATTCTTAGAGAGCTCAACAACAATAGTTGACTGTGCAGTTGATAATTTATTAAATAAATCTACTGTACATATATTTATGGACAGTTACATTCCAAAATGCTTCAGTGCAGTGCTTCATACAGCAGCAAGTTCCTCAAGGTGGATTAAGTAACTTTGACGCTCAATTTCAAATTCACATTACTGTGCAGTTTACTTTTTTATTTAATAATGAAGTGGTCTACAAACTTTTAACCTTTATGCGTGTCATTTCTGTCATACTTTTGTAGTTAATGAATCCAGATGAAAGCTTTTTAATGGAAAAAATGTTATTGCAAAGTTCACCAATAGTCCAGGAATGTAATTTTCTTAAACTAACATTTTATATTATTGTTATTTGGTGTCCCTGGCATGCTGGAAGCAGTACAGCATCAGGCCAAATGTGTTCTAGATCCCAAGCCCAAGGAACAGCCCAGCTGCCACAGCTAGTCCCATCCTTTGATCATTTCTTAAAGAGAAAAAATACTGTTTGCATAAAAAGCCATCTATCTATCTATCTATCTATCTATCTATCTAATGTTGTGGTAAATACTCAGTAAATAAAGATCATCATTACAAATTATTTCAAATTAGACATCCTTTATTACATTTGGCCATTTGAGCCTTGCTATGTGAACAGCAAAGTTCTTTATAGCATTACTGGTTAAGTGTAATTTATGCTTCTGCATCTGCGTTTAACTACTCTTTGCATTAACCTGAACCCTACACAAACCTCTATGCCTCTGATTGGCCAGTTTGCTAATTACATATTTCTTGTAATATGTTTCCATTCATCTGCTGGTTTGAAAGATGGCGAATGTATGAAGACATGAAAAAATGTAACAGACAAATTCGTTCAATTGATAGAGGAAAATGTGTAGTGAAAGTAGTGGTGATCCTGAAGGGCAAAACTGCCTGCATTTTAATGGATCATTCGCTTTTCTAGCATGCTACAAACACCGCCAACTGGCATTCAGGCATGTGCTTGCTTTCAATGGTGTAGCCTTTGCACATTTTTATGCCATAGGCTCAACGCAGAAGTATAAATCAGCCTTCAGTCTTAAGAGAGCAACTCATTTTATTATTCAGGTTCACTTACATATAATATCTATAAAGCATTTCAGTTATACCAATGAGCACACAGATAGATGGTACACTCTAGTAACATCTCTCTGCCATTATGGTCCAAAGGTCCCAAAATAAACAAATCATTAAAAGTCTGGGGTAGAAATATCTGGTTCAAAGAAATAAGACTCTCATATATAAACTGTTATTAAAGAACAAAACATAAAGTTAAATGTTATATATGACCTAATTTTCTAATTGAAGTGTGCTTGTACAAATGATGTCAGGATATCCTCATTAACCATGGCAGGCAGTTCCAAACACAATCTCCCTCACACTATTTGTATATACAGTACTAGGAAACATGTGGTCTTTCTGCGCATGTGTTCTAAATAGTTTCTTTCGGTCTGATGCCAAGCTGAGTTCATGGATCTGTTGTTTTTCATGGCATAACAGTCCATAGTTCATGAATATCTGATTGATCTGTACAATGTGCTTCACTTTCAGCAGTTGTTGATGTTCTTTTCCTGTCAGTCATGATACCTTCATGCACAGCTGTTCCTTATCTGTTAGGCATGGTACATGGGGTGGCGTAGTGGCTCTAAGGCTAGGGATTCGCACTGGCAAGCGAAAGGTTGCTGGTTCGAATCCCATAAATGCCAAAAGTGACTCTACTTCATTGGGCCCTTGAGCAAGGCACTTAACCTACAATTGCTCCATCCTGGGTATGATGTTAATCTGCCTGCAGCCCTGCATGATGTCCCTCCAAACTGCAGGGTTGTTGGCAGAATTGGCACCTCAGCACTACACTAGCTCAGATGGAATGTAACCAGTGCTGAGGTGTCGCATGGCCGCCCTTGGGTCCTAATCTGGGATCCTGAGTTGATTTGTCATGTGGTGGGTGAGGCAATGCGCAGTATCAGCATGTGCTCCTAACCTCCTCCTCATGGTACATGGCTGCACGGGCCAGGAGGAGGAACCAATGCCCAGTTTTCTGTTCAAATAGATCACATGTCCAATTCATTGGGTCATGCTATCATAAAATTTCGATTAAAACCACGATCAAGGCTCAAGGCCAAGTGGTGTGCAAGTTTTTCATGACAGACAGATATACATTATGTATGTATATTTATGTATCTATCTATTATATATAAAAATCTTGGATCAAGATGTGATCATCTTGGAGAGACACTTTGAAGTCCTGCAAGACTATTTGCTCATTATACCCTACTTACAAACAATTTCTCGGAGACACTTTAACATCCCACGAGACAAGGAAGTTTGAGACAAAAGGACAGCTGCTGTACAGGCTTTTAAATGATCGTCACACAGCACGACATGCAGATCAGGCACCACAGCAGCAGCTAGCAGCAAGCCAGCAGCTGATTCGTCCGCATCACCTTAGCGTGCGTTCAGCCCCCTTCACAATGCGAGTGGCAGAAATGCGAAGTGGCTAGTGTGAAGCCATAATGACCACTAAAGGGCATCTCAAACTGCTTATTTTTATTAAAAAGATTGCTTTATCACAAACGTCTTCTTCAAATCTACACAAGCTTAAACACAATTCTTTTCTTTCTGTCTTTTTTGCTCTCTTCCTGCCCAGGCAAGTTTTTTCATCATCCACACCCGATTCCACCTCCCTGGATGAGGGGTAATGACTCCTTTTATACCAGACCCAGAATACTTCCAATGCTACAATATTAGCACAACGCCCTAAGTGGCATGCTCTTTTTGTCCTTCCATTACAAAGAGAAATTCTAATCACCCTAGTCTTCACATATAAGAAGACAATTTCCGACATTTGAGATACAATTGCTTAAATTTCATTTGTTTTTGCAGTTGGAGCACAGGCAGGTGAAGAGACGTGCTTATGGTCACACAATGTCAGTAGCAGGATTTGAATATGCAACCTAAGTGCTTGAAGTAAGTGGTCCAAAGCCTTAAACACTACAACACATTGCCTGCCAGTAATATTAAATATTAAATATTAAATAGAGAATATAATTAGTTAAATAGTACTTGTGATACATCTGAAGTATATGGCACTTTAACTGAGGCCCATTGACTTATGGAATTTTGAAGCCGCATAACCCAGCTATATACAGTATATACAAATACCATACCTTTGTTAATTAAAAAAAAAAATAAATAGGTGATTTTTTTTGATTGACAGGTGCTCATTCAACATGATTATAATTCAATCCCAGATTGGTTACGCAGCTCTGACAATAACTTTACTTTATAAGGAACTTTTGGAAATGTACAAAGTTGTTAATGTAGATCAATAATTACAAAACAAATTTTTGAAAAAATAAATATTATGAGGGCAGCACGGTGATGCAGTGGTAGCGCTGCTGCCTCGCAGTTAGGAGACTCGGGTTCACTTCCTGGGTCCTCCCTGCGTGGAGTTTGCATGTTCTCCCCGTGTCTGCGTGGGTTTCCTCCGGGTGCTCCGGTTTCCTCCCACAGTCCAAAGACATGCAGGTTAGGTGCATTGGCGATTCTAAATTGGTGTGTGGGTGTGTTTGTGTGTGTCCTGCGGTGGGTTGGCACCCTGCCCGGGATTGGTTCCTGCCTTGTGCCCTGTGTTGGCAGGGATTGGCTCCAGCAGACCCTGTGTTTGGATTCAGCGAGTTAGAAAATGGATGGATGGATGGATGGATAAATATTATGATATTACAGAACGGATTCCTAATCTGCAACTTAGTCTTATATTACATGGGTAAAATGCCACCTGTGATACATTGTAGCAAGTGGTAGGAAGTTATGGAAGGATGTTTCAATAAGAATGTACAATTCTAAAAAGAAAAAAAAACAGCATGCTTTATTCGGCTTTACTGGGCGAGCACTTGACAGAGTAAGTTATCATTTTCATCTCCCTTTGTCTCTGTTTTGCTATTGCAGGATGTGAGCGTATGATATACCAGACTTAATGTTGATATTGCTTATTATGTGCATACATTTTGAGTCCATCGGTATGTACAGTCTGTAACACTTGATTAATAAAATATTGATTAATATGCTATCAGCATCAACCATTGTGTTTAAAATCTTGAAGCATAATGTTTTGTTGGCATGAGTAGCTCTGGTTTGTTTTCTGAGCTATAGGTCAAAACCATTGATATTAGCTTGCTTGTTGGAGCATAAGAGGATTGACCTCTTGCTACAACCAGTCTCTTCAGTTTGGTGTCTGATTGATTACTGTGTCAGTATTGTTTATTTTTTTATTTTTATGACATCAATACTTTAATAAACTAGTTCTCAGAGCCAAGACCAGGATTAATTAAACTTTTTATATAAGAAATTCAGTAGCTGTTTTCCATCTGTCCTGTGACTATCTTCTCAAACATTGTGCTCAAGTAGTGATTATGTAAATAAAGTTTAGAGCAGCAGCCACCACCCAGCCAATCACTGCACTGTGACGATTAATCATGTGATAGTTAAGATTGTTGTTGACTATTAATGTGAATATCAGTTAATTTGAACCTCAGCCAGTTAAAGCATAAAAAGTTCTAAGATGGTCATGTCTAGCATCAGTTACCTAAGATCTGAACTTGGGCGGTGTTAGTTACAGATTACTAATCAAGACTTGACATTTGAGAAGCTGGCTGAGCCATCTGTGACAAGTGTTTTTGATTCCTGTTGTGCAGCCCCAGCTTTTAACTTTAACCATTCACTGTTATTTCTGTTGATGGAGTGTTTACATGAATCCAGGTACGACTGTAGAATTTTTGTGCTAAATTAAACTTAATATTTTTATTATATCACATACAAATACATGGGATTGAAGAGTATTTCTTAGCATCACTTACCTGGAATAAGGTTCCACCGTGGTCACTATTTGCATGTTTGCACATTCTCCTTGAGATTTTGTTTAGATGTACAGGCTACACTAACACAGCATAAGAGTGAGAGTGGAAATCTGAATGAGTGTGGTTTGCAATGCACTGGTACCCTATTCAGATCTTGTTAGGCTCCAGCACCCCATAACCCTTGTGGCACAAGTGATAGAGGTAGAACAAGTGCAAAATTAGCTGGGGATCCAGATGGGTAAACCCCATTTAATACTTACAAAAAAATAAAATAAATCAAAAGGCTCGCAGTGCCACTCAAACACAAACAATCACAGGCAATCGCTTCAAGTTTCACCCTGTAGCATTATCGAAAATACAAAATTGGTCAGGTTTCAGGGAGTTCCAGTCTTTTGGGTGCTCAGGTCCAAAATGTCATGCCACCTTCCAGCGGTGTTTGTTCTTATATCTTCTGGACCTGATGGGGTGGATCATCTGTGGCTCAGTTGCACTCATTGACCGTCTTCTCTGCACTGTGAGAGAAAAAGGAAGCAAGACTTTTAGTGACAGCACCATCTTTCATCCTAGGGTGGTACTGCATACCTCAGGTGAGTCCAGAAGGTGATTCCCTGTGGTGCGTATGTGATACCTTGCAGCATAAAATGTGGGAGTGAAGGAGGGTGGGACACATTTGTGTGAGCCACTAGTCAGAAGCATTAGCTACCCTGCAGCAAGGAATAATCTGGAAAAAATGAATAATGTGATCTTATGGTAACTGTATATATGTACTTGTGATTAACAATTAAATGATGCTGAAATGACGAAGTGAAAAATGAAATAATCATTTACCCTCATTGAATGTCTATTTGCTTTCAGGGAAGTGTCCCAGTCCATTGAAGAACAGAGATTTTGTGACCCTGCGATCATGGCTTCCTCTTGGCAATGACTACATAATCATTAACTACTCCGTTAAACACCCTGTAAGTGGCATTGCACTGCATACCTGTTTTATATTTACCTCTGTTTGCCATTAAGTTGCATATGTCAACTAACATGCTTGCTTGCTTTCAATTAAATGAATCTCTTGCCTTCTTCATTGATTATTTTAAACAGAAGTATCCTCCTAAGAAAGACTACGTGAGGGCAGTGTCACTGCAGACCGGCTACCTGATCCAAAACAACAGTGCTAGTAGCAGTACTCTGTACTATCTTACCCAGGTGGACCCCAAGGGTGAGCCAGTGTGTTCTTATTTTACTGCGGAGTGTAGTTCCATCTGAGATTTCTTCTTCCTGTATGCCTATGGCTGATGGGATAGGCTCATAATCTTGATATGCCTGTGCTATCAAGGAGGGCTTGGAAAGTGGATGCTTGGTTATTAATAAAGTGTCTCTTTCTCATTTGTTTTGCTGCTACAGTCTATGCCATCTTTATTAACATTTTTGTTCTGTTTCAAAATCTGTTACACCAAAAAAACCTTGTTTCCCCTGTAACAGTCACAACTGCACTGCATGCCGTAATAATGTGAATAGCAAATGGGCTGCAAAGTTCAGAGTGAGAACAGGTTACATTAATTTGTAAAATATTTTTATCTATACAAACACATATTTCTTGGAATTATTGTCAAAGATTTGCATAATTTTTCTTAATATATGTTCTGTTATTTCCAGGTTCCCTACCTAAATGGGTTGTCAATAAAGTATCACAGTTTGTAGCACCTAAGGTAACTACTTATTTTAATATTAGTGCAATTCTTACTATATTCTTCTTTGACTATTAGTGTTTACAGCCACATCTGACATTGTACTGTTGGTGTATAAGTTACTGCATCATATGGAGTATATTTATTGTTTAATTCTGTCATATTCAAAACCTGCTTCTGGTCGGCTTAGAAGGTGAAATAATACATGAATATTTACTCAGCAATGCCTAACAATTTCTATGTTTGTGCTGCCATCTTGTGTTCAATTTTAAAATTACAAAAAAGTCAATTTTTTCTTGAATTAGTTCCCAAACTCGATCCAAAGGACCCCCTGTGGCTGCAGGCTTTTGTTCCACCCAGTTTTACAGTGATAATAATTGATAACAACTGATCTCATTTCATTAGCTGGACTTTTTCACTCTTCTCTTATTCTGCATTCAGAAAAACACAACAGTATGTTTTTTACATTTGTAGAAATATTTCAGATAGTGATAGATAGATAGATAGATAGATAGATAGATAGATAGATAGATAGATAGATAGATAGATACTTTATTAATCCCAAGGAGAAATTCACATAATCCAGCAGCAGTATACTGATATAAAGAAACAATATTACATTAAATAGTAATAAAAATGAAAAAAATGAAAAAAATTAAAATAAAATTAATGTTAGCATTTACTCCCCCGGGTGGAATTGAAGCGTCGCATAGTGTGGGGGAGGAACGATCTCTTTAGTCTGTCAGTGGAGCAGGACAGTGACAAAAGTCTGCCACTGAAGCTACTCCTCTGCCTGGAGATGACACTGTTAAGTGGATGCAGTGGATTCTTCATGATTGACAGGAGTTTGCTTAATGCCCGTCGCTCTGCCACAGATGTTAAACTGTCCAACTTTAATCCTACAATAGAGCCTGCCTTCTTAACAAGTTTGTCCAGGCATGAGGCGTCTTTCATCTTTATGCTGCCACCCCAGCATACCACCGCATAGAAGAGGGCACTCGCCACAACCGTCTGGTAGAACATCTGCAGCATCTTACTGCAGATGTTGAAGGATGCCACCCTTCTCAGATTTCTAGATTTTTCTAAAGCTATAAATGCTTAACTCTTTTTTGTTGTTCTCCTATTATTTTCCCCTTTTCCTGTATAATTTGCTCCCTTCATTTAACCCTAATAGTGATAATTAACAACCAGCACAGCAGACACCTGGGATAATGAAAGCAACGACGACTTCAGTGCTAGATTAGTAAATAATCAATTAAATAATCAGAACACCTTGAAAAGTAGAATGAAAATTAAGTTGAAAATACTGTTAATGACTAAAAAAAGTACATATTACCTATATAACTGCTTATTACATTTTAATAAAAATCTACCAAACTTAGTTTGTAATTTCTACATTGACTCCAAAACACAGAAATTGGAAAATAATGACTCACTTAATTAGGCTAAGAGTCCAATGAAAAATAGAAGTTGGTTGGAACAAAAACCTGCAGCCACAGGGGGTCCACAGGATCGAGTTTGGGAACCACTGAGTTAGTATATAAAAATTCCCTGTGCTGGACGGACTCCTTCTGTAGGGAGTTGTTTCTGCCTTGCACCCTGTGCTTGCTGGGATAGACTCTAGTTTCCCGCAACCCTGTTTAGGATTAGGTAGGAGTGTAGAATGGTATGATATAGTAGGGAATCTACTCTATACAGTATATATAAAATCCTAAGCCTAAAAGTGTCACTTTTTTTAATGTCATCTTTTTGTCACGCTTTAAATTGGGCTTACGTTAAAACCTGCATATATATGTTTGGTATCATTCTTTTCAGAATTTATTGAACTTTAATGTGATGTTGTTAGATTTTCAGATTCTTATTCTGGTTTTAAATTATAAAATAAAAAAATATCAAGAACTCACATCCCACAAGACGAGACTTTGTGCCATGGATGGATGATTCTGAAGTCATAGTTTCATATCAGCGATGAGTCTATCAGCCTTACAAACATTTATAATCTTGATTCTTTTCTTCCTTACTCTTTATTCATTTGCAGCCACTGTGTGAAATGGCTGCTCTGTTCCAAAGTATTCTTTAGCATTAGTCTGAAAAAGATGGCACTGATGAATGAATTCTTATTTTTAATTTCAATGGGTAACAAAGTCTGGAGGCACCATAGTAGTTAGTGCTAGTGCCTTACAGCACATGAATACTGTTTCATTTCATGTCTGGCAGGGCTACCTTCTGTGTGGAGTTTAGATGTTCACCTTGTGTTTATCTGGGTTTTTTCTTCAGTCTAACTCTAAAGATATTCAGCAAATCTAAAATGTTCTGGTGAGGGGGTGTGCTTGAACATACTCTGCTGTGCATTGGAAAATATTTTGAAATATGCTATGGCACTGCATCACACTGTCCTGGAGAAAACAAATTTGGGAAATGTTTAATTTCAATTCAGTGTATTTCTGTATAGCACACTTCACTGAGTGCAGGCTTGTAGTGCTGTAGTAGGTGCACAGGTACAAACTTTACATATTGCTAGTTGCATAATTGTTTGAAAAGCAGTAAAACAAACTACTTAACACAAATAGAACCTAAAAATACTGTATATGGCCCTTAACAGTATCATTGAGCTATGGCCAGTTGACAACAGCCATATAAACAGTTAGGATCTTGTTTCTAATATCTAATACTACAATTATATTTTTGCATTTATGGGACAGAGAGTGTAGAAAGAAAAAACATGTAAATCTCTGTAATCAGACAAATAATGTTTGAAGTGTGTATTTAGTCCTGACCAGTAAGTCTGTACACTGCCTCTTCTGTCTTCAGTCCAAGTTGTGAACTATTGGATTACACAGAGCGTCAACCCCAAACATTTCTGCTTAGTCTCCAGGTTTATTTCTGGATTGGAATCGCTTGTGCATGGAGTCTAAATGTTCTCCTTTTTGCTTACATGTTTACAGCCCATAGACATTTTAACAGATCCAATGATGTCTATAAATTGGCCTTCTTGCGAGCGTGTAACTATATAGATGGGTGTTCTTTTGCTTTAATTTATTCAACTCATTCCTCTTCAATCTTTTTGCATACTTTTTGGATTCAAAATGAGGATAATTTAAAGGAAGAATATTAGTTAAATGTCTAATGTGCAATTACATAATCGGCATTCTCTGAAAATGCATGCTTGGCATGGACTGACTGTACAAATTCTATACAAAGACCAGTTTTTGCACTGTAAATACTCTTTCACCTTTTTCCAGCAAAGCCATCCTTTTTATAAAAAGTAGAGGCTTATTGAAAGGTGTTACTTTGCTCAGATCTCAGAAAGTATTAAAGGCAACCATGCAGAAAGGTGTCTATGTAAATACAGTATAATATTGTCCATCCACATGTGGTGTACTGAAGACACACGCGAAGATTATTTTCTAATTGGTTTCTGTTGTTCTGTAACATAGTGAACGCTAAAATAGTGATCCCAATGTTAGATTCTTCAAATCATAGAATCTGTATGTTTTAAAAGAATTTGCTCATAAATATATAAATGGTAGACTGAAAGTCCATTTGTTTATGCCTTAGCAGCTAGCTGTCCTTGCATTGCAAAGCAGACAGTACATAATTTGGAGGTTAAGTTGGACAAACTAGAGATAACAGTATAAAGAAACATGAGCCTTCTTATTTTAAGACTTATTATAGTAGTACTAATAATCAGCAGAGTCAGAAAAAGTATTATGCCAAATAGTCCTTCAATTGTGTTTAGTCGTTTCTGATATTTGCTCCTTTATTTCTCTGTGTATGTGTAGGCAATGAAGAAGATCTACAAGGCCTGTCTGAAGTACCCAGAGTGGAAGAGGAAACACAATCCCAACCTGAAACCCTGGGTATACCCAGAGCAGAACGCATTGCCTAGCATTAACCTGGCTGACCTCTCGCTGCAGAACGCCGATTCACTGGAAAACATCGATGAGAGTGGCCTCAGTGAAGAGAAGCTCCACATTAGCGATGAGGATGACAACTTCTCTAAGGAATCCTAAAACAAGCCCCCTCATTCTGTTCTAAACTCTCAAGGCCTAGTAATGTGGTGATGTGTATTGTCATAGAGCTTTAATATCAATCTTCCTTAAGTTTTCAATTTAAGGTATCTCCACAAGACTGTTGGCCCGGCCAAAAAAAAAATACAACTTCTCAAAGTGTAAAAAAAATTATCTTTATACATCAGTCTCTACAGGAGGTTGGCTTAGAGGGCTAACAGTTGAGTCCTTGCTGTAGACAAACACATGCGTGGACCTCTTGGTGAAGGGGTTGGGAATACAATGAAAGAAATTTAGGCACATGTATTCTACAATATTAATAAAAAGCTCTTTGCTCCACATAAATAAATCCCAGCACCTAACAGCTGGGAAAAACATTTCTTGGCATTTACCATGATGCTGCACTTTTTGATACCACTTCCATCAGTCTGGTGAACTCTTGTTTTTTAACAATATTGTATAAGTAAGTTTAATTAAGGACCGACTCGCACCAAGTAATCTACGCACAGGCTTTAGTAAATAAATTCAGGCATTCTTCACCAGTTTGTACTTTCAGGGATTTATTCCAAGACTTCAGTTCAAAACTATCTCAAGTTCTTGGAATGTTAAGCAATAAAAATGTAAGGTCATCAGTACTACCAAGTCACCTCTGACTTCTGGTAGTCCTGGATTCATAAAAGTCTACAAGTATACGCCTACTCCCCCTAGACAACAGCATGAGTTTGATGTCATTCCCTTAGCAGTCACCAGAGACAGATCCCTCTTAGGCAGGAGCATTGTTCTGTTAGCATGGCTGGCTGGTAAATTCCTTTTGTTTTCAATGAGAAGGGCCGAGGCATGCACTATTGCAGGTTCATATCCCCAAGAGTGTTGCTAGTTCACACTGGGTTCTATCGGAAACTTGTTTTGCCTAATTGCTAAAGGATAAGTCCTCCCATCCTGTAGGCTTGTATGCTCCTTACTCATACAGGAGGTACTTGTTACCTTCCCAATAGACCATATTTGGACCCGTTATAATACTCTAGCTTACCCACCCTGCCTAATTCAAAAAATTGAAAATCTACTCACAAATCTTCTAAACTGTTTAGATCCGTACATTGTACAGTATTTGAATTTTTCACAAATGGAGATCCTTCTTTCCATCAATGTACATTTTATACCTTTTATGTATTGTTTGCTATGTTTGCTCATATCATTCAGGCCTGTGGGCTGTTTTTATAATAATGATGGTGCTGGATAGTGGCAACATGTTGCATGTTGGTTAGCACATGCAGGTAAGAATTTTGCTGTACTCTGTTCATGTGACAATAATGGCCCTATAAACTTATATAAACCTACATTCAAAGTACTTTTCAAAAGAAAGAGAAGAAGCAGTCCCCCTCACTTAATGTTAATTTGTCTTTGCTTCTACACTCCATTTTTCCCTAAGTTGCAATAGTTTAATTTAATATTTGCAGTACTGTATTGGTAATTGGTCACTAAAATGACTCACTTGATTGTTTAGCATGTACATTCCAGAGTTTTGTTTTTTGTTTTCAGAGAATCACTTGCAGATTTCAAAAAGTTACCAAAAGCAATCACAGTAATTTATGTAAGCACAACTACATTATATAAATTTTCCAGTTTGCAGAGGAGGAAAAGAATGGCAATCATTTATCGTATAAAAAGTACTAAAATAAGACAGATTATTTATAAGTTTTAAAAATATGCAGTCATTTTGAAAAGGCTCAAAGAATAAAATTATTCCAGTGATAAATCTTTATTGGCATAAATGCATTAGAAGATGACTGCAAAGAAGAAGGCTGAGCATCCTTTCATAAAGGTTGCGGGTGTGATCCAGTGAGTAACGACAAGTTCAGGTAATAAATGTTGGGGTGACTACCTTGTCGTCCGTGATAAATCAAAGATAATCTTAAAGCAAAACAGGTGCTCTGTGGTTCGAAATTGAGTAAAAAATGAGTAAAATAAAGAGTCATCAGGCTTTGTTATACAGTGAGGTTCCTTACTGAAGTCACAATATAAAAGCTCTGTTCACATACTGGCGCTTCCTTCTGGCGTTTTATAAATGGAGAACCAGAAGAGCCAATGTCACTTGCCTTCACTAGGTGTTTTATTGGTTACGGTGGAGGGAATGAAAGAGGACATGATTCGCACCAGTGCCCCCTCTTGTCCTGGAGTGGTATTAGCTACCTCAGACCAAGTGAATTAAGACATGAAGTTACTTTTCCAACACTCAAATTACATCTCCAAGTCTGACTGAACCTGATAAAACACTCTACCATAATGCGCAGCAGACATTGGCATCCTGTAAAACTGCACTTCATTTTTTGGCCTTTATTCTTCTGCTGGTTTACCAGTGACTTTCTGGTCAATACATGGTTGAGGGGCTCTTTAGCTAAAAGGTTTTTTTTAACAGTGGCAGAGCAGAGGGTGACTGAATTCATACAGTTTCACACTTATTGTGTGATTTGTTCACTTGTCATAGCTCTTTCTTACTTCTTTATAAAACCAGGACATTCTTTTGTACCTGCAAATGAATGTTTCACAGATCAGTAACTACATGGTTGTTAATGTTAAATTATAAAAAATGTGAAAAAAAAGAACCTGAAATATGTGGGGTCTGCTATACTTGTGTATCATGGTGTTGACGTAGAGTACAGTTTTTGGCCCTGCTTAGTGTCAAATATGTGGCTACAGCTCATGCCTTGGTAAGGCAGAATTAATCATCCTTTAACTTTATTGTCTTATTCACATTTGACTAATTTAAGTCTATTTAACTTTAATTAGTTTAGATTTATCACACTGTTTAGCACTTGGTATCTTGAAGGGGCTGCAATGAACTTGAATGAAGTTAATCAGCCTCTAAAAATGGATTGCTGATCGATTCAAATATTAATCACCCAGATAGTTTTGATTTCAAAGTATGGATTTTCTCAGCTATTTCTATTACAATGTATAAAGTCTGCCCAAAAGAAATATACAGTATATGTTTACTCTAAGAGTAACAGTTTAGAGCAAGCAAAAGACAGTTTATAAAAATAACAGAGCGACCCACATCTGAAAGCTTTTATTTTTGGTTAGATAACACCTCACAATTAAGATGGTCCTCTTTGAAAAGTCTTATTTTGTGGTGCAGGTGTCCATCTGGTTACTAAACAGTAAGAGCTGTCCTGCACAAACAGTGCTGTTCCCACACAAAATCATTGTCACCTTATTCATAATAACACCTGTGTAAATGATAAAATAATATGATAAAAGAAAAGTAACATTGGCCTGTACAATTAGTCAAACATATGAATACTTTTTGAAGAAAGTGAAATATTTTTATAGATTTAGCTACTGTATATGCATGATACTGTAGGTTTATCGTTTTTCATGAATATAGAACATAATGTAAATAAAGTAATTTAGCTGCTCAAAACTTTGTTTTGTTTGAAATTCTTAAAAGGCAGATTTATTTAAGCAACTGCCACCTGTTTTTGCTTATTGCGTGTATTTCTACAACTGTGTCATTTCTGAAACACAGTATGCGATTAAAAAAAAACAACTAAATAGCAAAGTTCTAATTCTTTCAAGTTAATTACTTATTACACTCCAGCAAACCAAGTTCCAATTTTCGCTCAGCACCAACACTAATTTGCCATGTTAGTGCTGGCTGTGTAATGGCTATAATCAGGAGGTTTAAACAGAGTTTACGCTAACAAGCATTAGCATCAAAAGTCGTTCACTGAGGGTTATTATGCAAAATGATGTTTCTAGAAGTAAGAAAGCTGGTTTTTCAGAACTCACATACATCACTTTTTCAAAATTGAAACCCATTGCTCATTTATTCCTAATAAGAGGGTTCCTTATGAAGAAAATGCATGGAAGAAGCCTGTGTTAAAAGTTATGTTTCTAAAATATTAGTCAGTGATTAGTTTATTGATGATCATTTTAAATTACACAAACTGTACTTATCATGTTATGCATTGTTATGAACTTGCAGTTCAAAGCATCACAAAGTTCCACAATTCCCTGAAATTTCTACCAGGGAGATAAAACCGTCAAAACCCAGACTCTTTCCAAATAAAAATATTTATTTTTCAAATTTGCTTTGTAACAAAAAGGTCTGTGAAGCACAAAAGCAAAAAGGAGTTGCCCACAAGGCGATGCGGGGAAAACAAAGTCCCAATACAATATCCAAAAAGAGTGGTTAAAAAACAGAGCAAGAAGGTTGAAATGTACTGTAGAAAACTACAATATTAAGCAAAGCACAGAAAATGCACCCTTCCATTAGCACATTCAAATGAATTGTCAAGAACTGTGGGAAACCCTTGTCTTTATAGGGCTGTATAAGGCAGTCCCTGGCCGTGATTGGAAGGAGGCCTCACCTCTTGGGGGACAACCCACAAAACATAAGGCACAAGACAAAGGCTTAGATGCACAGAAAACATTAAAAACAAAGAATAATGATAATGCGAGGGACGTTCAAAACGTTTCCACACTTTTTTCAAACTCTTATTTATTAAGAATTTCAAAAACAAAAGACATCACTTTTCTACATAGTCACCTTCGTTTGAGATGCACTTTTCCCAGCGTCATACCAACTTTTTAATGCCCAATTACTACTCCTCCCACATTCGTCATTTCCAACAAAAATATAAAAATGCGGAAACTTTTTGAATGTCCCTCGTAATAAACACAAGCAATATTAACAGAAACTCAAAATGAAAAATGGACAAAGACAACAATTTGATCTCCAGTCAGGAGAGGAATTCTAGCTGAAGCATAAGTGAACTGTTGAGTTTCACTGTTCTTATCCAAATGCTTGAGGCAGATTGTGTCAGCAGACATACATCGTTTTTAACTTTTAATCAGTTAGCCAGTGAATATCTGCACACCATTGACTTGTTTATTTATTTTATTTGTTATTAGTTGTTCCTTTACATTACTGTGAATACACATACGAGATTATTGTGACATCAGCATTTTTAATGGAAAAAGGAAGTAATACCTAGAAAAAAGTAGAAAGGAAGGAATTGATGAAGGTGTTATAAGAATACAATTATTAGCTTGATGACATGGAGAAATGAGTAGTTAAGTTTATTTGATAACTTTCTTCAAGAATAGTTTTAGTTATTGTTAGCTAAAGCATGGTTGAATGTAAACTTTAGGATTGTGACATAAGACCACAGCCTTGATTGAATAAACCATTTTTATTATATATAAAATGAAAAGAATATATATTATATAAGTGCTCAAGATTTGTCCCACCTTCCTAAATCTATCAAAAGGAAATGTACAAAGTTCATTTAACTTGGCCTCATCATGAACACAAAGTCTCCCGGCCATTTTATTGAGTTATTTATCTGTGGATTACAACTATTCTGTTTATGTGTGTAATATTAATATTTTCTCAACACTGACATTGTATTTTTAACACTCCAAACTGTTGATGTGCTGTTGTTTGTGCACCACCAATGAAGCAATTGTTTTGTTTGTGTTCTTTGCTTTTTAGGGATATTTCCCAAAATGATTATATCCAACTTTCAATGGATTTACACATTTTACCTTCCCTGTGTACATTGGTTTTGTTCTGAAAGCTTTATTAAAAATGTTTTAAGTATACTGATGTGGTGATGTTGTCTTGATAATTTGCCTAGCATCCATAATTTTTTCAGCTCTCAGCTCTGTTTTATGCTTATAGTTCTTTTCATCCATTTCTCTGTGCAGAAGAGAGACCATTTTACATAGATGCAAAGAGATCTCAAAAGGTTTTGCATGAAGCTAAATTGTATAGCTGCCACCTCTTTATTGCCAAAGCCTTTACTATACTGTACTCTAATCCAGCAAAAATGGCAACTGTGTATGCAATGCTGTCAGAAAGCAAATACTTGCCTTTTAACATATAGAAATCTCACCCTTATTTCAATACCGTCAACAGCTCAAATTACCTAATTTAAAAAACAACACTAAATGATTTCACTTTGCAACAGCATAATTAACAGGAAATGCAGTTTTCTGGAATGGAAGAGTTAGTCCACCCGACCTTAATGATCCCAAAAACTGATTACAGCTCCTATCAGTTACACCAGATCAGTAATAACTCATTAACTAATCATTATGAAGTAGCTTAAAAACTCCAGCATTATATAAAAGTGAGAATGATGATATATACTCAGCAAAAAAAGAAACGTCCCTTTTTCAGGACTGTGTATTTCAACAATAATGTTTTAAAAATCCAAATAACTTTACAGATCTTCATTGTAAAGGGTTTAAACAATGTTTTCCATGCATGTTCAATTAACCATAATCAATTAATTAACATGCACCTGTGGATTGGTCGTTAAGACCTTAACAGCTTACAGAAAGTAGGCATTTAAGGTCACAGTTCTAAAAACGCAGGACACTAAAGAGACTTGTCTACCAACTGTGAAAAACACCCAAAGAAAGATGCCCAGGGTCCCTGCTCATCTGCGTGAACGTGCATTAGGCATGCTGCAGGGAGGCATGAGGACTGCTGATGTGGCATGGGCAATAAATTGCCATGTCCGCACTGTGAGACGCCTAAGACAGCGCTACAGGGAGACAGGAAGGACAGCTGATCATCCTCGCAGTGGAAGACCACGTGTAACAACACCTGCACAGGATCGGTACATCCGAATAGCACACCTGCGTGACAGGTACAGGATGGCCACAACAACTGCCCGAGTCACACCAGGAACACACAATCCCTCCATCAGTGCTCAGACTGTCCGCAATAGGCTGAGAGAGGCTGGACTGAGGGCTTGTAGGCCTGTTGTAAGACAGGTCCTTACCAGACATCACCATCAACAACGCCGCCTATGGGCACAAACCCACCTTCGCTGGACCAGACAGGAGTGGCAAAAAGTGCTCTTCACTGATGAGTCACGGTTTTGTCTCACCAGGGGTGATGGATGGATTCGTGTTTATCGTCGAAGGAATGAGCGTTACACCGAGGCCTGTACCCTGGAGCGGGATCGATTTGGATCGATGGCTAGGGCCATTCCCCCCAGAAATGTCCAGAAACTTGCAGGTGCCTTGGTGGAAGAGTGGGGTAACATCTCACAGCAAGAACTGACAAATCTGGTCCAGTCCATGAGGAGGAGATGCACTGCAGTACTTCAAGCAGCTGGTGGCCACACCAGATACTGACTGGTACTTTTGATTTTGAGCCTCCCTTCATTCAGGGACACATTGTGAAACATATTTAGTTTATGTCTTATGGTGTTGACTCTTTTACTGTTCATACAAATATTTACACATTAAGTTTACTGAAAGTAAAAACAGTTGAAAGTCAGAGGACGTTTCTTTTTTTGCTGAGTATATATTTTCGTTAACCATAAAGGTTGGTGGTGACAACCATACAAAGATCATGAGAATTTCCCTACTGACAAAGATTTATGATAGATGGGGATTACAAAGTAACATCCAAGGTATGTAAAATTTTACACTATTACAGATTATCTGCACATGGAGAAATTCAAGGTTGTCATTAATTTACTAAGAGAAATTTATCCTCTCAAATTCAGAGCACATAATGAATCTCATTAATTTCTCCAAGAAAACAAGAATACGATTGAAGGATTTCAAGCCAGCTCTTGCCACTGTCAATCAATATGCATAAGTGTGAGGCACTAGCCTTTATGACTGAAAAATAATGAAGTCAGTTATATAGGCTGTAAGTGTTTATTGGTTGTGAAAGCATTATATACTGTAGCATTGTAATTAACATTGATACAGTAGAAATAACAAGAATTGCCTGTGTTTTCTAAAACCTTACATTCTGTGAAATGACTAGAAAAGATTTAGTTCTTAACAGTCTCCTTCAGGTACTTCAGCCATTCAGTGCATTTGTTAAATTCTACCAACAGTACTTATGACTCACATGAATGAAACAGCAAACCAGATGTGCCAGTGGTGCTGTCAATAAATACATTGGTGTAGCGACAGTTAATCACACATACTGGGGCAACTTAAGAAGAGGTTTAGAAATGGCTAAGCTAACATACTTTGACAGACATTGTGGAGGATGGCCCGGCCAATACCCCCAAGCCACCAGATGGAGCCCTCCTTGCAGTATGGAGGTCCCCAGAAGACCAGCAGGGCATCATGGACAATGTAGTTTTTATGCGCAGCCCTGCTGAATGCCATGGGGCCCACTAGGGGGACGCTGCAGGGAGGAATAACTGCTATTTTCCCTACGCCTCGGAAGCGCACGTGGACAAGAGAAATGACGTGCTTACAGGGTGAAGAAAAGAACTTGTACCTGACCCGGAAGTAATTGAGAGTCACATGGACTGGGGATTAGGAACACTTCCGGGTCAGGAGATATAAAAGGACTGTGGGAGCTCCCAGACGGCGAGCTGAGCTGGGTGGAAGGGTGCAAACACGTCTGGGAGTGGAGGATTGTATTTGTGATTTATTATTGTGATTTATATGAGAATAGTGGAGGAGAGGGTGTTTTGTACACCGTGAAAGATTAATAAAGTCAATTTGAGGACTTTTACCTGATGTTTGGAGTCGTGGACAGGAGTTCAAGGGAGCGAGAGCGCCCCCTATCTACCACAACAAAAAACCATAATTATGAACAAGCCATAATCAGTGAGCAATAGCACACCAAACCAGATTTTTAAGGTGTCAGTAAACCTAATCTCCCATTCTTTTCCAACTCCTCTTATATTATGTGTTGGTTATTTATTTTTTCTTATTTCTGGGCCATATAGCCTCCTCTTTAGTTTTAACCATGGTCTCCATGTGGGTCAACTTGTGGCTTTACTACCTTTTGCTAGACAAAAATTCTTCAAAAACAATAAAGTTAGCAGTAGGGGAGCAACCACAATTCTACATTAGGTAACCACTTTTGTGACAGGATTAAATAACCCTTCTGACAGTGTGTGTATGAAATCAAACTCTAAACTATGGAAGGATAACATGCTAGGAGCCAGTGTGGTTTTTGTTCCTTTAGGTCATCATCATATGTTATATGAATTGAAATAATATTCAGATTTCATATTTAAAAATGTTTAAACATGCAGGTTTAAGGTGCTATAATTGATTTGCCTGTTATACATATATAAACACACATGTGTGTGTTTATACATATATATTATATATATTATACATATATAAACACACGTATGTGTGTTTGTGTGTTTGTGCTGGGAGCAATCCACTCTGCTCACGTTCAACCATAGCCACTAGATGGCACATGCATGCACTTTTACATTTTTTTAGCACTAGCATGTACCTTACTTCTTACTAAGAAATACCTGCGTGCAACAAACGGCACCATGCAACAACAATGTTGTGCTAATGACACCAATAAAGAGACAAAACGTTGAAACAAAGTATATGTCGCAGCCCAATAACGTGCAAGTGAAACACCTCAGCTAAGGAGTGCAAGGCTCGAAGTTTTTACTAAAAACATCTGGAGGTGTTTTTTTGAGACAAAGATTAATAGATATATGCCAGTGATACAGCTAAGATATGGTATCACCAGTGTCTTCTTATGAGAGCTCATAATCATAATTCTTAAGAGTTAGCTGACACTTCTCCAGGTTCATAAATATAGTAAACCTGCTAGGGAGTCTTCAGGTTGTTTTTTTGTCCTGAAGACCACACAAAGCTAGTAACCTATAAAAGAACAATCAATACATCTTCTCTCCCCAGACTCTATCTGTGATTTAGCAACTTATGGGCGATCAATTATGTTTTCAGAATGAAGACTATTTAAAAAAAATGATACAATGCATATTTGCACCTGCAAGAGACCCACATGTTATACAACTTTTAATTACAGTGATTTAATTAAGCATGGATGGAATTTTTTGAAATTTAACACATGCAGTTAGGTCCATAAATATTTGGACAGAGACAACTTTTTTCTAATTTTGGTTCTGTACATTACCACAATGAATTTTAAATGAAACAACTCAGATGCAGTTGAAGTGCAGACTTTCAGCTTTAATTCAGTGGGTTGAACAAAAAGATTGCATAAAAATGTGAGGCAACTAAAGCATTTTTTTAACATAATCCCTTCATTTCAGGGGCTTAAAAGTAATTGGACAAATTAGATTACTGGAAATAAAATGTTCATTTCTAATACTTGGTTGAAAACCCTTTGCTGGCAATGATAGCCTGAAGTCTTGAACTCATGGACATCACCAGATGCTGGGTTTCCTCCTTTTTAATGCTCTGCCAGGCCTTTACTGCAGCGGCTTTCAGTTGCTGTTTGTTTGTGGGCCTTTCTGTCTGAAGTTTAGTCTTCAACAAGTGAAATGCAGGCTCAATTGGGTTAAGATCAGGTGACTGACTTGGCCATTCAAGAATTTTCCACTTCTTTGCTTTAATAAACTCCTGGGTTGCTTTGGCTGTATGTTTTGGGTCATTGTCCATCTGTATCATGAAAGGCTGCCCAATCAATTTGACTGCAATTAGCTAGATTTGAGAAGACATTATGTTTCTGAACACCTCAGAATTCATTCAACTGCTTCTGTCCTGTGCCACATCATCAATAAACACTAGTGTCCCAGTGCCACTGGCAGCCATGCACGCCCAAGCCGTCACACTGCCTCCACCGTGTTTTACAGATGATGTGGTATGCTTTGGATAATGAGCTGTTCAATGCCTTCTTCATACTTTTTTCTTGCCATCATTCTGGTAGAGGTTGATCTTGGCTTCATCTGTCCAATGAATGTTTTTTCCAGAACTGTGCTGGCTTTTTTAGATGTTCTTTAGCAAAGTCCAATCTAGCCTTTCTATTCTTGAGGTTAATGAGTGGCTTGCACCTTGCAGTGCACCCTCTGTATTTACCTGCATGCGGTCTTCTCTTTATGGTAGACTTGGATATCAATACGCCTAACCCCTGGAGAGTGTTGTTCACTTGGTTGGCTGTTGTGAAGGGGTTTCTCTTCACTATGGAAATGATTCTGTGATCATCCACCACTGTTGTCTTCCATGGACTTCTAGGTCTTTTTGCATTGCTGAGTTCACCAGTGCTTGCTTTCTTTCTCAGGATGTACCAAACTGTAGATTTTGCCACTCGTAATATTTTAGCAGTTTCTCAGATGGGTTTTTTCTGTTTTCGCAGCTTAAGGATGGCTTCTTTCACCTGCATGGAGAGCTCATTTGACCGCATGTTGTCTGTTCACAACAAAATCTTCCACATGCAAACACCACACCTCAAATCAACTCCTGGCCTTTTATCTGCTTAATTGATAAGGACATAACGACGGACTTGAACACACCTGCCCATGAAATAGCCTTTGAGTCAATTGTCCAATTACTTTTGAGCCCCTGAAATGAAGGGATTGTGTTAAAAATGCTTTATTTGCCATACATTTTTCTGTAATCTTTTTGTTCAACCCACTGAATTAAAGCTGAAAGTCTTCACTTCAACTGCATCTGAGTTGTTTCATTTAAAATCCATTGTGGTAATGTACAGAACCAAAATTAGAAAAAAAGTTGTCTCTGTCCAAATATTTATGGACCTAACTGTATGTGGGGTTTAATACTATATACTCTAACTATGTACTAATAAAAGAAACAGAAATATGAAAATGGGTTGAGGACCAGCTGGTACCCTGTTAAATTCATAGAACTTAATATAATAGTAAAGGATGTAATGGAACGGATGTGTCACGTCTCCTGTGTTTTCTATCATGAGAAAAGGCCTTCTCCATCATGGAATTGCATTCAGTAAGTGAACTTGGTTTGCATGGGCACCATCTTCTGGTGTCTATGCTGTGTAAATATCTTCCAGGATGCAAGAGAGGGGATGTCTAGGGATATACCAGAAGTGGCTTCATGGGCCATCTCAAGATTTGTCCTCTGCTCTACGGGGAAGAGAGAAAGGTCATTAGCAATTACTTTCGCCCTGACACTGCAGACTTTCCCTAAGCAATCAGGTGTAACAATGTATACATCCTGTAGCTGCATTTGTCCCAAATTACTAAAGTTGTGCAGCTTCAAGTTTGCTTCATAGGACAGTTCTGGCACTAGTGTGACACATTTTCAAATAATTGCACAGACAAAATATCTTCATTTTAAAAGTTTTAGTAACGTATCAAAGCAAAACAATTCACACAAAAAATAGAGAAAAGATATATGTTAAGGAAAAGGAAAGTAGTTCTGTTTAAGGATTGTTTTTCTTGTTTCAGATTTCTCTAAGTTTGGTCATACAATTGTACTTCTAAATGTTCACATGAAAACAGTCAGAAAACTGTATGCCAACCTGCTATTTGCAACCTTAACTAACAGTCCATGCTAGCAATAACACTATTTCCTAACTGTCTTAATTGGAACTCTGCATACAGATATAGCTAAGAAAGTTCCATTTCATATTAACTTTTAGTTGGTAAAAGACTATACCATATGTTAAGTAAATACAAGAAACTGATGTTCTATTATTGAAATTAAGCAATTCTAACATTAACATTAAACATTTTAAGACTGGCTCTTACACACCCTCTTCAATAATAAATATATATTCAATGCTATTAAACTGTAAATATTTTTGGATGGCAATGTCATGAGGTGTTTATCATTATTGTTCAGAATTTTGGGTTCAGTTGGTTGTCTGTGTAGACTTGTTAGGTTGACTGTTAATTCAAAATTGGCCATGTGTGAGTGTGTGTTTGTGTGTGGGCTTCTGTATCACCAAGGTTTGTCTCTGCCTTGTGGCCAAAATTCCTGTGAAAATCTCCAGCCCCCAATTATTTTGAAGTAGATTAAAAAGGTTTGTGAATGTGGCAACATGTTTTGTATTGTTACTAAAAAGTGTACTGTATGACAGCAAACACTGGCGCTGAATCATTTGTATTGTCATTTTAAAATTACTAAAGAGTATGTTTTCAGTTTTGATCTTTTTATGGTATAAAGTGTTTGTACTTGAACTATGTGTATTCATTTTAGATGGACAGATTTAAGAGAGAGTGGAATGTGATGGAAATAAGGAATATACCTTGTCTTGTCAGAGAGCCACAGAAGATCAAGCCACTGTGTCCAGGAGTCCAGTTTTGATTGTTCTGGGGTGAATTGTGTGGTGTAGTCAAATGTATTCTTTCACAATCATAGTATACATTAATATGCCAAGGGAAAATATGTTGTTAAAAAGAGCAAGGTTTTTAATTTTCTGACAACAATTTTGCTCCATTGAAGAACACGATTTTCCTTTGCAAATGAATGTATATTATGATTACCTTAAACTATGCTTTAAAACAGAAACCTTACATTCTTAACAATAGAAATTTTTTCATTCATGTTTTTCACAAATGTTGTCCATGGTTCCTCATCCTTAAAAAACTTACATTCATTAGGAAATCGACTGATGTACACAATCCCTATCATATTGCTATGGGAAAGTGTTTGTGGAAACCAGCACAACACAAATTTTAGGTGGCATCATCAAAAATAACTATTAAAATAAAGTTATAAAAAAGTACAAATTAAAGTTTTCCGCACTTCAAACCCAGTCTGAAATAACTGGAGATCATGGCACAGGGGACAAACACAGTTTTATATCTGTTGCAGGGACACAAGACTAGAATGCCATCCTGCCCCCCAAACAATTGGTTACTCTTATACAGCAAAGTCCCTATGCCAGTACTTTCCATTTTGACTCCATGTCTTCAGTAGTGTCCAGAAGTTGTCACGACCTCTGTAGTAGCTCTCTCACTCCCTTCTCACTCACTCTCTCTCTCTCACTCCTTTCTCTCCTCTCTCTCTCTCTCTCTTTGAACAGTGGGTCATGCATTCCTCTAAAGTGATGTAATGCCTGTCCCCAGAATCCTGTGGGAGCATTACATGCTTTCACTGAGTCTGTCTGTTTTTCATACTCGTGTAGGTGGCACGGGCTATTGTTCCTCTGGGGAATGTAGCACACTTGCAGGCTGCATTACCCATTGCCCACTAATTCCCCCTGATTTCTGATATTACTACCTGTGTGGCAATTTCTCTGTCCTGTAAGTATGTTGTGGGACATAGCCACGTCCTGTACTATTGTAATATATTCCTTGCCAGTATGGCCAATCGGAGGCATAGCACAGCCACAAACCGCAGACACAACTGCACTACAACAGACCCAAGTTTAAATAAACATTAATTCTGTTTTAAGAAAGTACCTTCATACAGGCTTTATCCAAATCAACACCAGCCAAAACACAGTTTTGTCTTTCTTTCCACTCCACTTGGCCCAGGCAAGCTTTGTCCTTCCTCCACAACAGATTCCAACCCTCCTAGTTAGATGAGGAGGCCCTTTTTATTCCTGACCTGGGTATACCACCGGTGCCAGAACATTGTACAAAGGAATCACCTCTGGGTCAGGTAGAAGAATCACAAAGTAGAAACAAACATTAGTTGCAACTTCCTCTGGTGGCACCCATGGAACCCAGTAGGGCCACCCATTGGGACTACAGTTTCCAGAATGCCCTTCAGGTATGTGAATGGGTGTATTGGCCTGGGGACATTGCCACCTAGAATATCAGGGGAGAATACAGTCTTGGAAGTCTGTCTCCTCTGTCCACCTATTTTGCAGTCCTGTCTGGGAATGAGAATGCCATCCATACCAAACGGGATATCAGTCCAGTGTTTCCATTTATTACACAAGATGAGCACCATTTCACACACTATAAAATGTCTCTCAGTCCATATATTATCCTTATTGTTACCCTCAGCTTAAGAAGTCTGAAAGTTGACTGTAAATATATATTACTATAACAATCTAGTTCTGAGATTGTTATGGTAGGGAAGAGAGAAGTTTCAAGCTATACTAGTTATATTCACTAAACATAGCGCCACAGTGGTGATTAGCATATGTAAGTAAGAATTAGTTATAATTGTAGACCTCTGATACTTTCTGGTATCAATAATTTAAAAATAATATTAATCTCTGTGTTTTTATTCCAAAATTCATCTAAACACACAAAGTTAATGTTAAAGAGTGCTTATTAAATTTGTGAGAAATTTGTAATGTGTATTGCATTAAATAATTACTGCATTTTAATGTATCTAATTTTCCTTAGAAATAGCAGGAACTGTTCCGATAAAGGGGTTTTAATCATCAAAAACTAAAGTAAAGCGTTCTAAAGTAACTGCCAATATAGGAATCAGTAAATGACAAGCGTGTAAAAGCAGGTTTTCACTTACTGGACAGCTGGATATTAACAGATTACAGAGGACTGCCAACATAAAAAAGCCCATCAATTTTGTTTGACATCCAGCCTTCATTTTCAGAATAATCTATTTGTAATAGAAAACTAGTTAGTAAATTTTACAGAAAAAGTTGCTGAGAGTACAAACAATAGATCCAAAAGAAATGACACAACTATAAACACCACTGAGCCAATGATTTGACTCTTCATGTAGAATTCACTTCTTGTGGTTACAAAGGGGCACGCAGAAGCTTGCAGCTGCAGGCCACTCACTAAGTATACTGGATGAACTCACTGTGACCCCTGGCCATACTGAGCTCATGGAAGAGCACTTTTTGATCACTGTGGACCAAACATCTCTGTAGCCCAGAGGGCAATTGTTCAAAAGCAATAGCACAAGTAGTTCAGCAATATGTCAGTCTTTGTAGGCAGAATTAAAAATGAAATTAAAAATAGCGTATTTGTTTTCATCTCAGTAATACACAGGAAACTGCTGTGCAAGAACTTCAGTGAGCTTAATCTGGAGCTTTGGCAGCTGACGTCAAATGATCAGCTGAACTCCATCAAATTAAAACCTAGAGCCATGTTTTGGACTATAATTTTGTAATTTCCTTGGTATATTTTTTCTTCAGTCATACAATATAAAATGGACTTGGGGCAGATCCAGGTATAACCGAGCTACGTTATTGTGTATTTTGTAGATGCTTCTATAACATGGAGCCTTATTACAGTAATTGAAAAAGATGAAGATGAGCAGCATTTTTGATTCTATGATTTAAACATTGAGTTTGTCAAAGGTTTGAGACATTTAGAACATGTCAGAGGAGAGCTGAGCCAAACCCATTAACTATGTGGTGTGGACAATACTCATTATCTCTTTCATTTTTCAAGCTTGCTTATTACAATGCAGGTTCATGAGAGGCCAAAGCCTATTGCAGTAGCACTGGACGCAAGTCAGGAGTCATTCAGAGAAAGACTGCCAGCCTATTACAGGTCAAAATCACACACTAACTTTAAATCACCCTGAGCCACAGTGAGAATCACAGGGTATTGTACATGTATAGCTTGATAAAGAGATCAGATTCTTAGTAGGGTACAGGCTGATTAGATCTGGGAAAACTTACATTTGAGTATACTCTGTACACTCTGTATCCCCGGAAACTGTCTTTTAGCCTTATAGCATCGAATGATGAATTTACAATCTCTTTTAGGTCATTTGAATAGCATAGTTCTGAGTTTAACCTGTAGGTCTGCTCCAAAGGGGGAGGTTCATTACTGGATATCCAAACCACCTCAATTTGATCCTCTTAATTTATTGCAGCAGTTGCTCCACTGTAAGTTCTTCCAGGATTGTTAAGCTCTCTGTTATTATTGGAAAGAGTGAAACTATCTCTATAATCTCAGTTTTATTCTTTTGGTCACTGTCCTGTGCTTGTGGCCACTCTGACATTACCAGCACCATACTCACAGCACTGCTTGCAGTGCAGCAATCTGCTGGTTAGTCTCACCTTCTTCACTACCCACATTAAAGACCAAAACCCCAAGACACTTACCAATCTGTAGAGACCATGTCACTGTTTCCAGAAAAATGCCATAACCTCAGACTTAGAGATTATGAACAGCAGGATTTTCATTCCTGCTGCTTGAAATTTGGCTGAAACAGCTTAGCATGCAATGACGATCACAGTTACTTGAGTTAAAAGCAAAGCAAAAGCAAATAGCAAAGGTGGTTAGGTTCTTAAATTGGCTGCTATTTTATATCCTATTAGATAAAATAGCAAATGAGGAAAGATAAGATGTACACTTTGAGTGAATTCAGCTTCGGGACAAGAATGCATATACTGGTTTTGGTCAACAAATAGCAGTCACAGCCTGAATGTTTTCCATTCAACATTAAGCAGGCATATTAAACAAGACTTCCACACAATAACAAATGTTACCATTATCAAATGCACCTTTGCTGGCAAAATTTCATCCACCATCACAGTCTTGCAACCATAGACCAACTTAACCGAGTAAATAACATCAATCACAGGAATGGACACAATCTAAATATTAGATTCTGGGGCCAGCTAATTCTGAGAAAGACATGTCCACCACATTCAGGTATCTCCGAGGTCCTCACATTTCTCATCAATATTCTTATTCAAGACTTTCACCATTCACCACAATCAATGCCCCACCAAGCTGCTAATTGGTCTTCCAGTATATTTCAGTCAGGTTAGGAGACCAGATAATATTGATAGTTTGGTCTTTTTTTTGTGGTCAAATGTTTATTAGTGAATTGAAATTCACAAACAATTATAACAAACTACAAGGTGTGACAATTTAATTCCTGGAACAACCATGTAGTGTCACATGTGCTACCAAGTTATACTGAAGTGTTGGAGTTTTTGAAAATGGTGTATGCTGAGGATGCTATGAAAAACTCAATTGTCTTTCAGTGGTGTAAGAGGTTCAAGGAGGGCAAGAAGATGTGAATAATGATGTCAAAAGTAGATCATCCATCATGACAATGCTCCAGGCCAAAATGCGCTCAGTGTTAAAGACTTCCTGGTGAAGAAATGAATCTCCAAATTGGATCATCCACCCTATTCACTTGACTTAGCCCCTTGTGATTTATGGCTTTTCCCAAAAATAAAAACTTCCATGCAAGGACAAGATTTTCAGAGATTTCTGACATCCAGTGTAACGTGCCAAAGGAACTCAAGGTTTACATTTTTAATACAATTTAAATGTAATCTATAGGGGAGCAGACCTTACTACTTTCAATCTGTAATGCAGTGTTCTGTATTACGACAGTGCCATGTATAGTCATACTTTCATTGATATAATTATTCCTGAAAGCCATTGTGGTTCATGCTGCTACCTCATAGTTCTTGTACCACTATTCTGTTCTCAGTTCCACGGAAGAACAAAGATTTTCAGAGATTTCTGACATCCAGTGTAACATGACAAAGGAACTCAAGATTATTCCAGAAACAGAATTCTAGGTATGTTTCCTGCAATGACAATATTGTATAACTACATGTATAGCTGCAGAAAGAGATTACTTTGAGGGTGACAGTAGCCGATAGAGCACAGATACACACGCATTTTTGTCTAGAGCTCATTCCAGGAATTAAATTGTAACAGCTTGTACAGTAAAGTACATTCGTTTAGGAGAATACAACATCCTACCCGACCTGTGTTACCACCCACACTATCCCTGTAAAAATAAAGAGTACCCTGTGGGGAAAGCACAATGATATCTAAGGGGGAAGAGGAAAACACCCTGTGGACACTGGAACACAGTTCTCCTCTTTATAGCTGGGAACAAGATGAACAGGGGACAGCCATCATAAAACACAGAAACTGGATTCACCATTGAGCCAAGCAACGAATAATTCTAATAATGTAAGACTAAAAATAAAGGTGTGACAGGACTTAAAGGCTAGCATAGGAAGCTATTCAAACTCCATGTTCTATGATCTTCTACAAAATGGAGCTATAGATGTAAAAAGAGTGGACAGTGTCAAGTTTCACATCTGCTATAGTGATAAGTGCAACTGAGCACTATGAAGTTGAGTTCAAACACTCTGAGTTCAGTTCATGGTCATGGATGCTAAATCCCATTTCAACAACATTAGATGCAAGGCACAAATCAATCCAGGACAGAGTGCCAGTCCATCAACTAACACTCACGTGTGTACATTCACATATACGTTGCCATTATTATATCACTACTATTCAAGCAAAAATCATCAAAATGGATTCCCCTTCCCCAATTTGTCTTGGCCACATTATGGCTTCCCATGACTTTTTAATCCAAAGTAGATAACTGCCAAGAAACATGTAAAGATTCCACATACTGTTGTAGTTTTTTTTTTGCATTAAAACAATAAAAGAGCCGATTTTAAATTGCTTATTTCTGGTTTTTCCTATTAGAAAGACATTCAAAAGGAAAACCACACAAATAGGACACATAATACCCAGAACTGCTTGGATAACTAAGTACTTCAAGGTCATGATCTTGTAACAGGATATTTAGTGTATTCAGAATTAACTACTTTTTGGATTAGTTGTTTTAAATTTAACATTTTAACAATGTGAATAAAACTGTTCAGTTATTTACATGAAAAGATACATTTTGAAATTGTTTTGTCATTTAAATCTTCTTAGCCCAATATTTTTGTTATAAATCCCTCTGTTCTTTGTGCTGATTTGGAATAATTTTCCATGATTATAATACACTTTCTCTGCTATTTATTTGCATCCAGGAACTCCAAATGTTATAAAACACTTCAGAAGAGAAAAATAATTGAAGCAGCCATTAAAGGATTCCGAAGAATTCTGAAAAAGAACAGAAAAAATGTTAAAAATGCAGCGGATACTGTGGACTTTAAGTACAAGTTTAGAACCAAGGACATTGGGGAAGATTAAACAATAAAATCCAAACACAGTTAAACAAGGTCAAAGTGTTTTGACTGTTCATCTTCACCCATGATCATCTTCTGCTGCTGCATTTATTTTTAATACAACTTAAATCTAATCTATAGAGGCACAGACCTTACAACTTTGAATTTGTAATGCAGTGTACTGTACTACCACAGTGTCATATGCAGTCTTGACTTTCATACTTTCATTGATATAATTATTCCTGCAAACCATTGTGGTTTATACTGCTACCTCATAGTTGTACTTGTACCACTATTCTCTTCCCAGCTCTGTAAAGAGTTTGTTCTCTCTGTATTTCCTGTATGGTTTTTAGCTTCCGTCCACATTCAAAGACATACTGCTAAGTAATCAAAGAAACCCCTATAAACCATCCGGCCTGCTTCCAATCATTTCCTACCATAGCTAGACTCCAGCTTTTGGAACTAATACATCCAAATGGAAGGATGATTTATCATTTCTAGTGGTTGTAGTACTACCACTGCTACTGTTACTACTTCTGAAAGAAATAAAATAATATACATAAAGTGTACATTATGATTGTTAACATAACCTCTTATCATGTTTGTAAATATGATAAATCTTGTTTTAAATACTGCAAGAACTACCCAACATTGTTTAGAAAAAAAATTTTAATTAGAGACTTAGGTTTTTGGTACCTTAAATTAGAAACCACAAAATATACCTGTAAGTTACAAGGTTTTGAGCTCAATTTCCAACAATGGCGGTCTGACCCTGGCCCAGTCCATTCATCTACCAATTGTAATACAAACTGAGCATTGTCTCTATCTTGAGACGTCTTCTCTGCTAAAAGAAAAGTACTGAAAATATGCAGAAAGCCCCTTTCTGCATCCCAGAATGATGGTTAGATGGGCTGAACTAAGATCCTTCTGCAACCATACTGTTAGTGAGCATCTGTTAAGCTAGTCCTCTGAATTTTACATTATTATCAGTATCAATAATAATCAACAAAGAGGTGACATTTCTTTAGACTTTGCCAGATTAAGAAGTTCTAAGAACTAAACTTTTTCATCCATTGATTCATTACCCAATATGCTATATCCTAACTACAGGGTAACGGGGGTCTGCTGGAGCCAATCCCAGCCAACACAGGGCGCCAAACAAACCCCGGGCAGGGCGCCAGCCCACCGCAGGAACTAAACTTTTTTTCATTTTTAAAACTGCAAGATCACTTATTGCCTACTCAGGGGCCTATGGGGACACAAACATCTACCCTCCTTGGAGTCTTTGTGGCCAAACACCCTTTGAAATCTCTTAGAACACCAAATTGACACAATCTCTTCCTAACTCCAGCTCTGTAATGATAACTGAAATCAACCTGAGAGAAGAACCCTTATTTCATGAAGGGCATCTCAGCAGCTAAATTCTTGGGAGCACAGATATCATATTAGTAAGAAATAAGAATCATGCCTAAGATGATAATAAATTAGTAGTAGTAGTATTATCTCATGTGCTGAGTATAGTAACATTTTTACTAATATACCCAACCAACATCACTCTCTGGTGCCATGAGAAACAAGAATTCTTAACATACATAATTACATTTTATTAAATAGAAAATATAAATCAGCTTACCTGATGTACTCCTTACCCCTGTTTCCATACTACATGTTCAGTGACCCTCTCAGTAACTAAGACGTTATGGAAAAACTCTAAGAACGAGCTATAGTATAGGTGGCATTAGGTGACAATAAGCATGCATAAGTATTGTACAGGTCCCTTTCTGTTCTACTAGGAACTCACCCACCAAAAGCAGTCTGAACTCACCACTCATATTCAAATCTAATTATCTAACTGATAACATTTGTCCATCCATACCTCCTGTCTACACTTTGCTCCATTTGTCCAGTTATATATTTATTTATTTATTTGAGTTGATATATATATGTGAGCTTCAATATTTATGTGTTTGTGTGTGTGCACGCAATACAATGGCCTATGAGGAGCACTCTTCAGCTGACAGTAAACACATTATAGCTAGGGCAGTCAAAATATATAAAAGAAAGTTGTATATTTTAACAAAAACAAATATTGTTGTACACATGGTATTGAAGACAATTAAGTACAAAAATAGTAGGGAACATAATAAATCTAATGCATCTCCGTGACTTTCTAAGCAATGCTCAAAATTTTATAATTGGAACTGCCTACACAGAAATGTTACTTTTTAATTAAGAATCATAAGATGAAATGTGAGTTGGAAAACAAACAAAGTTCGTAACCAAAAAAATCAGTCCTATCTTTTATCAAAACGTAATACAGGAATCAAATAGCAAAGTCAGAAGGAGAAATCTGGTAACCAAGTCAAAAGTTCAAAAGCAAATCACAACACATAACGTGGATACCAGAATGTGTATGGAGTTGACCTTTATATCCTTGGCCCCTAATCATACATGCAATGTGACCCCAGACATCACCCATAGCCACCCAGAGCCAAAGAATCCAAAGTCAAACAAAGTGGCATCAAAGCATAACACAAAAAAATGATAACTTCTGAAGGAAGCTTTCTAACAGAAAACAAACATAAAAATTAATTGTTTGGGATTAAATAATCCTGGAAAGATTTATACTGGTACTTTATTTTGATACTTATCGGAAAGTCCATTAAAAATTAAATAAAAATGCCAATTACAACACATATCAAGAAGAGCAGTTTGTCCACTTACTTATGTAAGAGTGCCTAGATTAGGTACTTCCTGTTTGATCCTTCAATTTCTCTCCTTCCTCTTATCTGTCCTTCTCTCACCATTTGGACTCTTGTCACTAACAATCCTCTCAACTTGTGCTCAAGGGATTTCTGACTGGAAGAGGCAATTAAGTCTGAGCCAGAAACCAGTACCAGGTAAGCCCCCGCAATCACTTCAAGGGTCAGGAATATCTAGAAAAATCCTAAAACCCTCATTCCAGCATACTCTCTAGAGGCAAAAGCACATCCTAAAAGAATACTAAACCCAAAAAATAATACTTTTTAAATAATTTACTCTCCTCATGTAGTTTGTAGTGGTGACCAACAAAAAAAATCAATCTGCTGTTTTCATGCATAATAAAGAGGAATAGTTTATGATATAATGAAATGTAACGGTAAGCAATTCTGTCCAATGACAAACGATGAGAAAATGTTCATGTAAAAATTCTCATGTAACTTGTGACATAAAATCCATTTTGCTAAAATTCTATTAATAGTTATTTCAGGAAAACTCAGCATTGAAAATCAACTAGAAAATCAAAATTCTCATAATGCCTTGCATTTGAATTGAAGATCCGACTCTCCCCTTTATTCATTGATCAAGGGCCTTGTCTTCAATACAAACATTAATAATACCCAAAATACTAAAACCAAGAAAAGTAAAAAAATAATCAAACACAATCAGTAGTCTTAATCCAAAAAGTAAACCATGGCTCATTTAGTGATACTCTCTACAGCAAGTTTAGAATCAGATTGGTGACTTTATAATACTTGATGTTTGATAAATAAATTTAATTCAGACAGTTCTCCTTGTCTTTGAACTATAATACTTCACTCCACAACAACAACAATTTATTTCTTGTATAGCTCAAAATCGTACAAGGAATACTTCAATGGGCTTTAACAGGCCCTGTTTTTTTGACAGCCCCCAGCCATTACTCCCTAAGAAGACAAAACAAAAACTCCCAGAAAAACCCTTTTACAGAAATAAAATTTGAAAAAAAAAAAAAAAAAACCCCAATCCCACATCCTCGTGATAGTCCAGAAAACTAGATAGATAGATAGATAGATAGATAGATAGATAGATACTTTATTAATCCCAAGGGGAAATTCACATTTTTATTTATTTTATTAGCATTTTTAATTAATTTCACTCTATCAGAAAAAGACTTTCAGTTGCTCTGTTAGATTCTTGATTCTAGGTACACTGGTGTCATCATTTCTGCCTCCTCACCCCCCCTGCAGAGACATTGTGTTTTTAATTTGAGGGAGCTGCAGACACTGTTGGTGATATGTGAGTGCTTCTGGAATAAACAGAGAGTCACATACTTCAATAGTGCTGATGCCAGCACACAACGCTGACAGAATAAAGACGCCTTTGTATGAATGAATGAAATATTCTCTTCATTTAAAACAGTGCCTTTGGTGTATGTAGCAAATGTAGAGAGAGTAGGCAGAGCTGGGTAGTGTGTTGCTAAATTTGAAGATTCTCTAATTGTGGCCTGTGGACTTTACATATAAAATGACTGCTCACAAATCATGTAGTATTCTTCTGAATGACAAATCACTCTTTTCTACAGGTGCTTATACAGTGCTGACATTAGGCACAGGATAATAAAATAGTGTCTTAGACCTATCGGCAACTCAGAGTGCCCTCATTCATTAGGTTTACTGACTACATTTTAATACATGTATCCTTAAAGCACTGAGTAGTCTAGTGAAGATATGTTTTCAACACAGAAATTCATGTCTCACAAACACACCTAAATGCATGTGGACATGTAGTGTGTGTATAGGTATATGTATAAGCTTGAAGCGTGTAGTGTTACAGATTTGCCATCCTGAGTGTGCTACGGTGCCATAGGCACTGATACATTTCTAGTAATGTTATCTCAAAAGATTTTTTAAAGAAGTGAGCGTGAAGAATAGTTGGGTACAGTGGTGCAGTGGTTAGAAAAGCATCATTACAGCTCCAGAAGGCTGGATTAGAATTTTGGTCTAGTTACTGCATGTACAGAATTTGCATTAAACTGGCCCTAGGTAAATGAGTGTTAGTTTGTTCAAAAATGTGGTGTGCAATGCACAGATACAGGGTTGCTTTCTATCTTAGGGTTGCTTTTTCTTAGGGATGCTTTCTATCTTTTTTCCCCCAGTACTTCAAGAATAAACTCTTATTCCTCTCTGTGCATGTGAGAATGGATGTCTAGCAATGCAAAGTAATCTTATCTAATCTAATATGCTCTGGTTCATCACGATCCTAAGCAGAATTTAAAAGGTTTGATAATAAATGGATGAATGAATGAGTGGTATAATATAATATAAAGCAATGTATTGGTGGCATAGTGGGTAGTAATGCTGCCTTGAAGAAAATGTGCCCTGCGTGTAGTTAATATGAAATCTGTCCATCTTCATTCTGCATAATTTTTAGGGTATTTGGTATCTGGTTAATGAATCTGTATTGGCCTTATGCACAATGGGGTGTAAACTAGATCAGGTCCTGTGACACTTTTTCCAAGGTGGCTTTCTGCTTTGCACCTATTGCTGCTGGAATTTTCTCAGACTATATAACCCTAACTTGAATAAAGCAGATGAGAGTAAGTAAGAATAGAATAGAACATTGGATGGTGCAGTGCTTAGTGCTGCTAACTGAGAGATCAAATATTTTGCCAAGATATTAAATAGTATAGTATAAATATTCTCAAACCTACTTTATCCAGTTCCAAGTTGTGGAGAGACAGCTCTGGCCACAAAGTAGGAGGACAGCCATGGACAGTCCATTGCAGAATACTGTACACCGATATACGTAGCTACTTTGGAATTACCAATTAACTGGATTATTTAAACAATCAAATAAACAGACAACAATCCCAGAAAATATTTTGACTGCAGACTACATGTCAGCAATCCAACATCAGCTGTTAATGACATTTGTCACAGCACTTCACAGCACTGCATTTGACAGTATTATGATATTGCAATAAAACATATAACAGATTAATTATATTAAACAAAAATGTTTGCATTATATCAAACCAAAAAAAATCAGTCATCAAGTTTTACACATCTTCACAGATGCCATGTAGAGCATCAAATATTTGCACGATTCTAAGAATGAGAAATACAGAGAAAAGTGAGGCTCACAGTAAAGTGGTCCAAGGGATGGCTTACTATATATGTTTCTTTAAAAAAGAAATTTTTTTGTCTTCCTTACAATTTTTCATAATCTAGCTGTCCTTTTAACCAGCACCAGTTGTTTTTTAAAGACCTTTTATCATTTTGTGGTACAGCCCCCAAAATACCATTCATATACAATCAGGCCCAGGTAAACTTTTATTAATATCCTGAAACTAGTTCAGGAGAGGCTTGAAAAAGATGTTTTGAAATAAATCAATTGTCTCAAGTTGTGCTCTGCAGTGTTTGTCTCTGAGCCTGGCTCTAACTATCACTTAGGTGTAAGTCAAACAAACTCATTAAATCATGAAACAAAATTCTGAATCCACATAATGGAACCAAAGATGGACCAACTTTCAGATGTTACCATATTCCAGATTAATGACCCCCGACTACTTCAAAGCAGCCCCTCTTGCTTCAGAACCAAAGTCACAGTGCAAGATAGGCAGCACTTACAGCATTACACCTCCATCCTGCCATGCCTTGCTCTTGACTACACACTTTGTCTTGTCTCCTGTGCCAATCACTGTATCAGGTCATCACTTGAGGCAAGTTCTTTCCAAACTGGGACATAAGACTCTCATAACTCATTAATTCCTGCATCTCTGTAACTCATGTCTGTATTTCCTTACCTTTTTCTATGTTATTGACCTTGAGCATTTAGCTTTTGGCAATAATTTTTATTCTCCCTGCTGCCATTGTTTTTTGTCTTGATTGGTGCTCTGACCTTTTAAAATAAACTTGACTTCATGATTGTCTGCTTCTTTTATTCTTGTTTTTGATGTCTTCTTAATTTCCTGTTGACTATCCTGCTTCCTTGTCTCCTAATTCACATATGTTTACATGCTACTTCTTACTTATCTAATAGATATTCCCCATGTTGCAGAACTCTTGGAAGCTCAATAAAAGGTAAGTGGCATCATCACTGTTTTACGTTTTGGACACCACTTCCATTTGACAGCTTTCCTTTTGAAAACCCTACTGTGAATCCCTTCTGACTGATTTAGCTCATTTAAATCTGTATGTAATATTTCAAAAACATCAGTGAATTTTATTTTGGCATCATCATATACATCTGGACTAAATCTGGAAATGCCAGCCCTGAAAAAGACTGACATGTATCACATTGTTCTTAATTCCAAAGCACAGACACTTCGAAAATTATATTAAAATGTCTGTGCCTGACATGCTGCTAGGAATTCCCCTGAGGCATTTTTGAGTTACTTGGAATAACTTTTTATGCATAAATGTTTGCTATTTCTGTATTTGAATTATTTTCATGTTATTTTGGTGATGTCATTACAATGCCATGTTGTTTATTATTTTTTGGCATTGTTACGTGTTGGGTGTCATTGACGACATTTTATTGTTTATAATATTGTCGCCCATTGCTAGTCACATTGTACTGACAGCTCGCAACATGTAATATCATCACATCTCTCCAATAAAAGATATACAACCTGCATCGGAACTTCAACTGTTTAAAAGAAAGACTCTATTTCAATCAAAATAAATCTTTTGTAAATACATTTTAAGGATTTTGAACATTGCATTTGTTTGACTTAGATTTTTGTTTTTTGTTCAGTTTTAGTGTGCTGGTTAAATCATCCTCAGTGTTCTGACACTTATTACTTTTGAATAATAACTCTGAATTCCAGTTCTTTTTCAGCTTTAAACGAGAAAGAGATTGGGAGCATGCACTGATACAATAGGTTGCTGCATCCACTGCACGACAAACCATCTTAGGATTCCAAATTAAGACCTGAGTGCAGCCATACAACAGGTAACTCCTCAGCACCACATTAGATTGAATGGAATAGAACAGGGTGAATTTTTAACAGTGGCTGGACTGCCAAACCTGTCACCAACCACCAAATTTTCCAAGCAAGTTGAAGGACCTGCTTGCAGGGCTGGATACAGGTTAATGTCATACCCAGAACAGAGCAATTGCAGGTTAAGGGGTGTCACACTCATGTGCTTCAGAGGCAGCCAACAAGCCTGGAGGTGAGTGAAAGATCACGAGACAAAGGGATAGTTTCGGGTATTAATGACTCTCTCCTTTTTTCACCAGAATTACCGAAGAAAAACAATAAACAAACTCACTTACCGACAGTCCTGGATTTCCAAAATGGCTCCTCTTCCATTTCATCATTTCCGCCTCCAAATCCTAAGGACGATGTCACCTCCTCTGGCGCATTTTGATGACATCACTTCCAGCCCGGTCAGATGACGTCACTTCCACCTGCATCATCTCCACTCGCCCCTGATGACACCACTTCCGGTCACCTCATGATGATGTTGCTTCCAGTCGCATAGTCATGACGTCATTTTCATCACTATTTCCTTCCGGTTGCCATTTTCTATAAATATTCACTTTCAACTGTCATGTATCATCAACTGTTATGGTTTTGATCACAATTTGCTTCATTTTTTTTCTGAAAATTGCCAGACATTATACGAGGACAATTCCCCAACTCTTATTTTTTTGTCTTGTGTGAGAATCATTTCCTACAGGGCCCAACGGAGTGGAATCAACTTTGGCATTTTCAGGATTCAAACTGGCAGCCTTCTGATTACTGGTGCAAATCTCTAACCTCAGAGCTCCTATACCTTAGCTTTAAACTTCTGATTAATCTGTGTTCTGATCCTAACTACTTATGGCATTTCTAAAGATCAACATTTTAAACTTGTTTAGTATCTCTGAACTAATCGTAATACATACATAATGTCCGTGATTTTATGGCTAAAGTCAATCAATATTAATTATGTTCTTTTATGACACAATTTTGTAAACCTGGTGAAATCATCAGCCTGAATATTCCAATGTGCACCCCTCAATATTTTATCTGACAGTGAATAACTAAACTGGCAAGTCACCCAGCTCTCATTCTGTACCTCTGGTAGTTCATTTTGCAAGGAACTATAAATAAGGTATTATATTTAGTGAATGCCTGCAAGTAAAAAGCCTGTTAGTTAAGAACTATTCGTTTTAGCCTTCTGATATTCCATTTCAGCCATGATGAAAGTAAATAATGCCTATTTTTTCAGTTTTAGAAGATGTATTTAAATTATTGATTTGTTTTCATTTAATATGATTTTAGTAAAATTGTATTTTGAATATTGTAATGCACATATGAAGCACATTGTTTTGATAATGAACTTCGTATTGATTCATCATGACTTTCTGGTAGACTGGGTTGTAAAGCAGGATCTATAGTAATTTTTACAAAAGTTGTTAACTGAAAATGAACAATTGTTTAATTTTATTAAGCAGCAGATTATTATCAGTACCACAGGATTTTTAACAGTTACCTGATTTTTTTTTAGGATGCCTGCAGAGGTATAATTTTAAATCTATGCTTGCCTGTCTAAATGTGTCTCTGTGTTTTTTTTTTATTTATGCCAAATGCATTAGCTTACAGATGGAGCCCCTCCTAAATATCTCTATTGTCTCAGGCACTTCCTGCAACCCTGTAATAGGCTTCCTGTCTGCAACAAACCCAGATTGTTTCACAGGCACAGGAAACAGGAATGAGCAGCAGATCCTCTCTGATTTCTCACAGGAGAAGCTTGCAGCCTGAAGTCACTGTAGTTTGTGGGATTGTCATTGTCCGCAGTTTCATCCACAATGTTAAAAACAGGAATAATGAACTGCATAAAGAAAACAAGTGAACGAAAATACAAATATTAAGAAATGCATAATTTACAATTGTTTCCAAGCTTAAGTTCTTTCATTGTCTTACATTCGCTGTTATTATTACTTTAGTACAAAAGATACATTCACTTTTTTAGATTACACTAAACTATACAGAGCTTCAAAACAGTTATCAAGCTTCTCACTCCTACAGAGTTACTGAACATTAAAGTATAAATACTTTTAATAAAACACGCATATTTTTAGTTTTAAGACAATTGCTCATTTTGAGCATTAAAATATGTATAAACATTTGTATTTTTTCCTGTGCACCAGATAAGAAGCATATTCTTGGATAAAGTAAAGAATATAAATGTGTACAATAATTAGGTCTGTTTATTCATTTACTGGCACTTCCCCTACCCATCATGCCTCTGGGTATGCCTTTCCCGAATTGGGCTGCTCTCCCATCAGTGTAAACAAAGGAGAGGGAGTGACAGAGGCGTACAAATGGATGGCCTGCATCATCATTAGATCGACAGGTTGCCATGACTGGCTATATAGAATGCCTGTATTTATTGTAATTAATTATGCCATGGCATAGTCTAGCATGCTGAAACCACTGCATTAAAAATACCTGCTGCCATATTCTAAACAGCAATTACAAGTAAAAGTAGATTAATTTGGTGGAAAATGCATGCAATTAACTTTGTCAAACAAACTACAACAAACATATTACAATTGAGCTCAAACAGCATTTAATTTGTGCATGTAAGCTTCTCAGTATATTTATGGGCAACGATTTCAGAAACCCTGGGACATTGCGAACATGCTAATAATAAAGGAAAGAAGTTCAAAATGCTCATATAATCAAAATTCACTGATGTTCATCTGGCCAATGTGTTTAAGAAACATGTTATCTAACGAATGGTCAACTCAAACAACTTTAAAACTATTCAAAAATGTAAACGTTTTTGACAAATCAACAAGAGATAATATATACTGAACTGGGACATTAAAAAGTAGAAACTGGACATCGTAAAAACATCAAGAGTTTAAAAGAGTACTCTTGGCCATGTAGCATGTAGTAGCATTTCAAAATGTTCTCAAGTTTATATAACTTGGATAATTCTCAGTTATGACAAATTGGGGTTATATTACTGTAACACCTGTTCAGATCTGATTGAATGAATTGATTGCAGTTCCATTAAATACATAATGTCTTAGCTTAAAATCAATGTACCTAAATTATGTAAAACATCAGTCTGATTGACATCATTGAACATCAACTATATTCACATGTTTAACTTGTTATACTGGTTTACCTACTGTTAAAGATAGAAATTTATTTGTCCCCAAGGGGGAATTCGGCTTTTTACAGAAGCTCTTTAAATAAATAAATGAATACATAAATAGATAAATAAATAAATATACATGCATACTATGTTCTGAATACATACCAGAATGACTAAAAAGCAAGAAAATTAAAAAGAAAGAAAATTTGAGACTTGGCTATCACAGTCACAGTGACGCATTATGCAAGCTTATTGCTGTTGGTATAAAGGAGCCCCAGTAGCATTTCCTGACACAATTTTGCTGAATAATTTGTTGACTGAAAGTCCTCAGTGTTAGTGTGTCAGTGAGAGGATGTGCAGATTGTTCATAATGGCACTCGGTTTGTTTTAATTCTCTACAGTGCTTCTACCTCCAGGGAGTTCAGAGTGCATCTTATAACTGCCCTTTTAATTAGCTGGTTGATTCAGTGGGCCTCTTTTAAAGTGATGTTACCAGCACAGCATAGAAAATCACACGGGCTATGACAGAGTTATAGAACATGTGAATGATGTCACTTCCCACATTAAAGGAAAGCAGTTTCCTAAAGAAGAAGAGCATGCCCTACCTTTTCTTATATAGTTCATCTCTGTTCCGAGACCAGTCCAACCTGTCATTAACATGGACCCCCAAACACTTGTAGGAGTGGACCACTTCTACATCAACTCCTTAAATAGTGACTGGACTTAGAGGCTCTTTGGTGCGGTAAAAGTCAATAACCAGTTGCTTGGTTTTGCTGATGTTAAGATGCAGACAATTCTCTTTCCACTAAAAAACAAAGTTCTCCACCTGACTCCTCTCTTCTGTCTCATTCTCCTTATCAATACACCTCATAAGTCTAGGATCATCTGAGAATTTCTGCAAGTGACATGACATAGTATTATACTTGTAATCTGAAGTGCACAGAGTGAAGAGAAAAGGACTGTTCCTTGTGGTGCTCCACTGCTGCTCCCATCCGCCTCACAGATAGTCCATTATTAAGGACACCATAGGCTCATCCACCTGCTTATCTCTGACCTTTCACCTTTACTGGCGATGGCTGGATGGTACTGAAGGCACTGGAGAAATCAAAAAACATAATCCTCACAGTGTTGCAAGCCTTGTCCAGGTGAGAATATGCATTGTGAAGCAGACAGATATTTGCATCCTCCAATTCAATCTTTGTCTGATAGGCAAACTGCAGTGAGTCCAGGTTGTCTACCACAACAGGACTCACGTAGCCCAGGTTAGGCCACTGAAAGGTCTTTGTGATGTGAGACATAAGTGCCACTGATCTGTAAGTCATTAGGTGACGAGGCGTTGGCTTTCTTTAGAACAGGAACACTGCAGGATGTTTTGTCCACAGCAGCAGCACATTCTGGAGCCTTAGGGACTGGCAGGTGACAGAGGACACCACAATGTTGGTCAGCGCAGGCCTGTTCCAATGATTGTGCATTTCTTTTCCCAAAACTATGCTGAGAATCAAATGTGCTTTAATTCAAAGCTGCTTCAGCTTAGTTGTAATCTATTTTATGCTGGTTATTAATTATTTTAGTGTGTTTGACATTAATTATATTTTAAACTAATCTGCTACTTTCACATGCTGCCTGGCACAAACCTCTGAGTCAACAGACTGACACTTTTGTTACTTTTCTCTGTTTAAAGTATCAAGTAAACTACATTTATCAGCATATCTGGGAAATGAGCAGGCAGAATGTCTCATTAGGCATTCCCTTGTATAACACAATGTTAAGGGTTTATAGATAGATAGATAGATAGATAGATAGATAGATAGATAGATAGATAGATAGATAGATAGATAGATAGATAGATAGATAGATAGATAGATAGATAGATAGATAGATAGATAGATACTTTATTAACCTCACCTATATACTATATCAGCATAAGGCAATGTATTAAAATGCTATTGCTTGAACTCAATGTGTGATAAAAGGCAGTGGTTGAATAAAAATATTGATGGTGACATTGGAGAAATATTTCTTTGGTTACTAAAAAGCATTGCAATGTCCCTGTGAACCTTATCATTACTTGGACACTTTTCAGTTGCTGTCTTCTCCCTTTGAAAGCATATTGTCATGTTTAAAAGATCTAATTTTAACAGTTTCATCTGGAAATGCTTTTCATTAGAATTGCAAATTGTTTTAAATTTTATCATTAACTTATCATTTATGCTATTAACTAAATTTCTTATCAAATTGCCCATTATTTTAATATTTATCCATTATAATAATGTGGTATTGATGGTCAGGGACCTGGACAGTCAGAGGACTAATCAGACAGCAATAGACACAAAACTGCAATTACCTAGGATGAGAGGCCTGGATCTCAGAGAGACATTTTCATTAACATACAGCACCGCCTTTAGAATCTCTTTAGAATTTCTCAACCTGTGGGGCCCCCCTAGGGGCGTGAAGTAACAAAAAGGGGGGATGCGAAGATGTGAAAAAAAGAAAACAAGAATCAAAAATATGAAAAAATCATCTGTTGAAACCAAAACAAATTAACTTAAACTACATTCTGATACTAGAACAATAAATATAGTTAGATAAATGTCAATAAAAGTTAAGTAGGTATAATAAAATATGCATCTACATTTGTAAAAAATGTTAGGGGGGGCACGATTAAAACTGTTATGAAAACTCGGGTCACAAATACTTAAAGGTTGAGAAACGCTGTTGTAAACTTTTACTCTAAATCTGAATAGAATACTAGCCCATAGTTACTGGATCACTTTAAACCTACCCTTCCCCAACACAAACAATCTCTGGGATTTAAGGAATTGCAGCAGAACAGATACTGTTGGAACTGGAAGAGAAAATGCAAGGAATGAACAGAACAAGCGTGAAGAAGATTTTGTCATGTTTAAGTAGTCAAAAATCAACTGATAGATGATTGGTTTTCCTGAATATCATGTAAAATGCTCTCATTAGAGCACATCTATATTCATGTTTTCGTTTCCTTGTAAGGTTTTTCCTTTCTGACTTTTTAGCTTAACCTGGCATTCAGAGATTTTCAGCTATGTAAAATACAGTGTTAGCTGTTTAGAAATTTAAAAAACAATTTGTCTTTTTTATTTAGTTGATTGTTTACAAGTCTACTTTATGCTGTTCCGTAAATACTGAGAAAATCACCTGTCAATCAAAGAAGAATGCATTTGTATTTGGACTAAAATCTCTGCTTTTTCATCGATGCTAGGAAATAGAAAGATTTAGACTGTATCTTATAGTATATATTGAAAAACTGATTTTCACCTTTTATTAATTTTTGTTTATACAAAAACAAAAGAAAAGAAGAAGACTTGTATTGCTTCTTTACTTTAAATATCAGCTAGGCTTGTACTTTAAAAACAAAGGGCACGCTCTTGTTAAAAAAAAAAAAAAAAAAAACTTACATTGAAAGTAGAGTCGTAATACTTTAAACTGTCACCCCAGGACAAACTATTTTATACTGTTTCCATCTGTTGCAGCAAGGGTACATTAAATAATTAATGCAATGCCATATATCTGTAATGCATTCTAGTCTTGACAGGTTTTTTTATGAGGAGACTAAAGAGATAGGACCACAGCAGACTTTTAAGCCTACTGTCACATAAGGCTACTATAAACTGTAGACTGATGAGACTCGTGTAACTACTCCGCCTCATCTTATCCTATAACTAACATGACTGTCTGTGAAACATGAGGCACAAGCCCCTGAAGTGATAATGCACACAATGAGACATTAGGCAGGAAACGTAGATGGAGATACTACATTACAGAATCTGGACATTAATAATGAATAAATGCAACAACGACACATACAATGACATCTCAAGTAGGAGTCTTTTCACTCAAACCAACATGGACTAGTTTAGTAGGCATTATGACCCTAACATGTACAATGCCATCTGTACAATAAATCCAAACCAGTAAAGACTGCCTCCTGATGAAACCCCATACCAATATGTCAGCCAAAATAGCACTCTTGTATTGGAGTTTTACTTAACACCTAATGTCTGCCATAGTAGACTGTGGAAATAGGATTAGCATTATATCATAAGTGCATTAAGTGGCCATTAGGTATACACACACTATCCAATAACTGACCACTCTATCAGTGATGCACTATACTGTATACTTTAATCAATGCTATTCAAAGTAGAGTAGGAACCAGTGGACCATATGAGCATACAACACCAATGGAGAAAAGGCTGCACTGAAGATTTATCTGACTTTGATCACATCATGTTAGAAGTTGTTGGACATATTAGAGTGAGTGTAATTGGAAAATCCTGTTATTTACTTTTTCATGGGAGTTAACAACAGCCAACCTACAAAGAACAACAATCATCCTGTGGTCAGTAACATAATATAGGTTGAAGTGCTCACCGAAGGCTGGAATGGCTTGGGCAGAGTAACAGCTACAGTCAATAATTTTAAATAAGCACATTAGAACACCCATATGTTTACACCATTTTATGAATAGCATGTGAAGTTTGATAACTCTAAGGAAATCAAACTCTGGACACTACAGGAATGAAGAAACATTCCCTGGTCTAAGAAATCATGGTTCACACGTATTTCATTTATTTGGTGAAAACCACAAAGTATAAGTTCCATCATTCTGGGTGGCATAATTTTAGGCTGTTGGTGAAGGTGTAATGGTGGGGAGGGTATTTTTCTGATATAAGGTGTATAAGATTTCAGCACCACAAGATAAATGATTATTATCACAAATCAGCAACACCACCGCTGCATTGGACCTTTAAATCCTAGAGTGGCTACAGGAACTTGACTCACCTCAATTCAAATACCTTCACAGTCACCATATCTTAATCTAATCAAACATCTGTATGTTAAGATGGAGCAATTGTCCTAAGCAGATATCCACCACTAAAAAATGTTCTATAAATATGGAATACTTTGGATTTCATGTGGGGTGGCATCCCCTTGGCACACTTTCTTAAGACATCATCTTGGCACTGTCAAGTGGAATTATTGTAAATAAAATGATTGACAAATGTGCTTGTGTTGAATTGAAGCTGCCATGGGGAACCCACTCCCAAAACACACTAGTATGAGCCCAGCGAAAGGATCACACTTACTACAAACAGGGTAAAAGCTGATAACACTGCAAAACCTTTTTTATTAGAGTGACTGTTTGCAATGTTTTTCCTAAAATACTGCATCTTTATTTTCTTTCTAAGCCTAATTAATTTGTTACTGCCATGGTGCTTCTTAGAAGTTTAGACTAAATAAATCCACATATAGTAAGACAATAACATTTCCACCCTTTGATTTTGTTTACATTAAACATGTTGATTTTGCCACAAGTGCAAACTATCGTTGTATTGTTTTACTTATCTCCCTACTGGTTGGTTGGGAGTATACTTGGTATACATGCTACAAGGCTTGTGTTAATTTTACAATTCATGTTTGAAGAGGTTGGGAGCATGCACTGATACAATGTGTTGCTGCACCCACCACACGACGAATCACATCAGGATCCCAAATTAGGACCCAAGCACAGCCAGACACAGGTTTTGAAGAGTGTGGATAAATTTGTAAAATCAATGTTGCCATTTTACATTATCTTTCTAAATATCATCATTTTAAAGTATTTTTTAGACTTGAATTCTGGTGTTAATGTAACTGTGTTCTGAATGTAAAATGCAAAGAGTAATGTTAATGTAAACATAACCCTCTATTTTGTGTCAGAGTTCAAAATAAGACACCAGGAGTTTTCCTCCTCATTGATTCCTCTTGTATTACCAGTCCTCCTGAGAGGCTAATGGACAAATAAGTAGAAGCTGTCAGATTAATGATAGGGCACAAACTTCCAAAACGAACACAGGCTCAGCTGAATGAGGAGTCAGGCTGAACAAACAGAGCTTGTATTATCTGTTTTAATAAAGCTTTCTGATAAAGAAAGATAATGGTCTTTGTGATCCATAAATGGTAGAAATTCAACCTCACTGAAATTCAACAAACTGCTTCCTAAGAAACATACTTTAAAATATTTTACAAACAATTAATATTTCATATTTTTTACATTTGTATTTAATCAAATTACACATATAGATGAATGAAAAGCAATTTTAAAATAGTATACTGTATATGTACCACTCTTGACTTAAACATAAGCATGCTAAGCTATTCTGACTCCCATAAGTCCATGCCTCTAACAAGCACAAGCAGTACAAACAAAAGGACGAAAGGAAAGTTACTTGCATGACAAGCAACTTCAGATTACACTTTCTACCTATCAATTACTTTTTATTACCTGAATTTTCCTGCTCAGAGTTAAAATGATTTAACTCATTTCTGTCTAGTCTTATTATCAACATGTTTGATTTGAACCAATAAAAACGAAACATTATATTATCTATCCATCACTCCAGTTCACTGTAAGGTCATGGGAACAAAAAGTTGTCTACCCCAATAGAATCAGAGCAAAACAGGAACTGATCCTGGATGATATTAGAGTTTATACAAGGACACATTCACATAACCAAACTCACTCAAATTAAACTCATACATAGATATCAGTATGTTATTCGTCAATCCAGTCATCTATTTTTGCATTTATCAATCCCCATATTTCCTGAGCCTGCTTTATATATTAAAATGTTTTTGTGGAGTAAGACCCCATCTAAGCAGCTTTGAGAGCAAAGCAGGAACAAAGCCTTGATGGGGTGCCAATCTATTACAGGCACCTTCACATACACACACCAAACTAAATTTACTTGCACAAGCATACTTTAGAAATAACATGTTGACTAACAACATACAGTATTTGGGATTTTGGAGGAAATTTATAGTAATTAGAGAAAAACATAGATATAGGTAGAGCACGTGAAAGCTATACAAACTATTCAAGCTCAGCAATCTCTTCTAGATGAAAACAGTGCTAAGCACCAAGACACCTGTATAATAATAATAATAATAATATTAATAATAATAATAATAATTCATTACATTTATTTAGCGCTTTTTCTCAGTACTCAATAGTTATGTAGTGCCAAATGCCAAAGAATTCTTGATCTTTACATCGCTCTTTTATGTGTCTTTAAACTAGCTGGATTCACTTGTGACTTTGGCAGGCTTGCCATTTTTTATAGATTACCCTGCAGCTGGCTCTGAAGTTCCTCATTTGCATGATGGAATGCCAGCGCTTTCTGACAGTGAATCATCTATAGGCTAATTTATCTTGCTCATTGTTACATAACCCTCTCTTCAATTTTTACTGTCACCTTCTTGAAATGGTGCATAAACTCTTTGAAATGGTGGCATGATCTTCTCCACTGCTGCAGTTGTGCAGCTGGTGACAAATATATATTAGTGGGTGGGGGATTTGAGCACTTTGTTGTTAAGTGGTGTACTATGGATGCTGAGTGCAGTGCTGTCATAAAGTAGAGATGTTTAACATTGTATTTCTGTGCAGTGATCTTTCCATTATATGTGGGTAGGCAAACCACCTTGTGTAGAGCTATAGATGTATTTCTTACCTCTCTTGCTGTGTTCCTTCACTAAACTGACACTGCAAACAGCATTCCAGGCCCAGATCTCAGCTTTGAGACTCTAAACAGTTGCTCTGTAATGCCTCTGTGATCTGCCTCATCCTTTGCCAACATAGCCTTACCACCAGCTCTGCTTCACACTGCTTACTTGGGGTTAGTAGTAACTCAACATGCCACAAATTCCCCCTGCTTGACTGGTGCCCATGCCCCCAGGCCAGTAAAACTAAACAGGTGGAAGAACACTGCAGTGATGAGCTGCACAGGTAACAGTCACTCGGATGTCTTCCCTCCTATACTGATCCTGCAAATTGTGCTCCAAATGCTAGACCTTAAACTGGAAGCTCTCCAGCTACTTCTCAGAAGTGGCTAGCAAGACTATTTTGGGTCTCTGTGGCACTGCGGCTAAGTTAAACTATAGATCTTCACCCTATCCCACTTCTAGCACAAATGTAGCGCTAAATGTATGCTGGCCAGTGTTGAGTGAAGGAGAATTGTTGCTCTTTTACATATTCCTTTTAGATCACTTACTATACTTAGAAGGATGGCTCACTGCTGTTGCACTAATTGGAATTCATTTGCAATTTTAGCAGGCATGCCATTTTTATAGGATCCCCTGAAGCGGACTCTGAAGCTGCTTGTTTGCATGATGAAATACCAGCTCATACTGCTGATGACTGACCCACAGACTGATGTAACTTTTTAGTGTTGTTACAATCACAATATAACATTCAGAAATGGGGTTGGGTAAAAACATATCCTTGAAGCTTTGGGTACAAGACATACATTAACCCTGGACAGGATGTAAGCCCATTGTATGGACTACTCATTCATACACACTTACACGCACATTCACACTCACACTCACACTGGGTCAGTTTGAACATGTTTGTGATGTGGGTAGAAATATAGAGTATCCAGAGCACCTGGGAGAATTTTTATATTATATTATATTATTTAACAATTTATAATTCTGTTTTAACTCAATGTATAATACAGTGCCTGCTAGGCTTCAGGCTCAGGTATATGTCTTTGAAGGTGTTGTCTGAAGCCATATGGTAAATATAAAATAGGCCAAACAAAGCACAGCTGTGACTGTTTGTTTTCTTATCCTTCCACAGCAAATTGCTCGTAATTGTGGGGGTGGTGCAATTTCTATTACATCTGAGGCTTCTTAGAGCATTAAATTGCTCAACTTCCTGAGAGCTGAGTTGTCAAACACATTGGTTCTTAACCTATAAATGAAAATGAAATGATGTTCAAATATTTTTTTGCATTATTCATGCACTAAATAAAAGAGTAACAGACTGAGCCTTTGAAGTAAAACAGAAAAAAGTCATGAAGGGTTTAATAATGTGCTGTGTAATATGAATTAAATAGTTTTTCACTTTCACATTTTCAAAGCCTTTCAAAATGTATTAAAGTGAACTACTCCAGTTAAAAGCATTTTTAAATGTAATGACATATTCAGTGGTCAAAGGGAATATATGCTAGTGAAAAAAGTTTGGAAATGTTTTTTTTACTTTGGTGAAACAATTAATGCCACATAATTAGGTAACTGCTAAATCATGAACTGTAATATAGATAGTACTTCCCAATCTACTTATATTAACAAATAAAAAATACTTAAGAGATGAATCACATTCAATAGAGTGACATAGGCCTCATTTAATTCCTTTTCCAGGAAACATGAGATAAAGAATACATGACTTAGACAATTCATTTGGTAACAATTTCCTCAGTTTATATTTTTAAATGAATTCATAAAATTAAAAAAATGTTTACCCTATAAAAACTCAGAGGAGTTTCATCTATACATATGACTCACCTAATCAGGGTGTGGTAAAAACAATTCTCAGTAGCTTCAAGTTACTTTGGTGGTGTTCACTCATTGTTGGTCAAAACTTGTCTTGGTGCAGTTCTGTAAGAAACAGTAACATTTTAATAGTGTTTTAGTCACATTTGTTAACTTGCATTCCTAAATATTTTTTCACAATCTACTTTATCGTAAACAGATTTGAATTATTACCTATTATGTTTCCTAGTTTTCTACTTTTGACAATTATTATTTAAACTCTGTGCTATCTTTGATGGTGCATGTACAAATGCTGTATGCACAAATAAAACATAATCTCTTGCTCTCCAAAATGTAGTCCTGTCATTCTGCTGAATTCTTTAAATTAACAATCTCTGCAAATGAACACCCCAAAGTACCTCATGCGACTTGAAGTGCTTACAACTCACCAGCCTCTGTAATCTCATCAGACACAGATCAGGCATTCAAGGTTTCTTAGCTTCTTCCATATTTATAGCATACCTGTTTTCTGTCTTTGGTAAACTGAAAGTTGCTATATTTTACATTTCCTATTTAAATACTTTTAACAGCAAACAGAACCACACAAAGATGCTAAACAGCATTTTTTGCCTTTACCCATCAACTGTTGTTCCCTAAATTTAAAGTCAGTTTCATTATAAATGTTCTTTCAGCACAATTATTCTGTAATACCTCATATGTTTTTTGGAGTGAAAAAAGAATCAGTTACCAATTTATAAAGTAATTACATTTTAATTGCTTAAATGAAAGGGTTTTTCTGGGATAGCCTTTGGTCGCCTGTAACCTTGAACTGAATTAAGTGGATTTGAGAATATTATTTGATGTTAAATAATGCTATGCAATACCAGACAAAGACTAGGGCACCCCTCTCAGGGTGCACAGATGCTTGCTGGTATTATATTTATGGGGATTGGGGAGGGATCTATTTTTTAAAGTGGGAGGTCTTGGACATCTAAAGAAATATTAGCCCTCACAAACAAGGAGTTGCTATGCCAGACTTTGGGTTTTCCTTGTTTATGGGAAACCTTCAATTTTTTCATCTGTTGTTTTAAACATGCCCACTCACTATAGGAAGGAGAACTGTTTATTAGGATGATGGTATTGTTAAACAAATAATCACACTGTTGGTGGCATATTGGCACTGTCATTGTGCCACTATACTGTTCTTAATTCTGTGCTCATTCACTTTCTTTGTGATGAATTTGCACGTTTTCCCTATTTAGATATGGGCTTTTCTTCAGCCTTTCACATTCTAAACTTCCAGGAACCGGAGTAAGAGTCCATAGTTACCAAGCCTGGAATATGAATCCAGTACCCTAAGGCTAGGAGGCCATAATATGTGCAAATGACAAAAGTATTCAAATATGACATTTAAGCAGTTGGAAATATTTTTATAGTGATCAGTTTAGCCAGATAATCATTTTTGTCATGTTATTTATATTTCTAATGACTTTGGAACACAAGGAAGACTGCTAAAAAATGAACATACCATTAGACATTACAGTTTTTTTTCCTTCTTTTGAAACCTTACAATTTTACATAAGTTATTTACCGTAACACTTCAACTGAAATTAGCTTTATGGTATTAAAACCAATACTTCCAAAAATCAATAGACGCCTGTCGAGATCTTTTAACACGCTTTGCCGGTCTCTACTTTAACTTATTGTTATTTTTACCTGTTTAACTACAAAAATCGTTAAATAATGTGAAAGTTATAATAATAATAAAAAAAATAGACCCGAAACTGCTGTCAAGAAACATAATTGTCTGCTAATCTCTGTAAAGGAGCTACGGCTCCTTTAAATGATGTCCGCTCTGTAAACCAACCCTGGGGCTCCGGAACGACAGCGAGTGCTCGTGCCCGCGCCGAGCCGGCGGTCGTGCCCACGCCTCAGTCTAGCTCCAGTCACTGGGGCTCAACTCTGTCTGTGTGGGAGTGTACGGATCCCTCGCTTAAAATGTGGGAATTGTAAAGGAAGAACGCGACTTTTTGAAGAGAGGAGACATTCCGGAGGTAGGAGAAAAAGAAAAGGCCACTTTTATTTAAAAAGAAATATAGATAGATGGTAGAATTACAACAGTGAGCAAGTTTTAAAGAAGGCTCGAATGAATGTTTTCGTTAGTTTTGGATTGACTGAACGCAAGTTGGAATATACTGGCTGTGAAGAACGTTTTGCACGAGAAAAGAAAGGTAAACCATACATGCGTAGATTTTAAAATATTGTTTCTTAAAAATGCACCATCTATCTAATCTATCTAGATGTAACATCTTAGAATATCACTACTAAACTAAGCCTGCACTTTGTACATCTTTGAATGTCACTACTAAACTAAGCCTGCACTTTGTACATCTTTGAATGTCACTACTAAACTAAGCCCGCATTTTGTAAGGTTTCACCAGTGATGAGTTATTTAACGAAAAACAGTAGCAAACAGTTCAGCAACCTGTTTTTTATTTCTATTATTTTTTTTAGCAGTGTTTAGTAAACAAAACTTTTATATTATAACTTGTCAAGATTGTTTACGCGTCCGTTATATCTCAAGCTCTCACTAAGTCATGGAGGTGACTAAAAATATGCATATGTACATCATAATGAAATTTAACGAGAAAATAAAATCCAATGTGCCGACAGGACAATCATTGCAAAGAATTGCACGCACATGTTGACGTGGTTGGTATATTATAAGAACGTTACACGAGAAAACAAACGCGGCAACCTTAACTTTTATTATGACTTCTTTGCTTTTTATTAGGGATCAGATAACGTTTTAGAAAGTAGATGTGAGGTGAGATTAAAAGCACATAAAGTTCTATCAGTTTAACAGACGCCTACACGATGACCATGAGGTGCATTTGATTTTTCAATATGGTTAGTGAACATCATTTATGTATGTATGTATGTATGTATGTATGTATGTATGTATGTATGTATGTATGTATTAAGAATGTTGCCTTCATTTTGCAGTTCATTTTAAATATTTAGCCACTATAGACTCTTATGATTTGTTAAAGCTAAAAAAAAGAGTATTTGCAAATCCCAGGCACTCCATGTCTTATTCAAAGACAGTGTCAACATCACACTATCTGTAGTTCATTCCAGGGATGTCAGCATGTCTTTGATTTTTTAGTGCTAAACAGCTAGGATGGAATGTAATTCCCTAATTTGTTTATGGATGCCAATAAAGTAGCTGCATTGAATGACAAATCTGAAAACATGGAAAATTCTTTAGGGAATCGTTTAAAAAATCTTAAGGACAAAACGTACAGTATTTCACCTGGGCATTTAATAGAATGAGAGCAGGGACATTTAGTTTTACAAAGAGTATTTAATTTACCCTTCCTCTCAAACTGTAATTGAAATATCCAATTAATTAATGTAATAACTGAGTTCATCCATCCTTTTTCTTAGCCCCTCATTTAGTGCAAGGTTTATCACACTCTGTGCCCCCTCAGACCGAACAAGGGGAGTACATGCAACAAGGAGATAAAAATAAAAGAAGAAGGAAGTATTTACTTTATCACAGAAGTAAAGGGCAAAACACATACTTGCATTATATATCACTGGTCAAATGTCCGAAAATAACGTTTTTGTGTGTGGGTGTGTAGCTTTTTACTAGATTAGCCCTGCCCAGGGATTCTCATGTGGTCAGAAGTGACCCTGGGGAGATTAAGGAGAGTGAGTGATGCAGCATGATGAATGCAATGTGAATAGAGTTAGAACAATGAAAACATTTTGCTTGCATTTCCTTCCCACTTTAGCAATTTGTAGCTTGCAATTAGTATATATTCTTATTTTTTTTTTTCTGTGTTCAAAATAATCTCAAGATCTAACAGGTGTTATATTTTTAACCAAGCTGCTAACTTACCTTGTGTATTTTCAAATGTGTTTGTGAAGGTGTTTTTCTAAATGTGTACCCTTGACTAGTTTAAAGTTATGCTTCTCATCGCTTTAAATTAAATATCTTGCATTCACCTTAATTATTTTCTTCATAATTTTGGTAATTTTCCAATGTGTGAAAAGTTCAGTTCAGAAAATAATGCTGACTAATTAGTTATTATAGGTTCTTAAGATGTGGGTTATGAATGCTATGACAACCAGTGGTGCGTAGTGTGTTAATAAAATAGTTCAATTACATGTCAGATAATATTAAAAATGATTTCACGTGAACAACTATCTGTGTGTACAGGTGGGTGCGTCTTCTTTGGTTTGAAATGGACATATTTTGGATAAATAAAAGTATTTGCAGTATTGCCTTTGCTTTTGTAGAAAGTGTAAAATGCAGTGGAGGCTGTAAGAGTGCAAGTGGGAACGGGTATAAAGTTTGCAGTTGCAGTCTTTGCATCTTTTAACACATAATGTGGAGAAATGTGATTGTGTTTTTAGCCATTGTAAATGAAAGGAGCTTTTGCTTTTTGACTGGGTTAACTGTTGATTGTAATATTTTAAATATGCTGTATTACTAGTGGGAGGTGCATTTGGTAGCCCTAATGCCTCATAGATTCGGTGTCCTGAGTTTGAATCTAACACCTAGAAATTGTCTGCGTAACCTTCATGACCTCCCATTTGTCTGCGTGGGTTTTCCTTCAGGTACTCCTCCCACATGTGGGTTAATTTACTTAGTTGATTGGACCTTGTCTGGGTGTGGGTGTGTGTGGGGGTCGTACCACAAACTTGTCCTGTGCTGTTTCCTGACTTGTGTTTAGCGCTTTCACAATTCAAAATATTAGACTAATTCAAACATTAGAAAAATCTAAATGTGAACAGGCCAAAAAACCTGCCAGTCCTATTCACTTAATTGTACCAACGTAACATAAAGTCTGGTTTGGAAGGTCCCTAAAGTCATGTTGTGTACCACACTACTTGGTAGCATATTCCATGTATCTGTGGTTTTCTGTGTGATGAAAAAACGTAATGTTTGTGTGAAATTTACCTTTAACAAGCTCTGTTTCCCCATGTTCTCAGTCCAATGTACCAATTACCTTCATAATTTTAAAAACTACAATCATGCCACCACTTAACCTCCTTTTGATGAAACTGAAAAGGCTCAACTCTTTTAATCTTTCCTCATAACTCATCCTCTGAAGTCCTGGAATCAACCCAGTTGCATTTTTCTGGACTTTTTCTTAACATTTCTATGTCTTTTTTTTTTTGGCATGGACATCAGATTTTTGTAGATAAATATTTTTGACTCACCATACTAGCGTGATAATAGCTGTGACTTCTCTTAAATCAGTAGTGTCTAATTTCCTTTGCGGACAGAATGTACATGTTCTCTTATCGTATCACTTTATTTTTAATTTATTAATTCTGAACAGTAAATATAGGCTCAGTAATTGCATTTTTTGGTGGACTTCTGTATTGTGTCATTTTTCATAATGTGACAAATCTATAAAGCTGGTACTTTTTACTCCTTTTGATCATACTGATCCTTGTACAAAGAGTACATATACGCAGAGTTCACTTTGGAGCTTACATTTTCTGCACGATGTAGAGGACCACAGGATATATTCCTCTGAAACTGCACTTACTAACCTTAGACAGAAATAACAACATTTAATAATTTTAACAATGCATTTAAATAAAATACAAGTAATATACTACTATGCTGTCATTATTGGAATATAATTTTAAATATATAATAATCGGTAGCAGACTCAGCTATAAGTACTGTAGTTGTTTTCAGGTGGCTTCCATGTTTCTACGTGAAATGAAAACTTTTTTAAACTCTTTTGTTTACTTCATAGAATTGTCAGATTGCCTCTTTCCATAGCAGCTATCTTACATAATTCTGTTATCTTTTCAGTGAAGCCCACTGATTTCCACTCATTCCAGTAAATGTCTATCTTGGAAGTATCTTTAGTTTCTGAGAATCCAACTGTAATTCATAATGCTTCTATATGACTGATGTTACCTGGCCTTCACTACTTGCTTTCTCTGTTGAATTCTGTTTACTGTTGTGGTCAAGTTAAAACATTTCATCCAGACTTTTGGATTCCGCTTCCCGCTACCACCCTTCTCACGTATCTCCTTATGTCGCTCAAGAAGGCCTAGCTTTACTTCAACCTGCCTCCCATCCCTTCTTTCTCTCTTTCTACACATGCTAAAAATGTATGCCATTTCTCAGTTCTCGCTCCAAAACTATGGAACAATCTCCCTGCTCCTAGTCAACCGATGTCAGTGCCCGTGGAAGACCTGTTTCTTGACACAAGCTCTTCAATCACTTCAGAGCACATTTCACTATGTGTTGTACTTATATAGCTGTGTATGTGACAAATAAATAACCTTTTGTCTTGAATCTTGAATCTGCTTTCTACCACTAATAATCAGGCTATCTACAGCTTTTAAATAATCAGCCACAGCCATTTCCTGTCTGCTGTAATTATGTTTATGTTTATACTTTGTCATTTATTTCTAACACCAACTACAATGCTGGACATTTAATAACATCTAAAATTCTTTTCTCCTTTGCCAGATAATTTTGTCATGCATTGATACTGATTCATATGTGTTGTGTCTTTTTTTGTAAGTTCTTTAAGACTTGAATAAGGGAAAGAACTTTTTTAACAATTCCCATAACGATATTAACTAAAGTTGTAAATGGTAAGAGGATGAAAAAAACAGAAAATCCAAAAGTGACGTCCTTTAAACAAAAGCAAACCTAATATACTATATTTAGTATAGTATGGTATAATCCAAAATACCTATATCCTTTAGATGAGGAATAATATGGTAAATTACCCCCACAATAAAAACAGTTATAAATCCAAGTCAAGTTTTAAACTTTAAGATCCTAAAAAATAAAATGTAATATTAAAGCAAAGAAGAAGTGGCTCTTACATTTGAGATGGACAACTTTTAGAGGCACAGTGAATAGATGAGGCATCAAAATCTTTTTGGTTTTCCGCAGGTGGTTACAACTCAGCAATTTCTGATGACCGAAAACCTATTGAAGGTCCCACCCCTTTTAAAAACAACCATAATTAAATGCTATTAGCAATAGTTGGATAATGGGACAGAGACAAAATAGACAAGGAGAAAAGGTTGTAGCCCAGGGGCAGGGCTCCAACAAAAGCTAAAAATTAGCATTACCACTATCATCCTAAACTAAATGTAAACTGGAAATGTATAATGTCTCTTGATTAGTTATCAAATGGAATTCAAAAACATGTTATGTCAGTTGGCCATTTGAAGTAATGTGCCTTGGGATGTGATGCCCACATTCATGCTTGCTTGCTCACTTGTACCCATGTCACTTGGATTAAGCTGGTAGAATAAAAGAATTTACAGATGTCCCCTTATGCATACATAAATGAGAAACACATATCCAAAATAAAAGAAAACCTATACCACCTCAGTCACCAGAGGTCTCATGTATAAATGGTGCATATGCGCAAAATGTTGTGTATGCCTGTTTACGTGCTTACTTCGAGATGTATAAAAACTAAACTTGGCATAAAGCCACACACATTTTCACGGCAGCCTCACACCTTGGTATGCACTTTTCCACTTAGTTTTGCAAACTGGTGGTACCCAGCGTCAAAGCAGTGCTACAGTTTCTGTGTCATTTCCCTTTCTTTTTCATATTTGCATCCATGAAGTAGGCATTATCAAATACACTGAAATTAATTGAATATTGTTTACAAATTTAAGGCACTTGAATGTAATCATTCTGTAACAATGTAACGCTTTGCAGAATGGCCAAACTATTCCAACTACCATAGTTGCAGACATTTCAAATTAGAAGAGTGCGTGTATTTATAGATAATGATTCGTGATGAGCGAACATTGCCGAGTTCACTCCACTGTGACTTCCCCAAAATCACAGAAATGTTGATGATATTTACATGGTGAGCTGCATTAAAGTCAATGGGGAAGGACTTTTTAAAGTGCCCCTGAGGGCTAGGGAAAAGTCTACCCCGCTATACTGGTATTATTGTGGCCATAAAGGTAAACTGAGCTGTACAGCGGCAGTGCCAACCACTGCACCAGCATGCCTCTGTGAGATCAAAGAAAAAAGAATGCAGTCAGAGATACATAATCATATATTTTGTCAAAACAAAGCAAAAATGACAAAATCATATCAAAAGTCAGAAAAAATATGTAGCTCTTTTAAAGGCAGAACATTTTTGAAGTCGCACTGAAGGCTCTCTAAACTGTCTGTGCTAATGCTTTACACTTTTTCTTCAATTAAAAAGATAGAAATGTCTTGTAAATAGTAATAATCCTTTTGTTATTATTTCACAGAATCTCCTGTGTTGTCAGGCTCATTCATGACTTGTTTTTTATCTGCACATGGCTAATTATTATGCATGCATAGGGCATGCAGCTCCTTCTCTTATATTGACATGGCACTCAAAGATCAACTTTGCACATTGGCAAAAAACATTGAACAAACTTTTGGGTTAATGACTCATAGCATTCCATTTATCAACTTGAATTATGGTTTTAGCATTTTGCTTCTGGTAAACACTTTTATTTGCTTAATGGCTTTTAACATTTCTCAGTCAGACGGTTTTACTGTCTAGTATTTGATAATGTCTGACCCATTGAAAAACCATCTTCACAGTTACTTACAAACCCTGTTGACGGCTGACAATTCAAAGACATCAGCTGCAACTGAAAAAGTAGGTGGATCTACTTTATGCAGCAGTCTAGCCAAGCACTTTGGACACTTGCAATAGACACAATTACCATTTTAAAATCACAACTGCTTATCAAAAAACATTGCAACTTCACAAGCAGAGATAACTCATTATTTATGCTATATATGTTTCATTATTGTGGCCAAAAAGGTAATTTGATCTGTGCATCAGAAGTGCCAACCACTGCACCACTGTACCTTGTGAGATCAAAGAAGAAAGGATGCAGTCAATCACATATTTCGTTAAAACAAAGCGGAAATGCTAAAATCATAGTCAAAACTCAGAAAAAATACATAGGCCTATTAAAGGCATAAAATTCAAAGTGGTGTGTCATGATTGAAACCACTGGCTCATTCTGTTTTTTGAAGTCGTGCTTATAAATAGTAATAAATCTTTTGTTATTATTTATAGACTCCTTCAAAGTTTGTTTTCACTCTCGCCATGCCATGTGGCTAATTATTATGCATGCACAGGGTGTGCGCCTCCTTTTTTTATATTGACATGGAACTCGAAGATCGACCTGCACATTTGGTTACAAGCACAGATAGCTTGTCCCACAGAGACTGTAATACAAATGATCAGTATTATACATGGGGGGCAGTCCCATCAATACTGGCTGTTTATACATTGAAGGACATCACACTGGCCTTACAAAGCATTATGGGGCACTGGTATTTTAAAAAAAAAAAAGTTCTCTTAAACCAGCTGAGTTATCAGTAAACAATTCGACGAACAAGGGCAAATGCAGCAAATTTGCTGATTGGCACTTAATGATGATGACTGGCTTCTAAGTCAATTTTGATTTTCAAGTTATCCTATTGCATCTGTGTGCTGAACTGGCACTGGCTTTACAAAGGCAGACTTTGAAGAATTGTGCTGTTCCCTTACAAGTTGTGTCCACTCTTGGGTTTTTAGCTGAATGATTGGGTATTTCACAAATATCACTTAGTCACGTCATACCAGCTGTATAAGATGGTATTTTCTGCTTGTAATCCAGATATCTAAGATTTCCTTATACTATTGTTGAACTGGGAAACTTCACAGCCCAATTCGCAGCAGCGTCTGGTTTTCCAAATGTAATCGGAGAGGTGAACTGCATGCAAACTGCTATTGCAAATATGCTGGACAAGTACATCAGCCAGAAATAAATCACCAAAAGACTGAGCAGGAGAACCTATAAAAATGGCAACTCCACACAATTGCAGATGTTTTTCCAACTAGTGCAGCAAAAGGCAAGCAGTCCTTTTAAGGATAATGATCATCTCAAAGTCTCACATAAAAAGCAGAGAATCTACTCGTCATAGCGCTTGGCCCCAATGCTACACTATAAAGGTGCCTTCCGAGAATTAATTTTCTTATGTAAGTAGAAAGCATTTCCACTCTATTAATGTGCTGTTCTATATTCCACAGAAAGTATGTTGCATTGTGCAAGCATGCAGTATGCAGCATAATGTGGCACACAATTGTGGCTTGCCCATACCTGAAGAGATGCAGTATGATGACCCTGATCCTGACCCACAAAATGATCAGCCAAATCAGACAGTGTTACAACATTGTTTGACTGTAATTAGCAGAATGTAAAAACAGGTTAATAGATGCAGCATTTATTTTTAACCAATTAATTTAATTTGTGGTCAATATCACATAGTATAGCCTTATATTCCTTAGTGCATTGGCCAAATCTCTTACAGCATCCACTATTGCATTTTGTGACTCCAGAACAGTGTCTGTCAGCACACAGCCAGGTGGTCGACCACCGCTTTCTGAGGCAGAGGTGTGTGCGTAGCGAGCTCCCAAAGATGTGCTGGGCACAACAGCACCATTACTTTAGCACAGGGTTCACTTTTTATAATATTGTCTGAAGGAGAATAAAAAACTGTGGGCTGTGACACACTTTTCACTTTGATTTTGATATTTGATACTTTTTCCACATGCTTTTTCCATTGTTTTTTAATAAAACACTAAGCAGAAGGGGTTGTCTATATTGATTTGCATATTCAAATATGCAAAATCCTGGGAGGAGTTGGGGTAGGGCTGTAAGTGCATGCATGTGCTTGAAATTCCATGTTCATTGGGATTTATAAAGGAGAAGTGTTTGGAACTTGGAGTACATAGTTTTATGCATCTGGATTTTTTTGTGTGTACACACATTTCCAGTTTCGTCTGTACGCCATGCATTAGTTTGAATTCTATGCACAGCGTTATGCATGAGGCCCCAGGTGTTTAATGAACTTAAGTTTTTTGAGATAGTAGCTTAAGTGGGTTGACTTAAGTACACAATCCAATTTCAGAATGTTGTCTAGTTAGTGTTTGTATCTGAAACAGAGTAATAAAAAAATCTTAATTCACAGTATGTTAATGTGTCTACTATCTCTGTTTTACAGTATGTGGTGTGCAGTAAGGAACTGTAGATACAATCTTTATTTCTTTAATATAGACTTTTCTGAACCTAAAGGCAATGACTCATTCTGTTGCCTTTTATTATTTGGTGGCATGCTAGTACACTATTTAGCAATGTTGAACTGTGCATTCAGTCATAGTGGATCTAAATCCCAGCCTTGTAACTGAAAGAATATACTTTACATACTTTTTCTGTGTCCCTCTGGTTTCTGTAGGTATTTATTTTCCTCCTCCTAGAACCTGAAGGCATACAGGTTTTTAATTGTCAGTTTGCAAATTATCTAATCAGTATGACTATGTGTGACTGTGCTTTGCAATGAAGTGTTACGTGTTGTTTTCTGTGACCTTGATTTAGAATAATTGATACTAGGTGATGGCTAAATGCAGTAATAATTTTTGGGAACACGTTTATCTTGTAGAAAAAAAAACTTTTTGTGAATAGTAACATGAAAATTAAAGAGAATCAGTCTGCAAAGGTCAAAATCTGCAAAGGTCAAAATCTTATCTGTTTCCCTGTCTAGTTCTAGCTCATCAACTTCACAACAAAAAATAAAGCAGTGAAGAGTGAAATAGAGTCTGCTATCTCTCACCCTGATCCGTCAGTTGTCATTTAACACTATCATCTGGAAATAAGTACCATACCATTTTCTAAGCCCACTTAGTCTTAAGCATGGTTGCCGAAGCATATCCCAGCAAGCATAGGGCCCAAAGCAGGAAACATTCCCAGAATAGGAGACCAGTTCATTGCAGGATATACACACTCTCGCTCACATTCACTAATGTTACCAATTCAACTAACCTGCAAGTTTTTGGACTGTGGGAGGAAACCAGAGCACACCCACACAGACATGGGAAGACATTGTGAACATTGCCCCGGACACAGACAGGCAGACACGTTCATGTCACCCACAAACACACGTTTATTTTTCATTTTCCTCAACAGTTCTGCTCACCAATCCCCAATACCCCTCAGTCCAGGCCAATCCAATGCCTTCTCTTTCTTCTTCTCTTCACTCTCTCTCTCTCTTCTTCAGACCGCCTCCTGCCTTCTCCAGACCTAGTCACTCTTCCACCCGACTCTTGTCATTGACTGGAGGGAGGCAACCCCTTTAAATAAGAACCCAGTTGTGCACCAGGTGTGTTTCCGGCAATCTCCCAAAGTCACGCCCCAGTGTGGCGGAAGTGCCGGCTGTCTCTCCAGAAGCACTCCGGGTGTCCCTATTTTTTCTTCCCCCCAGCACTTCCTGGTGTGGCGGAGGTGCTGAGGTCTAGGGTCTTCCAGGTATTGGGGTCCCCCTGGCGGTAACCCTGGGTCCCTACAGGGTCGACCTGAGGCCTCCAGGGCGGTCGCCCCCTCGAGGTCTGGAGGAGGCACCAGCCCTCCTCCTGTCTTTTCAGGCGTCCCGGCTGGGTACCACCTCCATCCAGCTGTGACAACATGTAAACTCCATGCAAGGATAACCTGGGATAGGAACCCCAGCCATTGAAACAGCACTACCACTGTACCATCTTCCCACTCTCCACAGTTGTCTGTGATGAAGCTAATAACTCATTCAAACATACATCCACAGTCACTCATACTGGATCCAGTTTAGTTGCAGGAATTGAAGAAACATGGCTGTCTTTGAGATGCATTTGAACTGTAAATATCAAACTATGTTGCATGGGAATGATAGTTTAAAAATCTTTCTTCCTCCAAAATGTAATACTATGCCTATTTTGACACATAAATTCAGGCAAAAATGTGTTTATTTAGTGATCGTCTTTCTCAGCTAGAATAAAATATTTTGACTAATTTTTATCTCATTGTTATGAACAGAAAAGGAAAAGCACAGCATCTGAAAATGAGAATCACTATTGTTTTAGACTACAATTAAAGAATTTTTTAAAGCTAATTTACAATTAGGTAATGACTAAGTAAACTTCAGGAAATTACTGTATGAAGCATTTGTCACCACACAGTTGTTACAATCACCACTATTTTTATTCAATCATGAAATATTTTGAGTATGCAGCTGATATTTGTCCTTTAAATTAGATATTAGAAAAGATCAAAGGTATGCTTAGTCTGAAGAAGTCCTAGTGGTACTTATTGTATTTCATTGTGTTAGTTTCTACAGAAATACATCAATGTGAACTTCTTACCTTGTCACTATTAGATACTGGTTAAGAATTTGTCAGGGAATATAGTACTTACCTAATAAAACTGCTCCTGACATAGTTGGAAATGTCAACATTGAATTAATAACCCGTGGTTAAGCAAATACAATAATTATGTTTCCTAAACAAGACATTTTTTATGTTCATTTTTAATTTTTATTTGGGTTTGGTGTTCACCTGTGAAGGATCATTGTTTTTAATCATAGAAGAGTATGTTGTAATCAGGCTTTTGTTTTGCTGATTGACAGAAATTTTCATAGAGCAAAGATTTGATCATTTTTAAGGTGTTCTGTTAATTAATGGACTTGTTGGCAAACTGCAAAGTATTAAATTAAGTGAAATGCAAACAGAGGAGTTGCAATACTTTAAAAAGAGGAAGACTCTGGAATCAGTGGTATAAATGCAGGATATCCTCAGGAAAACACAGCTCTTGTCTAAACATTTAGCTTGACATTCGGAACTTTGCACATTATAAAAGGATAGCTGCAAGTAAACAGGAGATTACATCTTGGAGGATCTGGGTGGTGCCCTGTGGAAACTCATAACATATACAGAAGCTGCTTATTTTGTAGCTGACATGGGGGGTTCTTAATAAATGTGTTAGAATTACTATTTGAATATGTCTTTATTAGAAATTATTGTTTTTATGATATGGAAGTTATTTTTGAATACATAAAATATCAGTACTTTTAAATAAATTTCACTATTGTAACAGTTGTGCCAAAGTTGATATCTGTTGTAGAAGATAGGGCGTGTCACTAAGCCTCAGAATCCCAGATACACCACACTAAACATATCAAGGTACAGAATACCTTCCACAAAATATGTTTTTACAGGCCAGTTCCACAATCTTGCAATAAATACTCCTCCTTTTCCTCCTCCAGGTGACCTTTGCCTTCTGCCTTCTGACTCTGACTCACTGGAAGAGGCTGGATGGCTTACTTTTACGCCAGATCTGGTGACTTCTGGTACCAGGGCATTGCCCGCCGGAAGTACCTCTGGGTCAGACGGAAGCCTCCTGAAGCAGGGGGTCCCTCTCCCTGCAACATCCCCTAGCGGCATCCAAAGACCATGACAGGGCTGTCCCTCAAAACTATGACTCCCATACATCCCTGCGAGTATCCTTACTTTCTCCACGCCAGCAGAGCACTGCCATCCACCATACTGGATAGGATCCTCCCTGGATGCACCGACTCCCCCACATTATCCATTAATTTGCCTCAGCTGGGTTATGCCTCCTTCCGTACTGTACTTCCATTATGGTGTCCCAGCCAGGAAAGGGTTCAATACAGCACTCACACTTTGTTAAACACCCAGGCTTAATGCCTTGCATCTCATTATATTTACTGTAGCTACTGTATGATAGTCATATTCTGAAATATTATGAAAGGTTTTATACATTTTGCCACAATTTTAAAGATTTAAGGTTATATTTAAGGTTACAGTCCAATTAATTTTGAAGAATATTCTTAAATATAGAGTCATTTAGCATTGCCTCCATTAAAGCTGAGCATTTAGATTTATTTACCTGGAGGTGATTGATGTATTGTATCCTTAATGTTCATAGGCCTATTGCTGAGGCCTCTACTGTCAGAAATAAATTACAGGTTTTGCCATTACCTTAATTTTGCACACAAAGAAGCATGATGACATCTTTGTGTTTTCAAATGTAAAGTGTTAATCCTGGAAATACCTGCAGGATTTATTTTATTTCTTTGAAGTCATCCATCCTTGCTTTCACTTGTGTAACTTGTATGGGGCACCACTCCATCGCACACCCACAGTTTACTCACTCACATAGTAGTAATTTAGAGCTGCAAGTTAACCTAACATGTACATTCTTACATCCTTTGTGTGTGCAAAGAAAATTACAATATATAGAAAAAAAATCCATGTGTATATTTGGATGACATGCAAACTCCAGACAAGCTGTACCTGGGTCAGATTGTGAGGTAGCGCTACCCAATGGAGTTAAAAAATAATATGTCAATATACAGAGATACAATGGCCTATTATTCTTTTGATCAATGCATCTATTTTGTAAATATGCTTTTTTCAAAACAGGGTTTTGTGCCACAAAAGCGATTCCAACAGCACCAGGCCTCAAGACATGAACTAACTGTGGAAGGAATGCAAGTTCATCACAGTGCAAGTGAGAAATACTCATATTCTCAGCCCCAAACATGTGTACTGTGATGCTGGCCCAATCACTATGTCTTTGGCGTATGAGAGGAAACCATAATAGCTGTGAGAAAACCAACACAAATGGGAGGGGAATGTATAAACTGTTGTGATGGAAAATGAGCTAGCATTTGACTTGAGGCTCCTGGAAAAGTTAACCAGAAGCAATAAGCACTCTTTTATTTGAATCATAATACATTTATAAATAGGGCTTGAATTTGCCACAACTGTTAGCGCTGCTGCTTAAAGCATCTTATATCCAGGGTTTGAATCCAATGTCAGGTTATTGTCTGCATGTGGTCTACACATTTCCATATCTCTGTGAGGTTTTCTTCAGGTATTTTTTTTTTCTCTGGTTCTTATATTTTTTTCCCACATCATAAAAATGTATATGCAAGGATAACCACTGATTTTTTTACTTTGTCTGAGGTGAGTGAGTGTAGGTGCATGAATGTGTGTGTGTGAATGTGTGAGCCGTAATGGAGTGACAAACCATCTAGGGCTGGTTCTCTGCTTTGTGCTTGATGAAGCTGATTCGATGAGTTCCATTGCTTGAATAATAAAATAATGAATGTACTGTAAGATGTGGATAAATATTGTGGCAGTAGGGGGCGCTAGTGCTCCCTTGAACCCTCAGGTACAACTCCAGACACCAGGTAAAAGTCCAATACTTTTTATTTCGTTCTTCAGTGCACCAAGCACCCTCCACACTACTCATACAATTACACTAAACTCTTTTTCACACAGTCAACTATTAACTCTCCTCCTCGCCCAGAAACTTTGCTCCTCCACCTCCCAGCACAGCTCAGTGTCTGGACTGAGGCACCGTCCTTTTATAGCCCCTGACCCGGAGGTGTTTCTGTCCCATCAATCCATAGTTCCTAATTCCTTCCGGGTCAGGGCAATCAGTCCTTTTATTCAACCCGGGAGCACGACATTTCTTCCCATCACGTGACCGTGACGTACTCCCGGGTCATACGGCCCCACAGGGCCCATAAGCCCCTCCACAGCGACTCCTGGTGGTCTCCAGCAGGGCTGTGTATAAACACTATAAAGTCCATAAGGCCCTGCTGGACCTCGCGGCATGATCCTGCTGTCGGGAGAGCTCCTCCTGGCGGCCTGGGGGTGCGGACCGGCATGGGAAGCCGGCAGTCCTCCACAATATATACAGTTCCTTTAGCTGGAATAATATGATTTGTACTTTGTAAAAATCAAATTCTATCACAGATTTGTATATTTTTCAAACAGGAATAGGCAACTTTTGTATATCTATCATAACATGACAATGTGATTTTAAGGCAACAGATCATTAACATATGATATTAAAAGTAGCTGCTCCATTTTTTAAAATTATTTTCAAAGTAAATAAGCATTTGCTGTTCTTCAAGGTGTTTCACATTACTAATCACTGCCATTGTAAACACACATTACAAATGTGATATCAGAAACCTATAATTAAGATGGATACATACAGTATACTTTTAAGAAGCTTTCTTTATTTTGCCCACTCAGCATACAGTACACACACCTTTTTGTGCTCTCACTGAAATTCTTTCCTAAGCTTTATGGAAACATTAAAATACTGTATACTCTTTTACCATGGGAATAAAATCCCAGATGACAAGTTTGAAATCATTTAGAATGGAAACAGGAAGCAATTACCAAAAAATAAATAAATAAAATAAAACAAACAGTTCTAAGTTGAAAGTGATGCTGTTTTGTTTAAAATGGTCTAGAAAAATATTATGTTCTCAATTAGTAATTCCATGCCCTCAAGGATTTATGAGTGCAAGAGGGAACAATGAAATTGTAAAACCAGATATATTTACAGTAATGTAATTTTTACTTTATGCTGCATTTTTGTAGCATTACATTTATCACCAAAATAGGAGTATTGTATATTAGAATAACAGATAATTTCATGAGCATCGGATGTTATGAACAGTATCATGGCCTTAGCTTGACCAAAGAGTAACAGAGAAACATTCTCAAAAATTAAACTATGCGGCTATGTACAACATAATTTTACATTATTTGCTTAAGATGGAGTAACCTTTAACCAAGCAGGCTTTTTACCTTGCATTTCTTTCAAATTGCACTTTTTAAACACAGATTGTTTTGAATAGTAAGGACATGTTTAAATAAACAAAAACAAAGAAATTAGAAAAGACTAATTTATCAGTCTTCATTTATTGACTCCTTCTTCCTTATCTTTTTTTATCTTTCTTTGTTTAATTTATATTTAAGATGACATGATGGTCGAGTTGTTAGTGTTGTTGCTCAAATTCAGGTTCAGTGGCAGTCAATGAGTACACTATCATACATTAAAAAGCCTCTGAAAGTGTGCATTAGAAGACACATCAGACATGCACGGTTGTTAGTGTGATGGCTCTTGGGAAGTCTTATGATATGAGGATAAAAACTCCTTCTGGGTCTAAGTGGGAGCCTGTATTGTTTGCCAGAATTGAGGTAGGGGAACAGTGCCTGTGCAGTGATGCATGTACCAGTAATATTCTCTGCCGACTTCAGCACAATTTGGATGTAATGGAGCTGTTAAGGATGGACTCCACTTTGTGCATATAGAGATTGGTGAGTGTAGAGAGAGACATCTGGGCTTTCCTCTGAGGAAGTAAAGGTGTTTTTGTACTTTCATGACAATTGCCAAGGTGTATTGTTCTTGAAATTTTAAAATGAGTTAATCAAGAACATGGGGACACAGTTGGAAACTTGTTAAGAGTAAATTTTGCACAAACATTACAAAGTTTTTCTTTACATAAAGAACCATAGGCAGTTGAAATAAGTTACCTAGTAGTGTGGTAGACAGTAGGATTTAAGGGACTTTCAAAACTAAACTTGGTGTTAGTTAGGAATAATTAAATGGATTGGACTGGCGAGCTTTGTTGGGCTGAATGGCCTGTTCTCATCTATAGTGTTCTAATGTCCTAATGCTAATCCTTTCCACTGCATTTCATCTGATGTAGAATGCAGTGGGTTCTGCATTCTGCTTTCAAAAATCTATGGCCAGTTCCTTAATTTTGCTGACATTAAGAGAGAGTTTGATGTTTTGTCATCACAGAGTGATAGAGTAGGTTTCTGCACAGTAAATCTTCTCCTCATTATCAGTGACCAGGATGGTACCGTCATCATCAATTTAATAATGGAGTTATGTTTCATCATACAGTAATGTGTGAATATACAGTTACAACTGGGGCTCAGCATGGTAACTTGTGGTGTTCCTGTGTTGAGGTTCAGAGTGGATCAGAAATACAAATCCTGGTCCTGGTCTGGTCACTGGTCCAAACTTACTCTCAAAGACCGGTCACTGTAAACTGGCCACATATAAGAATGTGTGCATGTGTTCTGCAATGTAATGACACCACTTGTATTGCAGGATCCTGACTTGTGCTTGGTATTGCTAGGGTAATCTCCAAACTTCTGTAATGCTATACTGAAATATGAAGGTTCAGAAAGTTATATTAGAATAATTTGACTTGACTTTGGTGTTTCCTAATAAGAGGTCTACATCTTGTATTCTATGTGTTTTTGTGTCTACATTTCACACTGAAATGTGTAAACATTATATTAAGCAAGAACTTAGTTTTGGCTTTAAGCATTTAACCTCACAAATGTTTTTTCCCTATGAAAAACCTTATACACTTTTAGGTTAGGTAGACTTTTATTTTCCCAGAAGAAAATGTGCATCAGGTTTGCTGAGTTTGCTGAGACTCTGAACGATTTTCAGCCCATGTATGAAATTCCTGTGGTCTGATGCACAAAGTGTGTCTATTCCCTTGGTCAATGGCACTTGTTTTATTGAAGACTACACTAAAGTCCCTGGTGTAAGAACTAAGGGGTCATGAAACTCACACTTTTTTAGTGTAATTCTTTAATTTAAAATTTAAGTAATCAGATAAATAAAATTACGCTATAACTTATTAAGTTTATTACATAGAAAAATCACCCGAAAAATCCCGGACCATTGAGAAGTATGCGAACTGACGACATGAAAAATCGTCTTTGCGCCAAACTGGAATTGTCCCTGCATAAACCAAAGTCATCCAGACGATCTGGATCTGCATAATTAGATCTGGACCACCCTGTATAATCATCCCTCTGGGCAAAATTTCATTACTGAAAAACTGCTAACAGTAACTTTGATAATTGTTCTTTTGGACCAGCTTTTGTGTCAATATTTTTGTGAAAAATATGAAAAATGAAATATTTTTTGCCCTTTCGCACCCTCTATTTGATGTACATGTCCAAGTTTGACATTCAATCTACTTTGAAGATAGTAAATACTCACTTAAAATATTTCTTTTGAAATCAAGAATAGTTTCCAGTTTTTTTACACGTTATTATTCATCTCTGTATTTTTATTTATCAAGGCTGCTGATAAGTCTTAAGCCCAAAATATATACTGTCATTTTAGCCTATTGATGGAAAGTTAAGATAGGGTTAATTTTTTTGAGAAATTTATGTGCTCCCCTTGTGTTCACATGAGTTTCCTTCCATGATCCAACAATAACAGACTGATTAAACACTGAAAACTGGCCTAGGCCTTAGAAAATTTAGGGATTTTTTTTTAAACAAAAATGCGTTTTTAACTTTTTGCCCTTTGCTATATTTTCCCTAAATTTTCCTTCAGTTTGTCAGGGCTGTGGTGGTGACATGCTGAGCAGGCCAGACCAGACTTCCTTATCTCCACCAACAGTGTCCACCTTCTCCTGGGAATTCACTGGCACTCCCGTTTCAGATCTTGCCGTATATAAATTACTTCCTTTCATGTTTATAACACTGATCATCATGTTAGAAGGAATGTGTTTTGTGTATTTGTGAAATTCAAAACTTTTTGAAAGAAAACAGCTTACTGTGCCACACATCAAATCATGTTATTTGTATTTTGATACTGATACATACTGTAGGTATTATTCGTTAGTCTTTTATTCATTAGAGCTGGCCGTAGTACTTTTTAAAGTTACCAAAATTATGTACTGTACCCGAAATAATCTTTCACTGTTTACTCCTCTATATTGGTTTTCTCCTGTCATTGAATTATGTATGTTTTTCAGGTGACAGTAATATTTTTACCTTAAGAAGAGGTGCTATAAATTTTGGCTAAAGAAGGAGTAATAGTGTACTATATTGGTATTTAGGTTATTAAATGTGTAATTGAAGGAGAAAAGGAAAACCTGCTTTACAAATGTACAGTGAAAACTACACTATATCTAGAGAAAAAAACATCCCTTGTAGGATCTTTATAGTAGTCTTCATTACATAATACAGTACTTGTATAAAAAGCAATAATTTACTGAGCTATGAAATTAGTAAGTAGAATTTCTGTGGCATTTGTAACAAAAGGTTATGTAGTTTAACTTCACATGAACCATGAGTTTTTACAGATGAGTTCCTGATCTGTAAAGAATTAATTTGGGCTACAGTGGAATGTAGATCTTTAGTCCACATGTGCGTACAGCTAGAACTGGCAAGCAAAATTTCTTATCAGCTGAGCATTGTGTAAAATTTGTCATGGTCAAACCACAGCAAAGCACAGGTGACAACTAAGTACTATAAATTATTTGGTAATTGTAAGGTAAGTTAATTCACTTTTTGGCATAATAAGACCCATAAAAATGAGAGTGGACAAAAAGCTATAAATAATAAATACACCATTGTAAGCAAAGATAACATTGTATCCTGCTCTAGGGTGACACTAGTTCTGATTAAGTAACTAACGGAGTTTTCTTGTGTTAATTACTCTACAGATTTCAATAATGGCACTTTATACATAAGCTTCTGTTGTTGCTTTTTCTGTCTCTGGATACATTTTGTATATGACTATTGCTGTGCTTTGATTTTCAGTTTTAACATTTATATATGTGTAAGGATTTGTATTCTGATACATACAAAACTGCTTTAGGTAAAAGTGAACTATTAGTTAGAAATGATGGAAACTGCAGTCACATCCTAAAATCAGTATCTGTCAGTAACATTCATTTGTTGCTTATGTTTTTACATTTGAGAAAATATAAATCAATTTGAGTTTTTTTTAAACTTGGAATTTTGATGTAAAACTTTGCTAATGGTAGCCAGAGTTACATGATTCTTCAGGAAAGAAAAGTGTAATGGCTGGTTTATAAATCTGTTATGTGCATACTGTGGTGTTTAAGCCTTAACAGCTATGCACAAATGTCAGTTTTATCTCACTGGTTTTCCAGAATTTGGTGTATCTCAGTTACTATGTTAGCATTTGCAGAACCTGTGCTATAGAGGGATTGTGTCTCTCAAGTGCCCTGTGAATATTCCACTGGGGCCTTAGTAGTATTCCATAGGAAAAGCTAGATGAAGTTGCTCAGTATAGGGAGGCAGAGTGTTGCTGCCATGACCTTCACCAGGAACACTGGAATAAAAATGATGATAATGATAAGTATATTAAGTAGTATATTAAGTATCTGATTCAGAGACATGTTGCAGTTTATCCTCTTTTTAATGAAGTGAAGGTGAAATTGAAATCATAATCCTTATAGGCATAAAATGTCAATCTGTAGTACATAATCCGAGAAATGCTTTACTCAGTCCATGCCACTTAATTTTTTTAGTAGTGGTAATTTCAAGTCTCTAAGCATTCTCAGTAAGCCTGGTTGTATTCATTCACATTAGGTAATACTGTACACACATATTGAGACAGATTGTAATCTTTGCACTGGCTAAATCTTTGTGAGGTAAGCCATTATGTTTTTTATAGTATTTTACAATAATTGAGGTTTGAATGGTTTATACTTAAAATATCATTTAAATGTATGAAAATATACATTTCAAATTTTTGGAGCTATATACATGTGCATGCTGTAAATTACTCTTAATATTTATTTACAAGCAAAACCTGTTGAACACTGTTCAGTTCTCAAATACTGATAAAAGGTCCATATAAATTAAACAAATGGAAAAAATACTGTGATGCTTTGTCTTACATTTCTTTGTTTAAACACACAAGCTTCCTTTTCTTTTGCTCGGAGAGCTTTCATGAAGCTAAGGCTAAGTTAAACTCTGACCAGTCAGGACAAGTATCTGCAGGAGCTTGCATATGATGTACAATTTCTGTTCACGTTTCTTGCTTTTTTGAATTTAATAAAACCTTGTGTAATTAAAAATACATTCAGAATGATTGAATAATTTTAATTAAAAGACATTGCTTGATGACGCTAAAGATAAAGTTAAATAAGCTTTACATACCCATACTCCTTCTGAAAGAGGCATTAATACTTGGAAAACTTAGTCATGTATTTTTATGTTTTTTACAATACAAACTTCACATTTTCATTTTGACAAAACAAATCTTGTCTTCACTGAATAGCAATGTGCATGACAGTGTACACTGTCAAAACTAAAGCAGCATCTTCCTCAATTGCAGAAAGGAACAGAAGTGAAAATCTAAAATATTGTCACCTCAGTAAATTTTTTTTCCCAAAGCCCTTTTTTGTGAAACATACACATCTTATATAGAGATAAAGAGAAGCAGTGCATTCACAAATAGTTAATCAGTCAGACAAAGATGCATTAGGACTATAGAAGAGATGAAATTGGTGGGGGCCTGTAATCTTCTAATATATTAGCATTCTTGATCAAGAATTCTTTTCAGCCCAAACATAAAGTAGTTGTGCTTTTTGTTTGCTTAAACAGTGTCCTTCTAATTTGTCAGACTTACAGCTGCAAAGTGGCTAAAAGAAAAAAAAATGAGAGGAAACACTTCAGAAGCAAAACAGCACCAGAATCTGAAAATGAAAATATTGTAACAAAATGAAAATGAGAAATCACAAATAAAAATGAATCAGATAACAACTTTAAAGAGCTCTGAATTGTAAAGCATTTTGTACAAAATACAGTATGTAGAATATGATAGATAATCAGTATAGTATATGCTATTAGCTTTAATACTTACTAGTTTAAAGGTAAAACTAAATGTGCCTAGAGTAGTTAAAGTTTTATGCTATAGCAGTGGTGTCAAACACAGATCATAGATAATGGCAGTGTCTACAGGTTTATGGTTCAGCCACTTTCTTAATTAATTACCAATCGTTTCTGATAATGGGAAAATGTATCTCTGTTTTAATGTGATTGTTTTCTTTTTAAAGATTCAGCTCATTGTTTCTTTTTTCCAGTCAATAATAACAATAATAACAATAATGAGATTCAAAGCAAGCCAACAGATGCACAACATCTAGAGTTTCTAGTTTCTCATAATTTTTTTTTTGCAATAGGATATTGCAAATTAAGTGAAGATAAGAGAAATATTGATTTTTCTCTCAAAAAATAAATGAAACCAACAGTTTAAGAAATGTCTGGTATGGCAGAATGAGAGAACTATCCATCCATCCATTATCCAACCCGCTATATCTTAACTACAGGGTCACGGGGGTCTGCTGGAGCCAATCCCAGCCAACACAGGGCGCAAGGCAGGAAACAAACCCTGGGCAGGGCGCCAGCCCACCACAGATGAGAGAACTAACAAACAATATAATTAAATAGCTTGTTTCATTAACAGTAAGAATTGTCTTCTAATTAAGAATTTTGTTGGTGTGAAAATCATGGCCCTCCAGCAATTGAGTCTGACGCTCCTAAATTAGCTGGACATCTTTTGGGTTTATGAATCTTAAAACACAAGTCAATTAAAATTCAAGGAAAGGAGGTTGTTCCGATTTGTGGCAGTAAATGACTTCTATTTAAGAAAGTGGCTGGAGCAAAAACTCTCAGCCTCTGTGGCTCTTCAGTATCGGATTTTGACACCCCAAAGCTTCAGACTGTGTTACATCAGGGTTTAGAATAGATCTGTATAACTGATTGTATGTCATATACTATGATTTTTGAGCAGCAGCCACAATACTATGAATGGACTTTCTCTCTTTTGTTCTGTGCCCCATCAAAGTCTTTTTTTCTTTACCAGCAGACCTTGGAATCCAATTTAAGTGGTTATTTTTTTTGTAACCTGTATCTAGAATTTTAAAAAGTTAAAAATACATATCATGTCATATTTCTAATTCACTTAATTCAGACATGAGTTGTGAATGGAGTCTATTACAGCATGCATAGGACATAAGACAGGAACTAACACTGGATAGGGTGCTAGTCCGTCACAGTGCAAAAACACACAAAAGAAAATTTAGCATCAGCAATTCACCTAACTTTCAGGTCTTTGAACAGTGGGAAGAAACTGTAGCACCTGTAGGAAGCCCACACACGGGGAGAACATGCAATCTATATGCAGGAAGGACCCGGGACATAAACCCAGGACTCATTAATGTGAGGCAGTAGCGTTGCCACTGTGCCTCCCTAAAATGCATTAACAAAATGATGTTTATTTAAGTTTTAGCTTTTTATCTGTATACTCTGCCATTTCATCCAGCTCATTGAGTCATTTCTGTAGGTGCCTAATAGGAAAATGTCAGTTTTTTAAAAAGTGTTAGATATATGTCATCAAATGATGGGTCATAAACATTTTGTATTTGGTGTGGGACACTCAAGTTTTTTTTCAAAAGTCAAGTAAGACTATAAATATTTGATCTATGTAGTTAGTTTCTCATTTCTTCAAGTAACTGCACACCCACAAGAGTGGTCAGTCTTATCTACATATTTTGTTTAAGTTACTGTTGTAGAATCGCTGCTGGTATGTTATCATCTTGTGTAGTTTTGTTACCCTCATAGTATTTTGATCTCAATATTACTCTTGTTTGGAGTGCCCTTTTTGTGCAGTTTGAATATTCTTCCTGTGTCGACATGGGATTACTCAGTATTGGTGATTGTAAATTGTATATGGGTTTTGTGAATATGTTTTATGATAAGTAAGTAAGTAAGGTCAGTAGGTTTTTTTCTTGCTTTGATGCTATTACTACAGGTAGGCTGTATCTCCTGATAGCTCAGCGGTAGATAGTAATAGATAGATGGGTGGATGAAGGTAGGAATCGTTCTACATTCTACATTGTATTATATACATGCATTACTGTACTTTATTTACTCATTAATTTAAAAACAGTGTCAATGAGTCATAGCACATAACAAACAGACACTGGACACTTTAAATGTATAATTTGCTTTGTCAAGGTCATTTTAAAACAAAACACCTTACTCTTATTTTATAAATAGCATGCCTAGTATGTGAATTTCTTGGAATCACACAACCATGTTTCACTTTAGTGCCTTTACTTAGAATATTTCCCTTGTTTGTAACTGATGTAGAAGGTGAAAATGCCCTGAAGATCATAACCAATCCTTTCTATAAACTAATTGTTCTACCAACTAGAGAATCAAATGATGTTTGGGAGTTTTGGAGTAATATATATTTTATACTTTTATATAATGCATGTCACTTTCCTATTAATTATTTTTAGTAATAATTTCATGAACAATGGCTTTAAAATTCTGAGATATAAATAAGATTTGAAAGTGCCATTTGTAGCTATGCCTAGGAGTTTGATCTGTATATACAGTATCTTTACATATATTGCTAATTTAAGACTCTGACCCCTGAGATCTAGCCAATATTCCACAGTAGTACATTTTTGTCTGTGTTGGTTGCTTTATTTATCATCCTGCATTTGGAAATTCAAAGTGTAAACTTTTTCTAAAGAGATTAGCAGTTTAGCACATTGGCATCTTTGATTATCATGGCTATCTTGTTAGATCAAGCTGTGAACAATAGCACATTGTTGTGCACAATTGAGCCCTAGTGCGCCTTACTCCCCCGGTACCCTGAGTACAAGGTCTCTTTGGTTTCCCGTTTTCTAGCCTTTGAATAAGCTGGTATTCATTTATTATTTCATCCTTGCTGTAACTCTTTCCCTTTTAAAGAGTGAATGTTGCTGGTTTTGTACTTGTTAAGTCTTCATGAAGAAAAACATCGGAAAACAGGCTGTCAGTTTGTTTTCTTCTTGTGAATTCTTTGCAGACTGCTTCTGCAAAAGAGGAACTTTTAATTTGTCTGGGTCTCATTTGAAAAAAGTATCAAAAATAATGAATCAGCCAATTTCATAAGCTGATAAACAGGTTTATGGTAGCTATGATGCATTTGTGTTCATCAAATATTACACTTCATTTGCGCTTTCTAGCATAACATTTCTTTGCATCATTCAGGTCTTATGACAAAAGTAAAAGCAATTTTAAGTAAAAGATACCCTATTTTCATTTGTTTTAAGTAAGGAACCCCAGACCAAAAAACAATGGCTTTAAAATTCTGAGATATAAGTAAGATTTGAAAGTGCCATTTGTAGCTATGCCTAGGGTGCCAGAAATGCTAGAGTCTGCACTGCTTCTCAGGATTAGAAACCAGTGCCATCCCTTGTTGTCAACAATTGAATTAAGTAAAAAAGAAGTGTGATTCACTACCTGTGCACTCCCAGCTTTAAATCTCTAACCCTATAGCCTAGTCATAGCCTAATGGTTTGACACAGCATGGCTTGTTTGATGCTGCTTGAAGACTATGCAAATGATCATATATGAAGGGTATACATTTTGGGGATTAGCAGGATTTTTGCCCATGGAAATGACTGGCACATAAGTCAGTGTAGGCTCCTAAGACTAATTCTCTTGGAACTATGCGCTGAATTGGAACATTGGCATTAGAAAGACAAACTGCCAGAAATCGGGCTCTGCTTGTTCATTCCTAGGTTTTAACAATGGTTGGTTTTCTGGGAACAGGCACCAAGCATAGGGAACTGGGCAACAGGTCAGGAATATCTCAGTCAAGCTTCAGCTCCATCATGCCTGATGTGCTGGTAGCCATAAACTGTCTGACATTGCACTACATTATGTTTCTCTATGGTGTAGGTGTACAGGCCAATGTAGCAGTGTCCGGTTTTCCTAACGCAATCTGGGCAATAAACTGTACTCATATTCCACAAGGGCATATTGCATAAGGGCAAGAATGAAACTGCTTTTGTTAACCATAAACAGTGAAATTCCATGAATGTATAAGTCATTTGTACCGCTAAGATGAGATTGACACATGTTGTGGCTCAGTGGCCCAATACAACACATAATTAATTTATTTTGAACCAAAGTAGCATTGGCAGACATAGGCAATGGCTGATTTGTTGGAAAAGTAACTGGCTGAACCCTCAGTTTTTTATATGGCCTATACTATTTATTGTAACAACAACCATGTCATTAAATGTGCCTGGTTACAGTTGCTAAACGCTCAGACACTGGTGCCTTACACCTTTCCCTGAGTCAACAGTGCAAAGGAGAGGTACTACAATGCCGTGAGGAGTGCACCATAGTACTGCCGAGATGCTCATGGCAGTGACTGGATGTATCAAGTGCGAGGTCTGCAGCATGGTTATTGCTTAAGTGCAAGGTCAATCAGCATAATTCTTATATGGTTGTTTCATGGTGGCAACCAAGTGGGGTCTGAGCCCTTCATGTATGCGCATTTACAAGATAACTGGTATTTATAAAAGGTAAAGTGTTTCTTGGTGTACACAGTTTCATATTTTGTGGCATACGCATACTTTCACACGCAGATTCACACAATGTGTTATAAATTAGACCCCTGTTTAAGTCCTACACGTTCAGTGACACTCTCAGAGTCTGAAACACTGTGGGGTAAAACTGAGAAAAAACTCCAGTTAATAGTGGGGTGAGTATTGTACCCTTTCTGTTCGCCCACCAAAACCAAGCTAACACCACCCTTTATATTCAAATCTACCCCTTTTTGGCCCTCTCAGTACTACACTTTTTTTAAATGGTTTGACATCCATTGCAATAACTGATGTAGGTCATTTATTTGTGCTTGTTTTTCATTTACCTTGCATATACAGTAAATTCTATCACATTAAAACTGTTTTTTTTTTTTTTTAGCAAAATTTTCACTTTGCCACAGAAATGGGCTACAGCTAGTGATTGTTTTCCTTGCTTTATTTTGGTTCTTAAAGAACTGGTTTAATGGAACATTTTACTTGTGTAAAAGACTTGAGAAACAGGTGTTGTCTTCTTATTGTATTCTTATTTACTGTATTTTTGTCTTTCCTTTTTGTTGCCAGTGACAAAGGAATGCAACGTGGTTTGTGGCAAAGGTGATTCTCCTTTGACATACAACAGTAGGCTGATCATTCAAGAATGCATTATCTAAAATTTTGTTGAAACTTACCTCCATCTGTAAGGAGCACCTTTTTTGCCCCTTTAAGGCAACATATGGCTAGAATCAGAGCAAGCCTAAATGAATGAGAAATGGCATATGGTGCTGCTTTGTGACAACAGTAGCTAATCAGTTAACTCTTAAGGATGCAGGGTCATTTGTCTTTTATTTTTGCCTTTTACGCAGATGCATCAAGACAAGTGTTTTTTTAGAAACTAATTGGAATAAAATACTTTTTTTTTCTTAGATTTCTTTGCTTGCTTATGCAGGCTATTCTGCTAGCTAAAGCAGGCCACAATTTACCTAACATCAATGGTTCAGTCCCACCTCCACCTTTATATTGTTGATGCCATGAAGTATTAAAACATTTGTGAAATGACATCAATTTTTACGCTATAAAATATTCCGAACAGTCTCAATGAATTAACAGCAGTTACAGTATTTAAAAAATATATTAATTGTGACATTTAAATTAGTTTTATTTAAATAGTTTGATACATTTTTGATTTTTAAAGTTGGACTAAGATATAAATGAAATATCTAATAAAATATTATGGGAAAAAATGTATGTTTTCAGCAAGCAGTTAATTTGTTTAACATGTAGTTTATTGAGATGGATTAAGTATCTCATTAGAAGCAATGGGAATAATGTGACATTTGATGGGGCTTCTTGAGGGTCTTCCTGTGCTTCATGTCACTTTGAAATGGCTTTTATTGGGTACTTTTGGATGATAGTTTTACTTTGCTCTTTCTCAAAGAATTGACATACAGAACGGGAACCTCCTGTTAACCATATGTCCTGCAATGGTTTAGCAGTGGCTGTAGCTCATGTTAAAATAAGGAAGGAAGCGAGGAAGGAAATGTGTTTCTGAACAATTGGTGGAAACTGGAGAACCACAAGTAAATTTAAATGTGTAAAGAACAAAATACTTAACAAGGAGCCTGCAGCATTGCAGCTATAGGAGGGTATATGCAGGAAAATGCAGAAAAATATGTCTAGCTTTGGTGGACTTTTTAAAACTTTTTCTAAGAATGGTTCCAAATGACCATTTTTTTAAAATATCTATTATGATTAGTGGTAATTTATTTTTGTGTTTGTCTTATAATGAAATTGCATTCCAATCAAGGCATAGCTTTAATGGTCACACTTATACTGTAATGCCTAATTGCTAGGTTTCCAGCAATCAATTTAAATCAATTTAAACACAGGTCTTGCAAGGGCTTGTTGTGTTTTTGCTCATACTTCCAGAATTTATGGATAGGCCAGAGTTCAGGCATACCTTCCATGATTCTAGTCACTTTAAGTATGACCAAATTTATATTGAAGGGGAAGAGGGAATGATGATTTCAGCTGTACATCACAGAAGAACAGTCATTAGCAGTTCAGGGTATTGTACATTAGTAAATATAAAAAAAAACTTTAAGAACCACCTGTAGTGCTATAGGAATCAATGGAAAAATTGATGCTAAAGATGGTAGCTAGACAAACCCTGCTATAGACACCCATAGATGTAAAACATCAGCATGTCTACAGGTTAAGCAAAAAGTGTCAGAAATATATATGGCACACAGGGTCATGCTAGTGTAAACTCATGCCTGTCTTGTGACAAAGGGAGTACAATGAACATTTTTTAAACAGGCTTTATTCTGCAGCAATGAATGGAGATAAACAGACAGCAATAGTTCTTGGATGACACACGGCTTTGGTTTCACTCTTCTGGGAAATGCCAGAGTGCACAATGAGCCGAGCAACAAACACAGTCTAATGTATTTGGAGCATTGAAGCACCGAAGGGGGGATTCATTTGATGATTCGTGGGGAGGGAGGGTCCCCTGTGAAGTCTCCAAAGTCAAAGCTTTCTCCCATACAATTTCTGAACATGGAGGGGGAGCGGAGCGCAGGGTGGAGGTGTTTGGGTGTAAAGCTAACATTTACCTCCAGTACCAAAAATGCTGGAATTTGGGTGCTGTACAGTTTTAAAAACTGAAAATAAAACATTTACTATGCAACCCTAATGCAACAGTGTCACTAGTGGAAACAGTTTCCTGGTCAACATTTCGTGAAACACGCTGACTAAACATTTTTTAGAAGTGTACTTACTTGTCTTGTTTTGCATATCACTCAAAAAACCATTATTTGACATCCATATTGAAACTAAAACTGTTTCTTCTATAACATGAACAGAAAATGGGCTTAATGCAGGGAAAAGTACCTTCAAAGGAACAGGTAGCTGAAGGAATATTGAAGAATGGCTTGGCAGCCATGTCTAACATAAGAAGCTTGACTCGTATGGAGAAGCTAGGGCTTTCCTGTTTTAGTTGTCTAACTAATTATTATTACCTGCTGAATTAATGACAGTTTTACCTATCAGCTTCAGATTAAGTTTTCTGGTCCACCATTACTCTTTGATTTCCAAAAAGCTGCAGTTATTTTTTAATGACATAACCAAGTACAGCTTCTAACATTTCTTTAAGAAAGCATCCCCATATTCTGAAATAATTTTCAACAAGATAGTAAAGGTTGGCATTATTATTGTAACTTCTTGTTCTCAACCCTTAGCAAAACCAGTTTGTCTAGGCAACAGCTGGTACAAATGCTGCTGCAAACCTCCTCACCAGGAGCCTCATGCATAACGGCGTGCATAGAATTCGCACTATAACATGACGTAAGCACAAAAGCGGAAATGTACTTACGCAAAAAAAATCCAGATGCATAATTCTGTGCGTTCGCCAACTTTCATGTTCTTCTGCCACATAAATCCTGGTCAGCATGGACATTAACGCACATGCACGCGCCTGCTGCCCCACCCCAACTCATCCCAGAATTACGCCTCTTTGAATATGCAAATCAATATAAATAGCCCTTAAGCTTAGTGTTCTGTGAAAAGGCAATGGCAAAAGTACGAGGGAACATAGAAGAATTTCAGCGAATACTAAGTGGAGGCAAAGAAAAACATACTATTTGTTGGCTTAAATAGTGGTATAAACAACAAAAGGAAGTTGATCGATTGACATAGCGTGTCGGAGAAACTTGAAAGCTCAAGCTCACAAAGTCGCACAGTGCCCAAAATACAGGAATAAAAGAAGATGTCACATATCAAAGTCACTGTGAAAAGGCGAGTCGTAGCCCACCGTCTGAATGTCATATGAAAGCTTATTACTGTAGGGTACAGAGAAAAAAAAAGGCACACAGTGTGAAAGAAGCATGAAAATTTCAACTTTAATCTGGAAATTTCCACTTTAATCATGTAGTTTATTTTGTTATTAAAGTAGAACATCATAAACTTCATCTTAAAATCATTTAATTTAGTAGTTTCTCAAATCCCATCGTAACTAAAGTTGCACGTTAAATGCTTTATTTTGTATTTGATCTTCTATGTGCTCTATGTGTGTGAATCACTACGTGCTTCTGGGCTTTCTCTTCCTTCGACAGGTCACAGAATCCATTACATTCGGAATATTACAGCTCTCTGAATAATTAAAATACTGAGAAGTATACGTGATATCATTTTCATGAAGATAGAAGGTTAAAGCATGTTATTAAACATGGGAACACGGTGGCGCAGTGATTGTTCATGTCTTACGCAAGATGCTTCCTGCGCCATGCGCGACCTTCGATGAAATGCTTTATTATAGAAGTACTGTCTTTTTCAAACGTACTAACCCCCAATTCCTGTCCTTACTTTTCTTTCTCCAAATACCCAATCACCACACAATCAGCTCTATAATAGATGTTAAGTCATCTGTAAGCTTAGAACGCAGATTCTTCAAAACTTTTAAGGAACATTGAAATATCTTCATAATGTTTAATTACTCTATCCATCTATCCTTCCAGTGTTGCGCCAGCCACAGCAAGAATACAGCGTGAGGCAGGAAGAATCCGTGAAAGGAGCGCCAGCAGCTCGCTTGCGCTGCGGCACCGTGTAGTTAAAGTTAAAGTTTTATCTGTATAATATAATAAATATATTTTGCTGCATTTTATCTTAAAAATGATATCGTCATCATATGTAAATATGGGCTTTATAAAGTGGCTTAGGTTGTGCAATATAATAACTATATCATAAGTACAATTACCTCACTGTAAACTTGCAAGTACAAACTGTTCTACAAGGAGCACTTGATGGACTGATTGAGTGCATATATAGTTCTTGGGATGAAACTCTTTGTGAACTTCGAGCTCTGAACAGGAAAGGCTCTGAAGCGTTTGTCGGATGAGACCAGTTCAAATAGCGATTGGCTGAGGCAGTGTGTGCTTGATGCTGTACAGTAATCCCTCCTTGATCACGGGGGTTGCATTCCAGAACCCCCCGCGATAGATGAAAATCCGCGAAGTAGAAACCATATGTTTGTATGGTTATTTTTATATATTTTAAGCCCTTATAAATTTTCCCACACTGTTTATAAATATTCCCTGCACAGTTATACAGCATAAACCCTTTGTATTTTCTTAGATATTAGGTAAGATTCATTGAAATTATGTATGTAAACACACTGTTTATATACAGTAAAACCTAAATATTATTTTAAAGATATCAAGCGTCTCTGACATCACATATGTTATGGACATTACGATAGACAAGCTACCAGCAATAAATACGTACAATACAAGAAAGATTGTATACAATAAATGTGTGTACAGTGACGCTAAACATATGTACAAGTACTAAGTACTATAAGTAGAAAGTTAATTATGGTTACTCACCAACAATGACACGACGACTTGTCCAATAACAATGAGTTTAATTTTACTGCACAACAAAGGAGAGCATTACAGCCCTTCTAAAGGAGCCTCTTCAGGCGACTGTGTAGCACGGCCGTTGTTCTTCTTCCGGCAGTCTTCAATCTAAATCCCTAAAGCAGATTCCATCCGGACTACCGCCTTATTACATCCACTTACAACTTGCCCTGGTTAAAAGGACACTGCGACTATAGATCCTATATTCTTTTCCTCCTTTTTAAATAAAAAGAATCGTGGACTCATTGATGCTGTAATGGCGTCCTACAGTGGTGTAGCTTTTCCCTTCCTCCAAAACTTTTACCTTTTCGGCAATTGCTAGCATCTTCCATTGGCGCTTGCGCACGGCCCCTGAAGCAGTAGCAGGAGCAGATCGTTTTGGGGCCATAACGAAGGGCTGGATTACGCACAATGATAAACACAAAAGAGCACAAAAGTTAACTCTTTACACAGCGAAACACGTTGATGCTGAATGAGCGAGACAAGACTTCCTGGATAATGCTGCGGAATTGAATTTGGCGCTCCGTTGCTGAGCCAGTCAGCACACAGGAACTTAACTGTATGCTCTGATTGGTTAGCTTCTCAGCCATCCGCCAATAGCGTCCCTTGTATGAAATCAACTGTGCAAACCAACTGAGGAAGCATGTACCGGAAGTAAAAAGACCCATTGTCCACAGAACCCGCGAAACAGCGAAAAATCTGCGTTATATATTTAGATATGCTTACATATAAAATCCATGGAAGCCGAAGCGCGATACAGCGGTGGATTACTGTATACCGATAATTCTCTTTCCGATCAGCTGCTGTACAGCTGTGATTCACACTCAGATACAGTGATATAAATACCCCGAGTGGTGCAGTGAGTGTAATATGGAAAAAGATGATCTGATGTGGCAACCCCTAATGGGAGCAGCTGAAAGAAGAAGAAGAAGGTGCAGTGAGAGTAACAACACTAAAGCAGCTGTTGTATTTAGAATAGTTTGACTATTCTGTGGACCATTATAATCCTACAGGTTTAATTACAATCAGATGCATTAAACTAATAAACAATATGCGGTTAATTTCAGTGTATTTATAAAGCCACGTCAGGGATGTGGATCTGAAAAAGAAAGGGAAACCACACAGGAACAGTAGCACTGATTTGACGCTGGGTGCCGCCAGTCTGCAAAACCAAGCGCAGAACTTGCAAACGACAGGGTATGAACTACCATGGAAATGTGCGTGGCTTTACGCCAAGTTTAGGTTTTATATATCGCAATTTGAATGTGGAAGCGTTCTTACGCAACATTTCTGTGTGTACGCACCGTTTATACATGAGGCCCCAGGTCTAAATCCACTGCACATATCATCCGTGTTTTAGCCTCATTAAATTGTCTGCCAGTTAGTTATAGGATCCCTAGGATTATAGATCGTAGTTTTAACTTATAATGCTTTGAATGGTCTGCCTCCACTGTATTTTAAAGATACTGTATGTTGAACTTTTATTATACAGGCGGATCTCTTAGATCATCTGACCAGTGCTTACTTGTTATTCCACACACTAGATTAAAAACAGAAGGGGATAGAGCCTTCTCTGTAATGGCCCCCAAACTCTGGAACGGCCTTCCACTTGATATTACAACATCTAATTATGTAACTACATATAGATCTCGATTAAAAACTTGATATTTTAGACAAACATTTTTTTCTCGTTAGTTTATTTTTATATCTTTTTATCATGTGTTTTATTTATTTATCTGTTTTTATGATAGGCTTCCTATTTTTATTCCCTTTTTGGTTGTTCTATCTAATTTTATATGAAATATTGAAATGGTGTTTTGTCTGTTGGCTCCAGCAGACCCCCGTGACCCTGTGTTAGGATATAACGTGGATGGATGGGTTTTGTTCTGTTGTTGGAAAGCACTTTTTGCATTTCGCTTGAAAAATGCTTTATAAATAAAGTAATAATAATAACTACCAGTAGGCAAATTTTCCATAACCCCTCAAATATCTGTGCAAAAACAAACAACTAGGCAACTGCTAATTGCTCAGAATGGAATCTACATTTTGCTTCTCCTTGATCAGAGGTTCAGCTATTGAAAGGATTGTGAAATAGATGAAATTAAGTAAATAGATTAATATACTGTAATTCTGATTAAATTTTAAGAGAGAATAGGTGAGATTTCAAATGTGGTTTTAATTTAATCAGTTACTACACTTCATAGATACAGTGCCTGTAAAAAGTATTTACACCCTTTGCGGTTTTTCACATTTTTGTTAAAAAGCATTGAATCACTGTGAATTTAATTTGCATTTTTGACATTAATAGAAAAAATATTCTTTAATGGGCGACACGGTGGCGCAGTGGTAGTGCTGCTGCCTCACAGTTAGGAGACCTGGGTTTGCTTCCCGGGTCCTCCCTGCGTGGAGCTTGCATGTTCTCCCTGTGTCTGCGTGGGTTTCCTCCCACAGTCCAAAGACATGCAGGTTAGATGGATTGGCAATTCTAAATTGGCCCTAGTGTGTGCTGGGTGTGTTTGTGTGTGTTCTGTGGTGGATTGGTTCCTGCCTTGTGCCCTGTGTTGGCTGGGATTGGCTCCAGCATGACCCTGTGTTCGGATTCAGTGGGTTGGAAAATGTTTGGATGTATATTCTTTAATATCAAAGTAAAGACAGACCTCTGCAAATTGATCTAAATTAATTACAGATATAAAACACAAAGTAATTGATGGCATAAATATTCACATTTCTTCAAGTCAGTATTTACAAGATGTTCTTTTGGCAGATATGTCTGAATTCAGTCTGTGTGCAGAGGTCTCTGTCAGATTTTCACATCTGGACACTGCAGTGTTTTCTCATTCTTCTTTGTAAAACTGCTCAAGCTTTGTCAAGTTGCATGAAATCATGAGTGAGCAGCCTTTTTCAAGTTCAGCCATTAAATTCTCAATTGGACTAAGATCTGTTCTCTCACCTGGCCACTCCAGGACATTGACATCATTATCTGTAAGCTTACACCAAACATGGTGTTTAGCCTGAAGGCCGACAACATCACTTTTGGTTTCATCAGAACATGAATATTTCTTCCAACTGATTTTGAATTCTCCCATGTGCCTTTCTGGCACACTCAAGCCGACTTGTCATGAGTATTTCTTTTAATAGTGGTTTTCTTCTTGCCATTCTTCCATAAAGGTGCACCTAGTGAAATACCTGTTTAATAGTTAGTCTGCCTAAATTCAGCCACTGGACTCCGTAATTAATTCCTTCAGAGTTATCATAGGTCTCTTGTTGGCCTTTCTTACTAGTCCTCTTCTTGCACAATCACTCTATTCTCTAGGCAGATCTACAACTGTGCCATACTCTATTTATTAATGAGTGATTTAATTGGATTCCAAGGGATACTCACTGACTTGGGCATTTTCTTCCTTGACTTGAGCTTTTCAACCACCTTTTCAAATAGTTGCTTAGAGTGTTGTAACGTTTTCCTTGTGTAGGTTAGGTCATGATACTAAATGACCAACACATTGGATCTTCCAGATAGTGACCAATATGTTGGACCTATCATCAACTGAAACAGCTTCACTACAGACAGGTGATCTCCATTGAACTAATTCTGTGACTTTTAAAACCAACTAGCTATTCCAATGATGATTTAAGTGTCTTTTAGGTGTCTTTACCTGTTAATCAAGGTCAAAAAAGCCAAATTAAATCCATTGTGATTCAGTGCTGTATAACAATTAAATGTGAACATTTCTAACAGGGTGAATACTTTTTATAGTCACTGCAGTCATAGGAGCACTTTCCAGAGAGCAGGAATCCTAAAAAAGGTGAATATTTAAAAAATAAATTACAGAAACAGCCTTTAGCATAGTCTGAAAGCTAGTTTCAGGACAGGAGGATATAAATCAAGTGGTTAATAACATGTAATCTGTATTCTGGGATTGGAATTAAATTTAAAGAAAAAATATTTATTTTTTTGGAAATAGGCTATGTGCAAATGTTGCTACAATAAGCAGTGCAAAATAAAGTTTTCCAATTTTGCCAACTTGTCACAGCTTAATTGTATATTGCTGGATGCTACAGGCCACATTCATCAAAATCACATGCTGGTAGTTGTTGTTCTAGTCTGTAAGTGTTGTTTTTGCTTCTGGAATGTAACAGCAAATTATAGTAATATTCTTAGCTCTACAACTGAAATTAAACCAGAAAGAAAATATTAACATTTTAGCACAAGTATCTGAAAAAGCTTCTGTCCTCTTGTGCTTCACTTGTCACAGTGGTGAAATGTAAGTACAATTTAATCCTTTTGGTTGTACCTTTGAAAATATTGTTTTTTGAATTTTTATAAATATAATCATAGGTGATAATCTTAAGTGGTCTCCATACTTTTTTATTGTTTTTTTTCAGTTTGGCTTTTAATAAATCGGCAGTGGATATGTACACTGTATGCTGTGTAAGATGCATTCTGCATTTAGCTGTGCTTGAAATCATCCAATTTACCTTCCTTATTCAGTGCAGAGTTTTGGGGTGCTGGTACCAGTCCTGGCAGCAGTGTGCTTAAAGCAGCCACCAATGGTGCATAGTGCAGTAGTCCATCATACTGGCATACTCACACAAACACCATACTTACTCATATAGGGTATTTACATTGCATTCATGCATTTTCCCTAATCTGTTTATTGCAGTATAGGTTTATAAGCAGAGTGCAAGACAGAAGTTCAGAATCATCTGAGGCCATACTTACACTTACACTGATTTGAAAAATTTCAGTTGAATTGTACGTGGCAGTGTAAACCCTTTTAAACCAAGACTTTCTGAAAGAAGAGTTTAACTAGAAAGGGTTGGTTTATACATCCTTATGTCCATTAAATATTTTTTAACTTATTCCAGATATGCTGTTTTATTTAAACATGCTGTACTTTATTTACAATTCGAATAGTTTTAATAGTGAATGAATGACCAAGATTCCCTGGTTGAAAATGATATACAGTATGTATCAGATAATTTGTGTTGATTCCTAATCATGTTCTCTGCCTTTATTATACAGCACACAATATGTTTACATGTGTTATTTGCTTTCATTTATTTTAATTTTCTTTATATAAAAGACAACAGTAAAATAACATGGTGGAAATTGTTGTTTATGAAAATAGGTGAAGCATCCTTTTAATTTGAAATCCAAAGTAATTCTGTAGATTTCACAATCTTTTCTTTGCAACTGTAGATAGCTGTCTAGTAGATGTATAGTAGTGTGGTCATTATTCTGGAGAAAACTATATTAATATATGATTAAAATGAGGCAATTGTTTGGAACATTTTGATGGGAATGTGGGCGTACAGTTCTACTAAATGAACTATGAAGCTAGACTTCATCATTGTGCTTTCTTCATTTTTCATCAGCTGTTTGTTTACAACCCCTGCCATCGTATAGCAATGGCCGTCTCCAGAGACCTGTTCCACCCCAATAAAACTGCTATAATTTTAATCCTTAATTCCTTTTTGCTTCCTTGTTCACTTATGCACATAAAGTGAAGTGTAAATATTTGCAATAATGTGCAAACAACTTTGTTAGCTATTTATTCCATTCAGGGATGATTAGATTAACTTGAAATTATCCACCCTTCAGTTTTATAGGCATGCACTTTACCAGCAAATTCTATAAAGAATCAGAGCCGATTCATGCCACAGAATACCAGTTTATGTTATGGAAAACTCACAAACATACCCAGGCTCACTTACAAGAGATCAGTTTAGTTTTAGTGAAAGTAAAACACATCTGTTGTTTTCCTGAACCTGCTAATTCCTATTCTGGATTAGAGGAAACCAGAGCCTGTTTCAGCAACCCTGAGTACAAGGCAGGATTTTACCCTAGATTGGAAGGCATCATATTGCAAGGAATTGTTATACACACACACACACACACACATAAATGAGGAGCCATTTAGAGTTACTAGTCAACCTAACCAACATTTATTTTAGATACAAGAGGCAAACTTCTTATCCAGAAAAAGTTCATGCAGACATTTGGGGAACGTAAGAATTTTACATGGGCAGCGGCTAGGTTGGGATTTGAACCCAGTCATTTGCTACTGTGGTAAAAAACACTAGCAACTGTCCTGCCCTAGACAACTAAAGTTGGAAACATTCACTATATTCACATTATTAGGCATAGAATACACAAAATATGTACAGTATGTATGATAGCCATTTGAATTTTCATTTAAATTTCTGTTTTGTTGGATGAATTTTTCCATGTCTTCTTTACTTAGCAGGCATCTATGTTGTATTGTGCTTATCAAATTCATCATCTTGGGAGCTTGAACGTATCCAGGCACTACAGGATGAAAGACCAAGAACCGGCATGAATGTGGTGCCTTTCCATTGTAGGCCATTTCTTTAGGATGTGGGAACAAAACAGTGGTGCTCAGGGGAAAACTGAAAACCCACACAGATATCGAGAGAATATGAAAATTCCCCACAACAACTTACAGGGTTTGGGATTCATACTTACTAAAGACCTGATAGTTTCTTTCATATCCTGGAAACCTAAGATTTTGCTTCCTAAACTTTGGGTGTATCTTATGGATTTTGGATCACTAATCTCAAGAAATCATATAACGTTTTATTGCAATCACCTATTTTTGTGAATTCCACTCCTGTAAGTATACATATATAGCACCCACTTGTTGACCCAACAAAGATATTTTTGCTACCTCTTTCTATAAAATTTGGCCTGATGAAAAATTTTGTGAAAGTGATGAACAATGAAGGTGGGGGATTTCAATATTTGATACAAATATTTCCATGAGCAGATGCCAAGATTGAGTCAGATGCTTTTTTTTGTTGGTCCACAAATTAAACACATCATCAATGACTAGCTGATCTTCCAGTGGGGCTGGAGGAAATTGCATTGAAGGAATTCAAGGATGTTTCTGAAAATTTTCTTTCAACTATAGAGCACCAAACTACTGAATGTCTAGTGGTATCAGGGCAAGAAGAATCCATTAATGCTGTCCGCATATTTTTTGACAACAAAACAAAAGAAACAGATGCTGTGTACAGTACAAACAGACATCAGCAGCAGTACATGTTTAGCTCAGTTGAACTAACACAATGTGTTTGCAACTTTAAGTGATTAAACATGCTAAATTCATCCATCTATCCATTATCAAACCTGCTATATCCTAACTACAGGGTCACGGGGGTCTGCTGGAGCCAGTCCCAGCCAACACAGGGCGCAAGGCAGGAAACAAACCCTGGGCATGGTGCCAGCCCACCGCAGGGCATGCTAAATTCAATTAAAGTTAATTCCATGCTTCTAACAATTAAAGTTAATTCCATGCTTCTAAAAATTCCTCTGTAATAGTCAATCTGAAATTGTATTTATATTCTGCTTGAAGTTGTCTATCATAATAGAGAAAAATTTTAAAGAAGCAAAACTTACGACAAAAATGAGTTGTCCAATGATGCTAAACATGAGCTTTAATTTATTAGCATAAAATTTCAATTTCAGAGGCTTGAGAACATTTTCATTCCATGTGATAAATATTTTAAACACTGTTGGAGTGTTCGTTTCTTTATTCATTGATGCTTTCAATATCTTTAATTGAATATGTTAGACCTTTGAAGATTGTCTTAAGATCCAGTCCGATCTATTCAGGAGAGGTGGGTTTTCATTCATAGCCTGCTTGTTTAATGCTGAATAGTACTTCATTGAATTCAGTGTTATTTATTTTTTCTTATGATTGCATATATGCCGTATGGATCACACAGTATGAAAAATTATTATAAATTAACAATGAACTGTTATTAACAGGGCTCAGTGTACAAACTTGTTGACATCAGTTAAAGCATTTCAAATAAAAGCTAAACATTCTAAGCACATTTTTCTAAGAGGAACACATTTGCTACATTTCCCATGCAATGCTAGCACACCTTATCATTTAGATACAGTTATATGAAAAAGTTTGGGAACCCCTCTTAATTCTTTGGATTTTTGTTTCTCATTGGCTGAGCTTTCAAAGTAGCAACTTCATTTTAATATATGACATGCATTATGGAAACAGTAGTATTTCAGCAGTGACATTAAGTTTATTGGATTAACAAAAATATGCAATATGCATCATAACAAAATTAGACAGGTGCCTAAATGTAGGCACCCCAACAGAGATATGACATCAATACTTAGTTGAGCCTCCTTTTGCAAATAAAACCGCCTCTAGACGCCTCCTATAGCCTTTGATGAGTGTCTGGATTCTGGATGGAGGTATTTTTGACCATTCTTGCATACAAAATCTCTCCAGTTCAGTTAAATTTGAAGGCTGGCAAGCATGGACAGCCTGCTTCAAATCATCCCGTAGATTTTCGATGATATTCAAGTCAGGGGATTGTGAAGGCCATTCCATAACATTGTACTTCTCCCTTTGCATGAATGCCTTTGTAGATTTCGAACTGTGTTTTGGGTCATTGTCTTGTTGGAATATCCAACCCCTGCGTAACTTCGACTTTGTGACTGATGCTTAAACATTATCTTGAAGAATTTGATATTGGGTTGAATTCATCTGACCCTCGACTTTAACAAGGGTCCCAGTTCCTGAACTAGACACGCAGCACCATAGCATGATGGAACCTCCACCAAATTTGACAGTAGGTAGCAGGTGTTTTTCTTGGAATGCGGTGTTCTTCTTCCGCCATGCAAAGCGCTTTTTGTTATAACCAAATAACTCCACTTTTGTCTCATCAGTCCAAAGCACTTTGTTTCAAAATGAATCTGGCTTGTCTAAATTAGCATTTTCATACAACAAGCGACTCTGTTTGTTAGCGTGAGTGCAGAAAGGGCTTCTTTCTCATCACCCTGCCATACAGATGTTCTTTTTGCAAACTGCTCTGAATTGTAGAACGATGTACAGATACACCATCTGCAGCAAGATGTTCTTGTAGGTCTTTGGAGATGATCTGTGGGTTGTCTGTAACCATTCTCACAATCCTGTGCATATGCCGCTCCTGTTATTTCCTTGGCCTGCCAGACCTGGGTTTAACAGCAACTGTGCCTGTGGCCTTCCATTTCCTGATTCCATTCCTTACAGTTGAAACTGACAGTGTAAACCTCTGAGATAGGTTTTTGTAGCCTTCCCCTAAACCATGATACAGAACAATCTTTGTTTTCAGATCTTTTGAGAGTTGCTTTGAGGATCCCATGCTGTCACTCTTCAGAGGAGAGTCAAAGGGAAGCACAACTTGCAATTGACCACCTTAAATACAGTTTCTCATGATTGGACACACCTGTCTATGAAGCTTAAAGCTTAACTAGCTAATCCAACCAATTTGGTGTTGCAAGTAATCAGTATTGAGCAGTTACATGCATTCAAATCAGCAAAATTACAAGGGGACAGATATTTTTGCACAGCCAGTTTTTCACATTTGATTTAATTTCATACAACTAAATACTGCTTCACTAAAAATCTTTGTTCGGAAAACACCCCAGTACTCAGATGTTCCTTAGGAAATGGAAGACATACCATTATCTTTTGTGTTGAAAGTACAGTCATTTATTATTCAGGCTGAGAGGGGTTCCCAAACTTTTTCATATAACTGTATGTGGCTTGACTGAAGAGTGTTAGGCTTTATTTCCTCATTGGTACAGACTGTGCTTACTCATGTGGGTATACTTTCTTTGGGACACAGCGTGGAGTGAACAGTTCCTGAGAGTGAAGAAATCTGCCCCATACTAATTATTATATTATATTATATTATATTATATTATATTATATTATATTATATTATATTATATTATATTATATTATATTTGATTAGATTAGATTACATTTGATTCAATTAGATTAGATTAGATTAGGTTAATCCCATGATGAAACATACAAAAAATGGGGATACAGACTCACAGGACAAATGCTATAGCTAATCAATCATTTGAAAAAAATAAATATAATTTTATATTGTGCAGATACTGTATTTCAAAACGTACTTAATGAGTACTTTGGGAGAAAGCATTGAATTACCTGATAGGAGTAGGCAGAAAAGACCCCCACAGCCAAATCTTGGCACACCATGGTGGAATGAGCCTGTGGCTAAAAGTGCTACAAGAGATAGCCTCTTGAAGAGAATGGAGAGGATTTTTCATGATGGCATCCAATTTTGCCACTGTCCTGTTTTCCACAACAGCTTGCAGGGTGTGCATGGTTCGCCCTGTGATGGAACAGGATTTATTGATACATTTCTTCAGGCATTGTGCTTTTTTTGAGCTCAAGATGCTCCCTGAGGAGACTGCAGCATAGGATAACACGCTGGCTACTATTGAATGGTAGAATATTTCCAGCAGCTTACTGCATATATCCAAAGACCTGAGTGTCCTTAGGAAGTGCAGTCGGCTTCTGCCCTTCTTGTACAGTGCCACTGTGTTGTCAGACCAGAACAGTTTTTTGTTCATGTGTAACCCCAGGTACTTGTAGCTTTGCACCACTTCACATCCTCCCTGTGAATGGCTACTGGTCACAGAGGCTTCTTGGCACACTATAAGTCTACCACCAACTCTTTTACCTTGCTGATATGTTTTGTCTAATAATATACATCTAGATTTTTTTATTTATTTTGTTACTATGATGCTGTATGTTGATGGTTGTATGACCCATGTTTTGCACTATGTTTGGCATTGTTGTGACCTTTTTAAATTCGGCATTCAAACTTTGTGTTAATTAACCTAAAACCTTTATTCTTGATCAATCTTAAAGAAAAAGAATGTAAAAGAAAAAATATATAGTCTTTGGCCGATCATAATTTTTGACCACCAGCTTAGTTTTTCCCTTGAAGTGACAATCTCGGAACTATAGTATCGACTGGTGCTCTCTGACCTTGCCCTTAAAAGCATTCTCCACTACTCAGTATAAAAGAACTCCCATGTCAATTTCATAGCCTTTAGATTGAGTCAGACTTGACATTTAGATACTACAGTGGAGGTCAGATTTAAAACATTTTTTAAACATTGCTCATTTTTTAAAATAGTTTTTTCTAATCCTGACATGTTCCTAATAAGAAATCATTTTTCACCTAAAAACTAAATATGTTCAGAAAGTTATTATTTAGTGAAAGAAAAGCCGGTGGTGGAAATTAAGTCACTGTCTTAGACACAGTGATTCATTTTGCTGTGGCCAAATGGAATGACTGAATACAAACAAAAAAATGTAATTTAATTACTTCTTTTTTGCCAGAAATAGAGTATGACAACTTTGAGCTTTAAAGAGTGACTGAATACAAATAAAAATGGTAATATGTTTTTCTTGCCTACAGATAGTATAACAATTTTAAACTTTGGACACTATAGCAAGCAACAACAGCGTAAATAATGTGTGCCGCCATTGCAGATACCTTTTAGCTAAAAAGAGAAACCAGAATCAAGGAAATATAGTGGAAGTGGAAGTTCTGGCCAGGCAGAAAACAGGAAGTGCTTCTCCATATAGAAAATTTTAGCAGTCTAGATCAAACTAAACATTCTGATTGTTGAACTACACAAACTGCAGTCATTAAAGAAACAGATGGGTCAAAATCTTCTTACTCAACTTAGAAATAAATAATCCCATAATCATTTATATGATGCCATTGAGTAAATGTGTAGAACACCCATAGATTTTTTTCATGTGCACATGCCAGTGCTGTGATGAAGATGACATGATAGTTGAAACCATTTTTATGCAAAAAAATGTGTTCAGTGGTTAAGTCAGTTGTCTTTTTGCATTAAAAATTGGTTTGTCTACATTTTATCAGCTAAAATTTCCTGTTGAACTTCAACTTTTATTCCTTTATTGACTTATTATTAAAAGTGTGTATATATTATTGAAGTAAAGTGCCCTCCTGGTAATTTCTCCAAAGCCAGGGTATTTGCCAAAGACCCAGATTTCACTGACTTTGGCCTTTTGCTGAACATTGAAACATACAAGAGAGAAATAAACAATGCAAAAAGGGCATCAAAGAAAAATACAAGGACAAAACTGACACTGTTTCTCCTTTGGGCCCATTGTCTGTTTCATGCAGTCTCTTGTACATCTGCCCTCTTTCCGAATAAAACTACAGAAATCTCCCTGTGTCTCTATATCTTTGTTTCTCTTTCTCTCACTTTCTGTCCCTTTTCTACATTCCATCATACCTTCATCACCTTTGCTGACTCCAGACAAATTAATCCAGTGGTTCAAGGTACTTTTAAACTCCATCTTTACTTTGGTTCCAGGATTATGGATAATACACTTTGGCTCAATCTCTACCCCCCAAATCCAACATTAAATGCATATATGTTTGAGTGTCTAAAACCTTTTCTAAGCTGCCAGTTTTAAGTGGTTAACAAAGGTCTTCATATTCTGGCTACCATCCACTGGTGTGGAGATTTGGTGCTAATTACACTCTCCGTCTTCCGTGACCTTACTCTTAAAAGAATAATATACAGCAGCCACAGCTTTCAGGGACTTTGAGTCCCCCGATACGGAATGATACGGCTGCCTTCTACTCTTTCCCCAGTCCTCTCAGGCCATAATTTTGCTCTGGTAACCTCTTAAAAAATTCTTCCATGGCATTAATTCAACATGCAGAACTTACTACAGTCTGATAGCACCTACAGTCCCATATGGGTAATCAAAGAACACAAAGTTTGAACATGAAGAACTATACCACTTTTTGATTTTCAAATAATGTCTCATGTCTTCTTTATATGCTCTAGCTAAAGCATTTAACTATCTCTGTCCTTATATCTCATACCTTGCAGCCTTGGTTCTTAGCTTGACTTTTTCTGATGTTATTATATCTCTTTCATAAAATGATCAAACCTGTGCACATCATTCCAAACATGGCCACTGGCAATATACAGTAGTGGCCAAAAATTTTGGTAGTGACACAAATGTTGTGTTTTGCAAAATTTGCAGCTTCAAGTTTTTGTGGTGGCAATTCACATTGTTTTTATATCATTGTGCAGAATGATCAGATGCATATTAATTCATTTCAAAAAGCTTTATTAGCATAAAAAGTGAACATTATCTCAAAAACCCATTTCACTTATTTTGGCCTTGGCACAGAATGATCAGCTAAAAGTGTCCTGCAAACGTGAGTACCTTCACCTCCTGAGCAGTCAGCTAGAGAATCGTGCTGCCACCAGTGTGGAGCTTGCTCAGTAATGGCAGCAGGTGGGCGTGATTGCATCTGCATGCACAGTTAGGTGAAGACCTTTGGACAATGGCCTTGTATCAAGAGGGGCAGAAAAGAAGCCAGTTCTTTCCAAGAAAAACATCAAGGACAGACTGTAATTCTGCAGGAAGTACAAGGATTGGACAAAAGAAGACTGGTGCAAAGTTATTTTTTCGGATGAATGCTCCTTTTTTGGGACACCTGGAAAATCGATTACCCATATAAGGGAAAGGTGAACATTACCATGAATCCTTTGTCATGCCAAAAGTGAAACATCCTGATACAATCCATGTGTGGTGATGCATCTCATCCAAGGGAGTGGGCCCACTCACAATTCTGCACAAGAACACTGTCATAAAGAAATGGTACCAAAATGTCCTCCAAGAGTAAGTTCTCCCAACAATCCAGGTGCAATTTGGTGATGATCTGTGCATTTTGCAGCATGATGGAGCACTATGTCACAAGACAAAAGCAATAACGAAGTGGCTCAGAGATCATAACATTAACCAGGTTTCCATCCAAGGAGTTTTTGCGAAAAAATATTTAGCGCTTCAAATTTTAGCTGATGGAAATGCTAATTATCGATAAAATGTTGTACATGTCGACATAATATTTTTCCGTTTAACTTTAGCGCATAAATTCCATATCGATACTTCAGATGTCCAAAAACTACATTGGAAACACTTTTTGTCGGAAAAAAGGGCTTTAACGCAAATAAATGTGTCACATGATACATTTTCATCACGTGCAATCAAAACGAGAATGGCGGAGCGGTTCGCATGGTCTGATGAAGAGCCTCGTTATTTCTCGTGATGAGCCAATGCAGTAGCGGATAGGCTGGGTCTCCTGCTACTAAAAGGGGTACCTGAACTCCCTCCACATCAACTGTAGCCTGGGGGTATCTCTCAGGATGTCTAAATAATACAAAAACCGCAAAGGTCATTTAATGTGCCAGTCAAAATATTGAATAAACCGTGTGTTTCATTATCTAAACATTTTTTTCTTATTATTAAATGGCAGATGTTTTAGCATATATGAGAAATTCTCTCATTAATATTAACTTTAGTTTTTTTTTTGATTAAACGTCATTATTTTGTATTAATTCAAATTTCAGTTTTAATTAAAAACCTTAAGGGAAGCAGGTTACAGTATTAATTCAGTTGTTATCGCACTGAGAAGGGATGTTGAAAGGTAGGCTCACCTGTACAGATCCGATGCTGCAAACACAGCTGCATCATGGGCACTTCCAGGAGTGCCAACGCAAATGTCTTGTTTCACGCACCTGTCATCAACAAGGGCCTGGAGAACAATAGATGGCCACCCTTTGCGATTAATTAAATCGCGGTAGCCTTCCGTCGGGGGAAGAATAGGCACATGCGTGCCATCCAGCGCACCGTAAATCTGTGGCACAAGATGCACCAAGGAATTGCGGTATGCAATTTCATTGGCCTCCACTACAGTCGGAAGTCTGATATAACGGCGCATTAATTTTTCTTTAATAGCGGTGCACACAGCATATACACATCGATGGACGGTAGTTTTACTAACCCAGAAAGTTTCTCCAACTACTCTATACTCGGCGCAGGTTGCCAGCTTGTAAAGGGCGATGGCAATCCGCTTTTGGGTTGGAACCGGTGGTCGGTGACAGGACTGACGAATCCACACAACATCTCAAACATCAGCCGTGTCATTCTAAAATATTGCAGCCAGAGATTTTCTGTGAAGTGTCTCCCCACCACCTCCTTCCAGAAGGTCTTATTCCGTCGTCTCTCCCATACCCGCACTGGGGTACTTTCTTCGAGCTCTAGGGCTATCAGACAAGCAACTGCTTCATTCTGCTGTCGGCTGGATATTATGTACAATTCCAATTATTTGTGAAACTGAAATAACAGTAAGCTGCCAAATAAAAAAAAACTGTCTGAATAATCTCTTTGTTTCTTTGTTTAGTGGAGGGGGTGTAACATGGAAAACAAAAGGTAGATAATTTGTGACATACACAAAATTATGTATGGAAACGGCTCAAGGGCAGATTTTTTTCCCGATACAACAAAACTTATACGACAGTTCGCTTTGGAGGGGATGACGTCATCACGCACACCATTTTATCGATAAAAAGCCAGTTGGATGGAAACAGGCTGGAGACAGCAAATTTCGCACATTTTTTTTAGGTATATTCTGCTTGTCGATAACAAAACGTCGCAAAAAACTGGATGGAAACTTGGCTATTGAAAGTCTGGAACAGTGGTGAGGAAACTCTCCAAATCTTAATCCCATGGAGAGCCTTTGGTCAATTCTCAAAAAGCAGGTGGACAAGCAGGATCCCACAAATTTTGATCAACTCCAAGAACTAAAAAAACAAGAATGGATCACTATCAGTAGGGATTTAGCCCAGAAACGGATATCCAGCATGCCAAAGTGAATTTCAGAAGTTATGAAGAAGGGTCAGCACTGCAAATATTGACACTCTACATAAATTTGATGTATTTGCCAATAAAAGCCTTTGAAACTTATGAAATATTTATAATTGTTCTTCAATATAACAGAAATATGTAAAACAAAATCTGAAAATGCTGTAGCAGCAAAGTTTGCAAAACACAACATTGGTGTTACTGCCAAAACATTTGGCCACTGCTAAAGAGTTTAAAAATAGTATTGTTTCACTTTCACACCACTCAATGAGCTATAAACCTCAACATCCTAATAATTACTCCAGTTATGTCTCTTTGAGGTCATCTAGAATACCAACTCTTCATAACGATATTTATTGGATCCAAAACATCTTTGTCTGATATTTTCCTTCCTATGCACAATTTTACATTTATTGATGTTCATTTTTATATATCACTGTTTATATTATTTCTCTCTACTAGTAGTACTTTCAATATTATGTTTTATTGTACTTTACATACTTTTAATATTAACATGAAAATTAAAGTTTAATGTTATTCCCCTGTTGAAAAGAAAAGAAGGTAAGAGACACAGCATTTCATATTTATAACTTTCAATAAACAATGAAACACATTACTTTCTTTTTTTCGATGTGGGAATTTGACTTTTACTATTTTATCCCCTGTGTATGTGCACTCTAACATAGCCCTTCAGTAACTCCATATTATCACTATAGCATAATGATGATTTTTATATACTTTGTTTTGGTTTTTTATAACTTAAATCTTCCTTTATCAACAATGAAATGTAGTGTGATTTTTCTGTTCATATGCTAGGAGTGGCATTTAAAAGTACTGTTCCAGGCAGTCAAAAAGTAACGTTTAGCTTTGATCTTCCTGTTAATCAGCACTTTACCTCCACAACTTTCCAAAGCAAGGTCAGGGGAGGGGTAGCAGTCTGTGTTTTTAATAGATTTTTGTAGACAGCTGTATCCTGTATTTTGGCAGCTCTTCTGAAATTGCAGTTGAGAGTGTCAAAGCTTGGAGAAGTGATGATTGTATCCCTAAACACCATTTAGTAATAGTAACTATACTTAAAATCCCTTCATGCAAAAGTAATCAAAACTAATTAAGATATGAATGCAGTCTTGTTTTCATATTTGTTTTTTTCTTCTAGGTTATAGTTATTTGTGTGGTACTTGTTTTCCTTGCTTATTTGACTGTTAGAACATTAAAACAGCAGAACAATTTTGACAAGAAAAAAAAACATTGAGCCCAACAAAGAATGGAAATCCACTTAGCATAATCTTTTCTCAGTAATATTGAGTCAAGTTTTGGAAGTCCCTGGAATACCCATCTCTACCACAGTACTTGGTAATTTATTCTATGTGTCTATGGCTATTTGTGTGAAGGAAAACTTCCTAACATTTGTGCCCTATCTGCACAGTTTCCATCCATGTCCACATGTGCATGTTGAAGAACTTACTTTGAAGGAAAAACTGGATCCGCCATATTAATTCCTTTGATAACTTTAAAATTTCAGTGATGCCACTTTTTAATCTCTGCTGGCATGAATTGAAAAGACTCAGCTCCTTAAATGTTACTTCATAGCTCATAATTTACAGTCCTGAATCAGCCTATTCACTCTTTTGTTGAGAAAACATCATTTTGCAACTTTCAGCAATGTTTTAGTGGCAAAGTTGTTAATTACTGTTTTAATGTAACTACAATGTTTTTTGAGGCCTTTCCAGATTTGCAGTCTTTTTATGAATCTGATACGGGTAATAATAATAATATCAGTAGCTACAGGTGTTGCAGGCAACATTGTTAGCACTGCCACTTCATAGCTTGAGGGATATGATTTCAAAAATCACCCTGGGCATTCTCTGTGGGGACTTGTTCCTCCTCTCTGTGATCATGTGAGTTGACCCCAAGTGCCCCATTTTCCTCCCACAACCAAAAGATTTGCACACTACTTTAATTAGCTGTTTAGCTGAGCACTTATGAGTACAGATTAGGATGTGAGACTAAGTTCTGAATGGAATGATGTGATATTCAGGGTTTATTTCCTATTTGCATCTCATGCTTCCAAAATAGGAACTAGCTGCCCAAAACTTTTTTTGTTTTTCTGAGTAAGTGCCAGGCCCTTGGTGTTTGGTGGCTCATGCAGTTTTAATGTTGAGTATACACTGCTGTAAAAATTTAATGTGCTTTACATACCCATTAGTCACACCTAAGCCCAACTCCAGGTGTAGTTATAATAGAAACGGATACAAATGCAAAAACCCTGAGGTTAAGTGCATGAAAGCACAAAATGGTTGAGTGTTGTAGATAAGCTATGCTGTTCTTATCTTACTGTACTTTACTAGGATCTATTACTAGATGAGGATGCAAATGCAGAAACCCTGAGGTTAAGTGCATGAAAACAGAAAATGGCGTACTGTTAGCAGATAATGTATGCTCTTTTTTGGTTGTGTGTTATGTTTGTTTTTCTTTACAGTTTAATAAATTTGGATGGAAAGTGGTGTTAAGTTTTAGAGAACTAAAAAGTTATCCAATAGGATGTTACATTCTGCCCTCGTGAACTTGCACCATTGCCTTGATATGTTAGCAGCAATCATTATTTGGAAATGAACATACTCTATCATCAGAATAGTGTTAAAATTCGAACCATGCCTAAAAATGTTTCATTGTTAACATGATAGACACTGAAATGCATTTTGAAGGCACACACAGACAAAACAGACTTAAATAAGTCTGCATCTTAAATGGCTATGTTTAATATAAAAAAAATGTTTTAAACTCTCTGAGGAAAATGGCAAGTACAGACTACAAACTTACAGTTAAGTTTAACATGTAAAAACTGTAAAATATCCTACTAATAAAAACCATTATGAAAATATGAATTACAATTTTACGCGTTAACTGCAGTGCAAGTCTTGATTCTTTTAAGTTGGGCTGAACAAAACATGAACGTGTGATTCTTATGTGCTGGTACACATGTTTTTCAAATTCTGTTTAATATGTGCTATGTTTTTAAGCCAACATGTACATTATTCAGACTTTGAGCTGTCAAATAAGAGTGTAAAGTAGCACTCAGAGAAAAAACGTGGTATAGTCATTACATTTCTGTCAGTGTACATGAAATTTTTTTCATATATTGTAGGTGGCCTTGCTGTATCGTTACCATTAATGTAGCTGTAAATTAATTCATGTTGTCATTTTATTCCATGAACTGTTTTATAATATGTTTTAAGAATGTTGTATCTCGATGTGCATCAGTGTAGGGAGCTGTGCATTGACATCTACTGCTGTACCATGGTCCTGCAGAGTGTTTCCTGTTGTTTAGCCAAAATCACTACCATAGGATTAACAGGAAACCTCCATGGGGCACAGGAAAAACAAAACAAAACGTTAATATATTTCAATAAGACCTCTAAAAATGTATGCAATTGCAACTATAGAGTACCTGCAAACATGCAAACGTGAAATGTACTTATCTGGAGTAGAATTTAAATTGTAAGCAATATGGTGAACCAGTACTTGCTCTTGGTTGTTGTTAGTTTTGCACGTTTAAGTGTTTAATGTCCAATCAGTGATTGGACTACCTCCTGTGATCTCACCCACTCAAAACCATCATACTTAAAGATCATTAGATTCACAAGACTGGCAAATAACAAGCACCACAGTAATGGCACATTGTTTATTTCCATGTATCTGCTGCACTATAATCATACAAAAAATACTAAAGAAAATTACATCACTTGTTATCTTCTTTAGACAATAGGAGGAAAAGAGAGCTGCAGAATTTTGAACACGCTTTCCTGTTTCTCATTTTTTCTACTGTCCTGGATCAAAATTTGTAGTTAAAGCTGGTGTCCCTTTATTTAGAAATTTGTTCTTTTGCAAACCTCATAACCCTCAAAATGAGCTTGTGAGAGGCATGGATAAAAATAAAATGCTTTCAAACTGAAAATGTGTAGTGAAGGATTTAAAAAAGTGATGCAAAGTAATTATTTGAAGTGAACGTCCCAGGAAAAGGGTATGTTCATCAGTTGGTGTATTTCTGCATTTTTGGCCTATTTGCCCTGACCTCTTTGGTAAGTATTGTGTTGCATATTTTAAGAAAAGGAAACTTATCAGGAAGGACAACAATGTTGCAAGGTTGGTCTTTTGCCTCATATTATGCCATTGGTTTCTGGCATTTGCTTATAGAAAACATTTGGGGCAATCTAACAAGGCTTTAAAATATTTAAGATAGTTCATTCACACAAAACATTGAGGTTTTTTTTTCAGCTGGTTAAAATTTAATGGCTATGAACACACTTTCTGTTGAGAATGGTATTTCTATTTTTAAAAAGTTAATGTTATGAACTGTTGTGATACTACTGTTATTGCTGTTACTTCATCTGGAGCAAGGCCTTGTAGGGCAAATTATACAGGAGCTACTACAGAGGATCTGTCTCAAATGTGCCTTTTATATATACAACTGATTAAATAGATTATATGAGCAGAGATGTTATTTAAGGAGGTCACATTGAATTAATGACAGCTGTCACTGCTTAAGCTTTTCAGATGATGTAGCCCCCTAAGTGCCTAAAACTACAGGACAATTTGCTTAACACAGCCTTTTGTTTATGTTAGCAATCACAAACAATATCTCTAGTGTATGTAATATTTCTAAATATATTTTGTTTTATATGTTTTCATGTGCATCCATCCATCCATTCATTATCCGACCAGCTATATCCTAACTACAGGGTCACGGGGGTCTGATGGAGCCAATCCCAGCTAACAAAGGGCGCAAGGCTGGAATCAAACCCTGGGCAGGGTGCTAGCCCACCGCAATTTTCATGTGCATGTTCCTTGTAATATTAAGGACCAAATGATACAGTATTGATTATCAATCTATTTTCTGAATACACCGAATATACTTCAGCACAAGGTCATGAGAACCAGAGTCTTTTCTGTCAGTGATTGAGACAGCATGAAACCAAGCCTTAGAAGAGCTGTGAGTTCATAGTGCTCTATTGGCATACTCAAAATTTTCTCACCCAAGACATATGTAGTGTCAGTCAAAATAATGTAGCAGCACAACATTGACCTGGAAAGGAAGGGGACATTCCCGACAGAAGTCAATGTGAGCACGGTAAAATAAGTATCCCCTACATGGACAGTAACACTCACCAAGAAATAACCCAGAGTTTACCTGGTGGAAGATTTCCAGTGTGCACTCACAACATTAATTACATATAAGAAATCAAAATAGAAACCTCTTTCTTAATCCTAAACTCCTGAAAATGTTTTTTTTTTCCCCCGTATACTACACTCTTATTTTCCTAATCATTTCTTCCACTTTCTCTTGGCCACTTGTCTTTTTAGCATGAAACGGTTGTCTTCAGTTCTCACTTCACCATTCTTTGGTGGAGACCAAACCATTTAACATATTCTGGAATCCTTTGTATGATTAGAGATCATCTCAGGTAGGCACCCAGTTATCGTCAAGAAGCTATCCCACATAGATTGGCTGGACTCGGACTCTTCTTTCCTAAAGTGGATTCATAAAGTATTCAGACCATTCTTTTCACATTTTGCCTGGTATCCACCTTATGCTAAAACTAGCAAAATACCCGCGCTTCACAACGGAGAAGTAGTGTGTTAAAGAAGTAATGAAAAAGAAAAGGAAACATTTTGAAAATAACGTAACATGATTGTCAATGTAATTGTTTTGTCACTGTTGTGAGTGATGAGTGTTGCTGTCATATATATATATATATATATATATATAGTATATATATATATACAGTATATATATATATATACACACACACACATATAAACATATACCTGTATATATATACATATCCATACATATATACATATACACATATACACACATATATATAAACATATATACACATACATATCTACATATATACATATACACACACACATATATATACACATATATACAGTCTTTGGGGTGCGAGCAACTGTTGCTGGGGGTGCCAGAATCCATGAAGGAAGAAAAATGAAAAACATTATTTGTACAAAATCTTAATTTATTTATCCATTCCTAAATAATTAAATGGGCAGGCTATTTCGTATCAGTGCAATATGCTGCTTGTTAAAACGGATGACTCCCGCTCTTACGTGCAAGTCTGCGTGGATATTATGAACTATCGTTTCTGTTCAAGTTCTATTTAAATTTTAAATAGAAGGAATTTTTATTTAGTCGACAGAATATTATTCCGGAATAAATCAACTCAAACCTTAAATAACTTATATTTTGCTCTCCATAAAAATATATCCTGTCTAAATTATACAAGTTAGAAATAAAGTAAACGTTAAAAGAACAAACATTCAAATTTCTTTACTCTTATGTAATTTTATATAAAAAATAAACTTAAATTTTAAATATCCCAAAAGATTTTGCTCTCCATAAAAATATATCCTGTCAAAATTATACAAATTCAAATATGACATGGTGCATAACAAAACCTGGAAATATAAATAAAATTTGTTCTTTTCAGCAGTAACAAATCAGTTGTCTTATGTCTTTTAATCAGAGCTGGACGCCTGGCATCTTTTTTTGGCAACAAGTTCGTTTATGTTTGGTGTGAGGTTCTGTGTTGTGGAGATTCTCAGGATGGACTGCAGGTGCTCATCAGTGAGGCGACTCCTGTGTGCTGTTTTGTTAGTCTTCATGACTGAGAAGAGCTTCTCACACAGATATGTGCTACCAAACATGCACAAGGTTCGAGCCGCATGTAGACGGAGCTGGAGCATTTGTGCGGGAATGGAGTGAATAAACTGTGCGGGCCGTGCAGTATGTACTTTGCCTTCAGTGTGCCATTACACTGCAGCTCAATCACCTCCATCTGAATCTGCACAGGTGCAGTTTCCACATCGACGGCAAATGGGTTGCGAAACAACTCAAAATTCTTTTTTTGTTCTTCAAAGTCACCAAAGCGCGTGCAAGCTCAGTGCGCAGTGCGCTCAGTTTATCAGCAAAGTGCGTATTTGGGAAACACCGTAGTGCCAACTTGGTTCAACATTACTTGGCAACAGGGAAAGTGGGGCAAGTTGCACTGGTGCATTTGTGTCTCCCATAAAAGTAGCTTCACTTGAAATCACTTTGTGATTTTGCACGGTAAAACGTCTGCTGAAGTGTCAGATTCTTCTTTAACTCTTCTGCTTTCTGTATCTTGTGCATTGCATTCAGGTCTTTCAGGTTATCTTGATGTTTTGTCTCATAGTGCCGTCTTAGATTAAATTCTGTAATTACAGCCACATTAGCTCCACAAATGAGACACACGGGTTTACCGGCAATGTCAGTAAACATATACTCAGCCTCCCATCGGTTTTTAAAGGCTCTATGTTCAGAATCACCTTTTCTCTTTGGCATCGTGTGGGCTAGCTTCGCAATAACTTGCAGCATCATAAGCTAGACTTGATTAACGCGTAAGTGTTGGCAAGGCAGCTGAAGCGCTGCATTATGGGATCTGTAGTTTATTGTGTTACCAGCGCTTCATATCCCCGGGCCATTAATAACAATAATACAGTATATAAAATGATCTCGGGCGGATATAATTACACGCTGGGCCGGATGTGGCCCGTGGGCCTTGAGTTTGACACATATGGACTAAATAGAACTTGAAAAGAAATATTTTTCAAATGTGATCGCGCAATTCAGATCGAGTTGACGCGCACTACAGTACATCGAGCCCGCGTGCTATTGTGGTTTTGCCTGCGTGCCTCAATAAGTTACCCTCCCCTCGCTCTTACTTTTTTACCGTTCATCTAATGAATACACTGAGTATGGCTTTACCAAAACAATCATTGATCGCGAATAAAGTATCCATTATTCATAAAGCTTCAATTGGTGATCTGTCTTTCTGCGTTAACCAAATATTTTTTCATACATCTCAAACCAAGGGGATGCGAGGCTAAAATGAATCGAGAAGCGCGCGTACATACTTAGTGCATCCCCTCTCGGGAATCGAACCTCGGAGCTAGAGACGAAGCCTCTACTATTGCGCCACGGCATGCAGTTTGTCTATTTGAGCGTAGCAGTGTAATTCGGTTTTTGTTCAGCACTCTTTGGAACTGTTGCTTTTTGTCTGCACACTGCGTCAGTTCACGTGAGCCGCTGAATATGGTTTTATATGTCACTCGCTCGCTTCTAATTGTTTCGCTGCCTTCTTAATTATATAATGCATGTTTTCTTCAGCGCTTTTTGTAGCTCTTCCTGGTTTTCTACGTAATGTGTGATTACGTGAGAGGCGTGATGATGTCACATGAAACTCCGCCCCCCCACAGCTTTCGAGCTCAACTCCATTACAGTAAATGGAGAAAAATAGCTTCTAGTTATGACCATTATGCGTAGAATTTCGAAATGAAACCTGCCCAACTTTTGTAAGGAAGCTGTAAGGAATGAGCCTGCCAAATTTCAGCCTTCTACCTATACGGGAAGTTGGAGAATTAGTGATGAGTCAGTGAGTGAGTCAGTGAGTGAGTGAGTCAGTCAGTCAGTGAGGGCTTTGCCTTTTATTAGTATAGATTGTTAGAATTCCTTTTTTCCAACTTTAAGCGGCACTCAATGACCATGAATAAATGCAAAAGCAATTTGAAAGATTTTTACAAATTTATTTTTGATGTTAAAGTGAAGGGGTCCAAATACCTTCGGAATCTACTGTATCTTCTGCAAGTACTATAGGTGCCACCCACAATCAGGTAGAGAATGTCCTAGTTGGGTCTCTTGCCTATCTTTTTTTTCTCCGTGCTGTGTTAACATCGTGCGCCAGAAGGCGTGAGCTTATTTAGTGCAGCAGGATCAATGCACATGTACTGTGCAAGGCATGCGCAGGGGCCACTGTGAAAAGAACAGTGTTCATTGCTCATATTGCAGAGGAACTTCGTTGTCGCATCTTACTAGAAAAGGCGACATCATAAACCATAAGGTGCATACTAATTCTGCGTAAGCAGGAACACTCAATAAAACTGAATAAAAAAAAATAAAGTGACAGTGAGATATGAAGAAGGCAGATTCACCAGCGTTTGTGTGTCAGCTTTTATCCCTCCAGATCAGAGAATGTCCCATTCCGTTGCCTCAAAACACCACTCACATCTACAGTTATTCCCAGAATCGAATAAAGACTAACAGCATCAGATCCCTGGGTGGAGGGGCGGTAGTATGTATCATGATCGTGAGTGAGAGAATAAATGTGAAAAAAAAGTAACTTTTACAAGTACAGTTCTATAAATGTGCACGGCCTGTTACAGACGTAAACCAAATATATGTGTGTACTGTATAATATTAACAATAAGAGCAGCTCACTACTGAAAATGGAAAATATAGGAGGCAGTGGGGATTGAACCGGTGGCCTCTTGATTACAAGTCGGCAAATCTTATCATTACACCACAGAAGCTGTTGTATTGTCCTTGAACCTTTTGTGAAAGTGTTTATTTGATCTTTGGATTTCAGGCTTCACACATTCTATAGTTTATGCCTACATTTTGTAACATTTATTAATAAAATATGCAAAAGTTCCTGTTTTAGCAATGTGTTTACACAGATTACTGTAGAAACAGAGCACACCTGAAATGCATGTGTTCCAAATAACGATCTATTATTTCCACTCTAAAACTCTAGCAGTTCACTCCCAGATAATCATACAATTCATCAGCTGGGAGAAGTTTGTACACGTTCTAAGTCAGTGGTGGGATGGAATAGTGGGCTGCTTGCTGCTTGTCTAAATCGGCACATTTACAGAACAAAACACGCAGACGGAGAGGTGCGAACGGATTTAAGGTGGGCCGGATTTACAAGTTTTCTCGTAGGCTCTGGTAAGTCTAGTGTTAAAGGAAGACACCAGGGCTTGCAGATTTTGAATGAGTTTCATGCAGTGCGTTGTTTTAACCTCGCATTTAATTGATTTTTCTATTTATTGATTTTAACCTCCACAGTTCACTTCATTTTATGGATTATTTATTTATTGACAGTTTGGAGCACTGCACTTTGGGACACTTGTTTTTTGTATTTTTTTAATATAATAAAAGCACTTGCACTTTTCATCATCCCCTTGCTGGGTGTGTTTTGTCCTCATCTCCCACGTTCAGCCCTGTCATGATTATCAACGGTGTTAAAGAGGCTTCCAAGAAATAAGAGGGATCATGGACCCAACCCGCACTGTCACACAAAATAAAATTAATAAAATATTTTAGGATTATGTTATCATAATAGCTTGTAGATTAATAAAAGAGACTGAGAGAAAAAATACACACTGTATGTAAGTGTTGTGCTCACTTTGAGGTAAATTATATAGGCACAATAAAACAAAACATTCGGTGGGAGGACAAGAAGTTGAAATAAAATAATAAGAACAAGTAGAGTCAGTCTCAAGTAGAAAGGCGAAGGTTTTTTTTCCAAAAATAAACATAAAATTATTGGGTCATAAAAGGTACAGAAAGGTTAAAAAGCCATAACTAACAAAACAGAATTCCCTAACTAAAACAAATTCTTAAATGAACACAATTGAAAAGTTATTTTAATTGTTCCAAAGCTAGGATGAAAGGCCTATTACATTTCCATCTTAAATAGGGAGACTGATAACACAACACATCACATTACTTTGGCAGTGGACATAACAACAGCAAACAACAAATGAAAGGAACACAAAATGTCCACAGGAACAGTAATGGCTTTTACAAAACTAGCTGTGTTACCCATCTAAGACAGATTGAAATTTAAGTAATCAACACAGACCTCAGTGTTAACGTTTGCAGTGAACTATGCAAACATATGTTTCTGTTAATAAAAAAAATAAAAGTATAATTTGAATGTAAGTATAAATGTGTGTATATATACAGTATACAACTATTGAAGTAAACAAAGAACAACTACCCTACCTAAACTCACATAATAACTTCTGTTCTGTAACTTCTTCTATTAACAAAAGAAAATAAAGAGATTTAAGGCTGTAAGTGTGCCCATTTGGCTTTTCACAATGAAATCTGTAAAATAGTCTGAGAAGATGAGAAACTAGAACATCAGAAGTTGTTCTCATTCCAATGGATTTTGTATAGTAAATAACACCAAGAGGTACTGAAGGAGGTGGTCTTACAGTCTGAGAAATAGTAAAAGTACATACTGGTTTTAATCTTGAGGCATGAAAAGGCTAAATTCCTGTGGCTGTAATTGTTTTTAATGTTTTCTGCAAGAACTCTGCTAAGGGAGGAATTTCAGTGTAGTTAGAATGAGAACTGTTTACAGTGTACCTGAAATGTATTTTTCATTCTTGATTGATTGCTTCTGTCAAATCATTACTCTGGGAAAGGTACTCAAAACTGGGCTTTAACTGGATGCTCAATTTCCCCAAAAGACCTCTAGAATTGGATAGTAAAATGAGGACCATGGTCAAAAAATATGGCTCTGTAGAAACCATGCAACCTTTAATATTCCTGAGTAATACTTTCAATGGTCCTCAGCTTTAGGTAATTTACTCAAAGGGATAAAATTATCTGCCTTTTAAACATTTAAAACTTTTAAAAATCTCACAGGTCTGAGTGTATTCTTTAATTTTTTTCGTTGTTGATGCCCACCAAAAATATCTGTGATCTGGCTCATAAGCTTTCAACATACCTGGATGCCTTACCAATGATTTGCCGTGCTCCCAAGATAAAAACTTTTGTTGAATTTCTATTGGTTAAAACTCCAATCATTGAGGAACATTTTTCTGTTCTAAGCATACTTTGAGTTTGTGATTTAATCTACTAAATCATTATTGTGAAGTAACGTAACCCCTACAAATTTTTCAGAAGAAATTATTTTGTCAGACTCGTATGATAAATTTACTGGGATCAAATTTTCAACATTGAACATGAAATTTCATACATCAGAAATGTTATGGACAGTTTGTGAAACTCACATTTCTTTTCCAATCTTCAGGAATCCTACAATCACACACTTTCATTTCCAAGACCTATTTTTCTGACCGTGAACATCATTATTCCATTCTTTCTTCTCATTCAGCAGTTTTCCCATGTGCTTCTTGTTGGTAACCTTAATACCATTATCATGATGTTCCCTTCAACATTTTTCATGAAATTCATATCTGCTTCATCCTATCTTTCATTTATAATTGGATGTGCTATCTCAAACTTGTTTTCTTTTCCATCCTTATTCTCCATCTCGAGTGCAAATTGTCATCTCTTAGCTTCTTGTGAATTCGCAATTCTAGCATTTCCGCTTATGTTTTTTGCCACTCCAATGAAAGCTAAATCTATAGGTAATAAAAAAAAATAAAGGAACACTTTGAAAACACATCTGATATCAATGGGAAAAAATCATGCTGGATATCTATACTGATATGAACTGGGTAATATGTTAGGAACGAAAGGATGCCACATCATTTGATGAAAATTAAAAACATCAACCTACAGAGGCTGAATTCAAAGACACCCCAAAAATTAAAGTGACAAAATGATGCAGCAGGCTAGTACATTTTGCTGAAATTTCACTGCACCAACTCAAAATCATACTCAGTAGTTTGTATGGCCCCCACATGTTTGTAGGCATACCTGACAATGTCGGTGCATGCTCCAAATGAGACGATGGATGGTGTCCTAGGTGTTCTCCTCCCAGATCTGGACCAGGGCATCACTGAGCTCCTGAACAGTCTGAGGTGCAACCAGAGGTGTTCTATTGGATTTAGGTCAGGCGAATGTGGAGGCCAGTCAGTGCTATCAATTTCTTCATCCTTCCGGAACTGCCTGCATACTCTCACCACATGAGGCCAGTCATTGTCATGCACCAGGAGGAACCCAGGCCCACTGCACCAGCATAGGGTCTGACAATGCGTCCAAGGATTTCATCCCGATACCTAATGGCAGTCAAGGTGCCTTTGTCTAGCCTGTAGAGGTCTTTGCATCCTTCCATGGATTTGCCTCCCCGGACCATCACTTACCCACCACCAAACTGGTTAGGCTGAGTGATGTTACAGGCAGCATAACATTCTCCACAGCTTGTCCAGACCCTTTCATGTCTGTCACATGTGCTCAGGGTGAACCTGCTCTCATCTGTGAAAAGCACAGGGTGCCAGTGGTGGACCTGCTAATTCTGGCATTCTATGGTATATGCCAATCGAGCTCCATGGTGCCGGGCAGTGAGCACAGGGCCCACTAGAGGACGGCGGTTCCTCAGGCCACCCAAAGGAGCAGATACCGGTCCTGCTGATGGGTGAAGGACCTTCTACGGCCCTGTTCAGCTCTCCTAGAGTAACTGCCTGTCTCAAGGAGTGTCCTCAATGCCCTTGAGACTGTGCTGCGAGACACAGCAAACCTTCTGGCAGTGGCACATATTGATGTGTCATCATGGAGAAGTTGGAATACCTGTATAACCTCTGTAGGGTTCAGGTATCGCCTCATGCTACCAGTAGTGACACTGACTGTAGCCAAATGCAAAACTAGTGAAGAAACAGTCATAAAAGCTGAGGAGGGAAAAATGTCAGTGTCCTCCACCTGTTAAACCATTCCTGTTTTGGGGGTCATCTCATAGTTGCCCCTCTAGTGCACCTGTTGTTAATTTCATTAACACCAAAGCAGCTAAAAATGATTAAAAACCCCCTTTGCTACTTAACTGACCAGATCAATATCCCAGAAGTTTCATTGACTTGATGCTATACTCAGATTAAAAAGAGTTCCTTTAATTTTTTTGAGCAGTTTACACAAATATAGCAAAAAACAACATGTATGCCTGCAGAACCATTTAAAGTCTAAATCACAGTAATAAACTGATTATTGATTTTATATGGTGCATACTACATGCCTATCTATTGTTTATTACTTGGAACCAGTGTTGCCAGGGTGTGCTATGGCCTCCTGTGACTTTATAGCTGGATTCAATGGGCTTGAAAATAATTGGCCTGATGGACTTGTAAAACATGGCTTATGCTCCAACAATTGTGAAGAAAAAATGTTTCCTGCTTTCCATTTTGAATGAAATTCCATTTACTTTCTGCTGGTGTCCCTGGTTATTTTGTTGTAGGTAACGCACATAACTTCCCTATATATTTGCACTAAACAGAATAATTTATTTATTGGATAAAGATGACACAATTGTGCAGTGTTTGGTACTGCTTCTTCACATCTTAAGAGATCTGATTCCCTACCCAGTCATCTTCAAGTGTGTGTTTTGCATGTTCTCAATATTTCAGCTAGTTTTTCTCTGGGTACCTTGACTTCTTCAGCTCCTGATATGTTTTCATTTTATTTAAAACTCTACATTGACCTAGTATGAGTGAATATGGGTCAAAGTATGAGTGTGCCCTGCAATACATTTATCCTCCTCCACATTTTCCTGTCACCTCTGGATTGTAATATAAAAAATAATATTCGAAAAAAGGATGCATAAATAGGTTGATTTTATAAATAAGCATGATCCTTTACAAGTAAATGATATATTTTATTATTCTGTGTTTATAAATGATATATTCTCAAATAAATATCACTGGTCTTTTCCAAAACCTAAACAGAATTCTTTCTTTCTTTCTTTCTTTCTTTCTTTCTTTCTTTCTTTCTTTCTTTCTTTCTTTCTTTCTTTCTTTCTTTCTAACCATGAGTAAAATACAGTTTGATGCAAATGAAGAGCTATTTAAAATTTAACAATATAAACCTTGAACTTACTCCCTGGGTATTGGTGTGTCACCAGCAATAAAGCTTCACAGTTAAGTAGCTTTATTTGTTCAGTCTTGAATATAATGTCATTACATTATTGTGCTATATTAGTGATTTTTAGCTGAAGTCACTGAACAAACTAGTAAAGTGCAGGTTCAGTTCTTTTCTTTATGTTCTTTTTGACAAAGGCAGTTTGTCCCAATTATTCTTTCTTTTACTTTCATTTTACTTTTGCTCAGATATGGTGCTCCTATCAGGAATAACGGCTCACTGTAATCACTGAACTCTGGCCCAATTTGTTGCCTCATATGTTATTTACTTTTACGGGTGGAGAATTATCCATCATTTGATAATAAGTTCGCCAAGGAGACTAGGAGAAAAACAATTAAAACATATGCCAATGACTTGAAGTTGCAATATATGAAAACTTTAGAATGATGTTTTTTACCCTTCAGATTTAATTTGGTAATTTTTAAAATAATTTTGAAGTGGCTTATGTAGTACAGTATGTGGTGTATGTTCTCCCTTTTACCAAATTTAATATTTTTAGGTTTACCTTAGTGTAAGACAAGGTGGATGGTTGCCCAATTTGTTTCCAGCTTTGTACACAGTGCTGCTAGAATGGGCTCTGGCTCCCCATGACCATGTAATGTAGACTGTGGGTTCTGAAGCTGAATAGAGGAATGGGTGGATGGATCTATGAATAAAATTTAATATGGCTGAAAGTAGTCAATTTTTTCAGTGTTAGTAGAAGTGTAACAAAAATATGAAGCTCTAACAGTTAAAATTTAATTTACTGTGACAAAATAGCAATGTCAAAAAAATAATAAGTACTATATTACTGAAAAATAAAAACAACAGATTAAATACATTGAAATACTTACAACATATATAGATAGAAAAAGAATATGTAAATAGAAGAAAGGAGAATGTGTAAAGTACCAAGGCTTGGAAAATGTAACTCAAACTGTTTTACCTGTGTGGATTTACAATTTCTAAACAATATACATGGGTCTGAAACAGGTATATTTAAATTATTTAATCAAAATTAGATGAAGTAGGACATAAGTTAATATTAATATGTACAAACAACAAATTTTATTTGTTGTAAAGGTAACTATGGTCAGGGCTGAACATGTCATTTGGCATCATAGAAAGGTGGCCAAAGGCAGATTAAAGAAGGTTATCAGAACCAGCAGGTGGAATAACTGTTAAAGGGGTAAATTAATCCCAAAATTATAGTGGAGGAAACTGGACAAAATGTTGTTTGTTCACTAAACTGATAGATGATGGAGGCAGCATGTAGTTGCCATTGTTATTAACCTGATTTGGTACTGAAATGTGATGTTTATGCCTAACAATAAAGTTCACGTGCTAAAAGTATTATTTGATGCACTGAATTATCTGTTTTCTGGCTGCCCACCACTAAGGTCAGAGAAACATACTGTACAAAAACATTTTTTTACCTTTTAAGAGACAATACTCATTTTCCATGGTAAGGCTGGGCACAAATATAATAGTTTAAAAAAGTATATATAGTATACTTACCGTATAGCGTATGTGGAATACATAGTAGATATGCTGAGTAGCACATTAATGCAAGAATTTCACTGTTGGCTGTACATATGACAGTAATGATCCTTTAAACCTATAAGGCGTGCTGTGACTGAAAGTCTTCAAATGTAGTATAACAGTTCCTTTAAATTAGCTGAAATGGAAAATTTAAAAGACCCTGAGTACAAGGTTAAATATTTTTTTAAAAAATAAAAAATATATTGTGTGGAAGGCCATACATGGAAAAAATATACTTATCTCAGGAAGATTAATCAGTTTTTGACTTCCTCTTCTGCAAAAAATGACTGACTTTTGTCAAATGTTTAATTTAAGAGTTCATTTCCTTGTGTGGTAATATAATAGTAACAGCATCATTTTAATGCAGTTTCAAAAGTACTCTGTAAATGAATCCAATAAGTTTACAGATAAACTAATACATTTTGTTGTATTGGCAGGCTATGATACTTCATTTTGTCATTTCTCTAGCAGCATTTCCCAAGGTGTGATAGCTCATGGGCACCTGGAAACTCCTGTTTTTGTCTGGTTTCCACCAGATGTGATCTGCAGTTGTGTTGTCATCTAGCAATATGCACTCCTGCACAATTTCCACCAGATGCACAGCTTCCTCTGCTTACTCACCTTGCATCATGCAGATCTTCAACTGACTCACTAAGGCCTTCATAAAAGAATATGGATCACAAATCAGTAATACTTAATACTAGGCTAAATAGCTCAGCCAGAGAACTCAGAAAGAAAAATGTTTTTTAATCTAGTTTCTTTCCCACCTTTTAATTTCTGCTAGATCAGCTTTCAAAACAAACTCTATGTTGAAGTTTGGATTCATTGTCATGTTTAAAATTTGCATCTAGAAAAATGTAGTCAGGGAAAGTTAACACAAACACTTACAGGGTTACCAATTAGATCTTAATGTCTCTACACCTCTAAGTCTTTAAGGCCCTAATGGGCCAGATGCCTCTGGCATCTTCTAGGTTTGCCGTAAAGTGGCAGCATAGACCCACTCCTTTGAGAAAGTCCATGTTCTGTCAACTTCAAAGATAAAGATTTTTCACAGGCCTTTAAGAAGGAAATGTCAACTTAATGTCTCCATGCCAGGGACCATATGTTGTCAGGGGCAATGACCCGGCCGGGACGCCGTGAGGGACCAAATGTGGGTCTACGCCCACCCTGGATCACGTGGGGGCCGCCTTCCTGGTTGCTTTGGGGGCCACGGGTTGAGGGCATGGAAGCCCCACCCTGTAGGGGCCTGTGGTCACCGCCAAGAGGCGCTCCAATGCCTTGGGGACCTGTTACCTCAGCACTTCCGCCACACCAGGAAGTGCTGGGGGGAAGAATTAAAAGGGCCACCGGAGAGCTGCCGGGAGAACAGCCGGCTCTTCCACCACGCTGGGGCGTGGCCAATGAAGGAGTGTCGGGAATCACCTGGAGCTCATCCGGGAGAATATAAAAGGGGCCGTCTCCCTTCACTCAGGACTAGAGTCGGGTGGAAGTAGAACGAGGCAGAGAGGAAAGTGGAGGCGGCCCGAAGAAAGGCATTGAGTGGCCAGGATTGTGTTGGGGTTTGTGCACTGACTTTATTTAGTGTCTGAGTGACACATTATTGTAAATAATTGTAAATAAAACGTGTGGTGGTTTGAAAACAACATGTCCGCCTGTCTGTGTCCGGGTCGGCTCCACAAGTGATACCATTGGTTGAAGCCTTTCGAAAAAAGTGAAGAGCTTAAAGTTTTCAGGTGGCCCTCTGCCTTCTTATCATTCAGTGGCCTCACTCTTTCCCTTGATGGAGTACTAGCCATTGCTACAAATTTTACATGTGTGTGCATCACCTTCTCTTTTCTCTTTTAAGAGTTTAATGTGACTTGTGCCTTCCTGCTGGCGCTCTTACCCTGACATTGTTATTCCAACTCAAGACATATAATGTATTTCTGAGAATATGTGTCACTTTTTATTTTTGAAACACTTGCTCTCCCTGAGCCATGTTTATTTTTAGCTAACTGAATTAGGTAACAGATTTTGTAAGATGCCTACTGCAGCTTCTGGTCACTATCTCAGTTTTGTTCCACCCAGGTTTCCAGTATGTCTCTTAATCCCATGTGTCATATTAGGAAGACAATTTTTCTTAGACCTAGATTTATAGTTTATACTTGTTTCACATGGCAACCATATCTTATTACCACAGTTGCCTGTTTCCAAATGTTCTGTAAATATGCAACTCACCCACTGTGTACTTCCATTGGCCTCTGCATTCCCTGTAAGTCCAGGTGCCAAAATGGTGCCCACCACTCAGATGATAGCACATCATGGGTGTGACTTCAAAAGGAAAATTGTGTTCCAGTTACTTGGAAAGTAATGTGAAGAGTTGTTTTAACTAATAAGTGTGTTTTTTTTTTTGTTTCCTATTACATGTATAGTATTTGTGTTGTAACTGTCCAGAGTTGCACACAAAACTCTTCTTTTATTTCAAATAATAAAAATTAACCTATACACTGATAAACCTTTACCTTTAAACCATCATTAGATTTATTATCAATAATTATGTTTTCTTCATGTGTACATTATTGCTGACGGGTCACATATAGAATTGTTCCTTTTTCCAGTAGCATGCATTTTTTAAGCTACTGACTGAATTTCTGATTGAATTTGATTTGCCATGTGGTTGTAGTGTCAGGAAATGGTTTTGATTAAATCAGTAATGACTCCCATGTGACAATATTTAAAGCACACAAAAGATATGTTTTGGCGCGGTGCCAGGTCAACCTTGAGATTATCAGCAAGATCCAGTTCTCAAGAAAAGTGCACTTCTGGGGATAGAGAACTTGGGAAAACACATTAACGCCTAGAACCTTGAGTACTGAAAATCTCAGATTGAGGAAGCAGTCAGCCCTTCTCCTTGACATTTTAGGAATAAGTCCTTAATGTAACTTTGTATATAGTATAAAATAAACAGTTTTCAAATAACCTTTAGATGAGTTTTGTTTTCAGATATGATTCAAATAACATGTATCTGAGTTCCATATATGTTGTATTACTTCTTCTAAAAGAAAATAATTTTAATACATGCTCACTGAGCAAATTATTAGGCACACTATAATAATACTGAGTATGATCTTTTGCTATTAAAACAGCCTCAGTTCTTTGTGGCATAGATTCCACAAGATTTTTGAAACATCCCTTCAGGATTCTGGTCTGAGTTGAAATGATTGCATCACACAGTTTAAATCAGGTTTTGCTTTGTGACATTGAGCCTTTGCCCACTGCAGCTTTAGCTTTCAGTTCTTGACTGACAGAAGTGGAGCCCGATGTGGACTTCTACTATATTTATCCATCCACTTCAAGGTTAAATGTGTTGTACATTCTGAGATGCTTTTCTGCTCACCACAGTTGTACACAGTAGTTATCTGAGTTATTGTAGCCTGTCTGCTCGAACCAGTCAGGACATTCTCCTCTGACCTCTCTCATCAATAAGACATTTTCGTCCACAGAACTCCTACTCACTTGATGTTTTTTGTTTTTGCATCATTCTGAGTAAACTGTAGAGACTATTATGTGTGAAAATCTCAAGAAATGAGCAGTTACAGAAATACTCAACCCAGCCCGTCTGGCACCAAAAGCCATGCCATGGTTAGAATCTTTGAGATTGTTAAACAGAACCTTCCAGATTTTCCTCATCTTGCACCCTCAACCATGCTGGAAAAATTATTGCTCAATTTCAAGGAGTTAGACTCCATCTCTACAATATATAAAATCCTTTTACAATCCCTCCCTTTCAAAGATCCAAGAGTACACTGTGAAAAAGATCTCTCAATTAATATATCAGAAAAGGAGTGGAAAGTAGCAATGCAGAGAATTCACTCGAGCTCCATATGCCAAAGCATACAATTATACAACTCAAAATTATATATCGAGCACATCTGTCTCGACTAAAACTCTCCAAAATGTTTCCAGGACATGATCCAACCTGCGAACGTTGCAACCAAGTCCCAGCCTCAACAGGTCACATGTTCTGGGCCTGCACCAAATTAACATTATTCTGGACAAAAATTTTTAATTACCTGTCAGACAGCCTTGGACTCACAATCCCTCCTAACCCATTAACAGCTGTGTTTGGGGTTCTTCCAGAGGGGCTTAAAGTGGAGAAGGACAAACAAATTGTGATTGCATTCACTACACTGTTGGCACGCAGACTTATTCTGATAAACTGGAAGAACCCAAACTCTCCTCTTTAAGTCAGTGGGAAACTGATGTGTTATACTATTTAAAATTGGAAAAATCAAATACTCAGTTAGAGGATCTGTACAGACTTTTTTCAAAACATGGCAGGATCTAATCAGTAATATTTTAAAATAAGTTCATAAAGCACAGAGAATTTTTTTAAATTAGGTATGTTTACAAGCCTTAAATTTAACGTTATTTGGCTTGCTCTCTCTCTCAGGGGTGGGGATCGATCTGTTCTTAACTCAATTTTTCTTTTGTAAAATCTTGATTGCTTTGTATGGATTGTAATAAAATTAAAAAAAAAAAAAAAGAATCTTTGAGATTGCAGTTTTCCCATTTTACTGTATCTTGCCCTGGTGCCAGATGATTGGCAGAATAGATAACTGCATGGATGAGCAGGTGTATAGATTCCTAATACTTTGCTCAGTCAGTGTACATAAGTATTTTGTAACACTTAGGTTTCCTACCGCAGTCTATAAACATAGAGTTAAGAAGAAGCCAAAAAATAACTAAAATGTTGTGAGTATATGTGTGGTAGTGTTTACAGTATATCAATCATTTTGTAGTGCAGGCTTAAGGTGAAGATGATTGGATTTTATTAGATATTTTATACAATGAATGAGTAAAGCAACAGAAATACATGCTCAAGTCAATTCCTGATAATTTCTTGATTGGTTCAGTTTTGGAGCTAAGATTAAGAAAGAAACAAAATGAACCAAACAAGAGTACGCCCATCCTTAAGAATACAGAAATTTTCTAACTGAAAGGATACTATTCTGTGTCTTAAATTTGTGCAGTTAATAGTGCTAGGGCCGCTGTTATTTTTAATATATATAAATTATTTAGATAGGAATATAAGTAACAAGCTGGTTAAGTTTGCCAATGATACCAAGATAGGTGGATTAGCAGATAATTTGGAATCCGTTATATCATTACAGAAGAACTTGGATGGCATACAGGCTTGGGCAGATTTATGGCAGATGAAATTTAATGTCAGCAAATGTAAAGTATTACACATAGGAAGTAAAAATGTTAGATTTGAATACACAATGGGTGGTTGGAAAATCGAGAGTAGACATTATGAGGAGGATTTAGGAGTCATAGTGGACTCTAAGCTATCGACTTCCCGACAGTATTCGAAGCCATTAAGAAGGCTAACAGAATGTTAGGTTATATAGCACGATGTGTGGAGTACAAGTCCAAGGAGGTTATGCTCAACCTTTATAATGCACTGGTGAGGCCTCATCTGGAGTACTGTGTGCAGTTTTAGTCTCCAGGCTACAAAAAGGACACAGCAGCGCTAGAAAAGGTCCAGAGATAAGCAACTTAGGCTGATTCCAGGGTTACAGGGGTTGAATTATGAGAAAAGATTAAAAGAGCTGAGCCTATACAGTTTAAACAAAAGAAGATTAAGAGGTGACATGATTGAAGTTTTTAAAAATATGAAGGGAATTAGTACAGTGAATGGAGGCTGTTATTTTAAAATGAGTTCATCAAGAACATGGGGACACGAAAACTTGTTAAGGGTAAATTTTGCACAAACATTATGAACTTTTTCTTTACACAAAGAACGATAGACACTTGGAATAAGCAACCATGTAGTGTGGTAGACAGTAAGATGTTAGGGACTTTCAAAACTCGACTTGATGTTTCCTTGGAAGAAATAAGTGGATAGAATTGGTGAGCTTTGTTTGGCTGAATGGCCTGTTCTCTAGAGTCTAGAGTGTTCTAATGTTCTAATAAGTTGCCTTATTATTTTATTCAGACATTTTTTAATTATAAGAGACTCTTCCTCAACTGCAAACCCTGATAGTTTGTTGCAAATTCCCACAACCCCTTATCACCATGAAGACATTTCCTCTAAACGTCCAAAGTTTTCCTCAGGCAGTCTTCCAGAAAACTTATGGTATGTCAGATGTTCTCTCAGAGTTTAAGTATATATATATAGTTTGAGTATAAAAGACCCTATATTGGTATACTTATTTAGGTTACTGCTTAAACAATGAGGGTGCTTGTAGGAGCCATGCACAAACTGTTGGTTCACTTTTGCATCGATTTTTTTTTCTTTGTTTATTTGCTTTGCTCTTCTGCTGTCTTTAAGATGCTAAATAGAGAAAGTTGTTCTTGAAATCTGCCCTGAAAATTAAATGTTCCGTAGGATTCAAAGTGTTTATTTATTTATTCATTTTTTATCTATCTGCTAACTTATACCATTCTCCATTTATTCCCCCTTGAACACTTTATAATATTTGACAAATAGGCATTGTGCAACAGTTATAATGTGCCCTGCTAGGCACTGCCATAATAAATCCTTACACTGCTGAATTCATACAGATATGGTAGTGAATAAAGGAAAAACTGAGTCATAGAATTAGTAGCATTTACTTCATGTGCAGGATATCTCTTGTGTAGATGGCTAAAGAATTAAGTTCAAAGGATTCTTTAACAATATACTACTACCCTGCTTGTGGCCTTTGCATAGAGCACAAGCAGTTTGATTTTTTTACTCTCTGTTATTGGAATTCTCCAGATAGCATGTGCATTTTGCTAAGTATATAAAATAATCTAAAGTGTAGGGGTTGCATGGCAGTGACAATGTTGGTTTCTTTCAGACTCTATTTCTAAGTAGAAGTAGTTCTAATTCTAAGTAGTAAGTCTAAGTGATTTGTTTTATGCTTAACTTACAGAACTGTGAAAGATCTGTGAGTGCTACTTTAGATCTGTTTTTTATTTATTTGGAAATTGCACATCTTATTGTAGTATAGTTTCCTCATTTGTGCATTTGCACTATCGGCTTAGGAAAATACAGAAATAACCAGCTGAAATGTAAAGTAGTCAGAGAATTAGTAGGTTCTTGATTATTAAATTGAAAATGAATTAATATAATAAAACAAGCACCATTGAATATTGTAATAAATATAATTAGACACACTTTCACAGAAATAATGTGCAGTTACCATTATATCAGCTTGATGAACAATGCAATCTTGAACAAGCTGCCCAACTTTGTACTTGCTAGGCAGATTGCAGTTTATTAAAAATCTACTGTGCTGATCTGAGAATGACAATGACTGGAGGAAATTATGTTTTTTTAAATATGATCAACAATACAAATAGGAAGCCCTCTTATTCCAATACTATACCAATTGTTTTTTAGGAAAACAGGAGTACTGTATGCCAATACAGATAGATGGAGATCCCATCATCCCAGATATGATAATGTGAGACTCAAATATCAGTATGTTGATAAAATTAACTCTATAAAAGAGAGTAAACTACCAACAAGAAAGAGATTAAAATAATGTCTCACTACAACTTCTTTATAACTACAGACAAGCAGAAAAGTCTAGTTAATTTAATAATGGGATCCATTAACACATTCCTCACTGACTGTGACATAGTTTGAAATGAAAATGTTGAACCACAGAAGTCCCACAGAACTGTGAACTTTGGACCTCTGTTAAGCTTAATTAAATGGTGTACTTCATCTTACTTTTGGTCTTATTCACATACAGCATTGTCAGATGTAACTAATCTATTTATTATTTCTTAAAATGTATTTAAAATGCTTTACAATTAATAAAAATGTGATATTATTGATGTGGTGAATATTTTACATGTTACCATATATAGACATGTACAATATATATTATATTGAAAAAATATAATTTATTGTGAATTCAGAATCAAATCAAATATTCCCTGATGTCATATCTTCTTTGATTGCATTCAATCAGAGAAATGTGGTTCTCATTTTCAGTAATAGTGTTCCTGAAAATAAACATTTTCTTCTTTATTAAAGTTTTTTCAAGTAAAAGTATTATTTTCGCAACCAGAGTTCATATTAATTTGTCATAAGACATTGTGTTTGTAAATGAAGCATTTTTTGTAAATTTAAATTTTGTGTGATTGTTCTTGCAGTTTAAAATGATGTCTACAGGGCATTAGTCCAAAAGGAAAATAAAAGCCTTAAAACATACTGAATATGTCCACTTTGAAATGGTAAGGTTTTCAATCTCATAAAAAATGTCTTCTATGTTTCTAAGATATTTTTATGACAACAAAGAAAATCAGAAGTAGTAAATTTTATCACAGATTCTTGGCACTGTTTTTCTCTGAAATAAAGTATATGTCAGCATAAGTAAAAAATAGCAGTTTCAAGATTCTTAGTAGAATGTCATTCATTATCGTACTTTGAAAACAATAAAGTGCAGCAATTTGTTGGCATACCCACAGAACCATATTAGCAGCTTTCTAGAGTATCCGAGCACATGATGGAAGAACATTGATATACCTGCGTCAATGCGGTCTCCTTCTTCTAGTATTCAGTGATGCAAGCCAACTGTTTCTCAATTTTGACTAGCACATTTATTGTGTTGTCATGAAAGGGAAACTGACCCATGCTAAAAAGAGATTAACAAATCATCAAAAGAAACTGTTTAATAAATTACTTCTTCATATGTGTCAGTTGTGTAGGTATTATGGAAAATGTAATTGTAAATAAAGCAACTCGTCCCACCCATCTATATTTAAGGAAGCAACATGTTTTAAAGACTGATTTAGAGTAGATTGGTAATACTGACTTGAGATTCTCTCGACTCATGAATATTAATGGTATCAATTATCTAATATTATAGGTGACATGATAATTAAATGTATTGTTCTTTGAGTTTACATTTCCTTTTTTGCTGCACTTGTAAACAGTTCAAATGTAGTAAACACAAATACAGTAAAATATACACACGGTGAAATATTCCTAAATAAGGATCCAAGGACCATGAAGGTTACTTACTTTATTTCTGGTTTAGCTGTGTAGTCAGTTCCAGTATTAGTGTAGGATCCCATCCATCAAAATGTCAGTCATTGGTATTCATACTGCAAAAGGAGATGAGACTTTATCTACAGGGCTGCTTTCATTAAAACAGGACACAAAATAATAAAACATGAAGTTTTAATGCTGGGCATACATTGTGCAATTACTCATACTGCACAACAGAGCTGCCAGTCATCTATATATGGTCAAACTGTACAAACATGTTGCCATGCCATGATGTAGATGCTTAGTTTCTACAGTTGTACATCTTGAAATTTTGCAGTAAAGCTTTACGCATTCAAAAAAAAAAAGCCACAGGCTTCAAAATTTTAACAAAGTAAAGAGTTGCGTTGCTTCCTCTTGCTGTACTGCGTTTTGAAAACACAAAGAAAAGAAAAAGATGTAACTAGATAGTAACAATGGATAGTTGAGAAGGCACAAATAATATTTTTGTTACGATATTTTACAGAGAAAACTGGAGGTATGTAATTCACCATTGAATTTGTTTATTTGGGGTTTTTTCAGTAAATGTTTCCTAAGATACTTTTGTCAGTTGGTTATTTAGTTGTATGTGTGTATGTGTTATATGATAGTGAGATTTTTGAAATCAAAAAGGTGAAAATGATCATGCCCTGTGTACAACTTACTGTGAGAGATGCACATTGAAAATCAGGTCATGAGACTGCCCACACTACAAGACAACCGGCTGAAATTTCTGATATCACAAAAATTCTTCTGATCGTATGACAGCCCAATTATAAGATGCACTCAGCCTCCAACCCCTCTCATATTTCATGTTAAACAATGGCTGATGAAGCTGAAATTCAAGCCTACTCAGGAAATCAGCCAGTGACTACAAATCGGGCTTAAAATTGTGCCAATGCAGAGTGTATGTCTGACATTAGTGAAGTTAATATTTGAAATGCCTTTATTACTGGAATAAAGAATTATGTTGGGAATTTCAGCATGGCTGGATACAGAGGCAGTATGCTTTCATTTCATCTGAGTTCTCAGTCGGAGGCCATTCCTTGTTGTTAATGATTCTTATTTTATTTCACATGCCCTGAGGTAGTGCTCTGATTTTACCATGACAGATTTATTAGATACTGCAAGTGTTCCTTTTCCAAAAACATCATTCTTATATTTTATGAGGCCCTGGAGCAGATTAGTATTTCTGTCTCTTTAATTTTCCAGTCTCATTTCTTTCCAGATATTTTAATAAATTACACAGGCATACATGGAGCCCAGTCTACTGGTAAACAGTTGGGTCATTTGTGTTTTGCATCATATTGGTAATTAGTAACTGGGTAAGAATCAAAAACTATTAAAAACCATGAATAACTAGTAAAGTTGTGAATCACATGAAGAAAATTAACTATATTTAAATTAATAAAGGTTGTTGTTTTAACAGCTGTGTTTGCTTCTAATTGAGGTGTTAGCCACTGTAGCCCTCAATCACAGAGACTGAGAACTCAGGGTTTAAAATGTGCTCATTGTTTTCTTATGTTTTTTAGAAAGAAATATGTATGTGTTACTTTGATCTGAGAAGAGAAATATACTGGCACTTCTACTTTTATCACTTACATATTAGTATATTTTACTGATTACTTATAAAGATACTGGTATTAGCACATTTATTGCACATGGTCTAAGATCAGTTCCTGGAGCTAATATCAGCTTCTCCAGAACAATGATATCTGATACAGCCCAAGAAAATTTTACTGAGCACCACTACTTCCTTCTTCCCAATCAGTAATTCTTTAATCTGTTACTAATAAATATTTTAACTTTTTTTTCTACAGTAGTATATCTTTGTGTACCACAGACTAAAAGAAAAAAAAAACAGTAAAGACACAAGATGTTTCTTGAAAGAACTTGCAAATTAAATCATCTTTATAATGTTTAGTGTATTTTACTTGTAGTCTAATGAAAGTCCTAAGGTTTTAGGGTCAAAAATGAGGTCCTAAACTCTCATGGAAAATGTATTGGTAATTTCATTAGAGTCTTTGGATGAGAAGGAACTTTAATAAAAGAAAAGTTTTGAGACCACTGACTATTTAGATTACCATACTAAGAAAGCCATCCTAATTAAGCCATTATTCAGTATGTCACATTTTACATTTATTAAAAGTTTGCTTATGACATAATTCTGGAGTAGCTTTAATCTTGTTTTTCAATAGCCCATATACTACCCATCTTTTGTCTCAATCTATACATTTAATGATTCTGTCATTAAATGATTCTGTCATCTGTAATGTGGGGAAGAACCATGGACAGCTGTCTGATTCTGAAAAGAATAAGGGAAACTACCACCATGATGATTCACACAGTATCAGATATTCTAGGAATTTCATCATATGTATATATTAATACATAACTTTATCATATTAAATACAGTAGAATTCCTAGGTAAGACAGGGTAGTCTTCTTTGCTTTAAAATTCCTAAAAGTTCATGTTCTCCAGTATCAATGCTGGTAGGGGATTTGTTTTGTCTTTCCTTGTTTGTTATCTGACCACGGCATATGTTACTATAGATGTTTGTCTTTATAGCCATTAGAGACTTACAGCATGCCCAGATTCAATTGCAATTTAATTTGTCTTTACTGCCATTAGTGATTCTTCTGTTTTTACCTTCGCTAAACTATTTGTAAAGCCACACTGTTTTCCAGCACATTTTAGAGTTACCAGAGATACCGGGAGCCTTGGAGTTAAAGGATGCAATGTTATGTCATCATATAGGACTGTGCAGCCCATCCCCTCTATTGTAGAATTAGGTGTCCAAGTTGGCCTAGGTCGGAACTATGACTGTCTCTGACTTGTCTAAAATGTATTTTGTCCATGAATGCTGATGATTGCAGTTTTTAATTCACCTCCTCCATCAGTCTTTTTGTAGTTGGACTCTTGTTGTAAGAATATGAAACTCCATGTAAAATCCAAAGATGATGTTGTACACATGTCCCACCAAAATTATTAAGGGGGGTGTAAGGCTTTTACAATGATCCATGAAGTAGGTCAGAATGTTCACTGACCTACCTAAAGGTAGTTTTACCCCAAGCAGCCAGTCCTTAACTGCTACCTGCAGGCTTCGGCCTAACAAACCAAAAAATGGGAAGATGAATTTAAAAGTCCAAAAAGTCATTAAATGTTGAAAAAATAGATCAAAAATGTCTTTCAAGTGACATAAACCATACAACTCTAGAGATAATCCAAAAAATGATTTTTTATAAAGAAGGATGTATTAACAAAATTAGAAATTTAATGAAAAAATGCAGTTCAAGGTGAACAAGTCCCAAAACATAATCCAAAGAGCAGAATCCAATAAAATGAACAAAGAGTCCAGAAACCAGAAATAATAGATTGTGGTTCCACCCAGAGAAAACACAGAAAGGATGCACGTTTAAAGATACTACCTAAATTTGAAATCATAAACAAATAAAACATAAATTTTATAAAAATAAGAAAATGAATAATTCAGCATTACAAAAAACACAGTAAATTAATGAATTATAAGCCTGGAAAAAAAACAACACAATAGCTGATTAATAGCTGATGACTGAACTCAGAAAAAATTGCCAAAATATCATTCATGGTTATGAGTAGTTCTGTTTTGAAACATGATTTTTGTTATGGGCATGACTAAGTGAAATATATCAGATCCCCTGAAAGATGTGCTTCACAAAGAACAGTAACAATTTATCAAATGCCTGTGTCTTCACCCACATTAGTCCTAAATTCTCCCAACATTTTTGAGTAGTCATTGACACTTATAAGCACACAAAGGTCAAAGTTCGCTCTACAGGTTGAAGTAGTACTATCACAAATTTCTCATCTACTAGTACAATATCCACTTATTCAGCAAACATATGAGAGATTGTAAGTGTCCTAACACTCGTATTAATTCTGTCCTTTTAATCTTTAAAATTTGGCTCTAGCTCCGTCCCTTTTAGGTTAAAAGACGTTCCACTTCCCTAGTGCCAGTATGTATTGCTGTTATCTGGCCTCTTCAGATCTGCCCAACACATGCCTAAGACCCAACAGATGTCATAGGTGACCCCACACATTTGTCTAAGAAAATGGTCTAGAGAGGGTCTTCAAATACTTTGTATAACAACGTACATAGAAGGCTTGTCTGCAGGGATATGTTACATTATCCCTTTTCTTATTTGAATCGTCAAGAAAGTTCATTTTTGGATTTCTCATTGTCTTTGCCATCACTTTATAGCAATTCCCATAGGAAAGATCATTTCCATGTAAAATAACTCCAGGATAGTTGTTGGTTGGAAGTGTTGGAAAATTACTTATTTGTTGTTTTTGCCTGTTTTAAAAGGGGTGTTTATTTTGGCAATTGGATTTTATTTAGCAATTCCAGTTGTATACCAGACCTGTAGAGTATATCCATATAAAGATAGTACATATATCCAGTATTAATTACTTTGCATCAGACTGTTCTTTTATTGCATCAGACTGTTCTTTTATTGCATCAGACTGTTCTTTTATATATAGAAGATCAAGTTTAAAATAAAGCAGTTGTCAATTGGACTTGTTTCCGGACTACCATTAATTTTTTGTTGTAAGTGCTTCCCTGCATCAGGTTACTTACCTGAGACACAACAGTAGGTACCTTAGTCATGGAATAAGTCATGAACCTTGGACTGCCCCTTTCCTTCATATTTTTTTGCAATCGTATTCAGTGTGCACTGTATGTCCGACTACAATCTGTTTTTACTCCTCTGGACTATATTCCTTTTCGATGCTGCTCTTGGGGTATACAGTTTTTCTCTAAGAGTTATCTGTTACAGATCAGGCTTGCTAACTCTTCCTCAAGTTTAGCTACCACGTACTCGAGGGTCTGGGACAGCTGGTATCTGTGTTAGATGTAGGCGTCCTTAATTCAACCTTCGGAAAGAATTACATTGTTTTGGCTTCCCTATTGTAATTTTGCTGATTGAAATGGTTTCACTTTATTAAAGAGAAGAATTTAAACATGCAAAATAGATAATATACACATCTGGAAGTAATACCATTGGTTATTAGAATGGCATTGTAACACAGTCCTAGGAGACACTGTGTTTAAATGTCATTCGAATCACTGGTGGTGGGGAACTTGCATTTTCTTGCATTTTACAGTATGTGAAGGCTTTTCTCTAGGTCCCTCATTCTAGAAATGGACAGGTTTGTTTGAGGATGGTCTTAATTTCACCACTGTAAGAGATTATGTGTATATGCATGAGTAAACTTTGGTTCTGTCCAGTGCTGGTTCCTGCTTTGTTTTCTACAGTGTGTCCCAGGCCCATATTATCCTGAATTGAACTAAGCAGGTTCAGAAAATGGAATGATGTATGTGGCCACTATCTTTTATCACGTTAAATAATTTTTTGTGTAAGTTTACAGTTCATTAATTAATTAATTAAATACATTTATTCTTTCATTCCTTCTTATTATGTATTTAGACTAAGAATAGAAATAGTATTGCCTGTTGAGTTTATCAAGCGCATTTCATTGTTTCTAGAATTCTACTTTCTTAGGATATTTACTGTGTTATCCATCCATCCATTTTCTAACCCGCTGAATCCGAATACAGGGTCACGGGGGTCTGCTGGAGCCAATCCCAACCAACACAGGGCACAAGGCAGGAACCAATCCTGGGCAGGGTGCCAACCCACCGCAGTTTACTGTGTTATGGTAGTACTAATTTTTGATTTGTTTATGGTTAGAAAGGAAGGTTCAGAGAGGCCGAGGACGAGTTTTTTCCCACGGTTCATCTGCAAGTTAAATAAGGAAAGTTTTTAGGAATACATGATACCCTGTTCTTAACTCTCTCACATTAAGTTATTTAAGTTACGTCTTCTATTTAGCCTTTATCATCATCATCATTATTATTACATATTTGTAATTTGGTTAATGATTTTTAAATTTATAAAGTTATGTATTTTTATTATCCCCTATATAGATTTGTGTCAATGCACAGTCATAACATAAGCAACTAAGTACTTCATTGCATGTTATGTTGTATGTATAATTTGTATTTGACAAATAAGAACATTTTGATTTGCCTTTGGCTTGGAATAAACTGCATAAATGTGATTAGTTTGCTATTTTTATTTTGAACTGTTTTTATCTTGCATTCACTACTATACCACTGATTATATTTTCTTAGAACATTTCCTTCATTCATATTCAAAAACCACTCAGTGCAGTTCAGAGAGGCATAAAGCCAGAGCCCATTCTTTGAGCAATGGCTTAACGGCAGGAGAGGCTTTGATCACAGGGTACTTATACACACATTCACAAAACTTCCACTAACACAGTGCCAATGTAAAGTTGACAATTGATATAACTTTGGGATGATGAAGCATTTATTCTATTATAAAGTAGATTATATATTAAGTCATCCATTTTCCCAACAAACTAATCCTTGTTGAGGGTCAGATCCCATGCAGAATAGCACCATTTATTGTATTTTCAATCCATCACAGTCACACAACCACATACATTTATAAATGGCCAATTTAGAATTTCCATTCAGTCTGTCCTGTACATCTTGGTGTTGTGTAAGAATACTAGGGTACCTGGGGAAAAACCAATACAGTCCTGGGCAGGACACAAAGACTCAAAACAACAACATTTATTTCTATAGAATATTTTATAGAATATAATATTCTATAGAATATTTTTATAATTAGGATGAAAGGTCAATGTGCTTTACAAGATGTTAAAGAAAAGGTACAAAAAATAAACACAAATTTAAATTAAATAAGAAAAAAATCAATACTGTTTTACTTAAAATAGATATATAATTATTAGAGAAGTTGAATCCTTATATATAATATCATTTTTTAAATCTCTATAGATGAGTCCAATGTGGAGCTCAGATTGCAGAGGAGGACAGAAAAAAAATAATTATAAATATTGCACTGTAAAATTGTTTAAGATATGTCACAAGTGTTACTGTAGATTAGTTAATGCTAAAAAATACTAACTGTTATTTTATTACAATATTTCAGATGATGGAGCAGTATGTTTATACTTAACTTTCTTGTGGTGGTTGTAATTAGGAAGATCAGAAGATTCCTATTACCATGGCTAAGCTGTGGACAGAGGATGCAGATGTTGGAGAGTTATTATCCAGTATTCATCTTGAGAAATATGAGAATGACTTCAGACAAGGAGGCTATTGCACTGCTAGAGACCTTTTTTGCCTTGACAATGAAACTCTGTCTAAAATTGGGGTAATAGCCACTGGCCACCGCAAACGGATCTTAAAACTTGCTAAACAAATACAGGATGGGTCACTTTCAGAAGAGGGAGAGGCATCACTAGATTGTCTCATTACAGAGCCTACTCTTGAGAAAGGCCTCCAGAAAGAGTTAAATGACTTGAAAGTATATACTAACCCAACTATTCCTGAAAGAAAACTTATGGCTTCTAAAATGTCTGGCACATTTGTGGAGTCTATAAAGGAAAATGTTGCAGTTTTAGAGAAACCAGTCCCAAAACCCAGGACAGTATTCAGCAAGACAAAACCATTAACAGATACTTTACCACAAATTACAACTGCAGCTCCAGTGTCTCCAGATGTATCACCTCAGGAATCCACTACAAGTCCTTTCATTGTTTTGGAGGGTTTTCGTCCTGGGGAATCAAGCACAGATACTGAAGATGCTGACCTTGAAGAATTACCGAGCACAAAAGGTTTTCAGAAAGGCATTAATAGCTGGAGCTCCACTGAATCTATACCAAAACCAGAGCAAATATCTGAGAACCTACCTCCAGTTCCACCCCGGATCCACCGAGGAATTCCCCCAATCACTTTTTGTGGCAAAGCAGAGCAAGAAGAGAACTTGGCATCACCTCTGTCATCCTCTCCTTGCTCGTATAGTAGCACTGGAGAAACATCGCCTTCTGCTCCAAGTACCCCAGAAAAACAGGTGGAAATGGTGCCAAATGAAATCTATTTAGGTATCTCCCATGTCACTCAGGAAATCCCACATCCACGGCCAGTCCCACAACCTCCATTCAGAAAGGAAGCCAATGCCTCAGCTGAAAATATCAGGCAAGTTATTCTGTATATCTCAGTTTCATAAGAATCAGGTTATACAATGACATATATTACTAGAAAATGTATTTGGCAGTATGTATACAAACTAGATGTGCCATGTTAGTGTAAGTTTCAAAGTACTGAAACAGAAGCTTAATTTCTTTAAAACAAGAAAAGGATTTCTTTTAAATGGTGACTTTTACCATATTCTCATGCGTGATAATTTTTCCTTTTAACCTTTTCTGTGTTTTGTTTTACTCTTAGAGGTTTTGTTGGAAGGGTTTTGAAGTTTCCACAGCTGACTGCAATATTAAAACCAAACTTTATATTTCTGCAACTTTCAGATGGAAATCTCTTGTTATAATGAAACATAAAGAGGAAATATTATTGTTTCCTTTGGGTTAAACTCCCTTTAAATTGTACAAACATGTTTTGCTATTTCAAAATGTATATTCCTCTATGATGTTTGTGACTTTATGGAGATAATAATTTTGAAACTGCAGCACTGAAAATGTCTATACAGCCTGAAAGGTGAATGACGGCAGAGTGGTGTAGTGGATAGCACTGATGTCTCAAAGCTTCCAAGATGTAATTTGATTTCTGGCCTTCCCACTGCCTTTGTGGAGTTGGCAAATTCCCCCATGTCCGCCTATAAGGTACTTCAGTTTCCTGTCATATTCAAAGGGATGTGCATGTTAGGTTGACTGGCACCTCTATGTTAGTACTGTATGAAGAAATGTGTGTTAATGTATTTTGTATCTCGCTTGGAACCCATCAAGAGACATTGATGTCTACCTTTTGCCTGATGCTGCCTGCATAGGATCCAACTCCATCCATCCATCCATTTTCCAACCCGCTGAATCTGAACACAGAGTCACGGGGGTCTGCTGGAGCCAATCCCAGCCAACACAGGGCACAAGGCAGGAAACATTCCCGGGTAGGGTGCCAACACACTGCAGAGGATCCAACTCTCCACAACCAAATATTGGAGTAAGCAACTCAAAAAAAAGATATATGGATAAAATCATACCAGTGTCTCCAAAATCCAGATTCTTTAAAGAAAGTAAATACTTTAATATATATCTTTATTGAGTGTTAAATATTATTGAATACTCGATCGACTGGCACTGGATTTTACCCCAGCAGCACCAAAGCATAAAGTAAGAGCCATTTTTGAATGGGATATCAGTCCATTGGAGGACATACTCACAAATATGCACACGCAAACATATATACATCCATTCATCAGGTTTAAATTAGATTCACCATTAAACCCATACTGCATGTCTTTAGAATGTAGGAGGAAATCAAAGTGCCTAAAGAAATCTTCAAGAAAAGCAAGAAGAATATTTCATTTCATTATAAGCAGTAACAGGGCCAGGTTTTAAGCAGTGTCATTTGAGCTGCACTAACTATTGCACCATAGGTTTTTCTCTTTGAGTATTGCAAATATTACAAAGTACATTACCCAAATGATCTTGCATGCAGTCAGGAAATATTATACTTACTTATTTTCAAAACAATACCAAACAAATGAATAGGTGATATAGGTGTACAATTATTTTAAGGTTCATATGAAATTTTTGATTTTTGCATTGTATCTATTTTATAGATTAGTACTGTGACAAATAGGGAGCGCTATTGTCCCCTTGAACCCTCAGACCACACGCCAGACACCAGATAAAAGTCCCAATAATATCTTTTTTAATTATAATAATGTGCACAAAACACCTCCACCTCCACAATCCTCAATAAATCAATAATCATAATAATAAATAAATAATAAACAATCCTCCAATCCACCCAGCAGCTCAGTCACCCTTCCTCCCAACTCAGCTCAGCTTGCTGGGGTTTCTCAAGAGTCCTTTATAGTCGTTGACCTGGAAGTGTTTCTGTCCCTCAGTCCACGTGATTTACTAACACTTCCGGGTCAGGTGAAAACTCCTTCTTTTCTTCAGCTCAGAAGTACTTCATTATTTCCGTTCCCGTGACTAGAAAGTACTTCCGAGCTATAATAAAAAACCTCGTGCCTTCCTGCAGCGTCCAGTGGCGGCCCCCATGGTATCCAGCAGGGCTGTGATGTAAAACTCCAATGTCCAGGAAGCCCTGCTGGAACTCGGGGCACCTCCATGTTGCAAGAAGGACTCCATCTGGCGGCATGGGGGTATTGGCCGGGATAAACTGCTGGCCATATATCACAGTACCTACTGATATTATGTGATTATTGTCACATTACAGCAATCATGATAAAATTAGTGTGAAGTTACAAAGCAATTCAGAGCACTATTATAAACTGAAGAGTGAAACTGTGGTGCTATGGTTAATGCTGCTGCCTCACACATTCTTTGTCCTGGGTTTAAATCCTATACTCAGTCATTTGTGGAGTTTACACATTCCATCCCTATTTGTGTGGGTGTTTTTCTTGGGTACTCTGGTGTTCCTTGCTCATTCAAAGATGTGCATATTAGGTTAATGCAGTATTCCAAATTGTCTATTTGTGTGTGACTGGGCCCAGCAATGGGGTTAGCTCCTAATTCAGGGTTGGTTTCTGCCTTGATAGCCCCTTAAGTAACCCTGAATTATATTAAATTGGTTTAATAATACTGTACAAGTATTGTGAGCGGAATGATGTATTACATTCTAATGTTATTAGATATACTGTAGCCCCATGGAGGTAGGTAGGTTTGTAGAGTTAGTATTGCATCATTTCCAGAGTAAAGTGAAATTCTTGCTTTCATATGCTAATCAACATGCAATGCGTGTCCACACACCGGCACCATGATTAGTCAGTAATAACTACCTTACCATGAAACTTCTGTCTTTGTTACTACATATGACTATTGTACCTCAAAGGCACTGTCACCCTTTCCATCCTTACCATTAAAAGTTTTAGAACATATTTGACATACTCTAGATGTGTGGGGGTATTAAAGGAACTAACCAGAATTCCTTCAGTAATGCTTAACTGGTAAGAACCCATTGGCAAAATAAAGAAACTTGTTATACAAGCATTAAATGTTTTCCTCCTCATATATTTTGTATTCCATATATACTGAATGAGGTAGAGTATGCACTCTGAAAAAGTTTTGACAGTCCTGGCGAAACTACTGTACATTTTTTGTTATTATTCGATGTGAAAAATAATAAGTGCAACTTTGACAAAAAAAAAACTTACACAACGGCATTTTAATGAAAATGCTAATGTACATTTACAATTTATTTGATGAACTAAAAATATAAAAATTAAGAATAAACTTTGCATTTGCAAAAGCTTCGGTGCCCAACTAATAAGTCCTTAGTTACACCCTCTTTGGCAAAAATCACTTGCAAAGATCTTTTGTAGGCAACTATGAGTCTTTGAATTCTCATTCCTCCTTGCAGAACACTGTTATAACACATTTAAGATCTATCTATAGATCTTCAATGATGTTTAAGTCACAGAAGTGTAAGGGCCATTCCAGAATCTTCACCTTGCGTTTCTTGAGTTACATCATAGTGTAGATCTGGAATTATGTTTTGGATTGTTGATGTCTTATAGAAGCCATTCTGACTGACTTTCTGATATTCTGCAATGATTTGTTGATATTTAGTGGAATCCTTTCTTTCCTGTAATTGCTTAATGTTCCCTGTGACACTAGCTGCCACACAACATCAAAGCATAATGGCCCCACACCTATAGTTGGAAATATGTTTTTTTTTTTCAAATCCTTCTCTCTTTTTTACTTTCTCGTATCTGAATTATAGGGAAGGTATTGTAATCATCCAAAAATTTATCCTCAACATTTTGATGAATCTCGACATTTTAGACCTCCCCGAGTCCGATTTACTTTCTCGTATAGAAAGTATTGTAATCATCCAAAAATTTGATGTCAAGATTTTGATGAATCTCAACATTTTAGTCCTCCCTGAGTCCGAAAATCCCATTTTTGGAATTATGTCTGTGTATCTGTCTCTTTGTGTGTGTGTATTTAAACACTATAACTTGAGTACGCTTTCACTTCAACCAAATTTTGCATGCAAGTATTAGGTACAAATCGTAGATTTCTATCAACCTTTGAGTTATTTCCACTAACTGGAAGTGGTACTTTTTTTATTCACGCAGTTGCAGAGTTTGATTTATTCAACTTTACTTTTATAATAATTGTTCAATATATTGTAAATTTGATTTGTTGTTGATGGTTCTTTAATGTCAGTCAGTCATTTTTCAACCCGCTATATGCTAACAGCCAACACAGGTGCAAAGCAGGAACAAATCCGGTGCAGGGTGCCAGCCCACACACCAATGCAACACTTTAGGATCACCAGTGCACCTAACCAGCATGTCTTTGGACTGTGGGAGGAGCACCAGGATTAAACCCACCCAGACACAGGGAGAACATGCAAACTCCACGCATGGAGAATCCGAGAAGCAAACCCAGGTCTCCTGACTGCGAGGCAGCAACCCTACCACTGCGCCACCATGCCACCATGCCGCCCTGTTCTTTAATGTACATAATATAAAAATATAAACATTGTCTTGTGGTTTACTCCTCAAATATCCATCCATATATCTGAGTGTACGAGAAAGTCTAGGGGAGACCACTTCCGGTTTTATTTCCAAACAAATCCTTTCTGGTTGTGGGCAAAGAGTTTGATTGTACCTTTAAATACCATGGCACTTATCTCAGAAATTCCTGTCTTATGCAGATGTTGTTTTGTGTGCTTAAGACATTTTTCTTTGTGATGAGACCAGAGGTTATGTTTCTTTCTGGTGGCTTTTTTATATAGGCCATGTCCATGTAAGTAAATCTGCACAGTAGAATGGTGCACCTCCACTCCTTTCTCTGCTGCACTTGTCTGTAGGTCTCTTGCAGTACTATGGGGGTTTTGCTTTGACTTTCTACACAGTATATCAGTTGCTTTATCTGTCTGTTTTGTTGGTTTTCCAGATCTTGCTGTCCACCTCCAATGTTCCCCTTAACTGTCATTTCTTAGTGACATTTTGTTATATTTTTAGAGCCTTTGTCTGCTTTGTAGGCATTGATTAGTTTTAACTGTCAGATCCTCAAGTTGGTTAGAAGAGCCCATGCTTGTTAAATGCTGAACAATGTTTGAAAAGTCAAATAATTTGTTAAGCTTTGGAACTGCCATCAGTTTACAATTCTTAACGACAATTCTTGACTAAACTAACACCTAATAAGTTAAACTAGACAAGACTAACAACCTGTTGATTTTTGAGACCTTAGACCAGAAAGGGTGGCCAAACTTTTGCAAATGTTACATTTACTCTTATTATTTTGTTTTTCATTTTTTATTTGATCAAAAAAAATTTTACCTGTATATTAAAGTTTTGATAAAAATGGTACTGTTTCGTTTGTTTGCTGTTGAAGATATTTTTACTATTTTTTTCTTCAAATGCCAACAAAATATGTCTGAGGTTTCCAAACTTTTGCATGGAACTGAAGAAAAATAAATAGATAGATATATTTCTGTTCTTAAGGCTTTTTTCTGGTATTACATGGAATCATTTATGAGGCAACAACAGCTGTTCAGCTTTAGAAAAAAACATTATCATAACTGCTACCATTTGGTTGAATTAGGATAAAAGGATAGATCAGAAACATTTGGTTACTTTTGTTTACACTAATAAACGTCTGCATATTTTGGAATGTTTATTGTATTGTCTGAAATCTAAGACAACTTTGAGACATCACATTTCAGAGCAGTCTGTCCTCTTTCCCTATAGCAGCCAGGGCTAACGTCACATGCTGCCTACAAACAATCAGCCATGTGCCACTGCCAGTATGGTAATTGCCAGCTTAAGTTAATCATATTGTTTATTCATGCTGCCAGTTGTTCAGCAGCACCCGCTTGTTCATATCCCTTAATGTAGTGATATGCTACTGCGAGGAGCTAGCGAAGCAAACACATGCAGCTGTACCAACAGTCAACACACAACTGCTGCAAGGCTTGTTATTTTACAGCCCTGCAATTATTTTTGGCACAATTTATTCCACTGCATTTTTTGACATTGCTATACAGTGCCTAAATGTGTTTGAATTGTTTAAAACTTGTGTAATACCATGTATTAGCATAATATCAGAGGGGGACCAAACTGGATAACAGGCTTTAATGTGCTGGTATGGAAGACTCCACTGGCATGCTTTTTCCAACTTAACCATTTTAGTAAAAAGATGCATTTCAGAGCTTCTCAAGTGCCAAATTAATCATTATTTCTTTCTGCCTACACAGTAAATAGAAGTTGGACACTCTAGCTCAGTGTACTTATCATAAAATATATTTTAGTTCAGCAAATAAAGCTTTGGCCTTATCTGGATAAGCAAATAGTATTTTGTCAGAGTTTTATTTAATCATATACTGGAATGACTCCCCCTAAATATTTCACCCTCCAAGCTCGTTCCTAAAATGAACTAATGCAGTAAATGCAATACTGAAAGCTTTTATTAGTAAAATGATTTCCATTGTCCCTTGTAATATTTCCATGAATTTCTGCTTTCAGCTAATAATAATTTTCATCAGTCAGTGCAGTTGGTTTTGCAGAAACATAAATCAGATAGAATTTAAACTTTTAAGTACTGTGGTTGTCTTGACAAAATAAATTTTTGGTGCTATAACTCTGCTATCTGCATGTACTTCAACTAAAAAACTAAAAAAAACAATGCTCGATGGCATCAAAATAGATCAAAAACATCATTACAACATAACATCAGGTAAAATAATATACCATTTTCTTCAAGTTATATAAGAGCTCCATCTCTTTCGTTGCTTGATGGTGAAGTGACGCCTCCTTCCAGGCAGTCATGCTTTTATGGCCCAGGGACCAGAAGGAGCAGAGCCAGTTTCCCTCACTAGACAGTTTCTCAGTATTGTGGAGGAAAATGAAGACAACACAGTTAGTGGCAGTATCCTGTCTTTCTGCCCAGGGTAGAACAACAAACCTGGGAGGAACTCACAGGATGACCCTCTGACACATATGCGTGATAGAGTATGTGCCCTGCAGTGGGCTGGCGCCCTGTCCGAGATTTGTTCCTGCCTTTCACCCTGTGCTGGCTGGGATTGGCTCCAGCAGACCCCCGTGATCCTGTGTTAGGATATAGCAGGATGGAAAATGACTGATTGACTGACAGTTTCAGCTCCTAAGCTAACAAACTTTTTTTGCACTTAAGATAGATAGATAGATAGATAGATAGATAGATAGATAGATAGATAGATAGATAGATAGATAGATAGATAGATAGATAGATACTTTATTAATCCCAAGGGTAAATCTATCAATCTGGACATTTATTCCATGTTTTTAACCTTAATTTACAGACTAAAATGAATGCAAAAATACCTAAGAGGCTGAATGCTGTTAGCATTAATTCTGTTTGCTTTCTGATTTCTTCTGTGCACTTACTATTTCGGCATCTCTATTTCATTTCATTCTTTTCTGCTTTGAATTATCTCCACTGTGTAACTTAATAAGAATAACTTTTGAAATAAATGTAGCACTAAAATATCATTCCATTTGAATGTAGCAAATGTAGAAGTGCCCCAGTGGTCTGCTAATAACTACTGACCTCCTCTTTACCTTTTCTCGTATTACTTTTTAATACATATGTAAAATTACTAGTAAATCAATTCATAATCATATGCAAGCCTTGAAAAAATGACATTAGTTTATATTGCTTCCATTTTAGCTATAACATTTCACCCACATACTGTATATACAAAACTAATATCCACAGCCACTGCACACCTACTAAAAACAGAAAATGCATTATTCCTATGTAAATGATAAGAACGACATCCAGCAGAGCATCACAGAAGATAGGTGCCAAGCGATTCAAATTCATCTAAAGCTTTGTTTGCCTCACCAGGAGTGTTGCAGAATATATGCTGACCACCAAGAGAGAGCTTGATACATGCAGGAAAGACTCCTAATTCCTTAGCCCTTCTGATTGCTGCATTCATTGCCCATATAGCAGTGGCTGTTTTAGCACTAAAGCACTGATAAAATAAATTTTATACCCATAGCATGAGAGGTTGTGAAGTTTTCTTGACACTCGAATAACTTTCAGGTGATCGTGATTATTAATTAACCACATTATAATAGTGAGAGGACTTAATGTGTTATCCCAAATAATATTTTTATATTCTTAGGCAGCAAATAAATATTCCAGAGAATAATATTAACACACATTCATGTTTTATACCCATTTCTGAATGTTATCTTTTTCTGTCTAATAAATACAATTTTCTTAACATTTGTAAGGCATTTTAAAGATTCCTTTTCCCTTGGATAACAAAAACATGTTTAGTAGTTTTAATATCAAATTTATTAAGTTCCCAAGAAATGTAACTAAATCTTCACCCTTTGTGGTCTGTTTTTCCTTTGTATTGTCCCATACATTGACCTGCCCCAGGATAGTAATATTAGTATTATGTTAGTCATGCTCAACAAGGAAGTGAAACCACAACTGCTTATTCCCAGCTGTCTTTTCAACCACTTGTTTTTAAGTAAGAATGAAAATCACAAGGGATGAGTAAACTTTAAACTGACCACAATATTTTCTTTCATAGTTAAATATAGAAGTTTTTCTGTAAAGGCATTTATACATACAACTTGTATTAATTATACACTAGAAGGAATTTTTTTGTTAAGGAAGGGTTTAGATAATTGATATTGGTTTACTCTTTACTGACATTTACTAATTTTAATAATCTGAACGAATGTAGTTAATAATGTCAAGTGTTAATTCTTAAATTGTATAAATTTACAGCTCTGAACCCTGCTCATACATAGCTGAAGCCTTAGGATAATGCAGACTATAGACTAATAAAGCCTGTTGTAATGGTACAACCACGATTAAAGTAGCTAACCTCCAGGCTAACAATAATGCAGTCTAATACAAGGAAAAGATTGTTTTATCATGGTTTAAAGCTAAATTATGTCTTTTGTTAAAGAAAAGAATTAGGTGACAGTTCATTTCACACTGAAAACTATTAACAGAAAACATTTTGGCAGGTGAGGCTTTATTAGTACTCCTGTAGGCCATGCACATAGATCTTAAAGAATACACTGCAAATTAATGAAGCTAAGCTCCAGGCATTGGAGCAATTACTTTCGACTGGCTGCATATCTGCTGCAGCTATACGATTGGTTGATTCAACCTAAATTATTTTGTCTAACCTTTTGACTTTTTTGCTCTTTAACATCTCAAAACTCAAGCATTATGCGTGTGTCCTCATTATCGGATTAAGCTAATGAGTCAAAAGATAAGTTGTTTGGATGCCAAATGTACTGTACTCATAAAGTAAAAAGTACTCAGGGCAGACCCTACATAAAAGTGGATGGACACCCTCTATTGATTCTAAGGATCCTGACATAACCTGTAATGGGATTTTTTCTGCTTCACATTTTTTTTCCATTGCCAATTATGTCATTTTCTACCAGCTAGCAACAGACTCTGTATGGCAAAAGTTAGCTCAATTTAAAAAAAAGTAATAGAAGATACAAGTAAATAATGATGGTTATATCACAATGCAAGTCCTCTTAGATGTTGGACCTTTTAGCGTGCGACTTGGAAGAGTGAGTCCTCCTTGAAGGCTATGTCTGTAGAAGATGCCACTTCAGGGTCCCTGAATTGGAGGGGGATTTGTCTGTCCTCTGTTATAGTACAGAATTGGTGGACCTGGTATCCTTTATAAAAATGGTGTGCAGGATGAGATTTCAGACCAGAAATGCAGAGATAGGTGGGTCATAGTCGAATGTAGGTGTAAGACAAAGAGTGCACTCTGTCTGGGGGCATCAATCCTAGAACTGAAAGTGTCAAACCGTTTTCAGGTCCTTGCAAAGCTAGACAGTGACTCTGAAAACTCTGAGGTGGTAGGTAGGCTCCTCAAAACTAGATCCCAGTAAGAGAGAAGGTAGTAACAGTTGGGAAATCAGTCAACAGGGGGGTTGAAGTACAGGACTGCTGCAGAGACACAGTTTCAAACAGTGTGTTTCCTCACAGGTGGACAGGTGGGGAACCTCCCTGAAAGGGTGAGTTCTCTTGTCATTGTCCATATTGGAACAGATTACATATATTATAATGGCAGGCTGTCAGTTCTGCAATCCAAATGAAAAAAGTTAGGTACCAGACTGACAAGCAGAACTGACAACGTAATCCTTTGTGAAGTTCTGGCTGTGCTACATGTCAGTCCAGGTAGGAGTGAGATGAACAATAAGCTGAAATAGTGGTTCATATCTTGAAGTGGGTTGGAAGGTATAGGTGTATGGGGCATTAGGTCTCCTTTTGGAAGAAATTAGACCTTTTCTGCTGTGATAAGTTACATTTGAACCAGAAGGGCATCAATGTGTTGAGGAGGCATATGATTAGGTTACTTAATGAGTGTTTTATCTAGGGGATGTGGTCAGGGAGCATAAGACAGGTCAGGTTTATAATTGCACATGAAGAGAGAGACAATAGTGTTAAAACAGTTATGCACAGTAATGTAAATTATAGCCAAAGTTTAAATGCTTAAATGCATGAAATAGCTGACCTTAATGCTAGAAGTATCAAAAATAAAACAAGTGAATTGGAGTTGTATGTAGCTGAGCATAAATAATGATATTATAGCAATAACAGAAACTTGACTAAATAATAAAGATTGGAATAAGTGTAACATAGATGGGTACACATTTTATAGGAGGGATAGACAGAAAAAAAGGAAGAGCTGGCTGCTGTTTACGTAAAACAGATTTTTAATACAAGTCTTCTTTAGTTGACTGATGAACCACAAATTTGTGAGAACCACTGGATTCGTATTGAAAGAATTAGGAAAAGAGGCCCTATTTTAGCAGTGTGCTATAGACCCCCCATAATGCAGACAGAAATTTATTTGCAATAATATTAGAAAGGCGTATTTACAGGGGATATTACAGTTATGGGGGACTACCTGAATATCAACTGGACAAACTTTGCAAATAGACCACAAGTGCAGGTTTTGTAGATGTAATCAATTACTTTTTTAACTCAGCATGAAAAGGCACCTGTCTAGATTTAGTATTTTGTATTAACTAGAATATAATTCAGGGTGTAGAGGTGATCGAACCTTTACGGTCAAGTGGTCAAGTGAACATAATGTAGTACAGTTCTCAGTGTTCTGGAAGAGCACAGATGCAAATTTTAAACAGATGTGGAAAAGTCTTTAAAGGATACATTAGGATAAGCTTTTAAGTGTTTAAACAGTCAAGGAGAGAGAGGGACAGAGAGGTTGGGAGCTTACACTGATACAGTGCATTGCTGCACCCACCTCGATCCCAAATTAGAACCCAAGCACAGCTGTGCAATGGGTGACACCTCAGCACCACACTAGTTCAAATGGAGTGGAACTTGAGAGTTTTTTTTACAGTGGCTGGAGTGCCAATCCTGCCACCACCCTCCAAGTTTTCCCTGCAACTTGGAGGACCTGCTTGCAGGATAATGTCATACCCAGGACAGAGCATTTGCAGTTTAAGGGCTTTGCTCAAGGGCCCAGTGGAGTGGAATTACTTCTGGTATTTACAGGATTTGAACCAGCAACCTTCCAAATGCTGGCCCAAATCCCTAAGCCTCAGCGCCACCACTCCATCTACAGGAGAAAAGGAACAGGTTTTAAAATGTTTTACATATAATATTAGACAGGTAAATCCAAAAATTTGAAATTAGTAGGGAATAAAAAAAACTCTGCAGTGGATTATTAATGAGCTGAAAATGAAATCATAAAGGAAAAAAGCAGCTGTATTAAGCATGTAAGACTGATAACTCTAATGGCAAATTGTAGAAAGTGTGAGAGCATGAGGGCAGCCATTAGCCAATAAAAGGTCTCATTTTGCTTGCCTTTTCTCTACATTCATAATGGTTAACACCGTATATATATATGTCCTCACAGGTGGCACAGTGGTAGTGCTCCTGCTTTGCAGTAAGGATACTGTAGAAGATTGTGGGTTCGCTTCCTGGTTCCTCTCTGTGTGGATAGCGCTTTGAGTACTGAGAAAAGCGCTATATAAATGTAATGAATTATTATTATTATATATATGTACTATATATATATATATATATATATATATATATATATATATATATATATATATATATATATATATATTTATATTCATAGCATCCGTAGTCGATCTGATTGTATGGGTGGTTTCCTACCAGGTAACACATGTGGTTGATGAATGTGTCAAACTGGTGTGCATGTGGTACAAAATCCTAAACTCCAGTATGGCAGATGAAGCAGACCAGAGATATAGTAGAATAAGTTAATTAATCGCTGAACATTTAGAAAGAAGGATTCATTTCATTGCAAAGGCCTTGTCAAACTAAATATTTATTTTCAGATGTGTGTGTAGTTTCTGAAACAGAACAAATACAATAGCATTAAATAACTGTCACAAAAGTAAATGCCTATGAATACTATAAATAGGTAATACCCAAAAAGGCCAGTAGATGGAAGCAGAAATTGACAGAGCACTATGACATGGTGTCGTTGGCAAAGACACTGATAAGAAGTTACTGAATACGTTAAAGTCTTACAGACATGCAGCACAGTCACTACTTAAACAGCAATTACTATGTTAGTTTTCTGGAAGTACTTATATTTGAATAAGGAAATAAAATTTCTTAACGTACTTTATACAGTTTTAAACATTAAACTGGAGACACTTCGACATATAGTAAAAGGTATTCTGAACACTTTAGTAAAACATCATTAGAGCTTTAACCATTACTTACAGAAAAAATTATAATGTATTTCTGATGGAACTAAACACCAATACCACATGTAACTTACATCAAAATAGGTGCACACAAGTTTAACATATAATCAGACAAATGAGAAAACGTGCAGGCTCCAGGAAGTACAGCATTTCAGCATATCCTGCAGAAAACTGACACATGCACATGGTTATACATAACCAGTGTGCGTGATGACACACACTGCTCAAAAAATTAAGGTAACACTGAAATCATTGTATCTTCATGAACAAGATATTCATTTGGAAAATCTCTACTGAGTAATATACTGTGTAATTAGTTGAGAAAAATGTTATGTCAGTGGAAACCAAAATCAGCAACCCATTGAGGACTGGTTTTAGCATCACAACCAAAATCAAAGTCAAAAATGAAATCATAGGCTCATCCAACTTGTATGAATTTCAGCATGGCAACTCATAATGTCACGACTCAGTAGTGTGTATGGCCTTCACTTGCCTATATGCACTTCCAACAACGTCTGGGTATGCTCCAGATGAGATGGCAAATGGTGTCCTGGAGGAATCTCCTCCCAGACCTGGATCAAGACATCAGTGAGCTCCTGGTCAGTCTGCAGCAGTACTTGGCAGCATCGAATGCACCAATATGTAACGTCCCAGAGGTTCTTAATTAGATTCAGTTCTGGGGAAACGTGTGGGACAGTCAATGCAATTAATGCCTTCGTCATCCAGAAACTCTCTACACACCATGGGCACATGAGGCCGGGCATTGTCCTTCACCAGAAAGAACGCAGGGCCCACTGTGGCAACATAAGGTCTGACAATGGCTCTCGTGTAACGGCTATCTTCTGGTATCTCCTCCATGTTCTTGAGACTGTGCAAATGCAAAACTAGAGGAGAATCAGTCAGGAAGGATAAGGTGAGAGCAGTTGTCTGTGGCCACCACCTGCAAAACCATTGCCTTTTTGGAGGTTGTCTTGCTGTTGCTTCTCAAGTGCAGCTGTTCTCACATTCATTTGCACCAAGACAGGGGAAGTTGATTAACATTCACTTATGCTTCTTAATTGGACAGATTGATATTCCTGAAGGTTAATTGACTTTGTGTTAGACTGTGATGATTATGTATTCCCTTAATTTTTTATATAGGTATAAAAATATGGAATGAAAATGAGACGTCAGATGTAACTTTGTTTACTAGAAATACAGGTATAAACACAGAAAGAAAATGAGACGTTGAGTGTAAAGTTTTTTTAAATAGAAACAGGTATGGAAATACAGAATGAAAATGAGACACTGGATGTAATTTTTTTAATGGAAATACAAACAAGCTTCTAATTTTTTTTTTCGTTAGGTCCCAACACCTGATCTTTAACTTGTCTTCTTTTTTTTCCATTCATCGAAAGTGTTGAGAGCATTGAAGGCATGATTCTGAATGCGTTCGTAACATAATTTTTCTTCATTCCATAATCAGCTTTTTCCAGCGTTGTTAATTTTCTCTCAGTGTAAACTGACGCTATTTCTCACTAACATCTAAAAAAAACCTTTTAGGACCACTATGAAACTTGAAGAGTACAATTTCCACACACTACACAACTACCCACATGGATCCTAGGTACGTGTTCAGCTATACCTACTGTATATGATGTCATGCCTTGCTGAGAATACCCAAGACCACAAATTTTGCAGGGTTCACAGGGTTACCAAGACTTGGCCCAGAAAGTCTAGGCATGGAATTAAGTATTTTTTGCTTTGCATTATTATCTTCAGTGGCAATTTTAGCCCAAGAAACGCTCGTTATAATGAAATTTACATTTCGTTAAAACAAAATTAATTTAATACAATGGTGTATGAACATTTGTCCGGACTCACAAAAAGTATTAACTTTACTGAAAATTTTGTTATTTCGGTATTTACTATAACGGGATTTGACCTCTCTCTCTCTCTCTGTGTATATATACAGTGGTGTGAAAAACTATTTGCCCCCTTCCTGATTTCTTATTCTTTTGCATGTTTGTCACACAAAATGTTTCTGATCATCAAACAAATTTAACCATTAATCAAATATAACACAAGTAAACACAAAATGCAGTTTTTAAATGATGGTTTTATTATTTAGGGAGAAAAAATCCAAACCTACATGGCCCTGTGTGAAAAGTAATTGCCCCCTTGTTAAAAAATAACCTAACTGTGGTGTATCACACCTGAGTTCAATTTCCGTAGCCGTAGTATATATATACTAGCAGAATGCCCGCACTTCGCAGCGGAGAAGTAGTGTGTTAAAGAAGTAATGAAAAAGAAAAGGAAACATTTTGAAAATAATGTAACATGATTGTCAATGTAATTGTTTGGTCACTGTTGTGAGTGATGAGTGTTGCTGTCATATATATATATATACACACACACACACATATAAACATATATATATACATATCTATACATATATACATATACACATATACACATATATATACACACATATATATATATACATATATATATATATGCATATATACACATACATCCACATATATATACATATCTACATATATACACATACATATACATACACACATACATCCGCTGCCTCCTACATACAATATATACACACATATATACACAAAAATACATATATACACTCACCTAAAAGATTATTAGGAACACCTGTTCAATTTTTCATTAATGCAATTATCTAATCAACCAATCACATGGCAGTTGCTTCAATTCATTTAGGGGTGTGGTCCTGGTCAAGACAATCTCCTAAACTCCAAACTGAATGTCAGAATGGGAAAGAAAGGTGATTTAAGCAATTTTGAGCGTGGCATGGTTGTTGGTGCGAAATGGGCCGGTCCGAGTATTTCACAATCTGCTCAGTTACTGGGATTTTCACGCACAACCATTTCTAGGGTTTACAAAGAATGGTGTGAAAAGGGAAAAACATCCAGTATCCGGCAGTCCTGTGGGCGAAAATGCCTTGTTGATGCTAGAGGTCAGAGGAGAATGGGCCGACTGATTCAAGCTGATAGAAGAGCAACTTTGACTGAAATAACCACTCGTTACAACCGAGGTAAGCAGCAAAGCATTTGTGAAGCCACAACACACACAACCTTGAGGCGGATGGGCTACAACAGCAGAACACCGCACGGGTACCACTCATCTCCACTACAAATAGGAAAAAGAGGCTACAATTTGCACAAGCTCACCAAAATTGGACAATTGAAGACTGGAAAAATGTTGCCTGGTCTGATGAGTCTCGATTTCTGTTGAGACATTCAAATGGTAGAGTCAGAATTTGGCGTAAACAGAATGAGAACATGGATCCATCATGCCTTGTTACCACTGTGCAGGCTGGTGGTGGTGCTGTAATGGTGTGGGGGATGTTTTCTTGGCACACTTTAGGCACCTTAGTGCCAGTTGGGCATCGTTTAAATACCATAGGCTACCTGAGCATCTGATGGCTACTTCCAGCAGGATAATGCACCATGTCATAAAGCTCGAATCATTTTAAATTGGTTTCTTGAACATGACAGTATATATATATACTAATAAAAGGCAAAGCCCTCACTGACTGACTGACTCACTCACTCACTCACTCATCACTAATTCTCCAACTTCCAGTGTAGGTAGAAGGCTGAAATTTGGCAGGCTTATTCCTTACAGCTTACTTACAAATGTTAAGTAGGTTTCATTTCGAAACTCTACGCGTAACAGTCATAACTGGAACTTACTTACATACATATATATGGCCATAGCCTGCAGCTCGGTCGCCGTGTGAGGCGGAGTTGCGTCCCGGATAATCACGCCTGCCACATAATTGAGTGCCTGCCCATATAAGGCCATCTGTCAGCAGCAATCCAATAGACACGCTGCCGCTAAATATCCGCGGGTGAAGGACTGTGCTTATACAAACGAAGATGAGATGGTCAGGGATAGACTAGTGTTTGGCACAAACTCAGCGGAAGTGTGAGAGACTTAGCTAACATTAAATAAAGCCGTGGACATCACAAGATCGCACGAGATAGCACAAGCACAGCTGAGAACCTTCGATGCATGTACTTTGAGCGGCTCACATGACCTGACTGTGAACGCAGTACGCAGAGAACAAACAAGAGCTTCAAAGAGCGCTGAACAAAAAACGCATTACACAATTGAGAAGGCAGCAAAAAAATATGAAGCGAGTGACGCATACAAGCATTTTCATAAGTGCAGCTAATATTGAAACAAAGCACACGGTGGAAAAAGTCAATGTCCAGCTAAAGGAAGACAGTGTAAAAAATGTGATAAATTGAACCAATTCACTATAGTTTGCAGGACTGGGAAAGGTAAACCCGTGGATACAGTGTGTGATGTCTGAGATAAAGAGGAAGACGAGCTGTTTATTGATACAGTAAGAGAGAAACAAACCCTCTGAAGCTAAACAAGCCTTTGAGGACATATCAATAGGAAAGCACAGTGTAAAGCTTAAGTTTAAATTAAGTTCATAGACATGCTGCCGCTGGCGTTTGTCATGCCTACGACGAATACGATATTCGCGAGATAAAAGTTTAATGAGAAGACGCAGGGTATAAACAAGAGTTTTGATCACTTTGTAATGGAGTTAAAATTGCTGTAGCAGAGTTAAAATTGCTGGTGAAGGACTGTGCTTATGCAAACGAATAGGAAAGCAAGGTGTAAAGCTTAAGTTTAAATTAAGTTCATAGACACGCTGCCGCTGGCGTTTGTCATGCCTAAGACGAATACGATATTCGCGAGATACAAGTTTAATGAGAGGAAGCAGGGTATAAACGAGACTTTCGATCACTTTGCAATGGAATTAAAATTGCTTGTGAAGGACTGTGCTTATGCAAATGAAGATGAGATGGTCAGGGTTAAAACAGTGTTTGGCACAAACTCAGCAAAAGTGCAAGAGAAACTTTTAAGTGCCGGGTCTGAGCTAACATTAAATGAAGCCGTGGACATCGCAAGATCGCACGAGATAGCACAAGCAAAGCTGAGAACTTTCGATGCATGTACTCCGAGCGGCTCATGTGAACTGACTGTGAACGCAGTACTTAGACAACAGGCAAGAGCTCCAAAGAGCGCTGAACAAAAAACGCATTACGCAATTGAAACGCATATTCATAAGTTCACCTACTGTGGAAACAAACCACACGGTGGAAAAAGTCAATGTCCAGCAAAAGGAAGACAGTGTAAAAAATGTGGTAAATTGCACCACTTTGCTAAAGTTTGCAGGACTGGGAAAGGCAAACCCGTGCATGCAGTGTGTGATGTCTCAGATAAAGAGGAAGACGAGATGTTTATTGATGCAACAACCCTCTGAAGCTAAACAAGCCTTTGAGGACATATCAATAGGAAAGCACGGTGTAAAGCTTAAGTTTAAATTACGTTCATAGACACGCTGCCACTAAATATTCGCAGGCAAATCCACAACTTAATACCGGGAATGCCTGTTAAACATCTTAGATTCACGAGTACCGATTTGGGTAGTGATCAGTTCGATGAATGAAACCTGTTATCTTTACAACGGTTGACAAAGAAGATGAGATGGTCAGGGATATTACGTTATTTTTAAAATGTTTCCATTTCTTTTACATAACTTCTTTAACACACTACTTCTCCGCCATGCGAAGCACGGGTATTTTACTAGTATATTATATATATATATATATATATATATATATATATATATATATATATATATATATATATAATCTATATCTATACTAATAAAAGGCAAAGCCCTCACTCACTCACTCACTCACTCACTCACTCACTGACTCATCACTAATTCTCCAACTTCCCGTGTGGGTGGAAGGCTGAAATTTGGCAGGTTCATTCCTTACAGCTTCCTTACAAAAGTTGGGCAGGTTTTATATCGAAATTCTACGCGTAATGGTCATAACTGGAAGCAGTTTTCTCCATTTACTGTAATGGAGATGAGCTTCAACGCCGTGGGGGAGTTTAGTGTGACATCATCACGCCTCCCACGTAATCACGCAGTACATAGAAAACCAGGAAGACCTAAAAAGCGCTGAAGAAAACATGCATTATATAATTGAGAAGGCAGCGAAACAATAAGAAGCGAAGCGAGTGACATATACAACCATATTCATGAGTTCTGCTACTTCGGAAACAAAGCACGATGTAAACCTACACTTTAAATTAAGTTCATAGACAGGCTGCGCTGGCGTTTGTAATTTAGTGCCTGCCCATATAAGGCCGTCCGTCAGCGGCAATCCAATAGCAAACTCCACTAAATATTCACGGGTTAAGGACTGTGCTTATGCAGAGGAAGATGAGATGGTCAGGGTGGTGTTTGGTACAAACTCAGCGAAACTGCGAGAGAAAGTTTTAAGTGCCAGGACTAAGGTAACATTAAATACAGCCATGGACATAGCACGAGATGGCACCAGCACAGCTGGGAAACTTCGATGCATGTACACCGCGGCTCACGTGAACTGCGCAGTGCACAGATAAAAGCAACAGTTCCAAAAGCGCTGAACAAAACCGAATTACACAATTGAAAAGGCAGCAAAAATATGGGCGTCTGATACATACAAGCATATTCATAAATCCAAAACAAATCGTTGAAAAAGTCAATGTCCGCTAAAGGAAGACAGTGTAAAAACCGTGCATGCAGTGTGTCAGGTCTCAGATAAAGAAGAACAGCTGTTTATTGATGCAGTAAGAAGTGAATCGATGAATGAAACCTGTCATCTTTACAGCGATTGACAAACACGGAATGTAACTTACATTAAAACCACACATCCTACAAATCGAACCTGATTGAAAGAAATAATGATAATCAAATCCTTGATGACAGCAACACTCAGTAACACTCACAAAACAAATACTGTATATTGACGTTATTTTTAAAATGTTCCCTTTTCTTTTCTAGCTTTTTTAACACACTACTTCTCGCTGCGATCGCGGGTATATATATATATATGTATATATATAACCCGATCTACATACTCGAATAATGGATACTTTATTAGCCATCAATGATTGTTTTGGTAAAGCCATACTCAGTGTATTCATTAGATGAGCGGTAAAAAGTAAGGCGAGGAAGGATGACTTATTGAGGCATGCAGGCTGTAGTCTTGGCGTCAACTCTATCTGAATTGCGCGATCACATTTGAAAAATATATCTTTTCAAGTTCTATTTAGTCCATATGTGTCAAACTCAAGGGCCGGGCCACATCCGACCCAGCGTGTAATTATATCCGCCCGAGATCATTTTATATACTGTATTATTGTTATTAAAGCCGGGTATATGAAGCGCTGGTAACACAATAAACTACAGATCCCATAATGCAGCGCTTCAGCTGCCTTGCCAACACTTACCGAGTTAATCAAGTTATTGCGAAGCTAGCTCACACGATGCTGAAGAGAAAAGTTGATTCTGAAAATAGAGCCTTTAAAACCGATGGGAGGCTCTAATGTGCTACAAACAGGAAGTTAATATCACCAACCATTCCCATTTTATTAAGGTTTATCCATATAAATGGCCCATGTAGATCCGCTTTGGAATAAGTCCAACTTGGTATACGTCCTGTTTGGATGCAAAAAATTTTGCTTGGTATTCGACCTTTGTTTGGAATACGACTCGTGTGCTAGAACACCGCACGCTATCCTTGTTTACTTCTCTTGAGACAAAGCCATGACTGCTCACGAGCATCAGTACGCCAGTTGCTAGCATTCAGTGAACAACCTGCACTATAACTCTCTGTGAATTTTCACATGATTTTTTGTTTTTTCGCGTAAATTTAAATTGATTGTTGAAAAGTATGGAGGTGGCATGCGTATCCGGGATTTGGCTGCTGCATACCGTATGCCGAGAACAATGGTATCTACGATTGTGAAAATTAAAGACGTTATTAAAAAGTGAGGTTAAATTTTCATTTATTTCATCTACAGTGGTGTGAAAAACTATTTGCCCCCTTCCTGATTTCTTATTCTTTTGCATGTTTGTCACACAAAATGTTTCTGATCATCAAACACATTTAACCATTAGTCAAATATAACACAAGTAAACACAAAATGCAGTTTTTAAATGATGGTTTTATTATTTAGGGAGAAAAAAATCCAAACCTACATGGCCCTGTGTGAAAAAGTAATTGCCCCTGAACCTAATAACTGGTTGGGCCACCCTTAGCAGCAATAACTGCAATCAAGCGTTTGCGATAACTTGCAATGAGTCTTTTACAGCGCTCTGGAGGAATTTTGGCCCACTCATCTTTGCAGAATTGTTGTAATTCAGCTTTATTTGAGGGTTTTCTAGCATGAACCGCCTTTTTAAGGTCATGCCATAGCATCTCAATTGGATTCAGGTCAGGACTTTGACTAGGCCACTCCAAAGTCTTCATTTTGTTTTTCTTCAGCCATTCAGAGGTGGATTTGCTGGTGTGTTTTGGGTCATTGTCCTGTTGCAGCACCCAAGATCGCTTCAGCTTGAGTTGACGAACAGATGGCGGACATTCTCCTTCAGGATTTTTGGTAGACAGTAGAATTCATGGTTCCATCTATCACAGCAAGCCTTCCAGGTCCTGAAGCAGCAAAACAACCCCAGACCATCACACTACCACCACCATATTTTACTGTTGGTATGATGTTCTTTTTCTGAAATGCTGTGTTCCTTTTACGCCAGATGTAACGGACATTTGCCTTCCAAAAGTTCAACTTTTGTCTCATCAGTCCACAAGGTATTTTCCCAAAAGTCTTGGCAATCATTGAGATGTTTCTTAGCAAAATGAGACGAGCCCTAATGTTCTTTTGCTTAACAGTGGTTTGTCTTGGAAATCTGCCATGCAGGCCGTTTTGCCCAGTCTCTTTCTTATGGTGGAGTCGTGAACACTGACCTTAATTGAGGCAAGTGAGGCCTGCAGTTCTTTAGACGTTGTCCTGGGGTCTTTTGTGACCTCTCGGATGAGTCGTCTCTGCGCTCTTGGGGTAATTTTGGTCGGCCGGCCACTCCTGGGAAGGTTCACCACTGTTCCATGTTTTTGCCATTTGTGGATAATGGCTCTCACTGTGGTTCGCTGGAGTCCCAAAGCTTTAGAAATGGCTTTATAACCTTTACCAGACTGATAGATCTCAATTACTTCTGTTCTCATTTGTTCCTGAATTTCTTTGGATCTTGGCATGATGTCTAGCTTTTGAGGTGCTTTTGGTCTACTTCTCTGTGTCAGGCAGCTCCTATTTAAGTGATTTCTTGATTGAAACAGGTGTGGCAGTAATCAGGCCTGGGGTGGCTACAGAAATTGAACTCAGGTGTGATACACCACAGTTAGGTTATTTTTTTAACAAGGGGGCAATTACTTTTTCACACAGGGCCATGTAGGTTTGGATTTTTTCTCCCTAAATAATAAAACCATCATTTAAAAACTGCATTTTGTGTTTACTTGTGTTATATTTGACTAATGGTTAAATGTGTTTGATGATCAGAAACATTTTGTGTGACAAACATGCAAAAGAATAAGAAATCAGGAAGGGGGCAAATAGTTTTTCACACCACTGTAATTGCTTTTGTATTTATGTATTTTAGTATTAAGCAGTGTTTAAATTATTTTATACAACCCCATCAATGTACAGTATAATATGCCAATAACAATAGAATTTTTTTCATGGGAACAGATTAATCATTTTCCCTTTATTTCTTATGGGAAAAATTTTTGTTTGGTGTAAGTCCAAGGATCTGGAACGGATTAAGGATGCATACTGAGGTACTTCTGTATATATATATATATATATATATATATATACACACAGTGTAACCTTGGATTGTGAGTAACTTGGTTTTGAGTGTTTTGGAAGACTTTAAAATTTAAATTTAAAATTTTAAATAAATTTTGGCTTGATAAACGAGCAGGTCTTGCAATACAAGTAGTGCATATGCGCTTTGTCTGCCCAGCGTCACATGATCACAACTGAGCTGATGGTTCTTTCTCTCTCGCTACGGGATTGTGGGTAATCGTTAGTCGGCATGCCTCACTCTTATAGTCAACATAATCGTCACGTGCGCTTACTGTTTACTACAGCATTGTGAACACGTGTGTGTGAGTCCCCGCCTTGCACCCCAAAACACGGCTGAGTCTCAGTACTTTAGCGACACCATCTTTATCACAGCAGTCAAGCAGGGTTGTGCCCAAGCTAGTGGCCAAGTATTACTGTGCCCTGTGCATTTATAATGTTCCTTGTATCACCCATCAACGGCAGGGGCTTATAGCGTGTACGCAATCTTTTGGATTCGCTTTTACTGTTTTTTGTTATTGCTGAAAAGAACACATTTATTTATATTTCTAGGTTTTGTTATGCAGCATGTTCATATTTGAATTTGTATCATTTTGACAGGATATATTTTTATGGAGAGCAAAATCTTTTGGGATATTTAAAATCTAAGTTTATTTTTATATAAAATTACATAAGAGTAAAGAAATTTGAATGTTTGTTCTTTTAACGTTTACTTTATTTCTAACTTGTATAATTTAGACAGGATATATTTTTATGGAGAGCAAAATATTATAAGTTGTTTAAGGTTTGAGTTGATTTATTCAGAATAATATTCCTGTCTGTTTTACCATTCCTACCAAAGATATTTCTGTCGACTAAATAAAAATTCCTTCTATTTAAAATTTAAATAGAACTTGAACAAATACGATAGTTCATAATATCCACGCAGACTTGCACGTAAGAGCGGGAGTCATCCGTTTTAACAAGAAGCGTATTGCACTGATACGAAATAGCTGTGTGTGTATATATGTAGATATGTATGTATATGTATATATATGTTTATATATGTGTGTGTGTATGTATATATATATATATGTATTTGTGTGTATATATGTGTGTGTATGTATGTATGTGTGTATGTATGTGTATATATGTAGATATATATATGTATGTATATATGTGTATATGTATAGATATGTATATATATATGTTTATGTGTGTGTGTGTAAATATATATATATATATATGACAACAACACTCATCACTCACAACAGTGACAAAACAATTACATTGACAATCATGTTACGTTATTTTCAAAATGTTTCCTTTTCTTTTCATTGCTTCTTTAACACTACTTCTCCATGGCTGGTATTTTGCTAGTATAAATATATACAGTGGGATGCAAAAGTATGGGCAACCTTGTTACTAGTCATTATTTTCCTGTATAAATCGTTGGTTGTTACGATAAAAAATGTCAGTTAAATATATCATATAGGAGACACACACAGTGATATTTGAGAAGTGAAATGAAGTTTATTGGATTTACAGAAAGTGTGCATCAATTGTTCAAACAAAATCAAAAGTTACATTAAAACCAAGCACACTATTGTTTTTCATGTGAAATTCCCAATAAGTTTGATGTGTCACATGACCCTCTTCCTATTTAAAAAACAAAAGTTGGATCCAAAATGGCCGACTTCAAAATGGCCACCATGGTCACCACCCATCTTGAAAAGTTTTCCCCCTCACATATACTAATGTGCTACAAACAGGAAGTTAATATCACCAACCATTCCCATTTTATTAAGGTTTATCCATATAAATGGCCCATGTAGATCCGCTTTGGAATAAGTCCAACTTGGTATACGTCCTGTTTGGATGCAAAAAATTTTGCTTGGTATTCGACCTTTGTTTGGAATACAACTCGTGTACTAGAGCACCGCACGCTATCCTTGTTTACTTCTCTCGAGACAAAGCCACGACTGCTCACGAGCATCAGTACGCCAGTTGCTAGCATTCAGTGAACAACCCACGTGCTACCCTTCTTTACCTGTCTCGAGACAAAGCCACGACTGCCCACGTGCATCAGTACGCCAGTAGCTAGCATTCAGTGAACAACCTGCACTATAACTCTCTGTGAATTTTCACATGATTTTTTGTTTTTTCGCGTAAATTTGAATTGATTGTTGAAAAGTATGGAGGTGGCATGCGTATTGCATTGATTGTTGAAAAGTATGGAGGTGGCATGCGTATCCGGGACTTGGCTGCTGCATACCGTATGCCGAGAACAACGGTATCTCATCTTTGCGATTGTGAAAAACAAAGACGTTATTAAAAAGTGAGGTTACATTTTCATTTATTTCATCTAATTGCTTTTGTATTTATGTATTTTAGTATTAAGCAGTGTTTAAATTATTTTATACAACCCCATCAATGTACAGTATAATATGCCAATAACAATAGAATTTTTTTCATGGGAACAGATTAATCATTTTCCCTTTATTTCTTATGGGAAAAATTTGTTTAGTATATGTCCTGTTTGGTGTAAGTCCAAGGATCTGGAACAGATTAAGGATGTATACTGAGGTACTTCTGTATATATATATATATATACTGTATATATATACTGTATATATATATATATATATATATATATATATATATATATATATATATACACACAGTGTAACCTTGGATTGTGAGTAACTTGGTTTGCGAGTGTTTTGGAAGACTTTAAAATTTAAATTTAAAATTTTAAATAAATTTTGGCTTGATAAACGAGCGAGGTCTTGCAATACAAGTAGTGCATATGCGCTTTGTCTGCCCAGCGTCACATGATCACAACTGAGCTGATGGTTCTTCTCTCTCTCGCTACGGGATTGTGGGTAATCGTTAGTCGGCATGCCTCACTCTTATAGTCAACATACGTACGAGCGTTTACTGTTTACTACAGCATTGTGAACACGTGTGTGTGAGTCCCCGTCTTGCACCCCAAAACACGAAGCTGAGTCTCAGTACTTTAGCGACACCATCTTTATCACAGCAGTCAAGCAGGGTCGTGCCCAAGCTAGTGGCCAAGTATTACTGTGCCCTGCGCATTTATAATGTTCCTTGTATCACCCATCAACGGCAGGCGCTTATAGCATGTCCGCAATCTTTTTGGATTCGCTTTTACTGTGAACTGCTACAGCGCTGGGAGGATATCCCACAAGAGTTTAGAAACTCACTCACACCAGCCATAATTCTTTTCAAAGATAAAGTGCAGGTTAATTTGTTTTATGTATTTTTACTTTATATTTTGTATTAATCATTTTTATATGAATAGTTTTGGGTTGTTCACTTCCCGGGTCTTCCCTGCGTGAAGTTTGCATGTTCTCCCCGTATCTGCGTGGGTTTCCTCCGGGTGCTCCGGTTTCCTCCCACAGTCCAAAGACATGCCAGTTAGGTGGATTGGCAATTCTAAATTGGCCCTAGTGTGTGCTTGGTGTGTGGGTGTGTTTGTGTGTGTCCTGCGGTGGGTTGGCACCCTGCCCAGGATTGGTTCCTGCCTTGTGCCCTGTATTGGCTGGGATTGGCTCCAGCAGACCCCCGTGACCCTGTGTTCGGATTCAGCGGGTTGGAAAATGGATGGATGGATGGATAGTTTTGGGTTGTGGAACAAATCATCTGAGTTTCCTTTATTTCTTATGGGGAAATTTGCTTTCATATACGAATGCTTTGGATTGCGAGCACGTTTCCGGAACGAGGTTCAACTGTATATATGTAACATTTAATGTGTACATTTTTACATGTCTATATGTGTACACTCTGAGTCCCATTATCTAGTATTAGACTTTGGTTGATGGCCTGAAAAATTCAGTGTCAACAATTTACAGTAATAAAGGAAATCAGGAAGAGGGCACATACTTGCTACTTGGTCTTTTCTGTATGGGTTTTCTCTGGTTTTCACTGTTTTCCTCCAGTATCCCTAAAGACTGTATGTGGTAGGTTGATCAGCAACTCTAAATTAGAACAGTATGATTGTCAATGTTAGTTGGTTCGATGATGGTCTAGCACACTTTCTAGGGCTGGTCCATGCCTGGTATCTGTTGCTGATAGGGTTAAGCCACCCAATGATGCTGAATTAGATTAACTAGGTTTGAGAATATTATCAAAAGATGGAAAATTTATATTTAACTGTTAGCTATTTAAATTGTACTACCACAATTTATTCAACTTATAATGTACAGTGTCATGCAGCAACCAAGACACACATGTCAGGATTTCTGCATGGTCAACCTGATGATTATGTTTTAAATAATGTGTCAATTTTTGCTGACACTAATTTTTGACAGAGCAATTATTTTTTTGCTAGACTTTTAAAAATGTTTCCCAGAGTGTAGAATTAATTATCTTTTGGTGCTGAATCTGTATTGCTATTGATGCTCATGGTTTCTCATGATTTTCTGCTGGAAAATATAGGTCAAGAGAATGACACTGGTAAAGATGCCCCTCAAGCTCAGCAAAACAAAAGAGCAAATTGTTTCAGAGATGTGGAGAGGTCATGCTCATATTGACATTAATTGAGCTGCTATGGAGTAATCTAGTGGCTTTAAGTTCTTAAGTGCACATATGAGGATCTCTCAATGTTCTGTAACACCACCTATCATGTTAAAAAGACTTTCACATTTTGAAGAGGCTGAAGAAAGTAAATATGTCTTACTGGCTTCTACAAATCCACAGTGGGGGGCACCCTTACAGCCTGAATCACAGGATAGTATTATAACTGAACCGTGACATGCTGCTTGGCTGTGTAGCAGGCATTAAAATGACAGTTCATCAGTGGTGCAACACCTCTGTCCATACAGGACATGTATAAAACGAGATGCCTGAAGAAAGCAGTTTCCGTCATCTTAGATGCCACACATCCCAGCAACAAAATGGTCGACACCTGCCATCTAGCAAACAGTGTTGTAGTATTTTAAGTAATGTGTGCAGAATGTGGTTTTGCATTGTCATCGTGAAAAATGCATGAATGTCATCCATACTTAGAAAAGATGGTTGGTGGCCTTGAAGGCAGCATATGTTGCTCTAAAATCTTAATGTACTTTTCTGCATTAATGCTGCCATCAACAGAAGTATAAATTACCTTTGCCAAGAGCATTAAAACAACCACATACCATGACATACTCTGGCTTTTGGACTTATGGCTGATAACATTCTCAATGGTCTTAATCATCTTTGGTCCGGAGCACACGGTGTACATTTCTTCCCGTAAAGATCTGGAATACTGATTCATCTGACTACAATACAGGTTCATCCCGGATGCCTCAGAGCCCACAGGAGTCAATGCCACTTCTGGATATGGTCAACATAAGGTTTTTTCTTGCAAAGTAAAGTCTCAGCATCTGCGTGCTAGGTCCATGTAAAGCAGTGTTTCTCAAACACTGGGATGTGCCGCGGGTGTTCATGGGTTGCCATTATTGGTTCCCGAGTGGGTTGCAGTAGGTCACCTAAGCAATCAGCAGCGATACGTGATATGTATCCCCATTTTAAGTAAGTCTGTATCACTGAGGTGGACCCCTATCACAATCATTTCAACAAAGGGGAAATTTGCAGTTGCTTCTAGTGGGTCGTCAGTGAATTTAAAAAAGGCAAAGCAGGGTTGTGGGACCATAAAGATTAGAAACACTGGTGTAAGGAAGGTGGTGTGAGCAGAATGCCTAAGAATTGCCCATGTGGAGCAGCATGGATCAAAATAAACCTTAAAGAGCCCTTCAAGAGCCAGAAAACATATGAGATCCTGTGAAATAATAATAATGAAAGGTTTATTAATGCAGCTGATTTTGGCAATTTCTAGGGCATTATTTTCCTATTGTTTTACTATGGCCCTGGCCATAAGCATGAATCACTTCAACTTGGTGCATGACTGTAGAAATTACATCATTTTCATTGGGAAAAACTGTCCTGTCCTGACAAATGGCTGCATAAACAGCCCAGCTGAGAATGACACCAGTCAATTGTGCAGTTGTTTAGATTGTTCCTTGGTGCTATATTTGAAAGAAAATGGAAGCATACAGTTTTTCTTATGCAGAACACCATATGTATGCTTTGGCAAGAGCATTAATGCATTCTGAAAATAATTATTTGATAATGAGTGTTTTTGCCTGCAACTGAAAAGTTGTTCTTTATATACAGTAGAATGACTTGCAATGGTTAATAAAGACTTACTTCGTTGTGCAATTAAGTAGGATTTTGTTGTGCAGTTTTGTACAGATTTAATAGTGCTCATAAGTGTACTAGGTCAAACAGATTGAAAACTTGCAGATGTACATGTTGAAAAAACTTTTTTGGTTTGATTACTCACATGGGTATCCTCTTAAAAGCCACACAGCTTCATACACAGTAGGCGAGTATCCTCCAAATTAGGTGCAATCACAATATTACTTATGATGTGAATATTCATAATAAAAATGTACAGTTACTACACTTATTTTAATAACTGTCTTCAAGCATACATTGTAACAAATGCCACCTACAAAGGGTAAAATGCTACACTTCTCCACCCTAACAAGGTTGTAGTAAAAGATCCAAAAGAACCACCCACCAAACTTCATCCATGGCTATTCCCACTCCTTAACAAGAAATTTGATATTAATGTGCAACAAATAAACAAGGAACATGTTTGATAAAAATACTGTATTAATGAAAACAGATAACATAATATACACATTCAACAAATTATCCCAACACACTGTACAAAACAAACAGAAATTACTAGTTGAGTTCCTTAACTTTAGGAATTTTAAAAGTAATCAACAGGAAATGACAGTGCATTCAAAAACAAAATAGTCCAATTTAAATGTTGTGAGTGATATGTAAACAATGCCAGCAAAGTAGGTGAAAACAAATCCATCATCAACATGCAAGACTTGGGGATTAGCCTTGAGGAGTTCCTGTTTACCACTGTTCAGAAAGAGTCCTTTTCTAGCTGCTCACTAAACACACTGTCTAAAGTGACCACCACTTCATTATTGATCAGCCAGTATTTTGTTGGCTGGCAGTAGTTGTCACACAGTGCACCTACCGATATTTATACTTTTCAATGTATGTATTACTGAAGTGGGTGTTCATGGATATTTATTGCTTTGTTTTCTTTCTGCTCTATCACCCTTTAAAAGGATTTCTGGTGACTCCAAAACCGGTGTTTGTAGCTACAAATAACATCTGCTTTGAAGGGCTATCATAAAGTGGCACCCCATATTCTACACAATTATAAGATAATCCTTGGGTGATTAAAACAAATTTGAAGGTATGGGCAACAGAAAAAGTTGAATGCACACTGCCACAGTTACAATATCTTACAGTTTTGAATCTGCTTCTTCCATTATCAGGTTGTCAACAGCTGAAACTTGTTCCAACAAAACTGGTCACAAGCCAGGAACCAAACCTGAATGGGATGGCACTTCATCTAGGAGCAGATTTATATACACATACAGTACATATATACATACTGTGACAAATGCCTTTTTTACTGTGAATACTGTGTCCTCCTTTATATTAATTTTGAATTCAAACTTGTTGGAAATCAGATCTTATTCTGACAAATAATATACAGGAAGGAACCAACCCTAATTTCCAATGTCTTACTGTTTATATTAAAATATGCATTTGCCTGAACCTCTTAATCTGTTGTCAGCAGCATTCTTCATAAGTCAGTTAAAAATATATCTTTAATGTACTTCAGACTTTGTTGGGTGATAGCCACAGATCTGCCCAGTATCTTGATTTTGCACTTCAAAAGTATTTCTATTTCACTGGAATTTTGGCTTACTGTGACATGTTTTTTTGTAGAAAAATGTTCCAACAATAAGTATCTACAGTACACTGTAATACTCTAAACTGGTTTAATGTGGCTCTGTTCATAGCAATTATCAGTTTGTATGTCATGCCATCACGTAACAATGGTAAATACTTGCCATCCCAATCCCATTGGCTTCTTTTTATTCCTTTTCAATAAATTTCTAGAAAAGTCACTTGACTGGAATGAGGTCTTCCTTTTTTTAGCTTGTCGACATCTGGATGTGTGCCACGAAGTTCCCCCTGTTCATTTTTTACACAGGCTAAGATGGTTCTTGAAGAGGGGGATGGTTTCTAGTCTTCCTTCATTGGCAGTTCTTAATAGGAGTTGGAGCTGGACTTTATGTTTGGGAAAGACAAACACAAAGCCTGAAGCAACAGTTGTAGAAGATAGAATGCTGAAAAGTCATCTTTAGTAAATTTATTAGATATTCTGCGTTTTATGGACTGCTGTTCCTATTGACTCCTTTGTTAATTCATTTAGTTTTTTATATGCTTTTTGAATGTAACCCCTGTTTATCCATTAGCTGTAAGTAAGTTTTCACAATTGCATATTGTCACTGCAAGTAGTTGATTGATTCATGTACACATTTCTGTACTGTTCTGATCTGCCCACTACCTGAAGTGAGTCATTTGTGACCTGAGTATACCAGTTAAAAACACAGGTTCACATAAAGAAGGTTTATGACCTTTGGTCAGATTGCAAGTCTGGAAAGGAACTGTTGAAAGACAAAGATCTCTTTCATTTAGTAGATTACTTTGTTTCATGCCTCAGCAGTGATGTAAGACTTAACTCAATTGTAAGCCAAATGCCAGTCTCTAGTCTTTTTTGCATTCTAAAACCAACATGGCCATCCTGCTACTCAGGCTATGTTCACACTGCAGTTAAAAGTAACTCAATTCTGATTTTTGACTAATATCCCTTTTTTGACTGTTCAGTTATTCCACTGATCAGAATTCAATATGAGTGTCAACAGATATCAACCCTAAATGTGTCATGCATGCACGAAAATCATGAAAAAGAAATTTGTCAGAAATGTGACCTAATAGACCACCATGAACAGCAACAGCTGCTGCACCACGTAACATTGTTTTCATTGAGGATGTCTGTGAACTCATGATGGCAAGAATTAGATTTTTTTGCAAAAAGGGGCTTGAGGCCTACAGAATTATATTACAATAAAGCAGGCCAAGAACATTCCTCATGCAGCAAAAAGAGGATAACTTTGAACCAGCTTGACTTAGTAAACTACCTGCTGGCTTCTGGCCTAGCAAACCCCAAAATGAGCAGCTGGCTTTGGAAGTTCAAAAAGACTATAGAAGCTCAGAAAATATAAAAATGGTTTGCTAGAAAGAAAGAAACCATAAATCTCTGATTAACAGAGACAAGTCCCTCGTAGAATCTTTATAAGGGAAATTATTTATTACAAAAAATAGGAAACATATTACAAAATGCTCAAAGGAACAAAAATGTAAAAATATTCACCTACAAAGGCAATCCAAGATAAACAAGTCCCAATATGAATTCCACACAATCCAATAATAGAAGCAAAAGTGTATATTAAAAAAGCCCATACGAATTCTCCAAACAACTTACAATGATACACTAGCTGTTTCTCTTGGTCTGGCCCTCAGATAAAGGCAGAAGGAGTAACCAGCAGCAGTGATGTCAGGGTGATCCCGCCTCCTGGGACCAGCCTCACAATTAGACATTAGTTTCTAAATATTAACATAACAGAGAATAAATTAAAATATAAAAAATAATAATTAAAAAATTGCAATAAAAACTAGAATACACAAGGATACAGAAAAATGCAGAAAACAAATTGATCCATCCATCCTCTTCCGCTTATCCGAGGTCGGGTCGCAGGGGTAGCAACTTAAGCAGAGAAGCCCAGACTTTCCTCTCCCTGGCCACTTCTTCCAGCTCTTCCGGGAGAATCCCAAGGTGTTCCCAGGCCAGCCGGGAGACATAGTCCCTCCAGTGTGTCCTGGGTCTTCCCCGGGGCCTCCTCCCAGCTGGACGTGCCCGGAACACCTCACCACTGAGGCGTCCAGGAGGCATCCTGATCAGATGCCCGAACCACCTCATCTGATTCCTCTCGATGCGGAGGAGCAGCAGCTCTACTCTGAGGCTCCTCCCGGATGACTGAGCTCCTCACCCTATCTTTAAGGGAAAGCCCAGACACCCTGCGGAGGAAACTCATTTCAGCCGCTTGTATTCGCGATCTCGTTCTTTCGGTCACTACCCATAGCTCATGACCATAGGTAGGTAAGGGTATCAACTGGTAAATTGAGATCAACTGGTAAATTTCACCACGACAGACCGATGCAGAGCCAGCATCACTGCGGATTCCACACCAATCCGCCTGTCAATCTCACAATCCATTCTTCCCTCACTCGTGAACAAGACCCCGAGATACTTAAACTCCTCCACTTGGGGCAGGATCTCGCCCCCAACCCTGAGAGGGCACTCCACCCTTTTCCGGCTGAAAACAAATTGAGTCTTGAAAAAATGTGTGCATGAGCCACAATGTTTCTGTCAGAAAACACATAGCAATTGGGCTGTATTTGCTGGATACAGTCACCTCAAATCTTTATTAAGTCCACAAATTTGTCTTCTTTTCATTTGCATGCTGAGTGGTTACTGTAATCCATTTTGATTTTTAACACAGAGATAAAACATTGTATAAAGATTGATATAGAATTAACAGACAATTCTGGTTCAAGCATTCAAAAAATTGCACCATTCAAGTCACATATCACATTTATTACCACATATTTTTAGTATGCGGAGTTTTCCACAATAGCAAAATTGGTGTGAGGCCTCCAAAACAAGCAAGGGAGCAGGCCAGAATCCTAACTGTTCTGCCCAGATGAAGCTCACCTGAACTCAGAGAAGTTTCTGATACTACCTGCTGACTTCAGGTAGAGTAGGCATAAAAATAAGGAGCTGGCAAGACAACTAGAAATATAGTAAAATTATATCCAAATCCCCACAAGAGGAGGGATGATCGTAACCACACGCCTTGAATTAAAATCCACCCAACCCACTATATCCCAACTATAGGGTCACAGGGATCTGCTGGAGCCAATCCCAGCCAACACAGGAAGCAAACACTGGGCAGGGTGCCAGCCCACTGCAGGGCACGCACATACACAAACCAAGCACACACTAGCGACAATTTAGGATCACCAATCCACCTAACCTGCATGTCTTTGGACTGTGGGAGAAAACTGGACTACCCAGAGGAAACCCACACACACAGAGAACATGCAAACTCCACACAGGGAGAACCCAGGAAGTGAACCCGGTCTCCTAAGCAGCGCTACCCACTGCACCACCAAGCTGCCCCTAAATTAAAACGGCAAAAAGAAAATCTTAATAAATCAAGAATTTATTTTCAGAAAACTGTATAATGCAAAGGCTCAAAAGAGGCACAGAAATTGCATCAAGGCAATCCTAGCCAAGAAAGTCACAAAATGTAATCCAAAAATCAGAATCTTTAAAACAGCACAATACAGAAAATTCAACACAGAGAACAATACTTGCTTAACTCCACAATAAACAAATGATCACCTGCTCCTGGGCCTTCTCAGCTTACTTGTACAGCCAGAGTGAGAGCTCAGGAGCAATGACATCCTAAAATCATAAGGGAATCCTTACTAATACATAACACTTGAAACTATGTGATACTTCAGACCTTGAACATGTCGGTGCTTGAAACTAAAAGGAAAGCCCTGTGATTATTGCAGCAGCTGCTTAAAAGTAGGTGTCTTGGGGTTATAAATTATGGTTCATTTTGACAGTTATTTTACAGGAAAACAGGTGGAGTTTCATTTTGAGATTAAATAACTAATTAAAATTTTGCTCATACTGATTATTAAGATATACTTCCCTTTGTTAATGCTTATATGCAGTATTTTTTCAGTCACATGTAAACTTTATTAAATAGGAGTCAGTCATTTTACCACATTCCTAAAGAAAGCAGGAAATGTGCCTGTTGTAAAAACAAGGAATAGTTACCTAAACATGTGAAATTCTACAAACAAGAGGAGATCATTCAAATATGAAATTGCACTCAAATAATCAAATATGATTATATTACACTTGGTTACAGGTTGCACCAGGACATGTAAGAAATCTCAATCAGCAAAATAATAAAGTAAAATAAATACACCCTTAAAATCATTATAAAATCATAAGTAAAATCATTAAACCCTTTCTGAAGTGTTGCATTCATTTTAACAGATTAAGAATGCAGATACTAGTCTTTCTTTATAGGATAATTATTGTCATTTTTACCTTTACAAATGTAAGCCTGCCTGGCACATCACATCAGGCTTGAAACATGGTACTATTATAGCATGTCCTTCAAGACACCCCAAGTATCTTGTTTAAGTCCATAAACCATGTGTAGGATGGGTGAACTACAGCAATCTCACTGACAATTGTAAAAAGATTTGTCCTACTGCTTGAAAGTCAGTTCAGAATTTATATCTTTCCTTTTGAGGCAAAGACATAATTAGTAGCTAGACTTTCAAGAGGCAGGGAAGTGTGAGGCCTCGGTCACTGAAACATACCACCTGCCTTCCCCACGAACGACCCCTTCTTCCAAACATATAAGTTTTGTCTTCAACACTGTTAAAGGCAACTTAATCAAGATATTCCAAACAATTAAAATCTAATGCCTTCATTTTTTCAGATAGATATTGTCCATCTCTGAAATTTATATTTTGTCAGAGCATGTGCAAACACCTGTAGCACTTTATATGAAAGTGTTCTTCCTTCTTTCAGTTTTTGTAATACAATATATACAGTAGTTTAACTAGTAACCTCAGTTAGTCATGCACAGGATGAATGATACTGTCCAAGTGAAATGGAATTTCTGACCTACTCCTGGCTGAATGCTTTGGTTTCCTTTTCAGTTAGGTTTTAGTATAGTCCTTACCATGAAATGGATTGCTGGTTTTCCTAATTTCTGGGATTTATGAAATTATTTTATTGTTATAATAAAATAGCATAATAGAACATAAAATAACCTACCTAATCCATTTCAGGGTCCTAGCAGCATCAGATGCATGACAGAACGTAGCCCTGGACAGGGTACTAGTCCATCACAAGTTCCACTCTTGAGCACATCCACACTCACACTGGGTCAATTTAGAATTATCAATTCATCTGACTAGCACATCTTTGGGGATGAAGGGCTGAAAACATTTGTGGTATAGCATGCTTAAGGAAGATATTGACATGGCCTTTAAAATCTAAGAGTCCTTGTAAAACTTTAAGACAGTGTCTTTTATAATTTTAATACGCCTTTACTTTCAGAAATTCTAAATTGGCATTCTGTGTCTGTGGGTGTGTGTGTGAGACTGGGACCTATGAACAACTGGTGCTCTGTCCATCCATTTATCCATACACCCAGTTTCTTAACCTGCTTATCCAGGGCAGCTGGAACCTATCCCAGCACTTTATCCAGAATTATTTCCTGCCTTGCATCTGATGCTGATGACATACTGTAGGCATTGTCCCTCCTCGAGTCCAAAAGTAATCAATTCAGTTTAAGACTATTACATACTTTGAATATTTATTCCTGATGAGAATTTTTCCCCTAGTAACATCAATGTTTTCTTTAGAGATGACACACATTTCTTGGCATCAGTCTCTTTAGTGTCATTTGTGCCTGTGCTCATTCATACTGTGATGAAACAAAGGATATTTCATTTACTTCTTCACTGTCAATGTTTATGCCCTTGATTTTGTAACTGAGAATTATTGGCAACTGAGCTTCAATGACTGCTTCAAGGTTAAGATAATTACATAGATAAATTGAAATAGAAGTTCCATCTGCCCTGTGGTGGTTTAAGATTGAAACATTGAGATTCTAGGCTAGCTATGATGCAAAATGCAATGTAGTCATTCATACTCTTAAATTGATCCACTAAAGTACATCACAGTAAAGATCTGCTGTTACAGCATTTGAATAGCCCCCTTGTACTGTATATATGTAAAACAGTATGTACCAATGGAAGTAGTTATTTGAAATGATGTTGATTTCATTATTTTCCAAGAGTGATGGCTCTGAGGCTAAGGATCTGTGCTGGTTTGAATCCCCGTCACTGCCAAAAGAGATCTTACTCTGCTGGTCCCTTGAGCAAGGCCTTTAACCTTCAATTGCTCCAGGGGCGCTGTACAATGGCTGACCCTGTGCTCTGACCCCAAGGGGTATGCAAAAAACCAAGTAATTTCTTTTGGGATTAATAAAGTATAATAAAAAATAATTAAAAAAAATATATTTTTTTGTTTTACTTTCTTCCTTCAGCCGTTTAAGTAGCAGTATGGTGGAGTTAACAGTGATTCCTGAGCCTTCCAGTAGAGACAGAGGTGAGAGGTTTTCTTTTTTTAATTCTTTTTTGTTAAATTTAATGTTTGTTCCTTTAGCCTTTGACTTATATTCCTGATTGACCAGTCAATGGAACAATGTGGTGGCCTTGTGGTTAGTGCTGCTGCCTCAAATCACCAGCGACATAGGGCTGATTCTTTGCTCATTCACTACCATCTTGTCTGTGTCTGTGAGATATTTCTCCAAGTTCTCCAGTTTTTCCCCCTGCTTCCCAAGGACATGCATGCCAGGCTATTTCTTCACTGTAAACATGTCCAGTGTAGGCACTTGTTTGTGATTTACCTTGTATTCAACTGGTCTTGCATCCAACTTTCCATCTATGGTTTCCACCTAGTACTCTGTTGCTAGTGTAGTGTGTTTAGAATATGGAGATATTTTATGCAGGATTTGTAAACATTATATCTTCTTAATAGCTTTGTTTTTTTTTTTGTTTAGTTTTACTGGAAGAAGAGATTAACCCATATTGTGAAACTGTGTTTCACAGAAGCAGTTCAGATCATCAGCAGGTAAGACTAATGTTGAATTATACATTGTTATGCGCATAAAAGCAACATGCTTGACACAAACAGATAGGACTCTGTCTCTTATATTTGGTAGGCTAAAGTATTGTATCTAACTTATGATTTACTTAACTTGTGATTTTGTGTTTCATTATGTGTTTAAAGCTGTACTAAAGCTATATAAAGTATGTTATAAACTTGAACATTTCATCATGCCCCGAATTTTTCAAGTCTTGGTTCACTTTTTATTATTATCACTGTTTCAGGAAAGCACATTAAAAAGTAACACAAATTCAACTATATAGTAGTGAGCTTGTGCTTTATGACCATGGCATAGCTTCACAGACAACATAATGCAGGCAAAATCCAATGTATTATTACCTATTTTCCAAACCCACCTGGTTCAGTACAGGGTTACAGGCAATCGAACACACAATAGGGATTAATCCTTGATGAAATGCTAGTGCACTGCAGGATATGCTTATGTTCACATTCCCTACTATTCACTTGAACTATTACTAGTTAATCTAACAATCTTGTCTTTACAATATGGGAGGAATTCTGCGATTCCAAAAAGACCTTTGGCTGATTATATGAAATTTTGTGTTTCACTATCATGTGCATTTTATTTCATCAACCATGTGAGTAATATATTTTTAACATTTAAATACAAATAATAGGTTTTCCTTTGGGGCTTCTGTGCAGTATATCTCCATGTCAATTTATATGTGAAATAAGTTAATATAATTTGTCAACTTGTTATCATTGCATATATTTCACAGATTTCTAAAAATCAAAGGAACACAGAGTCTGGTACTTGCAACCAGGATCATTTAGGGACTTTCAGGTAGGTGTGTACTAAATAAATACAATTGTACAAAAAATAAATAAATAACATAACAATGCATAACATTCCCAACCTTACTAATCCAGTTCAGTGTCACAAGTGTCCCAAGCCAATATCAGCAGCCCTGGCACCAGTGCTTTTACACCAAAGCAGTTACTTAGGTAGATTAGCATTTAAATGGGTTTTTTATATGTGTACTTGCACATTAGCTAAGTGCCTAAGACAAATTTAGCTTTAATAAAAAATAAAATGTGTGATTATCTAAAATATTTTTGCAATTACTTTCTATTATATTCATTTTATTGTTTAACTTATTTCTCTATAGGTCTTATCAGTACAATTAACAATAGACGTGTATTCCCTAGAAGGGCATACTTTCATAACTACTTGGTGCTAATTCACTTTCTCTCCTCTCTTCCTGTTGAAATCTGTAGTGGCAACACAAACACATTAAGTTAAGTGCCTATGAAAAGGAAATGGGGTATCAGTTAATTGAATTACTGTCTTTCAGCTCTAACTTGCACACACATCATTTGTCCATAATAGAGGCTGTGTTCCTGACTTTTTCACTGTCTGATTTAACAGAGTTGTTTTGTCACAAATGTTACAATTACAAATGATTTTTTGTTTTGTTTTGCATGAACTTCATGAAATATAAAGGTATTAAATATTGTTATGCAAGCTAATGACATTATATTTGTGTGTCATTAACCTCTTCTTTTAGATGTTATTTTGTGTGTTATGGCCAATTTAATAGCTTCCCTCTGCTCCTGTAAAATTTTTTGGAAGTGCTTCCCCCTTGTGGACATGCTTTTATTCACTGTAAATTAAAGAGAACACCCATTTTCTCCAAATTCAGCCTTACCAGGTTTTCCCAACCCCTAAATTTAAGGATTTCTCAACAGATTATGTCAACGAGCTCCAAGTTTTATGAATTATTACCGTATGCCAAATAGTTTGCCAGACAGTTTTATGAAGTCTATGAAGTTTAGTAGAAACCAGTTTAACAATATAAAAGATAAATATGAAGAAGGTTTAAATGAAATTGCATAATTTAGCTCAATAAAGTTAATCCTTTGTTATTGGTGTTTGTAAATGAGATGAAAACTGCATATCTGTAAAAATAACATTCTGTCCTAAAGATAATTTTATAGTTAAAGTTGCAAGTTTTTATTTATTTGTTAAATACTTTGCTACTTTCTTAAATGCATTTTCATGAACATAGAAACGATATGACTTAACTAATAATAAAGTAAACATCAACACACTAACACAAGCCCTAAAAACTGTTTACATATTCTATTTTTTGACAAATAGAGTCTAGTTTAGTCTATGGCAGTACATTTCTCTTTAACTAGAACAGCTGGTACAAGTGGAGGTTGTGTCAATAGAGCCTGCTAATTTTTATATATAAAAAAGCATTAGCCATAGCTAAAGAAAAGCAGAGTAAAAAGGGAAACTGAGTCTTCAGTCTGGATGTACAGTTATGCTTGGAGTTTACATAGGTTGGCAGATTACAGTGATAGTTTTCAGTACCTGTAATTTGAGACTCTGTATTTGGTATATTATCAGTTAGTGGAGAACATTTTATGATGGTGAGTGTTACATTGGTCATTCCAAACACTGAACATATGCTGTTAGCAACAAACAACAGCACCTTGCTGCAGGGTGGTATGGGGTCAGATGTGGGCTGGGCTGGGTTGGGTATTGAAGTCTGACCCTTTAAGGTAGGTATGAGATTAGATGTTAATTTATTTATTCAATTCACCTGTCAAGATAGTCATTTTTATTTGTTACCATACAAGATAAGTACCTGAATGCAGTGGTAGACCTCATTATTTGCTAACATTCTGACATTTAGAAAACACCTTGTTTTATGTGGTAAGATTCAAACAACCAAACCTTCCTAGATCTGGCCCCACCCAATGCCATACACAGCGAGGACCCTTGCCTAATGGCATGGAGAAGTTTATGATAGGCCTGTCAACAAAATGAAACTGCCTGAGATGTTAAAGCTAGAAAAACAAAGATAAAAAATAAGAGGCATATCTCTCTCTGCCTTACCAGTACAACAGCTCAACTCACTTCCTACAAAGTAGTCTACAATATCGTCCCGTGTAAAAAGCCTCACATAATAGCAGAGGAATCATTCCTCCCTGCTGCTATTGATGCAGTTTCCTCTATGATCAATGAAACAACAGCTAGTAAACAGAAAGTTATTTCCTCTATCAGAAAATACCATTGTGAGGTGCATTTACAGCATGTCAAAAGATATATGGAGGAACAGCTTATTTACAAAATCAGATACAGATGTTTCACACTTCAGATTGACAAAGCAACCAACAGCAACAAAAGCTGTTTACTGATAACATACATCAGATATGTTGATGCCAATTATTTGAAGGAGGGTTTGCTTTTCTGCAAACACATAATGAATTATGCAGACAAATTATTCAAAATTGTAAACAACTATTTGAAAGAGGCTAATTTCAAATGTAAAATCAGGGAGGTTACAAGCACTCATCAAGCACATTTCATCCAAACTGCAGTGAACATGCTGTATGATACACAGAGAGCCACTTGACTCCAAATACCTTAGTCCCAAACTAAGCAATGTAATAACAGATGTTATTGCTACAGTTAACTATATCAAAACAAGGCCAGTCAAAGCTCATATATACTGCATTCAACATTTTCTTCGGAAATGGGATCTGAACACATTGCAGTTTTATTTTACAATATATCCCGATGGCTGTTATGTGGGAAGGTGATATCGAGAGTATTTGAACTACTGGATGAGGTTAGAATTTTCTTCAAGGAAGAAAGCAATAAACTTGCCCACACATTTAATAATGACATCTTCCAAATGAAACTTGCATACCTTAATGGCAAGTTTCAGAAACTCAGTGAACTAAATCCAAAGTTGTAAGGTAACAGCATACACTTTCCACAACTTGCAGATACAGTTACATCCTTTACAAGAAAACCGAAGATTGGGAGGTCAATGAATGAAAGATGGGAATGTAGACTCATTTGAGAGCTTGAAATCTTTTATTAAGGTTAAAAAACATAACAGTGTTTCTGTGTGTGCAAGATCATATCTCAGCTTTACAAAAACATTTTCAGAAGTATTTCACAGTGGTTGATCCTGCAAAATACAACTGGATCCAAGATTATTTCAGTGAAACGCCAGCTGTTGATTTCAGCACTGCAGAACAGAAATGGTTCATTGCCGTGACCTCTGATTCAATAGTGAGGCTTCAGTTCATGACTAAGACCTTGGCCTTGGATAAATGTGTAGAAGGAGAAAAAGCAGAGAAGCTTGGCTATATGCCTGTCTTTTGCCACATCCTACCTGTGTGAGAAAATTTTTCTGCAGTTGTCTCAATGAAGACAATATACAGGTCAAAGTTGTACATTGAAAATGAACTAAGAGTGGGAATCTCAAAGCAGCAGCCCATTTCTGAAAATCTGCAGCATGCAGTGAATTCACTCCTGTCATTGAAATGTTTGCAGGGCTAGAGGTGCAATTCTTCAAAGAAATGTTCAGGTACTGTTTTTCATTAGGCTGGCAGTATGGTGTAATGTTTGAGGCTTTTAGACTTCAATCCCTCATGATGTGGGTTCAAATCCAGCTACTGTGTGAAACTTTGTGACCATGAGAAAGTCACTTCACCTGCCCCTTGGTCAACTGGAGAAACAAAAGAAATGTAAATTATTGTATCTCAGATGTTAAGTAACTGTATAAATAGTATTTTCATAGAGATTGTGAACCTGTAATTCCTGCACACAATGCTAATTTTAAGAGAAAAAAAACTGTTGTTTAAAGCAATTAATTTTGTTACAGTAAAGTTGTAAGTTTACTTTTCATTATTGACATTTTCTTTAAAAAATAAAACAAGTGAGTTAAAATTAAGGTATTACTTCAGAAAATATATATTCTTGTACAACTTTTAATACAATCCCCTTGTTACTCTGACTTGTTTATTCTTTTTCAGCTGATGTTTCACATTGCAGTGATTCATCTCGGATGTTACAGCAAAGGATGTGTTTGTGTGTGTGCTTATGTGTATAGTTATTAGTTGGTGGCGGCAATATTTTTATCCATAAAATGAATGGCCTGACAGAAAAAGTTTGAAAACCACTGTTTACAGTATAAATAATTATAAGTTCTATAAGGCAGATAAAGGCTGCCCTCATTACTTTGTTAGTTATCAAGGTGGGGATTTCGTATGTGTTTTATGTATGACTACATGAGAACCTCTGCAGCAGGATTAAATTTCGCACACCTCCAATGCAGAACCAAAAATGTGTAGTAACAGTGGCACAGAATCACTATATGGTTTTATTCATGTATGTGCAGCTTTCAACTAAATGTATCTTTTATTGGTGTTTTCAGGCAGAACTGTGCTACCAAAGATGGGCTGATCCCTAGCACTCCATTAAACAAGTCTGAAGATTATTTCACAGTGGGAGTACCTAACACATCCAGTCAGTCATTCTGTCTTCCTACCTGTTCCTATAATGATGAATATGCTGATGACTTGACCATTTCCCCTTATGCAAGTTTTACATTTGCTGCGGACCCAGCCCACCCCATCATCAGTGGCTGGCTGGAGAAGTTGTCTCCTCATGGGTAAAATTTCTAGTGTCTTTTTTTTTAAAGACTTATTTAATATTTCAAAGTTGTTTTTGTAAAAAGAAATTAATATTAATTAATATATGAGGATTATTAGGAATAGCAATTTTTAAATATAATAGAAAATTGGGTCATCAGCATCACTTTGGGTGGTAGGAACAAGGGAGCCTCCTTAGGCAGAGTATCTTTACTCTCTATGTTTTATAAAAAGAGTTACACATAAAGTATAAGGTAAGATGTATTATAATTTAAATAGCAAATTAAAATTTGAGATTAATTATAGAAAAAAGGCTTTGAATCATCCACCAGTTTTCTTTACCTGCTTATCTATTTCTTGACCTCACAGTCTATCCTAGTGCCACTGGACAAAATGTATAAAAAGTTAATTGCTTTGTGCACACGAGCACAGATTCATTGTCAAATACCTATGAATTTAAAGAGTGTACAAACTTAACATTTAAAGTAATTTCACACTGTAATGGAAAGGGCACGGGAGGCCACAAGTGTCACTTTTATGACACTGTAAAACATCTGGGGCCCATGTATAAACGGTGCGTACACACAGAAATGTGGCGTAAGAACGTTTCCACATTCAAATCGCGATGTATAAAACCTAAACTTGGCGTAAAGCCACGCACATTTCCACGGTACCTCATATCCTGTTGTACGCAAGTTCTACGCTCGGTTTTGCAGACTGGTGGCAACCAGCGTCAAAGCAGTGCTACTCTTCCTGTGTGGTTATCCTTTCTTTTTTAGATGAACACCCCTGACATGGCTTTATAAATACACTGAAATTAACTGCATATCGTTTATTAGTTTAATGTATCTGATTGTAATTAACCAGTAATAATATAATGGTCCACGGAATGGTCAAACTATTCTAAATACAATAGCTGCTTTAGCGTTGTTACTCACACTGCACCTTCTTCTTCTTTCAGCTGCACCCGTTAGGGGTAGCCACAGCAGATCATCTTTTTCCATATTATTCTCACTGCACCACTCAAGAGTATTTATATCACTGTATCTGAGTGGGGAATCAAAGTTCTACAGCAGCTGAGAAAGAGAATTATCGGTATACAGCATCAAGCACACGCTGCCTCAGCCATGCTGTCTGTTGAACTGTTTTCACACGGCAAACGTTTCAAAGCCTTTCCTGTACGGACCTTGCGGTTCAGAAAGAGTTTGATCCCAAGAACTATAAACGCACTCAATCAAGTGCTCCTTGTAGAACTGTCTGTACCTATTAGTAGAATTACCTCACTATAAACTTGCACTACAATTACAATATTGCACAACCTGAGGCACTTCATAAAGTGCATATTTACATATGATGACGATATCATTTTTAAGATGAAATGCAGCAAAATATGTTTATTATATTATACAGATAAAACTTTAACTTTATTTAAATAATCTATATTGTCAATAATTAAACATGCCAGGACACGGTGCTGCAGCGCTAGCTATTAGCTTGCATTCCATTCATGGACTGTTCCTGCCTCGCGCTGTATTCTTACTGGGACTGGCGTGACACTGGAAGGATGGATGGATAGAATAATTAAACATGTACTACGAAGATATTTCAATGTTCCTTAAAAGTTTTGAAGGATCAGCGTTCTAAGCTTACAGATGGCTTAACATCTATTACAGAGCTGATTGTGTGGCAGTTGGGTATTTGGAGAAAGAAAAGTAAGGACAGGAATTGGAGGTTAGTGTGTTTGAAAGATACAGTACTTCTGTACTAAAGCATTTCATCGAAGGTCGCGCATGGCGCAGCAAGCATCTGAGACATGAACAATCACTGCTTCACCATGTTCCCATGTTTAATAACATGATTTAACTCCTGTCATCATGAAAATTATATCACATATATATCTCAGTACTTTAATTATTCAGAGAGTTGTAATATCACGAATGTAATGGATTCTGTGTCCTGTCGGAGGAAGAGAAAGCTGATTTAAGAAGCACGTAGTGATTCACACACACAGAGCACACAGAAGATCAAATACAAAACAAAGCATTTAACTTGCTACTTTAGCGACGATGGAATTTGAGAGACTAAAAAACAATTTTAAGATGAAGTTTATGATGTTCTACTTTAATGACAAAATAAACTATGTGATTAAAGTGGAAATGTCGAGATTAAAGTTGATGTTTCGTGCTTTTTTCACACCGTGTGCCTATTTTTTTTTTCTCTATACCCTAATAAGCTTTCATATCGCACTCAGCCGGTGGGCTACGACTCGCCTTTTCACACCGACTTTGATATGTGACAACTTCTTTTTTATTTCGGGCACTGTGCGACTTTGTGAACTTGAGCTTTCGAGTTTCTCCGACATATTATGTCACTCGATTGACTTCCTTTTGTTGTTTATACCACTGTTTAAACCAACAAATAGTATATTTTTCCTTTCATCCACTTGGTATTCGCTGAAATTTTTATATTTTCCCCTGTGCTTTTCCCATTGTCTTTTCACAGAAGGCTGATCTTAATGGCTATTTATATTGATTTGTATATTCAAAGAGGCGTACTTTTGGGAGAAGTTGAGGTGGGACACCAGGCGTGTGCATGAGCGTTACTTTTCACGCTGACCGGGATTTATGTAGCAGAAGAACGTGGAACTTGGCGAACTGCATCTGGAATTTTTTGTGCGTAAGCACATTCCGGCTTTTGTGCTTACGTCATGTTATAATGCGAATTCTACGCACGCGTTATGCATGAGGCCCCTGGTCTTAGATGCATAAAAATACCATTATGATCATTCAGGTTCACAGTGTCATTGTTCAGTGCTACTGATTTCGGTTTACAATATTTGATATCACACAGCACTTTACACTATGTCCTCTCTTAAAATATGCAGTGAGTTTAATGTAATTACACTTTTTCACTGAAATGATAGTTTCTTAGATGTTTATCTAATTTAAATGATGCATTAGGCAGTCTTTTGTTATATCTAATTTCTTGAAAATACTTACATTAATATAATTGTTAATTGTCAGAAAATGGCTGAAGCACAATTTCTTTTACCAGCTCTTTGTTACTGGCACTCATGTCTGTATCTGTTACAATGCAACATTAATTACATAGCTCTCTAAGGGCTGACCGCGTTCCCAGTGTTCATTTGACACGTCCTCCGAGTATTTCCTCAGAACATAACGCGATGCATGTGCGAGTTGTAGTACCACCAAAAAATGGAGGGCGTAGTTTGTTCAAGTTGGACCATGATGTCAGAGTCTCTGTTTACTATGAACATGTTTCAGCAAACCGCTTTGCAGATTGTACGGGATCAATGTGCATGCTTCAATGTTTGATGAATGGTTTGATGTGGTGAAGCAAAATGCTGACATACAAATGCATTTGTGGTGCTTTTATATTCAAGTGTAACACATTCCCAATTGTAATGACACAACACGATGTTCTGTGCCATCTTTTGTATGGCAGCATATTTGAGCCACAGAGAAAAAAAATTAGGGACCCAGTGAAAATGTCTATTTTGTGATTAAAGTGGAAATTTCTGCTTTAATCTCGAAATTCCTACCTTAATCTCGTAGTTTATTATGTCATTAAAGTAGACCGTTGTTAATGCCATCTTAAAACCGACCCAGTTGTTAAATGCTATGTGCTTCTGGGGCTTCCTCCTGAACTGATAGCAGTGGCAAGCAGTAATTGCCACACAGAACACGTTAAATTTATGATATTACAGCTGTCTGCACTTTTAGAATCCTTAGATTTATACTTATATCACTTTCATGATGAAATTAATTAAAGTATGCATGTTACATTTTACAGATTAATCGTTAACTTCATTTAAATAATGAATATGGCTAATAATTACACATGAGGTGGTTGGGCAGAAGCAGAGCAGTAGTCCTGCTGCCCTGCAGTAGGGAGTCATGTCCCTGGTGTTCCCTGCCTGGAGTTTCCATGTTTTCCTGGTGAGTTTCCACAGTTTGCTCCTTCCAAAGACATGCAGGTTTGAGGATTTGGTGATGCTAAAATGGTGCTATGTGTGTGCTTGTAATCACCTTGTGATGAGCTGATGCCATGCCAGGGATTGTTTATGCCTCATGCCAGAGTTACATAAAGTATGTGTGGAAGTATAAACAGTACACCACTTGTGTAGCAGTAGCGTCCATAGGCGCACACGTCACATGAAGTATAAACCCGGCCTAATGATGGGTGAGACAGGAGGGCACTAAAAATGGAGAGCTTAGATGGTGACATTGCTCTAGCACAGTGTACTTAGTGCCATTGATTTAGTTTTTTGGATTTATAGATGTATGATTTTTGTTCTAGTACTTTTGTTCTTGCCTTTGATATACTGAGTGCGTTTTGCCCAATTTGGCACTGAGCCCCTGTTTTTTCAAACTTGTGTGTCCACAGAAGTTGGCTTATTGTGCCTGCACATGCCTCATGTTAAAATTAGGTGTAACAGTCTTCATTTTTAGAACCACCAAAATAATGTGTTCCTTTCGTGAGAATAATTGGGCACCTATAGAAATATGAGCAAAGACTATGTAAATGGCATTTGATTTTGTAATGTTTTTCCTGTTTAATGGAAACAAATTCAGAAAATGGATGGATGAATATATATTATTTAATATATAGTATAAATACAGTATAAATTGTCTGCCTATAAGTGTTTTTCCATAGTCTGACCCATGCAGTATACATAAAATTTTAATAAATCACATGTGAGAGAAATCCCATCACATCTTATAATGGGAAACATGGTGTCTAAAAAAGGATATACAGTATTATAATATACAAATTTAATGAGTGCAAACATTTTTCTTTCCTTCATTTTGCCTTTCTACACAGTGCATAATTTGTGTCCTAGAGTGTGCAACTCAGTCTAGCGTACTATGCATAAAAAATATTAGCATATGAATACTTTACACACAGTGCTGCCAGAAACAATGTATGCATACCTTCTGCCTCTTAAATCAAAGGCTAATTCAAGCTTGTACATAAGTTTATGGATTATGCTGATGAGATGCACTGTTTACTTTTAATCATCTGTGAGTTGCCTAAAAACAACAGTGATCCTATGTTATTTTCATTTTGTTACTTTGGGTTTGACAGGCATTATGGTTGACACTCAGTTGTTGATTAAGTTCACACTGCTGTGTGATATTTAACAGTGAGCCAAGTGCAATGAAGGCAAACAGTTATAATATAGATAAAGGAACTTATTATTCTTATCTCTGTGGAGATATATTTCAAGGCTTTAGAACCTCGTTTTAGAATGCTCTTTAATTAAGAAGGGAAGAAAATATTTTGTGCATCAGTACTATTGAATCAAAAGCAATACTGGTTTTACCTTTAGAAATAAACTGTAAACCAAACTGCCGGTGTGAGATGAAATGTTAAAGACTCATCTTCAAAGCTTTCAGTAGTGTTTTTACAGCAAAGCACTCTGAACAATCATAAAATGTATGCATCCGAGAATTAAAACCATACATGTGTACTACAGGTCAGTACTTGACATTACCATTCATTTTCTTAATTTTCACATACCATATTATATATAGTGAGGCAGAGTGGTGCAGTATTAACACTGCTGCCTCAAAATAAGGAGACTTCTATATCACAGTAGGTGGATTAAATGTATCTCTTATTCCTAGTAAGGATACATTTAGGGAGAGAGACGAAGAGAGTATAGCACACACACAACTGCCTTAACTCCGGCCTTATTCGCACACCATGGTAAGCGAGGTGCAAAGTGCACAAAGGACCACATCTTGCTTCCTCTCCTCCCATGGTGGAGACTGAGTGATCATACAGTACTGTGCACTTCACTCTTTTTCAAGCATGCACCATCCCTAGTGAATGTGAGTGAGTCAGAGTGCAACAGAGAATATGTCTTCTTCATTCTCGTGCCATTACATACCACCCTGAGTAAGTTAAAGCCATTGTATGTGGGATTCTTCTCCCACTTGTGTAGAAGAGAGGCAGCTAGAGTCACCCAAAAGGCATTTCCGTCTTTCTTGCACTGCAAACCTGAAAGCTGAAGAGTACACAAGATTGTCGTGCTGCAATGGCTCAGACAGATCAAGAGAGCAAGAATTCCCTCCTTGCACAATGTAAGAAAACAGCCTATCGCTGTGTGCAGCACCAGTGTTCATTTTTTCGTTCTTTTCCTTTCATTTTATGTTTATATTCCAATTTCAGTTCATGTGTAAATTCAGCATACTCAGATTTATCTTTACAAGTTGAGGTTGTACTATAAAGCTTTTTTATCACTTATTTTGTAATAACTTATTTATACTTTCTTCATCGTATCTGTGTTTGTGAAAATGAGAAACTTGTTTGATGGATATTATTACTGCCAACATCATGTTATCAGACAAAATGATAAAACTTCATTTGCTTTGAGATTTTTCATTATATTTCTACTTTTACAATTGAGCATATTCTGCATCTCAGCCATTGTGTTTCATCACTTAGGCATTGTTTATTGGTTCATTGTCAGGAGGTACTGGACTAGTTTTTTATTATGAAAGTTTTTTTTCCTTTTTTTAAATTTTTGCTGGGTGTTTGGAAACATATGAATGTATGCAACATTTCTTTGCTTTACCCACAATTTGGCTAACTTTTAAAATTTTTCACAAAATGAAGTGATATTATTGTGTAATTTTTCTTCTTAGGTGTTTTAAAGGGAATTTTAGGGGGCCAAGTATATTTTATGTTACTTTTAAAAAGCAAAGGGCTTAGTGAATTAAAAGACAAGCTTTTGAGTTTGTAAGAAACAGCCTAATAAAATATGCATACAGTAATATTTGCCTGGATGTTGATAGCAATCAATCACAACAATACATTAATTGTTTACTGTTTAACTTTTTTCTTTGGTTCAAATATTTGGAACACGTATTTATGTTCTCTTTTTTTTTTTTTTTAGAAACTGTGTGTTTCAAAGGCGCTATTCCAAATTTGATGGGAAAAACTTAATGTACTTTAATAATGAAAAGGTAACCTTTTTTTAGTTTGTTTTAAACAACAAATATTACATGTTTCCTCTTTGTCTGAAAAGGTCTAACACCATTCAATTTTCAGGTACTTAAAATGTAAGAAAATGTAAAATCAAAATTCGTAATTAATTTCACGTTTTATGTTTTGTAAAGGTTTAGTGTGGTGCTCTTGTACTGCTTGACATCGATTTATTCTGTAGTCATATTTTTCACTGTAGTGTTTTTTCTAAAACAAGCAGGCTAAGGGACAGTATGTAGAGTATTTAAGAAAAAATGTTGTACTTGTAATCTCAGTACATCCCATTTAATAAATATTCTTTTCTTCCAATATCTAATCCATATGTATTCCTGACAGGAAGTTTATCCAAAAGGGGTAATCCCATTGGCTGCCATCCAAATGGTGCGACCTGCAAAAGAGAGTAAATTTGAAATTGTCACAAGCCAAAGGATTTTTGTTTTCCGTACTGAGAATGAAAGTAAGTGTACTTCAGTGGCCATTCCAGAATCATGTTATACAGTTTGCTGAAATAAACTCTGAAAAGGGTGGATTTTCTGATTGTTACATTGGAAATATAAATGAGTAGAATCATACTTTTCTAGCTACTCTGGTTTGTTTTTTAATGAACCTCTAATATTCAGCTACTCATACATATCTGTTTTTAATGCATTTTTGGTAGGTTGGCTGGGATTGGCTCCAGCAGACCCTGTAGTTGGGATATAGCGGGTTGGATAATGGATGGATGGATATTCAACTGAAATGTACAGTAGACAAAAATAACATTTACTTTACATTTCTGGCAAAATTTATTGTCACCGGTAGATTCTAGTCCCTGTATCACTTGTACCATTTTCTGTACATACAGTCTCACAGTTAGCTTCAGATTTTTGTGATCAATTTCAGCAAAATAATTTTAGTAAAAAGAATAATGCAGTGCTTTTTGAAATGCATCCACAAAGTGGGATTATTGGCCTCCAATGCACCCTAACGTTTAGGAAGATTTTTCAGGTGCATGATCAAATCAATGTTGTGTTAAAGTCCACCATTAGCAAAGAAAGAAAATGCTCAATTCCAGTCCAAATAAATCAAATTTTCAAAACGAATGTACATCTAAAATGACTACATTTAATAAGCAAAGCTTCTTATGTTTCTCTTGCTAATGTAGCTCAGCGGAATCATTGGTGTAAAACACTACAAGACAGAGTGAAAGATAAGTTAGTATCAGCTAAGCCCAGATTAGGGCTGGGCAGTCAGTGTCAGAAGAGTGGCTACTTGGAACTTAAAGGCACCAAATCCAAAATCTACACAGCTATTATTAATGACAAGGTGTGGCTTTACAAGAATGAGCAGGTGAGCATTTTTACGTTGTTTATTACTAGCAAAACGTACTGAAAGATTACAAATGTGGATGCCATCCATTGCCTGTCAGTAGTTTAAGACCTCTGTACAAATTTGCAGTTTATAAAAGATAAATGTCTTCCATTTCCTCTCATCACTGTACCTTCATTTCAGATGGTTGCATTTATATTCATGTGATACACTTTTATAGTTTGTGAAAGCTTAATAATACCTTATCCTATTTTGGCATGATAATTAAGTTGCTGATAAAGGGGCCTCACTGGTCCAGAATCCTAGATTTGAATGTCATGCCGGGATGTCTGTATGAAGTTTGCATGTTCCTCAAAGTGACTACATGGATTTTAATAGCACTCCAGTTTTCTTCACACTTCCCCAGTGACGTGTGTGTTATATCAATTTATCTTTGCACATAGGGCCCCTGTGAGTATGTGGAAGAGTGGGCCTTCATGCTAATGTCTATATTATTCAGAAGAATAATTATATTTTTTAAGTATTTGCATTGTATGTAAAACACATAAAAACATTATGTTTTGATGAAGTTTATGGGGTTTTTTTTTCTATTGCAGTGTTTTAAGAATGGAATTGGAATAACTCTGATTGATATCCGTGGTGCAACAATAAGAGAAAGCAAACACAAAACATTTGAGTTGATAACCCCTTTTAAAACTTTCAGGTAATGATGTATTTTATAATATATATGTACTACATTAGGTTCATTTGATACACACTTTCTAAGTTGTTGTCTTGTTTGAGCATTTTGGGACCAAAAATAAATACTTTACATATATTTTACATTTGCACACTGTATTCCTTTCAAGAAATTCAACAAATAAATGTATTTTCTAAATAAATTATTTTACCATATAAATAAAGTAAGCCTGGGAATTAATTAATTAATTTTTGCAATTAATGCCCCCTTTTTTTGTTTGTTTGTTTTTTATTACATTACGAAACAATAATAAAAAAGTTAAGTGTGAACCTAAAGAATTGCATAAACATCTAGTACCATGTGTTTACTACCTTGAAAAATTTTGAGAAATAAAATTTTATTTATGTTTCAAAGTACTGGTATTCATTACCTTGATTTATACATACCGACATAGATGCAGGGGAATGGGAAGAAGGTAAAAATAACACTTTTTTTTTTCTCATTTCACGTTTCTGTCATATCACATAAGTGCAAAATACTTTTTTTTTTTTGAGTGGCACTAAAACCAAATTAAAAAGTCCTTAGTACCTCTGAATTTAACTCTCCAGTCTGTCAGGTAGCTTACAGTATAATGACAAAATTCTCCAAAATAGAAGTATAATGATTGTCACCACTCATGATTCAAGTTTGCAGTAACTTTGCTAATTTATGCAAAGTATGCAACATAACCATCCAATTAATGTCAATTTTTAACAGAGATAGCTACTACAGAGAACATTTTTAGTGTGCCAGGAGCAAAGGTGTAGAGCAGTGTTTTCCAACCTTTTTACTGTGGTGGCACACTTTTTTGTAACCCAAAATATCCAAAGGCACCCCACAATTCTACCATCCACAAAAGCGTTCACTCTATACACTTGCTAAACTGTCCGAAGGGGTTGGACAATCAGAGACACTGGCAAAACAAAAGTACCTTGGAGATTGGCTTTTGTAGACAAGAAAATTAGTGGGCATGTTAAAAGCATTTCCTAACTGCTTTGTCCATTGGCCCACTCATGCAGGCAGTCCCTCTCTGCCTCACACCACAGTATCTGGGATAAGAGACAACTTGTGTTCCCATTATCCCTCAGCTCTGTGAGAGTAGGTGATGAACACGCAGACCCACTGACCTATCTCCTGAATGCTAAAGTGCTCTCTGAGCTGTGTCTGCAAAATGACAATTGCAGAGCTGCTTTTATCTCAACTTCTCCAGTTAGTCTTGTCCCCGTCAGACAGGTCTTGACCACCTGAGGAGCGTGTATCTCTTCGTTCAGGACCCAGGGCCACCACACTGTTACTGCACCACACTGCAATCCTAAACTTGATAAGTGTGTTAGAAAATGGATGAATGGATTAATGTATTTCTGGCCAAGGTTAGAGATGTTTCTCCACAGCTGCAGTGAACTGCTTTGCATATAGCCAAATACAATAGTTCTGCCTACTTGGTAAAGTATATCTATGAATCAGGATGCCAGTCAACTGTCTGTCTGTATTTGGGGTAAATTGTAGACTAGTGGATGGGTAATACAGTAAATGGGCTTCTGGCTCAGAAGCATTCAAGCTTGGATTTGGCAGACAGAAGACACAAGGAATATGAGGAAGTTTGTTTCAAGTGACTACAGTATGCTGAAGGAAATACAGGCCAGTTGTTGGCACCTGCATACTTAAACCTAAGCAGAGCAAATTTGTACTTCATCTACTAAACAAAATTATTAACAAGGCTTACCCTTTATCTATAATATGTTTGATTTACTGTACATTTATATTTAGTAATGCAGTTTTTTACTCTTCTTTTTAGTTTTACTGCTGAGTCTTGGCGAGAGAAAAAAGATTGGATGGAAGCTTTACAAGAGTCTATCGCAGAGACCCTTTCTGATTATGAAGTGGCTGAAAAGATATGGTCTAACCGATCTAATAAGACTTGTGCTGACTGCAAGGCTATTAATCCTGACTGGGCTTCCATCAACCTCTGTGTAGTGATCTGCAAGAACTGTGCTGGTACGAAAATGGTGTTTTTCTTTTTTCTCTTATAATAAGTCTGAATTTAAAAATAAATGTCAATGACATTTTCAATATTGCTCCTGATCTGTGACATGGTTTTGAAGAGGTGAAAGCTTTGTAATAAAATTTCAATCTTAGTTTCTAAAGCTTGTGTTTCTCATAATTGTTAGCTACTAAATACACATGTGTAAATTATCTTACTAATTGAATAATACTGTACTTACTTCCCAGGAATTTGTGTTTTGGACTTTCCAGGGTCTATCATGCTGTTTTTGAAAATGTGGCACATTTATTTCTCATTGTTTATTTGTTATTATTATCTTGTTATTCTGGAAACAATATTTTCTGTTTTTGGATATTCATCGACATTTTGGGACAATCTTTACTTTGTCATGAATATATTGTTCAGAGCCGCTATACCCATAGCTGGACATGTGACAAATTGTGTTTTCAAATCCTTTGTATAAAAGGTGACTGCTCACTGCTTCTGGTATCCAAATATTGAATCCTTCATCTTAAAACAAATGTTCTAGTTATAGTTAGAAGCAGGAAGCATAAGATAGTGGTGACACTTCTGAATTGAAACACATTACAATATTCAATAGATGCTGGAATGTCAAATGTCATTTGTGTAGTAGGAAAGTAGAGGTTTGGAGGTTGATGTGACCGATTACATATGCTATAGATACAACTCCATTTAAACAACACATGAAACAGAATGCCAGGTTGTTAACCATTTTGAATATATGATTTATTTCAATGTTCAGAAACACTTACTGAGCTGTTACTCACTTTAGCCCTGTTAGTTTCACTTACATGCAAAAATAAAAACCTGTTTTTTTAAGAACTAATTTGGTTGCATTTTAATTTTATGCCTAGGTCAGCACAGAGGCCTGGGTACAACCATTTCTAAGGTTCAGAGTCTAACACTGGACACAAGTGTATGGAGCAATGAAATAGTACAAGTAAGTAACTAAGTACACTTTCAGTAAATTCATTTTAAGTGACTTGAACAGCTTTTAAGTGTATTCACACAATATATTGCTTATGTAGCTAAACAAAACAGTTACTAATAGGCAATAGATCCATTCATCTGTTTAGCTAAAATATGTCAAATGTGTAAAACTGTGCTCTATGCCTTCACATTTATGTTTCCTACAGCTATTTATTATGATTGGAAATGAGAGGGCCAACAGATTCTGGGCAGCTCGTCTCACTCCATATGAAGAGTTGGATCCAGATGCCACTGCTGAACAGCGCAGGGAATTCATTGGCCTCAAATATCGAGATGGCAGATACAGACTGCCCCATCCTAGGTTTGCTACACAGGATGACCTGTTAAAGGTACTAAAAATATATAACACACTGGGGAATTTTAGTGCTTCAAAAGATATAATAATCATCCAATTCTGTGCTGTAACATTAAACCTCAGACCTTTTGATATGATCACAATTAGATTTTATTCATAATTGTTTTGGAAAGAAAGAGATAATTAAGGCTTATATGTATTACAGTAATCCCTCCTCGATCGCGGGGGTTGCGTTCCAGAACCCCCCGCAATAGGTGAAAATCCGCGAAGTTGAAACCATATGTTTGTATGGTAATTTTTATATATTTTAAGCCCTTATAAACTCTCCCACACTGTTAACATTATTAGAGCCCTCTAGACATGGAATAACACCCTTTAGTCAAAAGTTTAAACTGTGCTCCATGACAAGACAGAGATGACAGTTCTTTCACACTATTAAAAGAATGCAAATATATCTTCTGTTCAAAGGAGTGCGCACGTCAGGAGCAGAGAATTTCGGAGAGAGAGAGAGAGAGCGCTCGCTAAGAAAAGCAAACAATCAAAAAATCAATACGTGCTTTTGTGCTTTTAAGTATGCTGAAGCACTGCGATAAAGCAGCATTTTTTAGAGGAGCGTCCATATCCTCTAGGCAAACACCCTCTGTGCAAACAGCCCCTCTGCTCACACCCCCTCCGTCAGGCAGAGAGAGTGAGAGAGACATAGAAAAGCAAAAAATCAAGCACCGTGCGGGAAGCATATCGTATATCATTGAGGAGTTTTATTTAATATGTAATACATGCTCTGATTGGGTAGCTTCTAAGCCATCCGCCAATAGCGTCCCTTGTATGAAATCAACTGGGCAAACAAACTGAGGAAGCATGTACCATAAATTGAAAGACACATTGTCCGCAGAAATCCAGCAAAAAATCCGTGATATATATTTAGATATGCTTACATTTAAAATCCACGATGGAGTGAAGCTGTGAAAGTCGAAGCGCGATATAGAGAGGGATCACTGTATTCCGCTTCATTATTTTTGTACTGTATGGATGTTTAATGATCAAATGAGGGTTTTGAATTATATATATTTTTCACGTACATTTTTCTCTCAGTATAGTCTAGTTATCAAATAATATTGTCTTTTGAATGTGAATGTGTGCTTAAGCTGAATGCTATTAACTTATTAACTGTATCAGTGTTGTTCATAGTTGTTAGTAAAAAGGTGCCTCTGCTTAAATTTCATAATGTGAATTTGTTTGTTTTTTCCATCAGGCCCTTTGTACAGCTGTAGCAGAGCAGAACCTTCTTCAAATTGTGCCTCAGATCTTTACTGAAGCAGCTGAAGCCCTTGATTCAAATTTATATGACCAGTGTCAGGCACCTAGTCTTGGACGAGTCTCAGAGTCTCAAAGTTACAAGTCTATAGGTAAACATCTTATCACAACCAAGTATGAATTAAACTAATTATCAGTTCTGCTTTGTTTATATGGCCTTTCAAATTAGAAAATATGCCTTAAAAAGGTGGAATCATATTAGAAAATTAATTTTCATAGTCAGTCTAATTGTTAAATCACACTTAAATTAATAGTTTTCTACTTAGATCTCAGGGAAAATCGTGAACATGTAGTAAAACAAATTGCAACCTTTTCAGAAATAGTTATTTGTGTATAAAAATGTAATTAAACCTATTCTGCTCTGTGATATTTTTCAGGAGCCTGAACACCGTTACAGTATAATGAAATGATGCATGTCAGTTTAATGTAGAATATTCATTGGTACATACAAAGCATAATAAGTGACGCAATAACATTTGATTAATTATATTTCATATTCAGGAATTAAATAATTTGCAAAATAAACTAAATATGACTGAAGTTTCATCAGATGTGGCTTACCTGGTTTTAATACCCAAGTGCAGTACAGTAAATTGAAAGCAGATAAATTAGATCTAATCAGATCTAATATTGTCTTGTCATTTGTTTACATACCTTAAATTAATTTTGATATTAAATAAATCTTTTTTTATTTTATTTAGTCACATTACAGCTATATTTTAAAAACTACTGCATTTAGAATACATAATAGAAAATAAAAGACATTCATGCTCAGGAATATAATGATTTTCAACAAGGAGTCTTTGACTTATTATCTTAGAATTTTTTCATACCGGCTTGTGCTCTCATTTCCTGAAAGACAGTCATATCCTCCTTTTAGAATCAAGCTCTACAGAAGGACTGGACACAGGAAGTGTGTATGATGAAATCACCCAGCCAGTGATATATTCAGGATACCTTTACAAGTCAGCATCAATTAGCAAAACATCAACAAAGAAAAATAAAGAAGGTTTAGTATTTTTTATCTTTTTCAAGCTAACATTGTATTGCTAGAAAATTACTAAGATTTTCTCATTATGTAAATTTTCTTTGTTAATGATTTTGTGGTCATAACATACTCCCGGTTCTGATAAAGAGAAAACAAATGTAGGTTCTACTGCATAATACCCACTTCTATTGAGAAGACTTGTTAAATTTGTATAAACAGATGTGTACTGCAAGGCCTTCAAAGCTGCAGGATATCCTTTCCCAACTTTAGTTGTATATTTTATTTTTCAGAATACCAGAAGAAGTGGTGTACCTTGGATCGTTGTCTGCTCTTCTATGACTCTGAAAAGAGAAATGATCCAAGCCTAAAGATTGACATGAATGAAATTATTTGTTTAGGAGTCAGCAGACATGAGTCTCCTAATAGTCCCGGACCTTGTGACAGGTACCACTTTCAAACATTAGAAAAGATTAAATTAGGAAAGCATCCAAAGATCAGTGTAGATTCTCAAGCATTGTGTTAAGTGCTGATGCATGTTATGCAAGGATTATTAATAGATTAGCAGTTAATTAAACCAAGGTCAAATATATTCCACGTATGCTGATATTTACTTTCTTAGCCAATTGTATAGTTTCCCTATATGTAGTCCTTGTACTTAATGTAACAGATTTTAAATTCTCTTTTTAAATGCAAAATGTGTTACTTAGTAGGAAAATTGGAATAAATCTATTGAAATTCTATAATAGGTTAACATTTGAAAAACATGTTTTCTTTATTAGGGTAATGTAAAACTCAGTACATATGCTGATGCTGTACCTTTAATTTCAACATTACAAAAATATTGAAGAAATTGTGAAAAGTGTGTGGACTATATACAGTATATGTGAATGTAACACTATGTTTTGTATTGCTGTGATGTCATTCAGACTAAAGGGAAACAATGTTGCAGAAAGGGAAACAAATGTTAGAGATGAATATGCCACATTCACGCAAAACTGGATTGTGGAGGAATTAGACATTTTTGATCAGTTTTGTTTAAATCTTCTATTTAATTTTTTCAATTAAATGATACTGGTACTTTAATATATTTGCTATTTCTACTATAACTAATGATGCAACAAAAAAAACCTTTCAACACAAGACTATTTATTGTTTGAAATTTTTATTTTCCTGTTCAACCATGAATTTCCAACATATTGCTGTTCTATAAAGACAGAAAAGTTTAGGTACATAAAATATTTTCATTTTAACTATTTTCTTTGCAGGTTTCGATATACTTTCGAAGTTTACTTGGTATCAGAAAAAGTATACCAGTTTGGGGTTGAAACTGCAGAAGCTTTGCATGGCTGGACAAATTGTATAGGAAAGGTACTAAAAAATTAAAATGATGGACAACATGCTCTTCTTTTGATCTGTTGTTTAATGGTATTTAGGGTTTCACCCAAACACACGGACTGCACCCACAGTACCTGAAAGAGCATAAGATCTAATAAGATTCACTATAAAGTCAAAAATTATCTAAATTTACCAAAAACAGTATATTTGCTTTAATAACATGGAAAAAATTTGCTGCAAAGTAGTAATATGATTAGCCTAAAAGAAGATGCTTTATGGCTTTTTCTATGCACAACATGATTTTGTTACATACAGTAAACCATGCTAAAAGCAAATACATTTTCTAAGTCTAATATATTTTTCAGTCTTTATTTACTTTGTTGACTTAAATCAGTTTAAGAGATGCAGAGAACCTGAATGTGCACCCAAATCATCAGGCATAATGCAGAAGCTAATCCTTAATGGATCATCATTCCATTGTGGAGCACAGTCATGCACACTGAAACATACCAGGCATTGTAACCCACACATCTTCAGGATGTGGAAGACAAGTCAGAGAGGAAAACTCATACAGACACTGTGTTACCAATAAAACTTCATCAGTCACAAATAATGTAATGTCCGTGTTTGTTATTTGAAAATTATTAAAGGATAAGAAGCCAGTTTTAGCTATAGTTCATTTTTCAGTATATTAACTTTGTGTGCGTGCCTGACATTTTTCATGAAGTTAATGTATGGTGGGTAAGACTAATTCTGTTTTAGAGTTAGTTATGTTTGGCAATAATGTCTTATTAAATGTCCTTTGCTTCACTTGTGCTTACAATGCTGGTATTACTTTATGTTGCATTATTGAAATGCACCGATTTAACATAATATAAATGTATTGCCAAATGGTTGTTGCGGTATGTTTGTACTTCATACATAATCTCATTTTCTAGGCAATTACTTTATATTCTGCAAATGCTGAACTGTATTGAATCCTAAAACCAAAGCCTCTGTGAATGTAATCAGAAAAGAAGGCATACTGCTGTAATATGCTTCATTTTTATTTAAAAAATTTGAAAGATAAAATATAAACTTGTGTATTGTTAATAAACTAAGGTTTTCTTGAAATATAATTCAGAATTTTGGAGCAATTTTTGATGCCTTCCTTTACTTCAAACATGATCTTTCTTTTCACTTTGTAAGGCTTTTACATCCTTGAATTGCCACTGCCTGCTGGCCAGGGAGTTTGAACGAGTGGGGCGACTGAAATACAAAGCCATGTTTGATCCTGAGCAGTGGAAAGAAGGATACTTTGTGTTACAGAAATCAAATTTGTTCATTTGTCCTGGAAATGAAAAGGCTGCTGAAGACAGTGTGAATCTCAGGCGGCTGCAAGAATTAAGTAAGCACCTTAGAATAACTAATTTGAAAAAGTGTTTTAGTTAGAAATTGTGAAAAAATAAGGACATTAAAATGTTATTCACATTTGTGTGATTGTTTCTTTAAATTATGATTCTGTATAGCAATAATTGCTTGTTGGGCTGACAATGTAAAGGTATACTTTTGTTTTGCTAACTATTTGACTGTATGTTTCATAAATTAGCATTTGTCTTTTGTAGGTGTTACCACACAAATGGAAAATAATGAAAAAAAAGATATTTTGGTGCTGGTAGAGAAAGGAAGGTGAGGTTTTCATATTTTTTTTATTTAAGCATATTTTTTATTTCTTTTTCTTATGCTTATTGACTTTGTTCAAAGAGTAGATTATATATACTTTTTTAAGAGTTCCAGCAAAGTCTATTGCTTATTTACATTATTCATCTCTTATAGTCTTAGAAAATATAGCACAAATACAGTAATGCACTGATTGGTTAAAATTATTAACATTATTCTTGTCATTCTGCATGTTTGTTTTTACACAAGATACACAGAATTACTTTATTATTTGCTCCTCATACATTTACAAAATGGCAAAATTAGCTGCAGAGTATAAAATTAAACAGACAAAAATTTCTCATTGTATTGCTATTAAGTATATACTGTACAATATCAGAGGCTAAGACAGTTTATCTATTTGTTTATACTCTTTTATAACATTCTTTCTTACCTAATTTCCTCTGTCTTCCACCATCCATTCAAGTTTTGCCACTTTATTTAAAGAAATAAATTAGTTTATCTATGTGCAAGTGTGGCCACGTGGACTGCATTTAGAAGTAAACTGAAGCTGCCACCTGCTAGCCTCAAGCTACTTTGCATCCTCTTCTGTTTATTTACAGTTTGGTCAAATTGTATAAAATGTTTCTTGCACTATGGTCTATGAAAAGCATATTGCCTTATGTCACAATTATGGAAAAATCATGTTCTGTTATTCATAATCTGTTACTGAAATAAAACTAATTCAAACAGGTCTTAAAGTTGTATTAATTACTTGCTATATGACTTTAGAACACTGCATCTCCAGGGAATGGCCCGGGTTGATTTTTCAATGTGGTACCAGGACATCCAGACTGCAGCAGGAGGAAAGGGGAATGCACTTCGAGACCAACAACTCAGTCGAAATGATATCCCTATCATAGTAGACAGCTGTATTGCATTTATTACACAGTATGGTAAGCAAACACATAATAAACTGTTCTTGTAATGATTATACAATATACAGTATTTACCTAACTAATATGTAACATTCATGAGATGTCACTGAGAGGCAGCAGCACAGCCTTTCTGTTATATAAGGGCAAATAATCTTGCACATGAATTTTATGATCACCAATTAATGTAATTTGTCTGTTGATGTTATGCCAATATTGCTGGTAGATTTACCTGTTCTGGTAACTTGTGTAGAACTGTAAAAGTCTATATATATATATATATATATATATATATATATATATATATATATATATATATATATATATATATATATATATATATATATATATATATATATATATATATACAGTATATATATTCATACTAACATAAATTTCAACCTGTAGTACTCCTGATGGTAGCTGAGATATATGAAATGCATAGTAGAAATAACCAAAAGCTCAATTAGAATTAAACCAACAAACATAAAGGGCAATGTAGATTAACAAAACAGGACTGAAGAGAAAAAAATCATTTAATTTGAAACTATTTACAGTTTAGTTTGGTAATGCAGTATTTAATGTAACCAGTAATTGTAACTTACTAAAAACAAAATTCTTACAAGTCAACTTTATCATCCTCTTTAATAAAACCCCTGTGTGCGTCCAGGTGTCCGTGTGTGTGTGTCTTCTGGTGAAGTGCGCATGCGCGGGGCCACACGGCACGTGTTCAGTCTCTTCCTGTGCATTACCTGTGTGTGCAGAGAGAGAGAGAGATAGAGAGACACACACAAAGGTGCGTGCGCACGAGAGACAGACAGACAGACACGCAGGCCCGCCCGAGAGACAGACAGACACACACACACGCAGGCAGGCCCGCGCGAGAGACTCACATACACACACAGAGAGAGGCCCGCATGGGGGACAGACATGCACGCGCACACACGCACGCAGGCAGGCCCACGACAGAGACAGACACACACGCACACTGGACAGAGTCAGACACACACACAGGCGCACGCGTGCATTGTTGCAATGTTACTTTTCTTGGTTGTTTATTAGATTACGGATTTTTCAAATTTTCATTTTTTTCCCTGTGCTTAAAATTCATTAAAAAAGGTGTTTTTAGTGAGCGAGTAGTAAGGCTATAGCGCAAACTCTTGCAGAGTTAGTTTTCTCTGCTGTTCAAGGTTTTCTTAGTGTTATTCAATGTTTTTACATTTAGTTTACTATTACTATGTGCCTTCAATGGTATAATTAACTATATTTGTGCTTAAAATCTTAAAAATATATATATATATATATTTACATACAGTTCATATGAGCTGGAACGGATTAATTGTACAGTATTTACATACAATCCTATGGGGGAAATTACTTCGGTTCCACTGTATTACTGTCTGACAAAATTACAGGCATTT